>NC_134361.1:84172335-84799600 GCF_048569485.1 Anomaloglossus baeobatrachus
TAGGCCACTGCAACACCTTGATTTTTTCCCTCTTGAACCAGGCCTTGGTTTTCTTGGCTGTGTGCTTTGGGTCGTTGTCTTGTTGGAAGATGAAATGACGACCCATCTTAAAATCCTTGATGGAGGAGCGGAGGTTCTTGGCCAAAATCTCCAGGTAGGCCGTGCTATCCATCTTCCCATGGATGCAGACCAGATGGCCAGGCCCCTTGGCTGAGAAACAGCCCCACAGCATGATGCTGCCACCACCATGCTTGACTGTAGGGATGGTATTCTTGGGGTCGTATGCACTGCCATCCAGTCTCCAAACGTCACGTGTGTGGTTGGCACCAAAGATCTCGATCTTGGTCTCATCAGACCAGAGAACCTTGAACCAGTCTGTCTCAGAGTCCTCCAAGTGATCATGAGCAAACTGTAGATGAGCCTTGACATGACGCTTTGAAAGTAAAGGTACCTTACGGGCTTGTCTGGAACGGAGACCATTGCGGTGGAGTACGTTACTTATGGTATTGACTGAAACCAATGTCCCCCACTGCCATGAGATCTGCCCGGAGCTCCTTACTTGTTGTCCTTGGGTTAGCCTTGACTCTTCGGACAAGCCTGGCCTCGGCACGGGTGGAAACTTTCAAAGGCTGTCCAGGCCGTGGAAGGCTAACAGTAGTTCCATAAGCCTTCCACTTCCGGATGATGCTCCCAACAGTTAAGACAGGTAGGCCCAACTCCTTGGAAAGGGTTTTGTACCCCTTGCCAGCCTTGTGAACCTCCATGATCTTGTCTCTGATGGCCTTGGAATGCTCCTTTGTCTTTCCCATGTTGACCAAGTATAAGTGCTGTTCACAAGTTTGGGGAGGGTCTTAATTAGTCAGAAAAGGCTGGAAAAAGAGATAATTAATCCAAACATGTGAAGCTCATTGTTCTTTGTGCCTAAAATACTTCTTAATACTTTAGGTGAACCAAACAGAATTCTTGTGGTTTGAGGGGTTGAATAATAAATGACCCTCTGAATAAACTTTTCACAATTTTAAAAAAAAATAAAAAAAGAAATAACATTCTTTTTTGCTGCAGTGCATTTCACACTCCCAGGCTGATCCACAGTCCAAATGTCACAATGCCAAGTTAATTCCGAATGTGTAAACCTGCTAAATCTGCAGGGGGTTGAATACTACTTGTAGGCACTGTATGTATTTCCGCTAACGGAATCCGCACTGTTGCATTTACAATCACGAAATTTTGCACAGACACTCCATGTGACTCAGTAAACATCATAGACTATGTTTTGACGGGCAAATTTAACTCCGCGCTTTACAGTTACTCGCCAAAATCCTGCCTCCATTAAACTGAATGGAGGTGGGAGCTACAGGCTAATAATAGCAACTGTCAGTGGTTGCTATAGGAACAAAATAAACTATTAGTATAAGAAGCTTATGTGTGAGATAATATGATGTCGGTGGTGAGACGGATAAAGAGAGACAGAAAGAGACAGAGAGACAGAGACACAGACAAAGAGACAGACAGACAGAGACAGAGAGATAGAGACAGACAGAGAGACAGACAGAGACAGACCTGGAAAGAGACAGAACGGGAAAGAGACAGACAGGGAAAGAGACAGACGGGGAAAGAGACAGCCCTAGAAAGAGACAGACGGGCAAAGCAACAGACCTGGAAAGAGACAGACGGGGAAAGAGACAGATGGGCAAAGCGACGGACAGGCAAAGCGACCGACCTGGTAAGAGACAGACCTGGAAAGAGACAGCCGAGCAAAGAGACAGCCGGGCAAAGAGACAGCCAGGCAAAGAGACAGGCAGGCAAAGAGACAGACCTGGAAAGTGACAGACGGGGAAAGAGACAGACGGGGAAAGAGACAGCCCTGGAAAGATACAGCCCTAGAAAGAGACAGACCTGGAAAGAGACAGACCTGGAAAGAGAAAGACCTGGAAAGAGACAGCCCTGGAAAGAGACAGACGGGGAAAGAGATAGACAGGGAAAGAGACAGCCCGGGGAAAGAGACAGTCCGGGGAGACAGCCGGGCAAAGAGACAGCCGGGCAAAGAAATAGCCGGGCAAAGAGACAGTCGGGCAAAGAGACAGTCCTGGTAAGAGACAGACAGATAAAGAGACAGACAGGGAAAGAGACAGATGGGGAAAGAGACAGACGGTGAAAGAGAGACAGACAGACAGACACACACATAGAGACAGACACAGAGATAGAGAGAGACAGACAGACACAGAGATGGAGACAGATAGACTGATACAAATATAGGCAGAGAGATAGAAACGATAGAAACAGACAGACAGAGACATAGACACAGACAGACAAAGAGAGACACACAGCGACACACAGACAGAGACTGGGAGAGAGCCAGCGAGACAGTTAATATCCCAGGCAACGCCCAGGTACTACAGCTAGTTTATCAATAATATTAAGTTTCCTATGGAGGTTTTTGCAGCACAGTAGTGTAAGGTATTGGACCAACCATAACTAGGTTCTTTCTCTTAAAGGGAATCTGTCAGCAGATGTTTGTTATGTAAGCTGAAGCCAGCATGCTGCAAGGGTTAATACAAAGAAATCAGAGATGCTTGTCTTGTCAGGTTCAATCTGTTGTTTATTTGCAATGTTTGATTAAGCACTCAGGACTTATCATTGCTCGGAATACAATGTCACATGCACAGCAGTCTGGCACACCCCCTCCCCTGATTGACAGCTCACTGTCAGTGTACAATGTCTATAGAGAGCCTGGTATAGTAGGGACAGCTTTCTCAGCTCTGCTACATGGCTAAATCTAAAAATTCTGAATGTGTCAGAACGGCTGCACCCAGTAATCTAAGTGATACATCATTGGATTTAGGATCTCTTTGCATACATCATGCTGCTCTCAGATGAGATATCAAAAACCTGCTGACAGATTCCCTTTAAGAACCCTATGGGAACTGCACAATCCTCTTTTATAGAATGTCATTGTCTGGATCCATATAGCATCCTCTGACGTTTGATCTTATGCCGCGAATTAATCCTCGCCGTTATAGTACATAGTTGTCTCTATAATTCCCTGTTGATTAGCACAATATTGTAATTAAGAAATATGAGCACTAATTTATTTATTATTTAATTGCTTTATGGCTTGTAGAGAAACAAACTGATGCTAATTGTATTTGTTTTTTTACCAAGAAATGTGTCCTGTGAATTTGTAGTGAGGTCTGACTATTTGCATGAGAAACCGTGTAAAGTTGGTCTGGTTTGATTTTATTTGAGCAATTAAATTGTATTTTTATTATTTATTCTGCAGGGTGCTTTCAACCATAGGTCTGATTACTTCATTTGTATTTTAGTCAATACTAATTTGAGAACGTGCTTCTCCTCAGCGCTACCAAATGATGCAACCAGTAGAGGAAACTGCATTTACCAGGCTGGGTGGAATGCTAATTAGCAGTTTGCAGTTCAATTAGTTAAACTGCGAGCAATAATTGTATCTGTTGAGAAGAGGTTTTCGATGTGTTTTAACACAATGTCACCTTTCCTTGTGCCTGTTAGCGGTGGCTGGCTGTATTAGGTTAATCTGCCTGTGAAATGGTGCAATTTAACAGACATCCAGGCAATAGCAATAAACAGAAACAACAGAAAAGAAAATATATAAACCTAAATGCTGAAAGCTGCTTGCAGTCTTGCTTCTCCAAGATACATGGCTATATAGACAAAAACGACGAAGGGGGTGCAATGCGAAATCAGGGATGCGCCCACTTTACTCCCAGTCCCTCGTCAATCATATATTAATGTCATATCTAAAGGCCACTTTACACGCAACGATATCGCTAACGAGATGTCGTTGGGGTCATGGAATTCGTGACACACATCCGGGCTCGTTAGCGTCGTCGTTAACGATCAAAAATACTCACCATATCGTTGACACGTTGTTCTAATCTCAAATATCGTTGCTGCTGCAGGTACGATGTTGTTCATCATTCCTGCGGCAGCACACAGACACCGCAGGAACGAGGAATATCACCGTACCTGCGGCCGCCCGTAATGAGGAAGGAGGAGGTGGGCAGGATGTTACGGCCACTCATCTCCGCCTCTCCACTTCTAATGGGCGGCCGCTTAGTGACGCCGCTGTGACGCCGCACGAACCGCCCCCTTAGGAAGGAGGCAGTTCGCCGGCCACAGCAACGTTGCTAGGCAGGTAAGTCCGTGTGACAGGTGTAAGCGATGTTGTGCGCCACGGGCAGCGATTTGCCCGTGACGCACAACCGACGGGGGCGGGTGCTTTCACCAGCGACATCGCTAGCGATGCCGCTGTGTGTAAAGGGCCCTTAAGAGGTAAACCAGTACTTTACACAAAGTCATCCTACATCGACATGTGCAAAAGAGGAAATAAACATTGGCACTGAGGACTTTATAATCTGTTGCTTAATACAGTCATGGCCAAAAGTGTTGACACCCCTAAAATTGTTCCAGAAAATTAAGTATTTCTTACTTAAATTATTGCAATTACACATGTTTATCTCCTTTGTGTTTATTGGAATAACACAAAAAAACTGAGAAAAAAAAAAAAGAAAAATTGGACAAAATTGTTGGCACCCTCAACTTAATAGTTGGGTGAACCCCTGCACCCCCTTTGGAATAAATAACTGCAATCATTTGCTTCCTATAACCATCTGCAAGCTTTTAACACCGCTGAACTTGAATTTTGGACTCTTCTTTTGCAAACTGCTCCAGGTCTCTCATATTTGAAGATGTCTTCTCACAACAGCAGTTTTAAGATCTCTCCACAGGTGTTCAATGGGATTTAGATCCGGACTCATTGCTGCCACTTCAGAACTCTCCAGTACTTTGTTTCCATCCACTTCTGGAGGCTTCCTAAAGTATGTTTGGGGTCATTGTCCTGCTGGAAGATCCATGACCTAGGACGCAAACCCAGTTTTCTGACACTGGACACTACATTGCGACCAAAAATCCTTTGGCACGCTTCAGATTTCATGATGCCTTGCACCCAGTCAAGGCACCCAGTGCCAGAGGCAGCAAAACAACCCCAAAATATTTTTGGACTTCCACCATATTTGACTGTAAGTACTGTGTCCTTTTCTTTGTAGGCTTCATTTAGTTTCCAGTAAACAGTAAAATGATGTGCTTCACCAAAAAACTCTATCTTGATCTCATCTGTCAACAAGATGCTTTCTCAGAAGGAATTTGTCTTACTTAAGTACATTTTGTCAAACTGCAGTCTAGCATTATTATGTCTCTGTGTCAACAGTTGGGTCCTCCATGGGTCTCCTGCAATAGCGTTTAATTTCATTCAAATATGGATGGATAGTTTGTGCTGACATTGATGCAACCTGAGCCTGCAGGACAGTTTGAATTTTGTTAGAACTTGATTGTGACTGATTACCCACCATCTGGACTATCCTGCATTACAACCATTCATCAATTTTCTCTGCTGTCCACGTCCAGCGAGATTAGCTACAGTGCCTTGGATTGTAAATTTTTTAAAATTATATTGCACACAATGGAAAAGGAACATCAAGATCTCTGCAAATTGGCTTGCAACCTTGAGATTGTTGATATCTTCTCTTTTTTTGTGTTCTCCATGCTCAGTGTGGCACACACAGACACACAATGCAAAGGTTGAGACAACTTCTTCCCTTTTTATCTGGTTTCAGGTGTGATTTCCCTATTGCCCACACTTGTAACTTGCTATAGGTGAGTCTGAACAAGCATCACATGCTTTAAACAAAGTTGTCTACTCACAAATTTGGAAAGGTGCCAACACTTTTGTATTGCCCATTTTTGAGGTTTTGTGGGAAATTACATCAATATGCCTTTTTTATATGTTTTTTTGTGTTGTTCCAATACATGCAAAGAAAATAAACGTATATTAGACAACATGTATAATTGTAATTATTTTCTGGGAGAAATAATTCATATTCTTGAACAACTTAAAGGGTGCTAATACTTTTGGCCATGACCGTATTATACTCACATAAGTTAAAAAGCTGAATAAAAATGAAATGTGTAACATTATTTTATTGTGTGTTATTCCTGATTGGTTTCGCGTTATATTCTTCATTAGCGCTCCCTCGGGGGTGAAATAATACTGAGAAGCCCAATCCAAAATACATGCCACCCTCCTAGTGGTATTTAATTAATGACACTTGCCTTTACCATGCTACTCAGCAGGTAATTGCTATTTTCAAATTGCGGCGCGGTGACTTCCTTCAGGATAGTGAGTACGGTAGTTAAAATACATACTAGGTCATATTTATTGCTGCTCACCTCAGTAATCCACATTTGTAGCTATTAATCTTATGTCCAAAAATATGCAAAAAAACCCCAATATCAATTTACTGAGAATAATAAATAAAATGTAAATTTACAATTAGAAGACGCGGGCTAGAGATTTGTTGCAATGAAATTGGATGAATTGGAAATTGTACTTTAGGTACTGTGAGTTTTCAAAGTCTGCTCTGGGACCAATTGTATCACATGTAAAGCAAATACATGACAGCTCTTACAGAGCGAAGAAGCTCTAAGTTGCCATACTTCTCTCTGACAAACAGATTAGGGTCATGAACATGAAATCCTCTATATTCATTCAGAATTCCCCAGAAGGGCATTTTTATTTATTTATTTATTTTTTATATCAGTCAACTGTATTGAAGGGAATCGGTCAGTGGGTTTTTGCTATTTCATCTGAGAGCAGCATAATGTAAAGGCAGAGAGCCTGATTCCAGGGATGTGTCCCTTATTAGGCTGTGTGCTGTAGTTTCAATATAAAAAGTGTTATATATTAATAATTTTATTCATTTATATAGCGCTATTAATTCCACAGCGCTTTACATACATTGGCAACACTGTCCCCATTGGGGCTCACAATCTAGAGTCCCTATCTGTATGTTTTTGGAGTGTGGGAGGAAACCGGAGAACCTGGAGGAAACCCACGCAAACACAGGGAGAACATACAAACTCCTTGCAGATGGTGTCCTTGGTGGGATTTGAACCCAGGACCCCAGCGCTACAAGACTGCAATGCTAACCACTGAGCCACCACAAGACTGCAGTGCTAACCACTGAGCCACCATGCCGCCCTATATCAGCAGGAGATTATCATTACTGGACTACTTGTCTTGTGCAATCAGGCTAAACTGTGTAACCCCACCCCCACCACTGATTGGCAGCTTCCTCACAATGTACAGTGTACACAGGAAGCTGCCAGTCAGGGGAGTGGGCGGGGTTATACACAGCCGAGAAGTCTGAGCTCTGCATCATCTACATCAGACAAAGCTGGGTTTCAATCAAAATTGTGCCATGCACTTCAGTAAATGACACATCGCTGGAGTCAGGCTCTCTGTCTCTTCATTTGGCTACAATCAGAATCCATAACAAAAACCTGCTGACAGAGTCCCTTTAAGAACAACTGACATATATAAACAGAATTTAGAATGTGAGCAATGGGGACAGTGATGATGATGTTTGTAAAGTGCTTTTCTATAAAAGCAAGTACAATACATAGAACAGCTTATCTAAGTACAGCTGAGAAGGTCGGCTAGAATAATCCACATATAAAATGTATTGTTTGTGTAATAAACTTTGAACACCAAACGTTTATGCATCCTGTGTATTTATTGGGAAGGGGATCCTTGCCAAACCTTTAAAATGATGTGAAATTGAAACAAAAAAAGGACTTTTTTTTGTCATGTGGTATTTGCTGTTGTTTTCTAAGAAAAAGTGCAAATGGGGTCATTAACTTTGTGCAAAATCAATAATTCTCTTTATTTTTGTCTGTTACCTTTTTTAGTGCAAAGGCCACATTATTCAGTTATTCAAATTATCCTTGAAATTCAATAATCATGCTCTTTATTTTTGTATTTTACCTTTTTTGTACCTTTTTAGTGGAAAGGTCACATTATCCTTGAAAGTAGCAGGTAACTTTAACCCTTAGGTTATGGTTCCACTTGCACATAGCTTCTGATGCGAGAGCATTGGAAGCGATATGCTGCTGACCCTCTGCTGTGAGTGTGAGCTGAGGGTCATGCGATGTGATGTGATCTTGCGATGGATCACAGCTGCGGAGAAGAGGGAGGGAACACTTTCTCCCCAACGCCTCCCCGGCCTGTCTCTGCCTACATCGCAGTGTGGTTGGATGACATGTGAGTGCAGTGTGATGTTTCACATGCACCCATAGACTTGTATGGGTGCGTGTGAGCCAAGACTTGCTGCCAAATGGAACTTGCTGTGATTCATTTCTCATGCCGGTATAGCATGACAAATCAATTGCAGATGGATACTGCTTCATAGTTTTGCACTGGTGCGAGTGCAATTCGATATTTTATCAGATTGCACTCATCCGTGCAAAACGCAACTGGAACCCTGGCCTAAAGGGGGCTTTACACGCTACGACATCGCTAATGCGAACTCGTTGGGGTCACGGATTTGGTGACGCACATCCGGCCGCATTAGCGATGCCGTTGCGTGTGACACCAATGAGCGATTTTGCATCGTTGCAAAAACGTGCAAAATTGCTCATCGGTGACATGGGGGTCCATTCTCAAAAATAGTTACTGCAGCAGTAACGAGGTTGTTCCTCGTTCCTGCGGCAGCACACATCGCTCCGTGTGACGCCGCAGGAACGAGGAAGCTCTCCTTACCTGCCTCCCGGCCGCTATGCGGAAGGAAGGAGGTGGGCGGGATGTTACGTCTCGCTCATCTCCGCCCCTCCGCTTCTATTGGGCGGCCACTCAGTGACGTCGCTGTGACGCCACACAGACCGCCCCCTTAGAAAGGAGGTGGTTCGCCGGTCACAGCGACGTCGCCGGGCAGGTGACGGGTCCGGGCGATATTGTGCGCCACGGGCAGCGATTTGCCCGTGTCGCGCAACAGATGGGGGCGGGTACCCACACTAGCGATATCGGGACCGATATCGCAGTGTGTAAAGCCCGCTTTAGGCATACATTTCTGGCACATGTAAAAATCACTCCATGTGGACATTGGAGACCATTTGTGTAAAGATTGTACTGCTTTTTAAAAACTGACAACTAGTGAATCAGCCCCAAATATCTGGATTATTGAAATCATACTGTCGCGGGCGGGGAGGAGGGTGTCAGCACACTACGATCACCCCCTTCTGCTCGGGTCCGGCGGCCGCTGCTCAGTGGTGGCTCGAGCTGTAGGCCGGATCCCGGGGGTTTCTCGAGCGGCACTCCTCGCCCGTGAGTGAAAAGGGGTTGGTGTTTTGGGGAAATAAAGTCTATTGTCCGTGACGCCACCCACGGTTGTGGTGATTGAGTGTGCACCACCGCTGCTCTATATGGGGATCCCGGGGATGGTGAGGCGGAGCAGCCAGTTGTCGTGTTGTTCCTCCGTGGGTAGGGGTTGGTGATCCCGGGGCCCAGTGAGGTGCAGGGGCGCAGGGGCAGCGCGGTGCCTTGCGGCACTGAGGTACTCACTCAGCCAGTAAACACGACACAGTTCTCGGTAAACAAACGGCTGGTTGGACGGGTCCCTCGGACGGTTCACGGTGCTGCGGTTCCCTGCAGTTAGCGGTGACAGTCTCTTCCCTGCACCTTTGAAATGTCTGTTTGGTAGCGATGGATTCCCACCGGTTACCCGCTCCCCGACTACAATCTGGGCCGGAGGAGATCCACACTTTGCCCGCAGGCGCCGACCCTGGGAAACTGGTGCCTTGGCGGTGGCGGTGTTTCCCCGTAGTGGTTGGACCTTTGCCGTCAATCAGGACTTGCTTGTTGGGAGACAGACGTCCCCTTCACTAACGGATTTGGCAATTTACGGCGACTCCAAGCCTTGCCGGGATCCGAAAGGCCCCTGCCCTGGTGCTGACTGCCCTTTGTATACTGCTCCAGACCCCCGGGCACACAGCCTCCGTGGTCCTTCCAGCAACCTCCAGACAGTCCCACTGCAGACCTTCACCGCCGTCTGCTGACCTTGCTGACTCCGTCTGGGCACACAGCCACAGACTACCTTCAGGCTTTCTGTCACTTCCACTGATGTTTCACTTCACTCTAGCTCCCTCCTGAGCTACACTCTGTTCACCTCCTACTCCTTCACTCCCCTAACTAGACTGCCTGGTACTTCCTGCCTCCAGAGCTGTGAACTCCTTGGTGGGCGGACACCAACCGCCTGGCTCCACCCCCTGGTGTGAACACCAGCCCCTGGAGGAAGGAAACAAGGATTTGTAGGTTAGCTGGTGTGCCTGCAGGGAATGTGGGGTGCGTGTGGTGTTGTGACCTGTGACCCCTGGCTTGCCCAGGGCGTCACAATACCCAGTGAACAGAGAAAAACAATACAAATAAATTATAAATGAGATTTAAAAATATGTGAAACTTAAAATAAGGATTTGGAGAAAAATAAAAAAAAGGCAAAAAAAACCAGACATAAAATAGGTGCAAATGCAGTAATGAATCCGAACCAAAGTATTTTAGAGAGTTGCAGAACTTTGGACTGAGTGCTATATGATAAAACATCGGATAGTACTCATCCGAATTATACTCTGGCTATATACCAATGTGAGCGCACCCTAATACTAACAAAATAAATTGCAAAGTTGCTTATTTTTTACTTTAGGTATGTGGAAACTTGGCATTTCAGTTATACATTGTTTCTTTGTAATACTTTATCGTTTTATTATTTTTTTTACATAATGTATACTGCTTACTCCTTAATTCTTTTTATATGCCATGGCATAGGACCTGACCTGTGACAGGTAATGTGTGCGGTAGTGTGTGGCATATTGTGGTTATGTGATAATGTCGCGGGCGGGGAGGAGGGTGTTAGCACACTACGCTCACCCCTTCTGCTCGGGTCCGGCTGCTGCTGCTCAGTGGTGGCTCGAGCGGTGGGCCGGATCCCGGGGGTTTCTCGAGCGGCACTCCTCGCCCGTGAGTGAAAGGGGTTTGTTGGGTGTGGGGATTGTTTATAGTCCGTGACGCCACCCACGGTTGTGGTGACTTCACCACCGCTGCTCAATACGGGGCTCCCGGGGATGGTGATGCGGAGCAGCCAGGTGTTGTGTTGCCCCTCCGTGGATAGGGGTTGGTGATCCCGGGGCCCGGTGATGGCTTGGGAGGTGCAGGGCCTGGTGGGCGCAGGGACGCGGGGGCAGCGCTGTGCCTTGCGGCACTGTGGTACTCACTCAGCCTGAGACGTTGACACAGTTTTTACGGTAAACCAGACGGCTGGTAAGACGGTCCCACGGACGGCTGCACTTGCTCTCCCGGTAGATGACGGTGATGTCCCTTTTCCTAGCACCTTGGTGTACTTGTTGGTTGCGATGGGTCCCCACCGGTAACCCGCTCCCCGGCTTCAAGCTGGACCGGGGGAGCTCTACTCTTTGCCCGCAGGCGCTGGCCCTAAGAAACTGGTGCCCTGGCAGTGGCGGTGTCTCTTTTACACTGGCTGGGCTGTTGCCTTCAATCGGGACTTGGTTGTTGGGGGATCTACGTCCCCTTCACTGACGGATTCGGCAAATTATGGCGACTCCAAGCCTTGCCGGGGTCTGAGAGGCCCCTGCCCTGGTGCTGACTGTCCTTCGGAACACTGCTCCAGACCACCGGGCACACAGCCTACGGGGTCCTTCCAGGAACCTCCAAACGGTCCCCCTCCAGACAGTCACCGCCGTTGCTGTCCTTGCTGACCTGCCCTGCACTTAGCTGGACTCTTCAGGCTTTGCACACTCCTTCTGTTCTGTCACCACTCTTGCTTTCCTCCTTTACCACTTTTCTTCCTTCACTTTCACTTAGCTGTTGTTTACTCAAGCTCGTCCCTGAGCTGACTTCACTCTTGCCCTGCCTGGGCTAATCTGCCTGGTTTCTCCCGCCTCCAGAGCTGTGTCCTCCTCGGTGGGCGGAGCCAACCGCCTGGCCCACCCCCTGGTGTGAATCATCAGTCTCTGGAGGAAGGCAACAAGGATTTTTGGTTAGCTTAGATGTTTCTACCTGGGATGTAGGGTGTGGTGGTGTGTGACCTGTGTCCCCTGGCTTGCCCAGGGCGACACATTCCCCCTTAGCAAAATGCAGACCGTCCGCGGGCTGCCGTCCAACACCGGATTTATTTTTCTGTAAAAGATAACATAATAATAATATAACATATTTACATTTTTAATAACTCTTCCCAAAACGGGAGGCACATTTCTTTAACGTTGCAACGGTTTACGGTTACGGTTTCCGCTCTCTCCCACCCAAGTAACCTGGCCCTGATGCTGCCCCTAAAGCCCAGGCAGCACCCCTTGACCCACAGTCCAGCACACGGTACCCGAGCGGGATCTGTCCTTCCCTCCAGAGGGTAGCCACCGGTTCCTTTGGTGGCTGGCCCCCAGCCTGCTCTGCTCAGGGCCCTCCCTCCAACCTGCCTCTCCGGAGGCGGCATTGCGGAAAACGGTAACGGCAAACAACATATTTACAAGCCACTTAACGTTTGTGGGTGCCCTGCAAGTTCACGGGCTTGTCCATGGATAGTTCCCATGCAAATTAACTTTTAAACGGTCCCCACGGGGACAACGGTGCCGGCTCCAGCCGGTTGCAAATCACAAAGCAAATCAGGTTAAACTTCGGTAATCATCTTTTTCTTATCATTCTTTCAAACTTTTAAACTTTTAAACAAACAAGCTGTTGGTCCCAACGGGGACGGTGCTGCGGGCATCCACTGCCCTACTCGATGTCTTCGTCCTCCTCACCCGGTTCGGGGTGGAAGGACACGGGCACCAGCCCCTCCAGTGCGTAGCAAGCACGGCGTGGAAGGGCCGCCCGATACCCGTTGCCCCCGGCTCGGGGAACATAAGTGGCCTCCAGGCCGGACAGGGCAACGACCCCCTCCTCTTCTTCTGATACAGGCTCGGTGTCAGGCCCGGAGTCGCTATCTTCTGCCCCCGCCGCAGTTACAGAGGGGTGTACATCCGACGGGCCAGGTGCGGTGCAGCGCGCGAGCGAGCAGGGCGGAGGTAACACAGGAGCCAGGGGTAGACCGGGTCCCTCAGCCGCAGCGACCGGTCCCTCGGGGACACAGGGGCGTGGGTCGTTCTCCAGCTCCTCCATCACGGCCTCCACTCCATACACTCGCGCCACAGCAACTAGGGCCTCTACCTCCGCGGCCCACTGCTCCATCAGCCCGCCGATCTGACTCTGGTAGCGACGGCAGATCCCCGCCGCCTGGGCTCTCAACCATGCTGCTGTTCCAGACACCGGCTCGGTAGTCTCTGCAGAACTAGGTGGGGCGGACATCTCGGCAGTTGTGCTTTCCAGGAACCCAGTCAGGCTGCAGAGTCCTGGCGTCCCTGCTTTTATAGCTGCAGCTACATGCGTCCAGCCGCCATCGCGTCCCCCTTAGCTCTTTCCGGCCCCTCCTCTCTCGGGGCGGGGTTTTGGCCTTCGCGCCTCTACTGCTCGAGAAGACGCTCGAGCGGGAACTTTTCGCGCCAAAGATGGCGGCTTCTGAAATTTTTCTGCCGGATACCTCCGGCGGTAACAAGGCGCACCTCTACCAGACGGCAGAGCGGTAAGATCCTGTTCGTGACGCCAAGTTGTCGCGGGCGGGGAGGAGGGTGTTAGCACACTACGCTCACCCCTTCTGCTCCGGTCCGGCGGCTGCTGCTCAGTGGTGGCTCGAGCGGTGGGCCGGATCCCGGGGGTTTCTCGAGCGGCACTCCTCGCCCGTGAGTGAAAGGGGTTTGTTGGGTGTGGGGATTGTTTATAGTCCGTGACGCCACCCACGGTTGTGGTGACTTCACCACCGCTGCTCAATACGGGGCTCCCTGGGATGGTGATGCGGAGCAGCCAGGTGTTGTGTTGCCCCTCCGTGGGTAGGGGTTGGTGATCCCGGGGCCCGGTGATGGCTTGGGAGGTGCAGGGCCTGGTGGGCGCAGGGACGCGGGGGCAGCGCTGTGCCTTGCGGCACTGTGGTACTCACTCAGCTTGAGACGTTGACACAGTTTTTACGGTAAACCAGACGGCTGGTAAGACGGTCCCACGGACGGCTGCACTTGCTCTCCCGGTAGATGACGGTGATGTCCCTTTTCCTAGCACCTTGGTGTACTTGTTGGTTGCGATGGGTCCCCACCGGTAACCCGCTCCCCGGCTTCAAGCTGGACCGGGGGAGCTCTACTCTTTGCCCGCAGGCGCTGGCCCTAAGAAACTGGTGCCCTGGCGGTGGCGGTGTCTCTTTTACACTGGCTGGGCTGTTGCCTTCAATCAGGACTTGGTTGTTGGGGGATCTACGTCCCCTTCACTGACGGATTCGGCAAATCATGGCGACTCCAAGCCTTGCCGGGGTCCGAGAGGCCCCTGCCCTGGTGCTGACTGTCCTTCGGAACACTGCTCCAGACCACCGGGCACACAGCCTACGGGGTCCTTCCAGGAACCTCCAAACGGTCCCCCTCCAGACAGTCACCGCCGTTGCTGACCTTACTGACCTGCCCTGCACTTAGCTGGACTCTTCAGGCTTTGCACACTCCTTCTGTTCTGTCACCACTCTTGCTTTCCTCCTTTACCACTTTTCTTCCTTCACTTTCACTTAGCTGTTGTTTACTCAAGCTCGTCCCTGAGCTGACTTCACTCTTGCCCTGCCTGGGATAATCTGCCTGGTTTCTCCCGCCTCCAGAGCTGTGTCCCCCTCGGTGGGCGGAGCCAACCGCCTGGCCCACCCCCTGGTGTGAATCATCAGTCTCTGGAGGAAGGCAACAAGGATTTTTGGTTAGCTTAGATGTTTCTACCTGGGATGTAGGGTGTGGTGGTGTGTGACCTGTGTCCCCTGGCTTGCCCAGGGCGACACAATAAGATGGTATATGTTTTGAATTAGGGTCTTTTCAGCATCTTTGTGGTTGGATGCTGCAGCTATTTTTCTGAACAGACAAAAGAAAAAAGACTTACATGCCAAAGCTTGAAACTACTATAAAAAAAACAAAAAAATAATAAAAAAAATGTGAGATGTTTTGCATATCAAAATGGCCATTTTCATACCTGCCCAGCAGCCACATCACGGCATTCTCATTGTACTGGTCCTTAGGCTATGTGCCCATGGGAGCTTGTTTCTGCGGATTTTGCCGCAAAAAACCTGCGGATTTTTCTGGATTTTCCAGATAAATCGGCAGGTTTTAGCATGTACAGACACTCCCCATGTTATCCTATGGGACATGGGGAGTGCTGTGTCCACGCTGTGAAAAGTGCGGCTGACGAACATGCTGCGGATGTAGGCATCTGCATGTATAATTGCATGTCAATTATTCATATGGAATTACCTGCGGCTGTCCCGGCCCTCCGCTATTGAGAGAGAGGCTGGGACGTCCGCAGGTAAGCAGCATGAATGTCCGCATGTTTCCCGCAGCTATTCCGCTGTAATCTAGCAGCTAAAAATAGCTGCGGACGCCGGCAGGCAGCTGTGGGAAACATGCGCTCGTACCTGCGGACACATCCGTAGGTACGAGCGCCCGTGGGCACATAGCCTTACTCTATTTTACTACCTCTCTCTGGGTTTTAAAACCTACATGTATGGGCAGAGAGAGACCCTCTAAGGCTATGTGCCCACGGGAGATTAAACCTGCGGATTTATCTGCGGAAAATCTGCAGACCTTCTGGATTTTCCAGATAAATCTGCAGGTTTCAGCATGTACAGACACCCCTCATGTTATCCTATGGGACATGGCGAGTGTCTTTGTCCACGCTGTGGATACGTTTGGCTGCGGAACATGCTGCGGATGTCCCGCAGCCGCACGTAGTTGCATGTCAATTATTTCTGCGGAATTACCTGCAGGTAAGCCGCACGAATGCCCGCAGGTTTACTGCAGCTATTTCGCTGTACTACGTCAGCTAAAAATAGCTGCGGATTCCGGTGAGCAGCTGCGGGAAACCTGTGGATATACCTGCGGATATATCCGCAGGTACAAACTTCCATGGGCACATAGCCTAATAAAGGATAAAAACACCTATGGCTAATGGGGGAGGGGGCCTGGAAGCATGGTCAGTCAAATGGACATAATCCATACACATTACAAACAGACAAAAAGAGACTTACATGCCAAAGTTTGAAACTACTGAGACTAGAGATAAGCGAATCAGGCAAAATTCAAATTCTCATGTTTTTTTTTTTATTTTCCTAGAATATTTGATTAAAAGAAAAGTTATTACCAGATAATTGAATGTCCTTTATTATGTTCTGGTGTATCTTTAAACTCAAGAGCATAGTAAACATAGCATAAAAATTAGAGACAATCCTTAAATCACCTCACCTCTCCAGCTCCTCACCGATCACCCTGGTTGCTCTGAAATCCCTGGTGAGCCCGGACTTCCTGCACTGATGGCAGCCTGTAGGGTTTTGCGCAAGCTCATGAATGATTGTGACATCACGTTGCGATGTGTACTGTGACCGTGTGTACGCATGGGCAGCACTTGGGATTTCAGCACGACTGGTAGGGATCAGAAAAAGCATCGAGGACCGGATGGAGGACGTTGAGTAGTGGAGAGGCTGGAGAGGTGATGAGATGAGTATAAGGATTTTTTTTAAGTATTTGATGGTTATTTATGGTTAAAAAAGAATGGCAGCCAGTGGATACCATATATTTTTTTTTTTTTTTTAAATGGACAATAGTAAAATATTTAAAAATCAATACTTTATCAAGTGAAGATTGTTGTAAATTTCAATTAAAAATGAATTTCACTCAAATGTATATATTTGCTGATCCATAGAAAAGACCATTACTACATGGTGAAACACCTTGATAAAGGGTAAGTTTAGAGGTTTAAAGGGATTATTTGTGAGATTTGTTATTTAAATGCTGCATATTAGTAGAAAAAAAGAAATACTCATCTTAACATGTGATTGACTGTAGTATTGATGAGCGAACCTGAGGTTAGGTTTTCAAACCGAACACCAGCTTTAAAAAACAGAGCTTCAGTGCAGAGTTCGGATGCCTCGTACATGCAAACTTAAATCACGTGACCATCAGGTCACGCTGTGCTCAGGTACGCTTGGTGCTCAGCCCTGTGTGAGCCGCATGCAGTGTTTGTATGGCTCACACTGGCGGTAACTACAGTGTGATTAGATGTAGTGTGTAACAACATTAAAAAATAAAAAGCCCGGCCACCCACCCCCAGAAGTGATCTGCTTATGACTGGCTGTATCACTGCCAATCAGTGATTCCGAACCTCCTCGAGCCAAGTTTGGACCAGTGGAGGTTCGGTGGTTCATTTGCTGCCAGCGATCCGAACCTCCAAAGGTTCGCTCATCTCTAGACTGCAGCACTGTCTGTGTGATTGACTGCAGCAGTCACATGACACTGTGAGGAAATGTCATTACTGCATACAGAAGAAGAAGCCAGCAGGGAATAGAAAGTGGTGGAACAAAAGAAGCAGGATATCAGTGAGGAGAGTTTGTCTCATTTAAGGGGAATCTGCCATCAGGTTTTTCCTACCTCATCTGACAGCAAGGTAATGTAGGCAAAGACATTCTGAATCCAATAGTGTATTACATAGATTACTGGCTGTAGCCATTCTCACACAATCAAGGAATTGAGTTTTAAGCATGTAGCTGAGGAAACGATCCCGCCCACACCAGGATCTCAATAGTGACTGTGAGGTGTCATTCACAGGAGGGGGCATACTGGACTGCCTTGCAGGTGAGTTCCTAGTCTTGTAATGGTAATAAATCCATTAGATTATGTAAACAATAGCGCACACACAGATAAGAAAAGCATAGTTGCTTTTTGTTTTTTAACTGTTACATCATGCTATCTTCAGCTCACATAGCAAAATCCTGCTGACAGATTCCCTTTACCTGGATTCCAGTATTTAAAAAAAAAAAAAAAAAAATATATAGAAAAAAATAAATAAAATTTTACCTTGAAAAACAACTTTAAGATTTATACTGCAGAGAAAGCCTCAAGCATAAGCGTCATTCGGAGGGGCAGAGTAGACGTTCTCTTGGGACATATATGAAAAAATTATTTAGGCCTGAAACACACTTTCGTTAAAAACATGCACGTGCCGCGAGACACGTATTTACCCTGCGTTTTGCGTGTGGTAAGTACGTGTCTCGGGTACGTGCGGTCCACGTGTGTTCTACGTGTGCTATCCGCGATAGCACACGTAGAACCGGTAATTTGCATACTCACGTGGTCCGCGCTGCTGTCCGTGGGGCTGATCTTCGGTCTCCAGCCCTGCCGTCTCCCCGCTGCTGCTGCTGCTGGCCGCAGTGAAGTGAATATTAAATGAGCATAATGAGCGGCGGTCAGCAACAAGTGGCAGCAGCGGCAAAGACAGGAGGGCTGGAGAAGGTGAGTAAATGTTTTTGTTTTTTTTTTCACTGACACGTGTGTTTTCTCTGGCGCGTGTCACACAGGACCGCATCCACACTACACCCGTGTGGTACGGGTGCGGGCCGTGTGACACCCGTGCTGTCGGAGAAAACGTGGACATGTCAGCATGTAGAAAAATGCACACACGTACAAACGCACACGGACACACGTTCCGTGTGGTATTACGTGTGTGTGCCTGCTACAATAGGGTAGCATTGCTGTACGTGTCTCCGTGCCGCCGGTACGTGCAAAAAATGGCAAACACGTACCAGCGGCACGGATGTGTGTCGGAGGCCTTAGATATTTCTTCCAGTTGGTTCCAGTACAAGACAGAAAAGATTAGAAGAAGATAAGTATAATAAGAGAAAAATAGTGGGATTTTTCTTTTTCTTTTAGATCTATTACGTTTTTTTCTTTCTTGATGAGCTTTTCCTTCAGTCTATTCCCTTGCAGTTGACGGGTATCATGAGTTTGGACACTTCATCTGAGAGGTGTCACAATTGGATAAAATTAAAAAGAACACACAGTGCACTAAACCAGCGCTATTAGGGATTAGGAAGCTGGTCTGATGCCAATCCCACTGATCTTAAATTAGAGGCAGCAAACACTTCAGATACGGTGCCATGTGGATAGTTACTGCATGAGGAAGTATACACATCTCCGACCGTGTTTGTACAAGGGTGGGAACTCGTTCAAAGCAATATAGACATGGATCATTTTAAAAGAAACCTATGTCAGGCCAGATAGAAGTAGTGATGTTTCTTTCATTACTGGGCCTTTTCTACAATAATTTGTCTATCGTTAAGTCTAAAGTGACATGAAGAGAAGCGGCAATTTATTCTCCTAAGAATCTAATTACACTATCCATCAGAGTCACAAATAGGTATCTTAATAGCCACGGTTTTCCCGGGCATCATTTTTGCAATAAAAGAGAAAATTCATCAACTAAATAAAACAGCTCTTCTGTATTTGTCAGCATCACAGAGCCACGTCTATTAACACCGGCAGTTGCATTTTTAGAATTAGATAAAAAAAAGTGTTTTGAAATGAATTGCTATTTCATTAATACGCCCTTGCCTTTTCATGAATGTGGTGCCTAAAAGAAAATAGAGGGAACACTTTGCTCAAAATTGGATCTCGTGATTGTTTTTAATGTTTGATGCAGTTTACACCAAAACTTGTGTACACTGATTGGTAAATTACCACCGTGGTGTTATCTTACGATATAGAGATTTCTTTAAACTTTCTTATTCATTCATGTAAATATTTGTGTTATTTTTTTGGGGACTACAATTGAGGAAAGGAATGTGAGTTAAAGGGGTTGTTCACTACTCTGCAGTAGTGACCACATCCCTGTAAAACTGATAGGGAAGGCTTTTTCTAAATAGCTTAATCAGCCAATTCTGCCCATGAGCGGTGCTATTGCAGCTTGCTCATCCCCATGAATTGACCCCTGATGTCTGGTGTTGTCAGGTCAACTTCCAGTTCCAGTTGACCTGACTTCACCGCGGCTGGCCCCAGTCTCCCTGAGTGACTGGGCTGTGAGTGACGTTTCCCCTCTCATCACCGCCCAGCATAACAGCGTAGCGTGTCACGTGTGCTTTCCTTCACCGCAGATCGCCACAAGCAGGAGCGATGCTGGGCTGTGACCAGCGGTAAAAAATTAACCACAGACCAGTCACTCAGGAAGACTGGGGCCGCGGCTGTGAAGTCAGGTCAACTAAAAGTTGATGTGACATCACCGGATCCCCAAGGTCACGGAGTCCCAGGGGTCACTTCATGGGGATGAGCGGACTGCAATAGCGCCACTCAGAGGCAGAATTAGGCTGCTTTCACACCTCCGGTTTTTGCTATGCGGCACAATCCAGTACTTTGCAGGAAAATCGCAACCGTTTTTTTTTTGCTGCCGGTTGCGATTTTCCTGCATAGACTTTAATTAGTGCCGCATTGTGCCGCATGGCCTTGCGTTCCGTCCGGTTTTTGCCGCATGCGGCAGATTTAGCCGATGCGGCAACCGGATGGAACGTTGCCTGGCACGTTTTTTCGTGCGGCAAAAAAAATCGCATCGCGCCGCATTCGGCCGATGCGGCGCATTTTTCAATGCATGCCTATGGCGGCCGGATGCGGCGCGATGCGGCAATAACCGCATCCGGCCGCCGCATGCGGTTTTTGCCACTGCGCATGCTCAGTAGCATGCCGCAAGCGGCAAAAACCGGACTGGCCGCAAAGGAAAAACTTATGCAAAGGATGCGGTGTTTTCACCGCATCTGTTGCATAGCTTGCACAGCCGGATTGAGCCGCAGAGCTCAAGCCGGATGTGTGAAAGTAGCCTAAGCTGAACAAGGTATTTAGAAAAACCCTTCCTTATTAGTTTTACAGAGATGTGGGCACTATTGCAGAGTAGTGAACCAACCCTTTAAGTTATGTGCCCACAACGTTTTTTTTTTCCGACAAATTCTACCCGGAACCCGCCTAAAAAAGCGCTAAAAAATGTTTAATAAATGATCATAATGCACAGCAATCTAAAAACGACTTGATGTGTCCATGTTTGTCTTTGGCCACTTCTTTTCACTGCTTCAGGCTTTGAAAGCTGGGAAGCAGTGAAAAGAAGCAGCATATCCATTCTTTGTTTGGCTTTTGCCTGGACACTGCTTGCCATTTAAAGGGATTTTCCCACAAACAACGTTCATTTTAAAGTTGATTTTAATCAATAGATCTTAGAATGATAATATATACAATTTGATGTGTTTAAAAAAAATGTTCCTGTGCTGAGATAATCTTATATATGTGTCCCTGTGTAATCACTGTGTAATGGCCGTGTCTGACCGTACAGGTAGATGGTCTGATCATACCACATCTCCTGGGCAGGCGAGGAAGTAATAAAGTATACAAACATTACAGCTTGGGGTCGCAAATTATTCATAATTCTTTCTATGAGGTAAAATATTTTTGAAAAACAGGCAGGAAAATGCTTTACCTCACAAAAAGAATCACCTGTGATCTTACACAGTGCTTTCTGTATACTGTCTATTACATCAATTGTGCCGATGTGCACCATGACCGCTGGGTCCTCATCAGCCCCTCCCAGCAATCTGTTGACCCAATCAGCAATGTGCCGAACTTGACAGCGAGGAAGACAGCACACTGTTTTGTGATCACTGTGTTTGTGACAGATTGTCCTATTCCCCTAATAATGGAGTCCCCCACTACCAGCACCTGTCTGGCCTGCCCTGCACTCCTGTTTCTTCCTTACTGGAGCAGACACTCGTCTGGCTCTAAGAGGACATGTCTTGCTGCAGCAATGCCACTTCTCTACTGAAACCTTCCTCATCTGCCACTTAGCAACATTGTTGGGGTGTGCCAGATTGGAACTAGCCTCCCTGGCACTCTTCTCTCTTAACAGTGACCCAGCTAGCCGCCACACTGTACTGCAGTGCCATATTACAATCGTCCCCCACATCTACCCCAGTGAGCAGCAAACTCCTTTCCATATTCTCAATGGATCTCAGTATTGCCAGCTGCTCATTTAGATCCAGTACCTGGGCTTCCTAATGTACAACAGACACACATCTCGCACGGCACGGCAGTATGCACCCTCAAACAGCTACTCAAGGATTACATACATGCGACAGATGTACATTGAATGGCATTGTCAATAATGGACCATATTTTCCTAAAGGGGATTGCAAACTATAGAAATATTAAGTAATTAGACAAATGAATACAGAGATTTGGTAGAAATTACTCCCTTCTAAAATCCCTGAATCCAAAGTCACTGAACCACAAGTCACACACTTAATCCAAATCACACTCGCCCGCTCACTCGCACTCGCAATGGAAGATGCGTGCAAAGGACTGCCCCAAGGAGCTGCTACTTATAAACTCTTAATTATGTACTTCCACCTGTAATTAATTTGTAACCCTTTGTAAGTATTCCTATACCTCAGAATGTATCCCTTAAGTACAATATAATTAACCCTTAAACAAACAGATGTTAAGTGAAGATACTCGTATCCTATAGGGAGAAAAATAAAATAAGTAAGAAAGTAAAATTAAATAAAGATGTAGAAATCCACCCGGCTATTCACACAGGTATTTGATTCAGGATTCCCAAATACCTCTTTACTGAATCACAAGTGACATAATCCAAATCACACTTAGAAACAAACCACACTCGCCAGCTCATTACTTTCTAGCTCTTTCCTCGCCAGCTCATTACTCGCCAGCTGATTATTTGCAAGCTCTTTATTAGCCAGCTCAATATTCGCCAGCTCATTACTTGTCTACTTATTACTTGCTAGCTTTTTCTTCGCCAGCTCTTTCCTCGCCAGCTCCTTCCTCGCAAGCTATTTACTTGCCTGCTCTTTACTCTCCAGCTCTTTACTCACCAGCTCTTTACTCGTCAGCTCTTTACTCGCCAGCTCTTTACTCGCCAGCTCATTACTCATCAGTTCATTACTCTCCAGCTATTTACTCGCCAGCTCTTTACTCACCAGCTCATTACTCACCAGATTATTATTTTTAAGCTCTTTATTTGCCAGCTCTTTACTCGCCAGCTCTTTACTCACCAGCTCGTTACTTGCCAGCTGATTATTTGCAGGCTCATTATTCGCCATCTCTTTCCTCGCCAGCTCTTTACTCGCCAGCTCTTTACTCGCCAGCTCTTTATTCGCCAGCTCATTACTCACCAGCTCATTACTCCCCAGCTCATTACTCTCCAGCTCTTTACTCGCCAGCTCTTTCCTCGCCAGCTCTTTCCTCACCAGCTCTTTACTTGCCAACTGATTATTTGCAAGCTCATTATTAGCTAGCTCAGTATTCGCCAGCTCATTACTTGTCTACTTATTACTTGCCAGCATGTTGCTCGCCAGCTCTTTCCTCGCCAGCTAATTACTCGCCAGCTATTTACTCGTCAGCTCTTTACTTGCCAGCTCATTACTCATCAGCTCATTACTCTCCAGCTATTTACTCACCAGCTCTTTACTCTCCAGCTCATTACTCACCAGCTGATTATTTGTAAGCTATTTATTTTCCAGCTCTTTACTTGCCAGCTCTTTACTCACCAGCTCATTACTTGCCAGCTGATAATTTGCAGGCTCACTATTCGCCAGCTCTATCCTCGCCAGTTCATTACTCGCCAGCTCTTTATTCGCCAGCTGATTATTTGCAGGCTCATTATTCGCCAGCTCTTTCCTCGCCAGTTCATTAGTTGGCAGCTCTTTACTCGCCAGCTCTTTACTCACCAGCTCTTTTCTCAACAGCTCTTTTCTCGACACCTGTCTACTAGACAGCTCATTCACACTCGCAATGAAAGATGATTTAAATAGATTCCTTCTCCCTTAGCTGCAATACAACTTTCAGGTCACTGCAATGTTTGCAAGGGAAGCCAAAATTATAATAACTATGTAGCATAACAAATGTCTTGTACCGATTAAATAATGCTACTTGAGATGTCTTATTCTGCATCATTAGAAGATGTAACTTCATTGCGTCTGACTTTTATGATTGCTTTTGTGGTTATTGAGTGCAGCAGATAAGGGTGGGGTGAAAGGGGAATCTTATCCAACCGAAAAAATGGAAGTGGTTTTCATTTTCACACTTCAAGGCTTTCTCTCTGTCCATTTACTATTGACAAAATGTAAGTACCGCGGACAGTAATGTCAATTTCATTTCATATAAAAGTAATTAATCATTTATCAAGTCAGTTAGTGTCTGAAATAAAGTCTTATTTTATTTGTATTTCTAGATTCCTTCCTCCAAGTAGACAGGATCGATATTCTGCATGATATTATATCATTATTCTCTGACCTACAAAGTTTACATTTAGGTAAATAGTAAATACAGTCAAATGAAAAAGTTTGGGCACCACTATTAATGTTAACCTTTTTTCTTTATAACAATTTGGGTTTTTGCTATTTCAGTTTCATATATCTAATAACTGATGGACTGAGTAATATTTCTGGATTAAAATGAGGTTTATTGTACTATCAGAAAATGTGCAATCCGCATTTAAACAAAATTTGACCGGTGCAAAAGTATGGGCACCTCAACATAAAAGTGACATTAATATTTTGTAGATCCTCCTTTTGCAAAAATAACAGCCTCTAGTCGCTTCTTATAGCTTTTAATGAGTTCCTGGATGAAGGTATATTTGACCATTCCTGTTTACAAAACAATTCCAGTTCAGTTCAGTTTGATGGTCGAGCATGGACAGCGCGCTTCAAATCATCCCACAGATGTTCAATGATATTCAGGTCTGGGGACTGGGATGGCCATTCCAGAACATTGTAATTGTTCCTCTGCATGAATGCCTGAGTAGATTTGGAGCGGTGTTTTGGATCATTGTCTTGCTGAAATATCCATCCCCTACGTAACTTCAACTTCGTCACTGATTCTTGCACATTATTGTCAAGAATCTGCTGATACTGAGTTGAATCCATGCGACCCTCAACTTTAACAAGATTCCCGGTGCCGGCATTGGCCACACAGCCCCAAAGCATTATGGAACCTCCACCAAATTTTACTGTGGGTAGCAAGTGCTTTTCTTGGAATTCCGTGTTTTTTTGCCTCCATGCATAACGCCTTTTTGTATGACCAAACAACTCAATCTTTGTTTCATCAGTCCACAGGACTTTCTTCCAAAATGTAACTGGCTTGTGCAAATGTGCTTTTGCATACTTCAGGCGACTCTGTTTGTGGCAGGCTTGCAGAAACGGCTTCTTTCGCATCACTCTCCCATACAGCTTCTCCTTGTGCAACGTGCGCTGTATTGTTGACTGATGCACATTGACACCATCTGCAGCAAGATGATGCTGCAGGTCTTTGGAGATGGTCTGTGGATTGTCCTTGACTGTTCTCACCATTCTTCTCTGCCTTTCTGATATTTTTCTTGGCCTGCCACTTCTGGGCTTGAAAAGAACTGTACCTGTGTTCTTCCATTTCCTTACTATGTTCCTCACAGTGGAAACTGACAGTTTAAATCTCTGAGACAACTTTTTGTATCCTTCCCCTGAACAACTATGTTGAATAATCTTTGTTTTTAGATCATTTGAGAGTTGTTTTGAGGAGCCCATGATGCCACTCTTCATAGGAGATTCAAATAGGAGAACAACTTGCAAGTGGCCACCTTAAATACCTTTTCTCATGATTGGATACACCTGCCTATGAAGTTCAAAGCTCAATGAGATTACAAAACCAATTTAGTGCTTTAGTAAGTCAGTAAAAAGTAGTTAGGAGTGTTCAAATCAAGAAATTGATAAGGGTGCCCATACTTTTGCACCAGTCAAATTTTGTTTAAATGCGGATTGCACATTTTCTGTTAGTACAATAAACCTCATTTCAATCCAGAAATATTACTGAGTCTATCAGTTATTAGATATATGAAACTGAAATAGCTGTTGCAAAAACCCAAATTGTTATAAAGAAAAAAGGTTAACATTAATAGAGGTGCCCAAACTTTTTCATATGACTGTACTTCTAAATCACACAATATCTGTGGTTGGTTTTTATTCAGTCATATGAGAAGTTAATTGGTAGAAAATAAAAAAAATATATAGAAAATGCTTGACGTATCAAACTTAGAGCTCAAAGTCCACCATGTGTTGACCTAGGTGTGGATATGTTTTGGGATAGGAACTGTGGCAAGATAGGATCCCATGGAAAAATTAACATGGGGACCCCTGCTTTGTCATACTTTGTCACCTTACTTGATGATATGGAGGTATGTGGACCCAGTGCATGTTGCTTTAGAGGATAGGGAGAAGTATTACTCTCTGGGCTTTACCTCCTTGAAAATGACTCAAGGGTATTCCCGTGCCATTGGAAAAATAGGCACAGTCGGCCAGAGCTCTGCCATTGTTTCTCATGGGTACTATTATATTTACATTGGATTTCTTTATATCTGTTTAGCAGGAGGACAGACAAAGGCTTCTATGTCAACATGCCAAACTACCGGCTACTACTTTTTACTCTATGGCCATTTTTCTATTGATGAACTACAATGGAGATCAAAATTAGAGCACAATGTATGATCACTTGCTCATTTCTGAAATAATATAATCTACATTGATTAACATTTGATGGTTTTTTTGTAAGGGGTGCACCATGCCACTAGAACAATGTTTTACAAAAGATCCAAAGTTTATCAACATTAAACGTTTATTTTGCCCAAAATGTGATGATGATAATTAGAGAATAACAATGACTATGACTAGAGAATAACAATAACAATGACACAGAGATTATAACTACATTTTCTGAAGGAAACAACAGTCATTAATCGGTAGGAGGTGTACAGGTCTTTGCTTTGAATGACTTCAGCACATCTGTGGCCACAGGACATCACTAGTCTCTCACACTTCTCTGGTGTGATTTTGGTCCACTCTTCTTCCAGTCTCTTACACAGTTCTTTGACTGTTGTGGGTTTTTTGCCCATAATTTTGTCACCAAGGATTTTCCAGAGGTTTTCTATTGGGTTTAGATCAGGACTCTGGGCTGTGGCCATTTAATTGTCTCAGTGTTTTCTGTTTCAAGGAACTGCTTTACCTGCTTTGCTGTGTGAAAGGGGGCATTGTCCTGCATGAAAATTGCTGGCTGATGGAGTGACAAATGCAAGTAAGGAACCATGTGTTGTATGAGAGGTCTAACTCCTGCTGCAGAAAACATTCCCCAAACCCTGACACTTCCTCCACCACCTTTTACTGACTTCTTAACACACTTTGGGTTCAGTCTTTCCTCAGTTTGTTGATGAACATAATGTTTCCCATCAGACCCAAATAAATTAAACTTGCTTTCATCACTAATATGAACTGTGGACCACTTCTCCTCTGTCCACACAGTATGCTGCTCACCAAAGGGGAGTTTAGCCTTTTGATTCTTTCTGCAAATGAGAGGTTTGATCACTGCAGAGTGAGCTTTCAGTCAAAATGCTCTTAAACGTTTTGACACTGTATGACGAGACAGATCGTTACCCTATTCAGTGCTTAACTTGCGAGCAATTCCAGTTGCAGTGATGAAATGTTACCCATGGAGATTCTCCGCATTATCCTGTCCTCTCTTACATTTGTCTTTCGAGTGCGACCAGCCTTCTTCTTGGGGGACTTGAAAAAGTGTGTGATGTTGTAAAGGTGCAATATTCTCGAAATCACAGATTTGGCACGACCAACTTCTCTTGCTATAGCTGATAGGGTCACCCCTTTGGTCTTCATCTGAACAACCTGCTGTCAGAGGGTTTCAGTCACTTTGGAGCAGCGCACCATTTTTGCAAAGTCAGTGTAAACTAGAAGGTTAGGCTGCCAGTTACATAGGGTTTGTCAGATAATTAAGGAAATTAGCATCAGGTGCCAGATTAACACCAATAACTTGCAGGTATCTGAATGTGTTCTCTAATTTTGATCTGTGTTCTTTTTCATTTATCTCATTTATATTTTTATTATGTGTTTTAGAATAAATTCAATTTATGAAAAAAGCTTAAAATACTGCTAGTTTCCTCATGTTAGGATATAATCACATAGGACTACACAATGAACTTAACATTTAGGAAACTGTGTGTTGTTCTCTAATTTTGATCTCCAGTGTATATGTACATTGCAGACTAGCCTACTGGTTTATTTATGAGACAAAAGAAAAAATACAGGGATTTTCGTACAAAACAATATTATTGCAATAATTCTTTCTTAAGCCCGCTTTACACGCTGCAATGTATCTTACAATGTGTCGGCGGGGTCACGTTGTAAGTGACGCACATCCGGCATTGTAAGGTACATTGCAGTGTGTGACAGGTATGTGCGATTGCGACTGAACGGTAAAACGTTCATCGCATACACATCGTACTTGTCTCTAGAATTGCACGTCAGATTGTTCATCGCACCCGAGGTAGCACACATCGCAGTGTGTGACACCCCGGGAACGATGAACAGATCTCACCTGCCTCCTGCGGCTCCCGGCCAGCAATGCGGAAGGAAGGAGGTGGGCGGGATGTTTACGTCCCCCTCATCTCCGCCCCTCCGCTTCTATTGACCGGCTGCCGCGTGACGTCGATGTGACGCCGAACGTCCCTCCCACTCCAGGAAGTGGACGTTCGCCGCCCACATCGAGGTCGTATGGAAGGTAAGTACGTGTGACGGGGGTTACTTGTATGTGCGGCACATTCAACAAATTGAACGTGCCTCACATACGATGGGGGCGTTGCAAATCGCATACGAAATCGTATGCGAAATTGCAACGTGTAAAGCAGGCTTTATACAATATATACAAATATCAATACATCTGTATACCAGTATGAAAACTGGCTTTCTCGGTCCTGATATCTGAAATCCTTTCTTTTGGCAATAACCATCCTCCCTCTGTACATAGTAGTGTTGTGTATGCTGGAAAGACAAAATGATCAGTGTTAGGACAGTGCAACAAATGAGCCTAAGACAATTATAGAAATTAATGCTCAAGGCAATGAGTTGGTTGTATAATCGTATGTCTTACTGATCCTGAGAAATCAGAAGGTCACTTGGTGACTTCATGTGGGCAAGACTTAAAGCTTGAAGTGCAAACATTGAATGCTTTGAAAGTTCCCGGAAAATTGTCTGGTAGGCTCAAAGCCTAAAGCTACCCTTACACCTCTAACAGCTGAGTGTTTGGCTGACAGTTATTCCTTCCAACTATCATACAGTTCAGTCGAGCATGCATGTGTTTTCAGTGTGGAGAAAAATAGAGTAAGACACTGCTAAACACCTCTAGCAACCATGGCAGATTCGCCCAGAGAATAAAAATATCAGCCATTAAAATGAATAATGCCTAATTCTATTTCGTACATCATCTGTCAAAAAAAAGTTGTGTACCCCCCTTCTTCCAAGTGTCACCAAAATTGACATATTTAGCTATATTCACTCTTTTTTGTACACCTACTGTACATTGAGCATTTTAAGCCTATATAATTAAGAAAATAGTTTATTTTTGTCCGGCTCTTTATCTTGCTGAATCCTAATAGTGTGTAAAATACACACATTTTGGATACCACTCTGTTTACTGGTTCAAGTTGTTGTCACATGACCAATGACACACAATTTGTGTACTTGCACACATGTGCCGGCGACCTTGTCTTTCTGCTTCTCTCAGTTGAACGTTGGAAAAGAGAAGCAGGAAGATAACCAGGAAGAGAAGAAGCAAGAGAAGCAAGAAGAGAAGCAAGAAGAGAAGCGGGAAGATAACCAGGAAGAGAAGCAAGAAGAGAAGCAGGGAGATAACCAGGAAGAGAACAGCAAGAGAAGCAATAAGAGAAGCAGGAAGAGAAGCAGGAAGATAATCAGAAAGAGAACAGCAACAGAAGCAATAAGAAAAGCAGGAAGAGAAGCAGGAAGAGAAGCAGGAAGATAATCAGGAAGAGAACAGCAAGAGAAGCAATAAGAGAAGCAGGAAGAGAAGCAGGGAGATAACGAGGAAGAGAACAGCAAGAGAAGCAATAAGAGAAGCAGGAAGAGAAGCAGGGAGATAACGAGGAAGAGAACAGCAAGAGAAGCAATAAGAGAAGCAGGAAGAGAAGCAGGAAGATAATCAGGAAGAGAACAGCAAGAGAAGAAACAAGAGAAGCGGGAAGATAACCAGGAAGATAAGCAACAAGAGAAACAACAAGAGAAGCGGGAAGATAACCAGGAAGAGAAGCAGGAGGATAACCAGGAAGAGAAGCAGGAAGAGAAGCAGGAAGAGAAGCAAGAAGAGAAGCAGGAAGAGAAGCAGGAAGAGAAGCAGGAAGAGAACAGCAAGAGAAGCAATAAGAGAAGCAGGAAGAGAAGCAGGACGATAATCAGGAAGAGAACAGCAAGAGAAGCAACAAGAGAAGCGGGAAAATAACCAGGAAGAGAAGCAACAAGAGAAGCAACAAGAGAAGCAACAAGAGAAGCGGGAAGATAACCAGGAAGAGGAGCAGGAAGATAACCAGGAAGAGAAGCAAGAAGAGAAGCAGGAAGATAATCAGGAAGAGCACAGCAAGAGAAGCAATAAGAGAAGCAACAAGAGAAGCGGGAAAATAACTAGGAAGAGAAGCAACAAGAGAAGCAACAAGAGAAGTGGGAAGATAACCAGGAAGAGAAGCAGGAAGATAACCAGGAAGAGAAGCAGGAAGAGAAGCAAGAAGAGAAGCAGGAAGAGAAGCAAGAAGAGAAGCAGGAAGAGAAGCAAGAAGAGAAGCAGGGAGATAACCAGGAAGAGAACAGCAAGAGAAGCAATAAGAGAAGCAACAAAAGAAGCGGGAAGATAACCAGGAAGAGAAGCAACAAGAGAAGCAGGAAGATAACCAGGAAGGGAAGCAAGAAGAGAAGCAGAAATAGAAGCAAGAAGAGAAGCAGGGAGATAACCAGGAAGAGAACAGCAAGAGAAGCAATAAGAGAAGCAGGAAGAGAAGCAGAAAGATAATCAGAAAGAGAACAGCAAGAGAAGCAATAAGAGAAGCAGGAAGAGAAGCAGGAAGATAATCAGGAAGAGAACAGCAAGAGAAGCAATAAGAGAAGCAGGAAGAGAAGCAGGGAGATAACCAGGAAGAGAACAGCAAGAGAAGCAATAAGAGAAGCAGGAAGAGAAGCAGGAAGATAATCAGGAAGAGAACAGCAAGAGAAGCAACAAGAGAAGCAGGAAGATAACCAGGGAGAGGAGCAACAAGAGAAGCAACAAGAGAAGCAGGAAGATAACCAGGAAGAGAAGCAGGAAGATAACCAGGAAGAGAAGCAGGAAGAGAAGCAGGAAGAGAAGCAAGAAGAGAAGCAGGAAGAGAAGCAAGAAGAGAAGCAGGAAGAGAAGCAGGGAGATAACCAGGAAGAGAACAGCAAGAGAAGCAATAAGAGAAGCAGGAAGAGAAGCAGGAAGATAATCAGGAAGAGAACAGCAAGAGAAGCAGGAAGAGAAGCAGGGAGATAACCAGGAAGAGAACAGCAAGAGAAGCAATAAGAGAAGCAGGAAGAGAAGCAGGAAGATAATCAGGAAGAGAACAGCAAGAGAAGCAATAAGAGAAGCAGGAAGAGAAGCAAGAAGAGAAGCAGGAAGAGAAGCAGGGAGATAACCAGGAAGAGAACAGCAAGAGAAGCAATAAGAGAAGCAGGAAGAGAAGCAGGAAGATAATCAGGAAGAGAACAGCAAGAGAAGCAATAAGAGAAGCAACAAGAGAAGCGGGAAGATAACTAGGAATAGAAGCAACAAGAGAAGCAACAAGAGAAGCGGGAAGATAACCAGGAAGAGAAGCAGGAAGATAACCAGAAAGAGAAGCAGGAAGAGAAGCAGGAAGAGAAGCAGGAAGAGAAGCAGGAAGAGAAGCAGGGAGATAACCAGGAAGAGAACAGCAAGAGAAGCAATAAGAGAAGCAACAAGAGAAGCGGGTAGATAACCAGGAAGAGAAGCAACAAGAGAAGCGGGAAGATAACCAGGAAGAGAAGCAGGAATAGAAGCAGGAAGATAATCAGGAAGAGAACAGCAAGAGAAGCAATAAGAGAAGCAGGAAGAGAAGCAGGGAGATAACCAGGAAGAGAACAGCAAGAGAAGCAATAAGAGAAGCAGGAAGAGAAGCAGGGAGATAACCAGGAAGAGAACAGCAAGAGAAGCAATAAGAGAAGCAGGAAGAGAAGCAGGAAGAGAAGCAGGAAGAGAACAGCAAGAGAAGCAACAAGAGAAGCGGGAAGATAACCAGGAAGAGGAGCAACAAGAGAAGCAACAAGAGAAGCAGGAAGATATCCAGGAAGAGAAGCAGGAGGAGAAGCAGGAAGAGAAGCAGGAAGAGAAGCAAGAAGAGAAGCAAGAAGAGAAGCAGGAAGAGAAGCAAGAAGAGAAGCAGGAAGAGAAGCAGGGAGATAACCAGGATGAGAACAGCAAGAGAAGCAATAAGAGAAGCAGGAAGAGAAGCAGGAAGATAATCAGGAAGAGAACAGCAAGAGAAGCAGGAAGAGAAGCAGGGAGATAACCAGGAAGAGAACAGCAAGAGAAGTAATAAGAGAAGCAGGAAAAGAAGCAGGAAGATAATCAGGAAGAGAACAGCAAGAGAAGCAATAAGAGAAGCAACAAGAGAAGCGGGAAGATAACTAGGAATAGAAGCAACAAGAGAAGCAACAAGAGAAGCGGGAAGATAACCAGGAAGAGAAGCAGGAAGATAACCAGGAAGAGAAGCAGGAAGAGAAGCAGGAAGAGAAGCAGGAAGAGAAGCAAGAAGAGAAGCAGGAAGAGAAGCAAGAAGAGAAGCAGGGAGATAACCAGGAAGAGAACAGCAAGAGAAGCAATAAGAGAAGGAGGAAGAGAAGCAGGAAGATAACCAGGAAGAGAAGCAACAAGAGAAGCAACAAGAGAAGCGGGAAGATAACCAGGAAGAGAAGCAGGAAGATAACCAGGAAGAGAAGCAAGAAGAGAAGCAAGAAGAGAAGCAACAAGAGAAGCAACAAGAGAAGCGGGAAGATAAGCAGGAAGAGAAGCAGGAAGAGAGGTAGGAAGACAAGCTTACTGCCAAATAACCACAAGTATACACAGGGCATATGGTCACATGATGATTATTCACAACACCAAACAGACCAGAATCCTAACACTGAATATATAACACGTGGCTATGATTCATCATGACAGAGGACCTGCTGAAGATTAGCCTTAGCTGCTTTATCTTTGTAGCTACTAAAGTGTAGCAGATGATTCCAGACTGTGTCCCATAATTCTCTATTTATGTGTTCCCATAGCATCTTCCCATTATAACATTGTGTTGACTGATAATTTTAGCTTCTTTTCCAGAATAATATATTGGATTGTCTTTCATAGTTTGTCCATTTTACATTGTTGCAGAGATGTTTTACAACACACGGGTGTTGACCATAATCTTGGGTCCTAACCTTATAAATAGGTCAATTTTATTTCTTAAGAAATTGTTCTGTTCATTGAAAGAGTAAATATATACTTTTTTGGTGTCACATTTCATAAAATTCTCCATTATAAATTACATAAGTAAAATGAATAAAAGCAATAGGAAAAATTTAATTTATTTAATTCATCAATTTCAGAAGATGTAATGTTATTAGTTCATGTCAAAACACTGCATGTGGAAACTTTTGTACCACGTTATTAATTGTTATCCTTATCATAGGAACTGACTACACGTCAATGGACCCTAAGTTTTTTCTCTAATTTTCTATTAGTTATTTTACTTATTTATACCCGTCTACATTTATTTATTTATTTAGTGATGCAAATTATGTTTTACCTAAACACCAATTACAAATGCACCTCTTCCAAATCAGTCCATTGTTCCATTTATTACGATCTGGGACTGTATGTTACTCTATAACCTCATTAAAAACAGCCTGGATTCTAAGAATAGATTTCTCAAATTAATTTGTTTTCTCAGAAGTAAGTGTAACATCCCAATTGGTACGAGTGCCAAGTCCTGGTAATTAAGCCATGCTTTAAATGTGATATGTTCTGCGCACTAATTAAAAAATCCCGTCATATGTATCTACTGCAGTGCTGACACATGTTTCCACAATATGCCTCATTCTTAGCAGTGCTAGAGGATATAGAGGATAGTTGAACATAAAACAATTCAAATCAACTTTTTGGCTATTTTTTAGTATGATAGCATTGTGTGTCACCAGCAGCGAAGTGTACTATCATTTATTGTCACGAGGGACTATGAGGATAGCGGGAAATGAGGGCCCCTAAGCTGACCTTCAAACTAGGGGACCTGAGCTTTGAGATACCCATAATGGTGGGGATGTCTGAGTCTCCTTCCTGGCCCTGCTCCTGACTAGCCTTGATCTTATACCCCCTTCCCCAAAGGGAGCCAGGACAGGAGTGTGATTTAGCCCACAGACATAGACACACAGGGGAAACCAAACCTCTGCTACACAGCACGCACAGACAGAGGTATAAAAAAAATAAGAGATTAGGAGGAAAACAAGAGCAGGGTGGAAACATCAAGATGACAGGTAACGTCACAACATCACCAAGCACAAAGTGATTCTTTCTCCAGCAAGTCTGTGACACCACAACTCACGGACCAACACAGCATAAACTATAGTTGGCGTAGGTAGAAATTTTCCTCCAGCCTAAAATTGAGAGGAGCAGACGTGATTGGCTTCCTCACAACATGTGATCAAAGCAACCTAAGGCTAAGACTGCACTTTGCATTCTCCTACTTGCATTTCTAAACGCACGTTTTGGGCTTAATTGATTTGACCAAAGTTGCCTTTTTGAGAACTTTAGCGCTGAAAACGCATGCGTATTTACCGCGTTTTAGATGCGTTTTCAGCGCTTTTTAAATGCTTTTTCACCTGCGTTTTGAACATCAAGACACTGCTAAATAAAGATTAAATAGTCAAACATCATGAAAAAAGAGAAAAAAAAGGAAAACATAATTTTGTAATAAATAAAAAAAATTATATTTCATGAAATTATAGCGGTTTTATAACATTTAATGTTAAAATAGCAATAAAATCAAAATTTTCTTTAATTTAATTGTCGGACTATGTGTGTGTGTAAAGGGACATATTATTCCATTATTTTAATGTCAGAAAATCAAGCGTTTTTTAAGTCAAAAACGCATGTTTTCAGCACCTAAAAAGCAGGTAAAACGCAGGAAATTTGAAGTTTCTTGGTTTTTGCCATTTCTCATTGACTTCAATGTTAGCAAAACGCACCCAAAATGGCAAAAACAATTACATGCTGCTTCTTTGAACGCATGGTTTTTGCCACAAAATATGCAAATTAAACGCAGCGTGTTAAAACGCAAATTGTGGTCTAGAAATCCCCATTTTCCATAGACTTTGCTGTAAAATCAAAACGCATGCCTTTTGGCATGAAAAAGGTGCTTCTCAAAACGGACCTAAAAAGCACCTGAAACGCAGGTGGAAACACAAAGTGCGGTCTTAGCCTAATAAGCAGGCTAGCAGAGATTAACTCTTGCTAGCCTGTCTATGAATGAGCTTACAGCAGGTCGACGCCCATGTCTGCCTGAGCTGATCAGAAGCACCAAAGAAACCATCGGACAAAGTGTCAGAATCTGCAATGTGAACAGAGCCTGATGCTGCCATGACAGTCGGCGAGTTTTGGGCAAAACGTCTTGTCACATTTATTTGATGGTTCTTCTAAAAACCTCCAATATGCACATCATATACTATGTGGGTAGTATTTTAAAGGGAACTATGACATTCAAACATTACAATTTAAGAAATTAGGTACTAGATGAAAGTGAACGCAGAAATGCAAGGCGATGTGAATGTATGATCAGTGCAAACAAACTTTAGAAATGATATAATGGCAGGAAGAGGGACACGGAAATAAAGGAGGTGATGCTGATCATTGCCCGGTGTTCTGATAAGCTTGGATGAATGAGATACAGGTGTCACCTGTGAGCATAATTATCAGAAAACAGGATCGGTGGCAGCTTCTATTATGTCTTTTCGCTCTCACATTGCTGTTGTGTAGCCTGAATGAATTAGATGATCTGATTCTGTTGCTATTTCACATGTTGTGAATAATCACTTTATAGTTTATCTTGGTAAACATTCCAAACTGCTGCATTCCAAATCATTGCAGATTTATTAGGTTAAGTTCCACAATAGTTTTTTTGTGTGTGTTTGTGGCACTGTGTATTTTTTGATGTACCAAAACCCTGTTTTAAAAGTCCAGCAAAATGGATGGGATATATAGAAATCTCATACCCACTTGGCTTTTTCTTACCCATTGTAAACTGACCTACAGTCCATGTTTCAAATGTGCAACATGGCCATGTCTCTGGTGGGTACGGTGGATTTTATGCAAATTTTCCCCATAGAATTGCATTAGATACAAGTAAAAAACGCATATACAGTACAGACCAAAAGTTTGGACACACCTTCTCATTCAAAGACTTTTTTTTATTTTCAGGACTCTGAAAATTGTAGATTCACATTGAAGGCATCAAAACTAAGAATTAAAACATGTGGAATGAAATACTTAAAAAGTGTAAAACTGAAAATAAGTCTTATATTCTAGGTTCTTCAAAGTAGCCACCTTTTGCTTTCATTATTACTTTGCACACTCTTAGCATTCTCTTGATGAGCTTCAAGAGGTAGTCACCGGAAATGGTTTTCCAACAGTCTTGAAGGAGTTCCCAGAGATGTTTAGCACTTGTTGGCCCTTTTTCCTTCACTCAGCGGTCCAGCTCACCCCAAACCATGTCAATTGGGTTCAGGTCTGGTTACTGTGGAGACCAGGTCATTTGGCGTAGCCCACCATCACTCTCCTTCTTAGTCAAATAGCCCTTACACAACCTGGAGGTGTGTTTGGGGTCATTGTTCTGTTGAAAAATAAATGATGGTCCAACTAAACGCAAACCAGATGGAATAGCACGCCGCTGCAAGATGCTGTGGTAGCCATGCTGGTTCTGTATGCCTTCAATGTTGAATAAATCCCCAACAGTGTCACCAGCAAAGCACCCCCACACCATCACACCTCCTCCTCCATGCTTCACGGTGGGAACCAGCCATGTAGAGTCCATCTGTTCACCTTTTCTACAAAGACACGGTGGTTGGAGCCAAAGATCTCAAATTTGGACTCATCAGACCAAAGCCCAGATTTCCACTGGTCTAATGTCCATTCCTTGTGTTCTTTAGCCCAAACAAGTCTCTTCTGCTTGTTGCCTGTCCTTAACAGTGGTTTCCTAGCAGCTATTTTACCATAAAGGCTGCTGCACAAAGTCTCCTCTTAACAGTTGTTCTAGAGATGAGAAGGTGTGTCCAAACGTTTGGTCTGTACTGTACGTTTTTAGTGTTTCTGCACTAAAAACGAGTTTAATGCTCACATGACTGTATCAAAAAAAGTTTTGTCAAAGCCAAATACCAGGAGGTGTCAAAAACAAAGCAACCTTTACTTAAAACTTCTAAAAAGCGCTGGCAGAAAAAGGAGCCCAAATAGGGTCTTACTCGGGTGAGAGAATAAGGGTAAGATACTGAAAGAGGCTCACCTTGAAGGATTGTCACAGTCATAACCACTATGATAGCGTAAACCCCACCGCAGAATCCCCATGTGGAAGGTGAATACAAACTGCTGTAGATGGGTTAATACCGCCCTGCCATGAATGAGAAATCACATTTAATTGATCTTGGAATAAGCTTGGCAGATTTTTTGGATAATGTTACGAATAAAAATGTTGACTATAAGTAGTGATGAATGTAACTGGTTGATGTTTCTACCAGAATTATTGGACAGCAAGGATCGTGCCGGTTTAGAAAGAGCAATGTTGTATGCCCTTTTCGATTTATGATGGGACATTCTTTATTAAATAGAGTCTGTTGAGTAAGTCCTTCTCGCTCTTATATATTTGCCAATTGGAAGATTTTTGATGACGTGGTGGAATCTGTGAACAGCAAACCATCCATTATAGCTCTGGCAGGATGTTTAGTGTCATTGCTCTTCTGGAAGGTGAACCTACACCCCAGTCTCAAGTTGTTTTTAGACTCCAACAAGGTTTCCACCAGGATTGCCCTGTATTTAGCACCTTTCATCTTCCCATCAGTTCTGACCAGCTTTCCTGTCTCTGATGAAGAAAATCCTCCTCATAGCATGATGCTGCCACCACCATATTTGATGGTGGGGATGGTGTTTTCAGGGTGATGTGCAGTATTAGTTTTCCGCCACACATAACGTTCTGCACAAAAAGCTCAACTTTGGTCTCACCTGACCAGAAAACCTTCTTCCACATGCTAAGTGTGTCTCCTACATGGCTTTTTCAAAACTGTAAACCGGACGTCTTATGGCTTGTTTTAAAAAATGGCTTCCTTGTTGTCACCCTTCCATAAAGACCAGATGTGTGGAGTATACGACTAATACTTGTCCTGTGGGCAGATTCTCCTACCTTAGCTCCAAAGTGACCTCTTGGCGGTTTCTCTAATTAGTGCTCTCCTTGCTTGGGAGGTGGGCATCCATGTCATTGTAGGTTTGAAGTTGTGGTATACTACCTCCACATCTTGATGATGGATTGAACAGTGCTCTGTGAGATGTGCAGAGCTTGGATTATTTGTTTTATAACCTTACCCTGAATTACTCTTCTCCAGAATATTATCCCTGACCTATCTGGTGTGTTTCCTCGTTTTCATAATGTTGTTTGATCACATATTTCTCAAGCCAACCTCTGAAGCCTTCACAGAACAACTGCAGTTATACTAAGAATAAATTACACAGAAGTGCACTCAATTTACTAATTAGGTGACTTTTGGTGGCTTTCGGTTTCTCACGATTTTATTTATGAGAATCAGACTACAGGGGGGCTGAATACAAATGCTCATCACAATTTTCAGATCTATGCTTTTAAAATATTTAATAAACCATGTATCATTCTCTTTATACTTATCAAATACCTTCTACTTTTTGTTGGTATATCACGTAGAATCCCAATAAAATACATATAAGTTTGTGCGTGTAAATTGAAAAAAGTGTAAAGGTTCATAGGATATAAATACTAAAATTCAACAAATACTCATTGTGGGTACATAGCCTTATACTTTATGGGGCTGTTAACATGTTTGTGTTCTTTTGCTGACAGCATGATGTACACACAATCATAGAGATGTGCAATTTTTATTCGAGTCATGGATCAAACTCACCCATGCAAGTGTATAGCTTTATAAAAAAATTGGGCCGCACTCACATGCCATCTATGTACTGTCAATTTTCTACTGATAGGAGAAGCTACATCAGTTCTTTTTTTTCATCTGGAAAAAATTGCTGAAACTCTGATGGTAAAAAAAATGACCCTCTGCCCAAACTCTGAAAATCTGCTCAAAAACATTGATGAAAAAAGGTCAGCTGTTTTGCATACCAGAAAAATGACTGACATTTGAGTGAGCCCTAAGTTTCTTTAAAGGGAACCTGTCACCACTTTTTTCGCCTATAAGCTGCAGCCGCCACCACCGGGCTCTTATATACAGCATTCTAACATGCTGTATATAAGAGCCCAGGCCGGGGGTATAACATAAAAAACACTTTATAATACTGTCATGATTGACTCCTGGTTCAGCTGGAGCTGAGCCTTTTTTTAGTTTCACTTCTGATGCAGGTCACGTTAGGGGTTAATCCTTCCTGCCTCGTTCTGGAGGTCAGGCTGCTTTATTAGGGCACTGTTTCTCTTGGACTTCGCCAGTGATACTTCTGGCTCTGCTGTGTTCTGCTCTTGAGTGACCTGTTGTCTGCCCTGCCCCGTCCTGACCTCCGTGTTCACCTGACCTGTTAACCTCCTCTGTTGTCTGTTTCCATCAGTGTCTCTCCCGCTGTCTCCCTGTTCGTTCCTTATCTGTTTACCTTTATTCTGTCTTGTGTTCCCACTACCCCTCGCTTCTAGGCTCTGATTTCCCGGCTACTGACTATTTGCTTCCCTCTGACTACATTTAGACTTTGCCCTTGTGTACTTACAAGACCTCATGTTGTGACACGGCTTTCTGACGATTCTACTGCCATCTGGTGGGCTTGACTAGTATTACCTCTGCTAGGGAATTCCCTGCTCATACGTTTTCTCCACTTTTACGCCCCCTAGTGGTTTACCAGCTAACTACCTTCTCAGATAGTTTCAGGAATCCTCTCAGTCCCACATTACTGCGCTGTACTGCTATTGTACATCTTAGAGTACAGCGTGACAAATACTTACCTAACAGTCGCACTGTGGGCCTTATGGGCGTCTCCGTTGCCTGGTGCCGGCGACGCCTCTTTTGGCCATCTTTGTGCTCCTTCTTCTCTAGCCACGGTGCATGACGGGTCCGACATCGTACACACTCGCCGGCATTCAGGTCCTGAGCAGGCAAGTGTGTATGACATAGCCGCGTCATGCACCCAGGCTTCAGAAAGAGGACGAAGATGGCCGAAAGAGAAGGCACCGGCACCGAACAACGGAGACACCCATAAGGCCCACCGCGAGACCGTTAGGTAAGTATTATAAAGGGTTTTTTATGTTATACCCCTGGCCTGGGCTCTTATATACAGCATGTTAGAATCCTGTATATAAAAGCCGGGTGGTGGTGGCCGCAGCTTATAGGCGAAAAAAGTGGTGACAGGTTCCCTTTAAACTCCTGGTAACTTTCTTAAACTCCTCCACAGCTCCTTTCTATTGAATCCATACTCTGGACAGGACAGGAGCTGTCCACTATTAGCCATTCAGCTGCGCACTTATCAGGGATCTATTTCATAGTTGTTAGGGTCTCAAGACACAGACCACCCATCTGAAGGCAATTCAAGTGTCTGCTAAATTTGATAAGTCAAGATGAAAGTATTGTTACTCCTTAAAGAGGACCAACCACCAGGAGTTTCTTATATAAACTAAAGCCAGTGCTATACTGGTGCTATCATACTGATTCTATACATACCTTTAGTTGTGATATCGGAAGTACAGTTTCTGAAATACAGGCAAGAAAAGTTTGTGAAATGCACTGTTATTTGATTGATAGCAGCTACAGTATATCTAATAGGTGGGTCGGGTTTTGCTAGTAATTCCCGCCCTTGTCTTCCTGCCTCTCCTTCCTCTCCCTGTCCTTCTTCCCTCCTTCCTCCCCTTGTAATAACAGAGACAGGGGGAGGAAGGACAGGCAGGCAGACAGGGGCGGGAATAACTAGCTATAACTGACCCATCTATTAGATATACTGTAGCTGCTACCAATCAAATAACAGTTGTGAGACTGTGACCGGGGTTGTCTATGACGGCCGGTACGTCTCGCCCCGGTTGTGCTCCCTCCATGTATAGAAAGCAACTCCACTCCAGGGTTAATGCTGTTTCCCTACAGGCTGAAAGGAGGGTTAAAAGGAAACAGGAACATGGGCGTGGGGCCCTAGTGTGAGGGAGTGGACACAACTCCCTGAGTTTCTGCCAAAGAAACACATGTGAGCCATTTCTGGAACCTGGCTTGTTGGTCCAGGAGGAGGACATTCCGGAACGTGTTGTGTGCTGTTTTGGACTTTGTTTGTGCAATAAACCGTGTGCTGTGACCATTGGTGCCTGGATCCCGTGTCTTCTGCCGCGCAGCCGACTACGCTACCTCACACAGTGAATTTCACAAACTTTACTTGTCTGTATTTCAGAAAGTATATATCCGACCTCCTAACTAAAGGTATGTTTAGAAACAGCATGATAGCGCTAGTATAGCACTGGCTGTAATTTATATAGGAAAATCCTGGTGGTTTGTCCTTTTTAAATACCCTTTGAAAGTCAGATGCGTATTTGCTCTAGAATGTGCAGGAAAAAACCAAGGCACAACCTCTAGTTTCTGATACAGATGTGTAGTACTAACTGCAGGATGTCAGGCTAATCTGTGAGCTGTTACTTGCCAAAGTTTTAGGGGAATTCTCCCCGAAACCATTGTAAAAAGCAATGTCACTCATAAAAGCAGCTTTGGAAACCATGTTGGGTGAAAAAAACAACACAGTCTTATGAATGGCAAAATGGATTTCTCATTCAAAACAATGCGGCTTGTTTTTCAAAATTTGGTGCATAAAATGTGCTTTTTCGTGTCAGATTGCATGTGAAAATCTCAACGTAAGCTTCCTCTTGGGCCTCTTTCACATGTCTGTGCAAAACACATGTTTTGCATGGTCCATGGTGTGGGTGCGTATGTGTGTATTTGTGTCTGTGTGTGTCCAGCATGTGCTGTCAGTATGTTATCCGTGTAAAATCCGGATGGAACACGGACATCATGAACTTCTATACTCACCTCTCCCTGGCGTTACTGTCTCCGGGGCTGCTGTGCAGTGAATATTCATGAGCATAATGGGCGGGACCAGGAAGTAAGTGACAGCAGTGCAGAAGACAGCAGCGCTGGAGACTGGTGAGTATAGAATATCACTTAATTTCAAAGACACATCTTTTCTCTGGTACGTGTCACACTGATGTCACACAGATTACATTAGTGTGCTCCACACGGACCCAGGGTCCATGTCAAAACACAGACGTATGTGCAAGCCCATTGATTGTAATGGGTCTACGTGTGTCTGTGTCTCCGGTAGGTGTGCAAAACGGACGTCACACATACCGAAAACACAGACGTATGAAAGAGTCCTTAGGTGTAGAAAGACACATTTTATGAAAAGTAAAGTAACAACATTTGATGAAGCTTGACAGATAATTGTATCTACTACAGTTAATGGTTCACACTGTATATTTGTAGTAGTAGTAGCCCTGGATTTAGCTCTGGCCAAGAGGATTATGGACATGGCATTTCTGAGCTTTTCTTGAGTTTTGCCAGGCTTACTATTGCTTCTCCAACCTTCCATAATTGGCTTCCTATAAAATGGTCCCCAGTGTGCGCCTGTATCAGGAAGATTAGAATGAGAGCCACATTGGCCCTAATCTATGTACATCGCTTCGGAATATGTTGGCGTTGTACAAGTACGGAGAAAAAATGTTAAAATTAATTTCTACTGATCCAATTACTGATGACTGGCTGATTCTTTTATATGTAAATCATCTCACCGAACAGTATGCTCAGTGCCAGTTATTCTTGCAATGTAGCAAAAGCTTGAGGATATTTGAAGAATGTTAAGAAGTTTTCTTAGGCCTTTAATTTATTTAAAATGTGCCCCATTTAACTGCATTGTCATATTTGCTGCCAATTCCGTATACAATCAGATTAGGTGATGGGAAGGGAGAACTACGGCTTATTTTCTTATTTATCTTCAGCCAAAATGCGGTCTGCTCGCCTTACATTTAACCTTCTTTCCGAAACAAAAAAAAAATCTACTAAAAACTGTTGACAATGCAGAATAAAATTTCCTTGGATAAGAAATGACCTCAGTACTTGTGATATTACGTGAATAAGTTGCATTGCAGTATTGTTCTTGCAGAGGATTTTGCTGACCTGTGCATTTTGGTGCCGGAACGCAGATATGAACTTTGGATATATTTTGTATCTTTTGAGAAACAAATTAATTGTTTAAAAAGATGAAGAAATATATTTTCTTTACAGCAATTATAACTTTGTGTCATCTCTGTATATTGATAAAATGAGAACTGTCATCAATTAATTTAGCAGAATAAAGAGGGTTAGGGTATGTTCACATACTACGGTATTGCTGTGTTTTTCAGTGCAATTTTTTTGTGCATATGTACCGCCCCCCGTGTCAGCAGCCGGGCTGCTCGGATCCAGATCCGCAGTGGCTCGAGGGGCATTTGGACCTGGGGGTCTTGCGGCAACTCGAATAGAAAAAGGGGGTATTTACAGGGGAGTATTGTATGGAATAGTTTGTGACGCCACCTGTGGTGTGTGGTAAGGTGGAGTACCACCGCTGCGGCTGGGAGTTCCCGGGGGCGATGGAGTGGGCAGCCAGATGTTTAACCCCTCCACGGGTAGGGGAATTCCCCAGGGCTCGGTGATGATGACAGGGAGATGCCATTGGGGAGCTAAGGGTCACTTGCATACTCACTCAGTCCAATAACGCTGACACCGACAACTGTAGCAAACCAAAGTTCTGGACACCACTGCCGCTGAGGAGGAGCATGGATGGGTCACGTTGATGTTGCCTGTTGATCTGTGACCTTTCCCTTGGCACCTTGTTTCTCTCTGGTTGGTCCCTTTAGCCTCAAACTAGTCGGGTCCCGCTCCCCAGTATGGCTAACTGGGGAACTTGGTCTCAGGGTTCATGCTTGGGATTTCTTGGACCGTATTTGTGGAAAGCTCTATGCCTCTCGTTGCGCTAGTAGCCTAATTTTGGAGCGGGTGGTGTGCGGATCTTGAAGGCTCCATTCTCGTCGGGTAAATTGTCAGGTTGCCTGAAGCTACTCCCTGACCTAGGGTCCACGTACCCTGTCGTGCCCTGATCCCAGCCCGGTGATGGTACAAGGCCGCCGGCTGTCCTCTACGACAATGCCGTGCCCCTTATCACGATCCCCCTACGACCGGGGGTCCAGCTTTTACCAGACCCAGACCAACGTCTGCCACCTAGTACTTCACGGAGCCCAGCTCCTGACCTCCTCTCACTTTCACCTCCAACACTACACTCTCCTTTTCTCTGACTGACTCCTGACACTCCTGACCTCCCCTTACCAACCCCCCAAGTGGGCGACCCTATTCCACTCAGGCCGTCCACTGGTGTGTCTGGTGGGTGTGGTGCAGAGTGTTCCTAGGATTTTGATTAGCTGGTCTTTGACAACACCATATGGTTAGGGGTCGGTAACCAAGGAGGAGGTGGATATTGCACAGAAGGGCAGATTGCACAATACCCTGTGACAACCTGATAGGCCAGGGTGTCACACATAAAAATGCTGCTTTTTCAGTATTAGCAAAAAGAATGAAACTTCTGAAATCTCATGAGGATTTTAGCCATAATTTTTCTGTAACTTGTCAATTCTTCCAGTGATTTTGCAGTTTTTCATCCTGAAAAACGCATTGAAAAAGCAAGTAAAAATGCATAACAAACATGCGCATTGCATGCTATATTCTTGTCTGCCAAGAGATGTGTTTTTGTGCAGAAAAAAACACTGCAAAGCTTAAAAAGGACCAACCACCAGGATTTTCATATATAAACTAAAGCCAGTGCTATACTGGCACTGTTATGCTGATTCTGTACATATCTTTAGTTGTGAGATCGGATGTATAGTTTCTGAAATACAGCCAAGTAAAGTTTGTGAAATGCACGGTTATTTGATGAGAGGTGCAATGGAATATCTAGTAGATGGGTCGGGTTTTACTAGTTATTCCCGCCCCTGTCTGCCTGTCTGTTCTTCCTCCTCCTGTTCTTCCTCAACCTGTAATAACAGAGACAGGGGGAGGAAGGACAGGCATCCAGAAAGGGGCGGGAATAACTAGCAAAACCCAACCCATCTAATAGATATTCTGTTGCACCTATGAATCAAATAACAGTGCATTTCACAAACTTTACTTGCCTGTATTTTAGAAAGTATACATCCGATCTCACAACTAAAGGTATGTATAGAATCAGCATGATAGTGCCAGTATAGCACTGACTTTAGTTTATATAGGAAAATCCTGGTGGTTGGACCTTTTTAATGTGTGAACGTGCCCTAGGAATAAGGCTGTGAGTACACTGTTTTTTTTCATGTTTTTTTATATGTTTTTTCTTGCAAATTTTAATCAATCTGCAAGGGAAAACGCATCCTAGCAAAGTGTATGAAAATCCTGAAGTGCTGTGTACGTTTCAGATTTTTTCCTTGCAGATTTTGGTACAACAAAAATCTGAACCAAACAATTGACTTGACAGTTGTTTCTACGTTTTTTCATGTTTTTTTTTCTATCAGAATGTAACAAAACCCACATTAAAAAACACCTCAAAAAACACATTAAAAAATGCAAAACCGAGGGAAAAAAATGTGTGTTTTTTCCGCTGCGTTTTTCCTGCCAAGAGATGCAACTTTTGGTGCAGAAAATGTGCAAACAAATCTGCAACGTGGGAACATACCCTAAAGGGGTTGTCAAAAATGAGGCTTGTGTTTCATCTAATAAGGCCAAATACTAGAATCACAAGAAGCAATTAGAAAAGATGAGGGGACCTTGGATTAAATAATTGATCATATTGATTTTTCTTTTGAACTTTTGTGTACAGATTGATAATCATCAGTATCCTGCTAAACATTTCTTGTCACTTATTTCAGTTTTTCTACATTATAGAATTGTTTGCCCAATTCTGGCCATGAGATTGGAAGTTGCATCTGCTGCAAAGGGCATCATGTATTTTTCTATACTAAGAGTAATAATAATAATAATAATAATAATGCATGTAGTAGTAAATATTCAGTGGTTTTCTCTGGCCGTTTTTCATACACTGAACATTTCCACACCACATTGGAGCAAGACTACCCACGCTCCTAACTCTTGTCTGGTACCATGAAAAGAAATCACTAGTTGTACCAATCTGCATGGGGTCAAATTGACCCAATAGTACCAGTCAAGGGTTAAGGACCTTTGTAGAAATACCGTATTTTTTGGATTATAAGATGCACTATTCCTCCCAAAAATGTGGGAGAAAAATGAGGGGTGCGTCTTAAAATCCGAATGTAACTTACTAGGGAGGTCGAAAGGGGTCACAGGAGATGCTGCAGGCCACAGGCGCTGTGCTGCGGGCTTACTGCGGGCAGTGCGCTGTACTGTGGGCTGTGTTGCGGGCTGTGAGGCATTGGCCGCCATTCTGAAAATGTCGGCGGTGCAGACTTTAAATAATGGGGCCCAATGTTGGCGCATGCGCAGATGGAGCTCTCGGCTCAGGATCTCATCTTCATCTGCATCCTGCATTTACCCAAAGTGTCAACTAAATGTTGACACGTTGGGTAAAATGCCATTGGTGAAAACTTTGTGTCTATATTTTGTCTGTAAAGTTTAACACACTATGGGACAAATTCATCAATTGATCTTGATGAGGGGGAGTTCTGGAGTCAAATGCTCCTGATTTATAAAGAGGTAAATGCATTTTCATGAATCTGGAGTGTCTGTAGATTGGGGTGCGCCTCCGTGTACTACACCAGAAATCTCACTCCCGTCAGGTACTGTAATACTTCTGTCATATGCAATGTTATAGCTTATCATGGATTAGACGAGCTGTGGAGTCTGGCCATGGCTGTGCACCCATCCCAGTTCAGCTCTGCCCAATTGGCCAGAGCTGGGAGAGACAGGTGTATAAACACTGAATGGCAAAATTTAGGCGCAACTCCGAGTTACACCTAAATAAGCCACACTCTAGAATTGTAACGTGAAAGCTTTAATGATTTGGGCCTCATATGCATTACTAGTCACGCTAAAATAGAATCTGTTGGCAGGGTTTTGCTACCTTATCTGAGAACAGCATGATGTAGGAGTAGATACCCTGATTCCAGCGATGTGTCACTTACTCGGCTGCCTGCTGCAGTTTTTATAAAATTTCAGTTTTATCTGAAACAGATTTATTGATTCTTGGCATATTGAGCTTTTTTAACCCCACACAATGCTGATTGTCAGCTTCCTATGTATAGTGTGCTTAAGAAAAAGCAGCCAATCAGTGATTGGGGTTGGGTTGACTACCTAGCAGCAGCTTTACTTGCCTAGTGTCTCCCTGCCTTCAGAGCAAATGAGAAATCAACAGGAAGTAAGCAGCAGTCGCGGCACTCACTTCCTATTGATTAACTCATTTGGTCCGAAGGCGGGGAGACAGAAGTCGGCCCTGATTGGCAGCTCTCTATGTACAATGAGTTTAGGAAAAAGCAGCCAATCAGTGATTGGGGGTGGGATTGACTACCTGGTAGCAGTGTAGCGCCCCTGAGCCATCAGGAGCTACAGGGAACTGCAACCTGTCAGAGATGCAGGGCCTACCCCCAGGGACCCAAAAGACCAGTGCCAGTAACACCAAAACATTCATACAATCCCTGTTTCCCCCCCCCCCCCCCAAAACTGGTGACTTGCTAGGGTTGGATCCATTGGATATCCACCTAGGGGTGGAACCGATCAAGTCCACTAGACGACAACCAGGGAGGAGGGGTCAGACAGTCAGTAAGTGGACATGAAAGGAGACGGACGTAACGGTACTGATGGGAGAGTGTAGCAGTGACCTGTCAGGCACAGGTGTGTGGATGCCGAAGGAGTATGGTGGAGTACTCTCAGAACCATAGCACCGACGGGATGCAGATCCCTAGGTCAGGAAAATGCTCCCGGCAGACCTGATAAAATCTGCATGATGAGGGGACCATCCAGGACCTCACCGACCATAGAGTTCGGGGGCACAGCAGTGACGGGAGAACCTGGGTCCGGGAACAGAGAACCGACCAAACAGGGTTCAAACTGCCCGCTGTACGGACTAAGACTGAAAGACTAACAGGAGGGGACCCCCAGACGCTCTAAGCCATGGTGATCCACCAACCAGAGACAGGTGCAGGGGAAATAAGCCACCAGCTCACCACACCGGCACTGGAACTATGGGGACCAGTGGTGAGGACCAGCCTCTATCGGGTTGCAAGCATCATCTCTGTGAGTAAAGAACCAGTTACACTGCAGTCCCTTGTGTGGCCTACCTTCTTTCCGCGCCCCAGTATTATCAACGGACACAAACATCCACACTGTAATTTACCCCCTGGAGCCCAGCCCTACTTGCGGAGGGCCACAACATCCAGGCTGCCATTAACATCCGCCCCAGCAGTGAGAGACTGTGCAGCGGTGGCACCATCCATATAGATGCAACCTGCAAGTGGCGTCACGACAAAAACTTTATTAATAATCCCTGTAAATACTACCCTTTGAAAATCAACCCCCCAGGATCACGGAACCGGGTACCGGCCATTACACCCATGACACTTCCCAGTGAAACCAGACCCGGTACCAAGTACCCTATAGCCCTGGGGTGCGACAGCAGCTCTACTTACCTAGTGTATCCCTGCCTTCAGCACAAATGAGTAATCAACAGGAAGTAAGCTGCAGCCACGGCGTTCACTTCCTGTTGATTAACTCACTTGGTCCTTACGTTGGCACTGATTGGACGCGGGGCTCACGTGACATCACAACCACACGTGAGCCTCGGAAAAGCTAACAGCTGGAACGGTGCTGGTACTGAAGGTGATTATAGGCTTTATTATTTTGGGGTTGTCCTGGTAGTCAACAACCCCTTTAATTGAAAAGGAAGAGAATAATGTTCAGATTCATGAATGTCAATTACTTGAGTGCCCACATAGACTTCAGTATTCTGCCTATAGAAGACTGTATTTGTATAAACTTTCCAGTCATAATGTGCCGAGGTTACACTTATAGCCAAATGAGACCATTTTAGTGCATTGCATATACTAAAAACAAATGCTTTTCACTTCATTTTTGTATACAGTGTGTCCACCCTGTATACAAAAGTAGCCATGCGCTACGCAATGAAACCGTGCCACCTGGTTGAAAACAACGGAGTTAGCATTCTTTTTTCGAAAACAAAATGAGATAGAGGAAAAAAGTGAATTAAAAAATTGTAGGGCATCATCAATTCAATACGAATCATCACCTTGCATACAGAAATACTATGATATGAAACCCATGAAATACTATGATATGAAACCCATGACCCCGCCCAAAACATAGAATGCTGGTCACGCATATGGCTCTCATTTAACTTTGATGCTCAAAGTGGCCACCATCAGCTGCAATGCACATCTGGACTCTGCACAGCATACTGTATCTTGCTGCACGTTGTGCAATATGGTAGGTGACATGTTTGCACAAGCATCTGTGATACGTCGTCATAGGTCCTGCACTGTTGGCGGAGGGGTCGCATACACCTGCTGTTTGATGTGACCTCACAGAAAGAAGTCCAATGGGCTCAGGTCAGGTGAGCGTGGAGGCCACTCCACACAGCCACCATACCCAATGACTTGTAGGTCTCCATGAGGTATCGCTTCACGTCCGCAGCCTTGTGAGTTTTACACATTCTAATCATAGCATTTCTGTATGCAAGGTGTCGATTCGTATTGAATTGATGATGCCCTACAACTTTGTAATTCACTTTTTTTCTCTATCTCGTTCCGTTTTCGAGATAAAAATGCTAACTCCGTTGTTTTCCACCAGGTGGCGCTATAGGTGGTTTCATTGTGTAGCGCATGGCTACATTACTACACCTAGACACCACTTCTATGCCTATAGCTGCCGCCGTTCTCAAGTTAATGGCGGCGGACAGTATATGGGTGGACACACTGTATAAATAAATCAGTGTTCTCTCTTTCATAGTGTATAAATCAATTGAACTATATTGTATCACTGTAAAGTGTTTCAAGTATCAACTATTAAAAGAAAATGTTTTGTTTTATGTTCTTCTAAATTTTATTTCCTTCTCTTTTAAATATTAGACATTTTATCTTACTAGACCAAAGCTAAAGCATTTAATATAGGAGAAATGATCCAACCAGCAGTTACTGCAGCTCCACAATGCTCGGAATACCAGGCAGCGGAGAAAATGGACGAGGTGATTAGAGCGTAATCTCATTGCGCAGTTGTGGCTCTAGTATGTAATCGGGGAAAAATACAATATTTTTTTTCCTGTGACAAATAAAGTTACATTTCCCAGAGAGTAAAAAAGCCTTAAAGGCCCGAATTATGACTGGGACCTGAGTTAAATCTTTTTATGTGTGAGATCCATCTTCCCCTAAAATGTGTCACTGAGAGATTCTTCTTTTAAACCTGAAGCAGAAAATCGGGATGTAATTTTTTTCCACATATTATTCTTAGTGTAAATCACAAAACTTAAAGGCATTTGGTTCAAAGTTTGCAGTCAACGGAAGAACAAATTATAGAACTCAATAGAATTGGTACATAGTGGCTAAAAATGTAGTGGACCGTAGCCGTATATGACCGCTGCAAATCAGAACACCTTTTGGAAGTTTATCTTCTCTTTAAAGTGAATCTGTCAGGTCCCCTACACACCCAGAACCACAGGCACTCCTGGGTGCATATTTCTAATCCCTGCCTAACTGTCCTAGGCTAACCTAGCAAACATAAAGAAGTCTTTAGAAAAAGTATTTGTAAAGATCCTTTATGATATACTAATGAGGGCAGGGACTAGTTGCAAGGACGTTAGTTCTCCCGACTAGTCTGCCTTCAGTCTGCCTTCTTATCATGTTAGCATGCTCCTGTGGACGTGCTCACATGCTATTTAATGCAATGCGTCATCTGTACAGACGCGTGTACCTGTGTCTGCTGTCACCTCCTCAAACAGTTTAGGGTCATTGCGCATGATCAGAAGTCCCGGCACACAAACACCCAGCTTCATAGTGCGCATGACCGGAAGTGCAGTGACTTCTGATCATGCGCACTGAGCCTAAATTCAGCTTCGGAAGCGGTGACAATAGACAGGTATGCACATTCAGGCCGATGACACTGGGCAGTGAATAGCATGTTAGCACACCCACAGGGGTGTGCTACCAAGATTAAGGGGGCAAACTAGTCGAGGGACTAATGCCCTTGCGACTAGTCCCTGCACTCATTTGCATATCATAAAGGATCTTTAGAAATACTTTTTCTGAAGATCTCTTTAAGTATGCTCCTATAGCCTGGGACAGTTCGGCAGGGATTAGCAATATGCAGCCAGAACTGCCCATGGTTATGGGTGCATAGGGGACCAAGCAGCTTCCCTTTAAGCATTCCCATTTATTTTTTGTTTGCGATTTCCCTTGAATGTATGCAAGGTTATTCTTAAGGCACCGAGCCACGCAAAATTATTTTCCTCTTAAGCCTGCTTTATACGTTACAATTAAGCATACGATACTGTATGCGATCGTAACCGCCCCCATCGTATGAGCGGCACGTTCAATTTGTTGACTGTGTCGCACAAACGATTATTTGCCGTCCCACGTACTTACCCTTCCATACGACCTTGATGTGGGCGGCGAACGTTCACTTCCTGGAGTGGGAGGGACGTTCGGCGTCCTATCGACGTCACGCGGCAGCCGGCCAATAGAAGCGGAGGGGCGGAGATGAGCGGGACATAAACATCCCGCCCACCTCCTTCCTTCCGCATTGCCGGCGGGACCCGTGGGACACAGGTAAGATCTGTTCATCGTTCCCGGGGTGTCACACACTGCGATGTGTGGTACCTCGGGAACATTGAACAACCTCACGTTCAATTTTTAGCAATTGAACGACGTGCGTGCAATGAACGTTTTAACGTTCAATCGCAATCGCACGTAGCTGTCACACGCTACAATATAACTTACGATGCCGGATGTGCGTCACTTACGACGTGACCCCGCCGACACAGCATAAGATATATTGTAGCGTGTAAAGCCCGCTTTAGTCATTATGACATGTTATCAATGAGATCCATAAGACATGGCCAAATTGCTGAAATGCTGCATGATTTCTGTAAAATCTGCTTCGTTGATTTTGGTGGCGCTGTATCAGGAGAATTATGTCAGAAACATCAAGTTTAAGAATTCTCTGACTATGCCCAAAGGCTTTCCGGTGCTGCAATTCAGCCTCTTTAACTGGGAATAACTAGGAATCAGAATCACAAAAACTATTTTGTAGCAGGTCCCAAATGTATGGATTTTTACTAATATCAATCAGAAGAAGTGCATTAAAGCCAAACCTCCATCGTGGAGCCACTTTGCAGAACACATTATGGAATTATTAAAAAGGATCTTATCCCAAATTATTATTACAGTGAGTATTCTATTAACATGTTGGCCCATGGAGTGCTTTGAGTTTTTCGTGTAAACTTTTTGACACCAATGATTTTTTGATATCAACCACAGGAAGCCATGAATTATATTGGCAGGAATTACATCTGAAGTTCTCCAACTAGAATATTGAACATCCGAGAAGATAAAAAGATTTCAGGCAACGCTCCCCGGGAAGATCTCTTCAAGAAAATGGAAGAAACCATCTTAAATGTCTACTTCATTTATCCAAATGATCATCTGTATAGTATTTCATCTCAAAAAAGAGTTTTATAACTTAAATTAGGAACTTACTACATAGCAAGAACCTGGTTAGCTATGTGATCAGAGTATTTAACTTTAGAGTTGAACTTTAATTTAGAGCATCTAAGCTATAAGAATATTAGATGAGTTACAATGAATTAATAAATATGTTCCAACGCTAAGCAAGGTTGTGTATTACAAGGTTATTCCCAGAATAGTAAGTTTTCCCCTTTAGTCCCCATGCTGAGTATTTGGTGCAGAAATTTCTGTACCAAATCTGCACCTCCTAGTAGGAAAAGCGTGCATTTTTGCCTTGTTGTTGTTGCATTTGTTGCATGCATTTTTTATAAAAGCATTTTTCATGCATTGGGGGGGGGGGGGGGCATGCTGCAAAAAATGCTGACAGAATTGATATGCCTCACATTTATTTTCTGCACCAAATCTACAAGAGAAAAATAAGCTATATGTGCACAAATCTTTAGGATTCTCATTGGCTTTGGTGGCATAATAATAAACATGCAGTTTTGTGACAAGACTGCACCTAAAAACATAATGCAGTGCTTGTGTAGCACTCACGGGGCAAGGGGTTGAATACTTGTCGCCGGGCCGGTGTTTTCACGTCTGGGATGTCATGGGTGGCCTTGCCCGGCTTCGTGGCCCTGAGGTGTACACCAAAAGGGGGATGAAGGATGGTAAAAGGAGTACTGGTGATGTTGGGAGTTGTCTCGTGACGCCACCTGCGGTATGCGGCCAGGGATTAGCCACCGCGTCGGTCGCAGTCCTCTGGGGTGTCACGGCTAGGATAGTTCAGCTTGCCGCATGTGAAGCTAGGCCTCAAGGAGGATGATGGAGGTAATAGTGGCCGATGGCGCTGGAGCGCGGGGTGAGGGCACCGGAAATGAGGGACTGACAGAGCAGTTGCGGTTCCAGGTCTTTTACTCACAGTTTGTGGGCTGCCCAGAGAAACTTGTCTCCGCTGTGATGGGCCTTAGCCGATCCCGGGTAAGTCAAAGGTCAGAACCGGTGAAGTAGACTGTGAGCCTTTCCTTCTTGAGCTTTTTAGTGTGGCTCCCCGTGACCTGGAGTGCTTGGGGACCCCTGTTTAGTGTTAAAGTTCCTGTCCCGTGTGCAGGCAGCGCGAGTCCTATTGGGGCCTGACCGTGATCACGACTCCGGGCACTATATTGCTACTGTGCTCCGGGATCTTGTGGTGGACAGAGAGACATGAAATACCCCTGTCCAACAGATTCTGGTGGCGCACCCTGAAGTATGCACCACCCTAGAGCTCTGCACCCTAAAAAGCGCAAGTTCCAAGGGAGCAACAAAGCTCTCCCCTCAGCAACCGTGTTACTCCTACGTACACAGGAGCTACCAGTAACCCAGCTCCTCCACTGGTTGCCTCCTGCTCTTTCCAGTCTGCCTGGTCCTAACTGTGGAAGCTCTGAAGCACTCTCCACAGTGACCGTGTTGTTCTGAGTCTCAGACTATTCTGAGGTAAAAACTGTGTGTTTTCTCACTTCTCTTGTGCTGCCCTCACCCTCCTGATGACTCACTGGTGGCTGGGAAAAACCTGTTGTTATGGTGACCACCTTTAGCCCAGTTCCAGCGGGAAAGCACCTGAGCTGTGTGTGTTGTGTAAGTGAAAACGAGTGGTTAACCTCTTCCTTACCCAGGATGAGTATTGCACCTTAAGTCAGATGCAATACCTTGTGGCGACTGAAGCCTCAGGGGCGCCACATGTGCACGTAGCCTTAGAGTTCCATAGACGTGTGTACATTTGCTCGAATAAAGTTGGGGCTCTGCATAGGTCAGTTCATGGGTTAAGCTCACTCTAGGTCCCAGCAGTTGGATCGACATGATCAGTAAGTTCAGTTCTTGAGTTGAGATCACAGTAGGTCTCGCCAGTTGGATCCAAATGATCAGTAAGTTCAGTTCCTGGGTCAAGATCACTGTAGATCAAAGCAGTAAGATCCAAATGATTAGTAAGGACAGTTCCTGGGTCAAAATCACTGTAGGTCTCAGCAGTAGAATCCAAATGATCAGTAAATTTGGTTCCTAGGATCAAGATCACAGTAGGTCCCAGCAGTTGGATCCAAATAATCAGTAAGTTCATTTCCTGGGTCAAGATCACTGTAGGTCCCAGCAGTTGGATCCAAATGATCAGTATGTTCAGTTCCTGGGTCGAGATCACTGTAGGTCCCAGCAGTAGGATCCAAATGATCAGTAAGTTACACCCTATCCAGTGAGTAGGGAATAACTTCCCATTTTAGAAATAACCCTTTAATGCATCCAACATTGCTCAATCAAGTTTTCATTCTTAACATCTGATAATACATGTGATAGTTAGTACATCAGTTTAACTAGTTTAGGGACGTCTCAACTACCATGGACAGACCAGTCCACCTACTGTGTCCAAAAATAAGCCACTAGGTCTTGGAACCGCATAGCATACTTAACTCCATTGAAATTGAGATACCAAGCACTCAGACGGCAGCGATCTTATGTGTCTGGCTGGCATTCAATCAGCAGTTATCACTTTCTCGTTAACGGTATTAGAAATCTTAATGTAAGGTAAAAAGTACTTCTGTGCTGTCCCCAATAACCGTATCCATGACTTAAATGCAAGTGTTTCATTATGCTTTCATTGCACATTTTTGCCTCTGGTGCATATTCTTATATTCTCTTTATCACTTTTTACGTACAGTCACTTCTTCTCTATTACCTTCTTTTGACCCTAATAATCAAGAACACCAATGTTATACTGAATGTTTTAGCATTATTATCTTGCATATTGAGCCAGATTCCATGTCTTGGTTTAGGGTAAATCTGAAATGCTCTGTGTCATCTTTTCCACCTAATGACTATATATGTCAGAACTCATTATGACAACTTTATGCATTCAAGCAAAGGATCTAGTCTTCACAGTGGATATAAGCTGAAATTATCAGCTGAGTAAACCTCGTAGAGAAGCCCCCAAGGGTCTATTATGACCTAGGTGACTTCACAAGCCAGTTTCTGTTGTCTTCGGAAACAGCATATCCTCATCTGTATGGTTAGTTCTTCTAGGCTGCCTTAGCTGAAAATGGGTTAAAAGCAGATTATCTCGATGTTCTGCTGTGCAAGGTAATTTACAGCGAGCAATATATGCAGTCTTCATTGTGTCGGTTGATCTTTCTGCCTCCCTATGTAGTCGAGGTTCCTAAGTTCACCCGAAGGATTTGCAGCTCCATATGCTCCTTTCTAAATTAGATAAGGTCACCTTGGATGTGAGTGATATCTTTCTCAAGTTCATCTTGTTTTATAATAGCATGTAACTTGTCTTCTGTCAAAACAAGGTAGATTAGGACAATATTCAGAGAGGTTGGACAACCAGGCACTGCCCAAAGGACTAGCATCTGTCAAATCAAAAGGCCTTCAGCAACCTCATGCTCAGTGAAGATGCCAGTAAAAAGTTGTTTTGATCAATAGCACTGGACCTCATCTTTGCTTTATTTAGCCCATATATTTAAAACAAATCTTTTATTTAACATTTTTTTTATTAATCTGACTTATTCAATGTCTATCCTAAAAATGTGGAAATATTCTAACTAGCATTTGAAGCATAAATAGCATACCATACTGAAAAGATTGATATCTTCTATAAATTACTTTTCAGCTTTGCTGTGTAGATTTGTCATGAGTTAGATCTGATGGGGGGAGCCTATTCTGTCTTGCCCCTTTCTAGGGGTCACGCTGCCTTATCTTGGAACTGTTTTCCTTGGTATCTACCAATGATAGTTCCTGCCCTGCAGTGCGCGCTTCTGGTTCCCATGAGTCTGTTCCGATCCTGCCTGCTACCTAGTACTCCTTTCCCTGACCTCTGTCCTTCCAATCTTGTCGGATCTCCGAGTCTCCCTGCTTTGCTATGCCATCTCCACTCCCTCCTCTATACTTACCTGCCCTTTCAGTTTCCGACCCCAGCTTGCTATCTAACTACAGCTCTGCTCCCCTCTGACTCCTGACGATACCTCCTGGCACGTGACCTGGGAGCCTGCAGACAGCGAGCTGGTGGTAATACGGAGGCCAGCCAGCAGAGTACGGCGCCGCGGGAGAGCAAGACCACCCCCTGTGCAGCATTCTTCAGACAGGCAGAAGGAAGAAGTGACAGCCCTAGATCTGCATGAAAAGCAGTCGCTCAGAAAAGCCCAGCACCAGATTAGAGGTCCTCTCTACCGCGGAGTAGTTGAGGAATTCAACCTGAAGACTGGCTATGGCTTCATAGTAGCACCTGGCATTAAAGAGGGCATTTTTGTGAGTCGAAGGGATGCCCAGTCCCATCTGCCCAGAAGACACCCTGGCCATAATCTACACATGGGAGACCTTGTAGAGTTTGCCAGACACCAAGGCGAACGAGGCTGGCATGCACTGGACGTAGTGCCCTGCCCAAGGAGCTCCAGTTACAGCCCAGCAGCTTCTACCAAGTCAACAAGGTTAACACCACAAGAACAAGACACAGATAAAGAACAAGACAAAGAACAAGACACAGATAAAGGACAAGACAAAGATAAAGACACAGTAAGCACTACAGAGGAAGACACAGAAACCTCCAGGTGTCAAAGCCCTACAGGCAAAAGCCCTGGTTGTGAAAGGAGGTCCGTGTAAGCCAAGTCAAGTAAAGTAAAGAAAGTTAGTTACCAGTTTACTGCAACGTTTAAAAAAGTTCAAGCTGATGTGCCCACATGAACTGATGTGAGAACTCGTTTACAAAATCTTTGCACCTGGTTTGGGCAATATTACTAAGGAACATTAGGCTATGAACTGGCTATAGCCCCAAACTCTCGCAGTGTATGAAAATTTACCTTTTTGGTACCAACCCAGAGCACGCTTGTTGAGGGGCCTGGCTCTGCACCACCAGGAAGCACGCCTGTGATGGCACTTGCTCTCCTAAGCGAAGAGCATGCCTGTTTATGGGGCCTGGCTCGCCTACGAGAAGGGAGCATGCCTGTTTATGGGCCTGGCTCTCCACTACAAAGAAGTGACCCTGACTGAGAAAGCCGCCTCTATATTCCTGCCAGAAGTGGCCGAAGATGCGGCTTGACGGAAGAGGGGCTTGCCTTCAACCACCAGTCCCCCGAGAGGAAGATTGGAGAAAAGGCCTGGGGAAACAGATGACCCAGACCTGGTTGCTAAATGGACCGGTGACCTGCCTCCTGAGAGGCAGGTCTACTTGATTTATTACAGGGAAAAGAAAAGGCAAAAGTGTCATCTGAACAAGTGTCCTGTTGACAGCTATCTAGGTGTTCTTGTAAAAAATATTGGTTTTGTTTCTGCAATTAACCCGTTTTTCTAACCCACCTTGCAAAAATAAAAATGTATAAAAAATAATAATTATAGGGTGTATGTACTGTGAAGCTGCACGCACTGAATGTAATGAGGGACACTCACTTGGCTTCTAGATTAATGCACATAGAAACATTTTTTTATTTCATCAGTCCATTTGTTTATTCACTCACATAAACCAGCACTGCAGCAACATAACAAAGAACTTCTTACAGCTTCAAAGTAACACAAACAGGATATATGACACACAGTCTGTTTCATCCACGGGTACACCCGCACAGCTTCGGATACAACCCCACAGATGTACCCCAGTGAAAGTATTGCAATAGTCACTTACTGATCTTGGTCAGTACACAACCCCTTTTGTGAGGTTACCTTCCAGCAGCTATGCTACTCACGCTGACTCCTGTCAGACCACAACTTTGGAAGATTGCTTCTTCCCAGCATAGCCACTCTATCTTCCCTTTTTTGAAAATAAATAAATACAATAAAAATTGTTACCTGGTCTTTTTGTCTTTGAAATAAAAATGAAACTACTTTCTATATGTGAAAAATGACAGTGTAGCATAGCTGACAATTAAGGGGGCTTTACACGCTACGACATCGCTAATGCGAACTCGTTGGGGTCACGGAATTGGTGACGCACATCCGGCCACATTAGCGATGCCGTTGCTTGTGATACCGATGAGCGATTTTGCATCGTTGCAAAAACGTGCAAAATCGCTCATCGGTGACATGGGGGTCCATTCTCAAATATCGTTACTGCAGCAGTAATGAGGTTGTTCCTCATTCCTGCGGCAGCACACATCACTCCGTGTGACACCGCAGGAACGAGAAAGCTCTCCTTACCTGCCTCCCGGCCGCTATGCAGAAGGAAGGAGGTGGGCTGGATGTTACGTCCCGCTCATCTCCGCCCCTCCGCTTCTATTGGGCGGCCGCTCAGTGACGTCGCTGTGACGCCGCACGGACCGCCCCCTTAGAAAGGAGGTGGTTTGCCGGTCCCAGCGACGTCGCCTGGCAGGTAAATATGTGTGACGGGTCTGGGCGATGTTGTGCGGCACGGGCAGCGATTTGCCCATGTCGCGCAACAGATGGGGGCGGGTACCCACACTAGCGATATCGGGACCGATATCACAGTGTGTAAAGCCCGCTTTATCCTATGAAATTATTCTGAACTAGGGAATGCAACCTGTATAAGGGCTGACAGCCAGGCAGACGCTGACAATGACATTAGAAGAAATCAGTGCCTCACCTAGATAGAGATCCTTCAGTGTGCAATGCAATATCAGGGAAGACACTACCAAGAATGGATATCGTAGAGACATTGCCAAAAAAAAAGAATTTGAAACAAAGTAAGCTAACATTGTGAAATAAAATCACGTGAAGAATATGAGCATTGCAATCAGACATATAGGAAGTACCGGTAATTTTCTTGTCATCACACCTTTCAACCTGCAGTGAGACATAATCAGAGCCTGCTTTTGTAGTTCTGCAGCTACTTCAAAAACACCCGATCATGTGAATATTCCAGAACTTGCCAATCAATGCTTAACTAACAGCTTATATTGATTTGGTCATGGAACCAGTGGTACGGCAAATTCTCTAAAGAACACAAAACCATTTTTTTTCAACACAAGGACATATTGTCACTAGGAGTTTTGCATCTGCGACATCAGACGCTGTTCACAATACAGATCCTGACACTTCACCCTTTGGTTTTTATGCTGCTTCTGAGCTACACAGACAGGTTCGGGTATCAACCAGCTGTGGGCTCATTCATGATCAGCAAGAGTTAACCTCTGCTAGCCTGCTTGTTGCTTCTGGGGGTCACATGTTGTTGGAAGCCTATCACATTGGCTCCCCTCCTATTTAAGATGGTGGAATCTGTCCTCTCACGCTGACTATAGTATACTGCTGTGTTGTTCTGTGTGCTGTTTTGTTCCAGTCCTGCTAGTGATTGATTTGCTTTGTGCTTGGAGTTGTTGTGGAGTTCTCCCATTGTCTTGTTGTTTTTTCCCCTGCTCTTATTTTCCTACTAAGCTCTTATTGTCTTATACCTCTTTGTGTGTGTGTGTGTGTGTGTGTGTGTGTGCCGTGAGATGGAATTTTGGTTTCCCCTGTTAGTCTATTTCTGTTGGCTTTATCACTACTGCCCCGGCCCTCCAGCAGGGCCGTCCAGAAAGGTGGTTCAGGTACCCTCACCTTCAGAGATAACTCTGAGTTCAAGGACACCTAGGCTCCCCTAGCCTGAGCATTAGTCTAGGAGCCCCTGTCCCCTGCTTTCTCCTCACTCACTGTGACACAAATTGCTCAAGCTACTGTAAGCAACCTACATAGTCTAAACGTGCTACCACAGCTTGCAGCATGTGTGGTCTTATATCCCATTGAGCACATCTGGTACAACAATGGGAAAGGGAGCTGACAACAGCGGATCTTTATAATTTGCTCAAGTGCATTCAGCATAGTAGAACATTCCTCAGACAACCATGATAACCACAATGATAGCATCAATGCGTGTAAGTATAGAGATTTCCATGTGTGGAGCTCAAACTCGATACTGAATAAATTGAGATGTTTGAAAGTCATGTCTATCCATCCTATGATTTTCATAGCTCCATGATTTTTCCTTCTTGGTATTCCAATTTCATTGTTGAGGAGTGTAAATATAGACATACATTGATGAGCAAAAGGGTAACAATGCTTTGAACTTTTGGCTTTCATGCTCCAATTCTCACCATCCACTACAGCTTTGAGTGTGAGACTACCATCATTTTATAGACAATCATCTTGGCTATTTCATACATAAATTTGACTTTCAATTATTTATCATGTGATTAATTATGCAGATTATTGCCATGTCCCTGCATTGTTACTGTTTTGCTGGTGGTCTCAATGCTAAGCTATATGTGAGCATCCTACAAGATGAGTTAGTTCCTGTGCACACATTATACATTTGTAAAATGGTTCAATGACAATGAAGTAGAGGTGCTGGATTGGCCCCAAATCTAAACCAATCAAACACTTGTGGGTAGAGTTGAAGAAAAAGCTGTATACATACCCAAGTGAGTCGACCAGTATATACCAACATTGGGAACAGGTAGAAGAGAACTGGGATCAGATTTTGGTCCAGACATGCTTGAGTCTGATCCAGAGCATGCCCAGAAGGATTCATGCAGTGAGGAAAGTCAAAGGTGGATTTACAAAATACTGCAAAAATAAGTCAAATTAAAATATAGATTTTTTAGGAGCAAAACAGTAACAATGCAGTGACATGACAAGAACCTGCATAACTAATCATATGCTAAATAGTTGCAAGTAAAATTTATGTGTGAGATAGCCAAGATGATTGCCTTACAATAAAGGCAGTCTAATGTTCAAAGCTGTAGTGGATGGTGAGATATGGAGCCTGAAAGTCAAAAGCTCAAAACATTGTTACCTTTTTGCTCGCTAGTGTATATTTTGCATACAAAATAGCATGTATTATGTGTTTTATTCGATTTTTTCAGCTTTTCCAATGTGCATGTGCTTGTCACATAATATATCCCTAAATATATGAAAAAAACACCTTTATTGGCTATTATATTTTTTTTTTGCTATTTTTTCACTGTAACTGGGACATTCCTAGAAACTCAGGTTGCCGGTATAAACATAGCCTGCGTTGCCAAACATCATTTGCAAAGCTGCTCTGGGTATGCCAAAAGACAAAAGCTCTATTATTCCTGGTAGACACTCGAAAGTCATGCGATTGCCGGGTCCAATAAAAACATCAGTATTTTATTTTCTCATTGAGTGCCATGTAGCAAGTAAAAGAGTAGACAGAAGCAGTGATAAACTGATTCTGACAGCTAAAAACCTGACCTGCTTCTTCTATATTGCAGGAAAGTTAAGGCGTCCATGTGAAAAGGTGTCAGTGCAGACGTGGTAGCCACATCGCCCTCCATCAGACCATGGGCATCATTAAAGTCAATTGTCCCCAGTCTGCCATACATAGGTAGTCATATCTACTGATGTCGGCTCAAAGGACTGTCAGTTTTACTTTCCAGCATTATTCCTATGGATACTTGCTATTTTTACACTATTGTATGCACTTATTAAACATTACAATTGTTATGCATGTATCTAACAAAAACACAGGTAAAGGGGGAAACAAAGTCTATAACACAACAGCAGCACCCACACCCTACTGGTTGCTACACAGACTAGAAGATCCTTAGCCACACAACTAAAAACCACAACTTGGACCTGGCTCATTACTCCCAAGGAACGAAGGGGAGGTCACTAAAGCAAGAGAGAGAAATTGCACAGAGGTAGACATGGACCCAAGATGAGGAAACTTAAGGCACGTGCACAAAGAAGAAAACGGTGAGTAAAAATTGAAAGAAAAAGAAACCTCTCACCAACCTAACTGAGGACAGCTCAAAGAAATATAGCCAGCAAAGATGTCTGGTGCAAGGTGAGTATAACTAGTCCCACCCAAGCTGTGATAGGATAGAGACAAAATAACAAAGTGAGAAACTCTTGACTAGCAGCAAAGCAAGGGAAGAAAAGTAGTGTTAAGAGAACCATCAGAATTTGGACTGAGACTGACCAGGCTGTGGCTTAGAAGGGAAGGCTGGTGCACGGTGAGTATAACTAGCCCCACCCAAGCTGTGATAGGATAGAGACAAAATAACAACATGAGAAACTCTTGGCTAGCAGCAAAGCAAGAGAAGAAAAGCAGTGTTAAGAGAACCATCAGCATTTAAACAGAGACTGTCTAGGCTGTAACTTAGAAGGGAAAACTGGTGCAAGGTGAGTATAACTAGCCCCACCCAAGCTGTGATAGGATAGAGACAAAATAACAACGTGAGAAACACTTGGCTAGCAGCAAAGCAAGGGATGAAAAGTAGTGTTAAGAGAACCATCAGAATTTGGACAGAGATTGACCAGGCTGTGGCTTAGAAAGGAAGGAAATCGACCACACAGCAAGAGGTTCACAAACATATGCGGTGAAAATTAGACTTTGATAGATCCCTGTTCGTCAAATAAAACAGGTGGCCCACTCACAACAGATTGTCATCCCATTAATTGAAAACACAAGACTTCTATTTAACCTTCAAATCGTCTGCTAATCCTAAGGGTTCACATACTCTTGCCAGCTCACTGACATGTCATATTGAAACATTTTCCTCAATAAAACAAAATTACAAAGTCTGATATATTTGTTTTATTAATTTTCGTTATCTACTTTTAGGACTATGTAGTTTTATGTCAAACATACAGTATGTATAAATATGGATATTTCTGAAGGGTTCTCAAACTTTTAAGCACTACTATATATACGTTAGAAATCAATATTGAATATTGAAGGTGTAATAGTCCTCTGCAGGAGAAATATTTAGAATAATAAGTTTCCTGTGTATGAGACCTTCTTCTCTAGAGACATAAATATATTACTTGGTAGCAGAAATCAATATGACAAATAGTTTCCATTTATAGTAGGCTTCCAGCTAAACTTAGAAATTATACATCAAGCAGATATTAACTGTTGGGGCTTCAGAAAAACTGTTGCACAAGGGCAAATCAAAATATGTTGTTTTTTGGTAAGCAGGAAATAAAAGAATATTTTTTAGAGATGAGTGAAACTTTTGAAATTCAAATTCCCCAGGTTCTCTGAATTATTCCCAAAATTTTAATTTGAAATTACAACAATTGCCCATAAAGACGAGTATGACAATCTGAGGTTCGGTAGAACTGTATCCAGCACTTTCAAATTCTTGATCGCAAACACATCCTTAGTAATGTCAAAGTGACCTCAACATATTTGGCTATGGGTAACTAGATGGTAACCATTTTTTCCCATCTGTGGGGTTACACATTATCTGTATAAGTTGTTTCATGGTGTTTTCGCTCCCTATATCTATTGCTAAGCATTGAGTTGTAAACTTCTGCCACTACCCAGATTCACCACAATATAGCTGCTCCATTCCTTGCCTTGGCTTTTATACAGGCTTTGATAGTTTCTCCTAATTGGCTGCACTACACCATATGATGTGATACCTGCAAAGCATTATGGGAAAGTCATGACCAAGGTCATGTGATACTTCTCTAGATGATGCAGTCTTCTGCAATGTGTGAAATATTAGTGGACATTTAAGACAATGTGCTCAAGCGGATTAATATTTTCCACTTTCTCCAAAAAATGTAAAAAAAAATCCCTAAATATGGGGCACTCTTTAAGCAAGATTTTGAAATCATAGCTAAAGGGTAGAGATGAGCGAACCGGTCCCGGTTCGGCTCGAGGCGGTTCGCCGAACGGGGGGTCTGGCTCGAGTTCGGCTCGTCGAACGTTCGACGAACCGAACTCGAGCCCATAGGAAACAATGGCAGGCAATCACAAACACAGTAAAACACCTAGAAAACACCCTCAAAGGTGTCCAAAAGGTGACAAACAACTCACAACACAACACAAACACATGGGAAAGTGACAAGGACATGTACTCATGCGAAAACAAAACAGCTGGACAAGGAAAAAGAGGAGGACACACAGATATAGGCATGGCACGCCCTTCTAAAGTCATGTAAAACACCGCAAGGTGACTCCAAGCGGAGTCTCCCTTTTTTCCAAAAATTGGGCCCCACACACCCACCCCTTCAGTGGCAGCAGTTGTGCCCCAGTTGTACACTTCACAGCTAGATTTGCATCAAGCACATTCAAAAATACGCCATTCTTATCCGTCCCCAGGATGACACCGGGGTAGGTAGCAAAGTCTTTCCTGATCCCAGCTCTGTTCATCTTGGCTTCTTTTAAAAACACAGCAAGCAAGGGTTACTCCAAGCGGAGTCTCCCTTTTTTCCAAAAATTGGGCCCCACACACACCCACCCCTTCAGTGGCAGCACTTGGGCCCCAGTTGTACACTTCACAGCTAGATTTGCATCAAGCACATTCAAAAATACACTATTCTTAACCGTCCCCAGGATGACACCGGGGTAGGTAGCAAAGTCTTTCCTGATCCCAGCTCTGTTCATCTTGGCTTCTTTTAAAAACACAGCAAGCAAGGGTTACTCCAAGCGGAGTCTCCCTTTTTTCCAAAAATTGGGCCACACAGACACCCACCCCATCAGTGGCAGCACTTGGGCCCTAGTTGCAAACAGGATGTTTTGATTTGCATCAAGCACATTCAAAAATACGCTATTCTTAGCCGTCCACAGGATGACACCGGGGTAGGTAGCAAAGTCTTTCCTGATCCCAGCTCTGTTCATCTTGGCTTCTTTTAAAAACACAGCAAGCAAGGGTTACTCCAAGCGGAGTCTCCCTTTTTTCCAAAAATTGGGCCACACAGACACCCACCCCATCAGTGGCAGCACTTGGGCCCTAGTTGCAAACAGGATGTTTTGATTTGCATCAAGCACATTCAAAAATACGCTATTCTTAGCCGTCCACAGGATGACACCGGGGTAGGTAGCAAAGTCTTTCCTGATCCCAGCTCTGTTCATCTTGGCTTCTTTTAAAAACACAGCAAGCAAGGGTTACTCCAAGCGGAGTCTCCCTTTTTTCCAAAAATTGGGCCACACAGACACCCACCCCATCAGTGGCAGCACTTGGGCCCTAGTTGCAAACAGGATGTTTTGATTTGCATCAAGCACATTCAAAAATACGCTATTCTTAGCCGTCCCCAGGATGACACCGGGGTAGGTAGCAAAGTCTTTGCTGACCCATGACTTGTTCATCTTGGCTTCTTTTAAAAACAATGTAAGCAAGGGTTACTCCAAGCGGAGTCTCCCTTTTTTCCAAAAATTGGGCCACACAGACACCCACCCCATCAGTGGCAGCACTTGGGCCCTAGTTGCAAACAGGATGTTTTGATTTGCATCAAGCACATTCAAAAATACGCTATTCTTAGCCGTCCACAGGATGACACCGGGGTAGGTAGCAAAGTCTTTCCTGATCCCAGCTCTGTTCATCTTGGCTTCTTTTAAAAACACAGCAAGCAAGGGTTACTCCAAGCGGAGTCTCCCTTTTTTCCAAAAATTGGGCCACACAGACACCCACCCCATCAGTGGCAGCACTTGGGCCCTAGTTGCAAACAGGATGTTTTGATTTGCATCAAGCACATTCAAAAATACGCTATTCTTAGCCGTCCCCAGGATGACACCGGGGTAGGTAGCAAAGTCTTTGCTGACCCATGACTTGTTCATCTTGGCTTCTTTTAAAAACAATGTAAGCAAGGGTTACTCCAAGCGGAGTCTCCCTTTTTTCCAAAAATTGGGCCACACAGACACCCACCCCATCAGTGGCAGCACTTGGGCCCTAGTTGCAAACAGGATGTTTTGATTTGCATCAAGCACATTCAAAAATACGCTATTCTTAGCCGTCCACAGGATGACACCGGGGTAGGTAGCAAAGTCTTTCCTGATCCCAGCTCTGTTCATCTTGGCTTCTTTTAAAAACACAGCAAGCAAGGGTTACTCCAAGCGGAGTCTCCCTTTTTTCCAAAAATTGGGCCACACAGACACCCACCCCATCAGTGGCAGCACTTGGGCCCTAGTTGCAAACAGGATGTTTTGATTTGCATCAAGCACATTCAAAAATACGCTATTCTTAGCCGTCCACAGGATGACACCGGGGTAGGTAGCAAAGTCTTTCCTGATCCCAGCTCTGTTCATCTTGGCTTCTTTTAAAAACACAGCAAGCAAGGGTTACTCCAAGCGGAGTCTCCCTTTTTTCCAAAAATTGGGCCACACAGACACCCACCCCATCAGTGGCAGCACTTGGGCCCTAGTTGCAAACAGGATGTTTTGATTTGCATCAAGCACATTCAAAAATACGCTATTCTTAGCCGTCCACAGGATGACACCGGGGTAGGTAGCAAAGTCTTTCCTGATCCCAGCTCTGTTCATCTTGGCTTCTTTTAAAAACACAGCAAGCAAGGGTTACTCCAAGCGGAGTCTCCCTTTTTTCCAAAAATTGGGCCACACAGACACCCACCCCATCAGTGGCAGCACTTGGGCCCTAGTTGCAAACAGGATGTTTTGATTTGCATCAAGCACATTCAAAAATACGCTATTCTTAGCCGTCCCCAGGATGACACCGGGGTAGGTAGCAAAGTCTTTGCTGACCCATGACTTGTTCATCTTGGCTTCTTTTAAAAACAATGTAAGCAAGGGTTACTCCAAGCGGAGTCTCCCTTTTTTCCAAAAATTGGGCCACACAGACACCCACCCCATCAGTGGCAGCACTTGGGCCCTAGTTGCAAACAGGATGTTTTGATTTGCATCAAGCACATTCAAAAATACGCTATTCTTAGCCGTCCACAGGATGACACCGGGGTAGGTAGCAAAGTCTTTCCTGATCCCAGCTCTGTTCATCTTGGCTTCTTTTAAAAACACAGCAAGCAAGGGTTACTCCAAGCGGAGTCTCCCTTTTTTCCAAAAATTGGGCCACACAGACACCCACCCCATCAGTGGCAGCACTTGGGCCCTAGTTGCAAACAGGATGTTTTGATTTGCATCAAGCACATTCAAAAATACGCTATTCTTAGCCGTCCCCAGGATGACACCGGGGTAGGTAGCAAAGTCTTTGCTGACCCATGACTTGTTCATCTTGGCTTCTTTTAAAAACAATGTAAGCAAGGGTTACTCCAAGCGGAGTCTCCCTTTTTTCCAAAAATTGGGCCACACAGACACCCACCCCATCAGTGGCAGCACTTGGGCCCTAGTTGCAAACAGGATGTTTTGATTTGCATCAAGCACATTCAAAAATACGCTATTCTTAGCCGTCCACAGGATGACACCGGGGTAGGTAGCAAAGTCTTTCCTGATCCCAGCTCTGTTCATCTTGGCTTCTTTTAAAAACACAGCAAGCAAGGGTTACTCCAAGCGGAGTCTCCCTTTTTTCCAAAAATTGGGCCACACAGACACCCACCCCATCAGTGGCAGCACTTGGGCCCTAGTTGCAAACAGGATGTTTTGATTTGCATCAAGCACATTCAAAAATACGCTATTCTTAGCCGTCCCCAGGATGACACCGGGGTAGGTAGCAAAGTCTTTGCTGACCCATGACTTGTTCATCTTGGCTTCTTTTAAAAACAATGTAAGCAAGGGTTACTCCAAGCGGAGTCTCCCTTTTTTCCAAAAATTGGGCCACACAGACACCCACCCCATCAGTGGCAGCACTTGGGCCCTAGTTGCAAACAGGATGTTTTGATTTGCATCAAGCACATTCAAAAATACGCTATTCTTAGCCGTCCACAGGATGACACCGGGGTAGGTAGCAAAGTCTTTGCTGACCCATGACTTGTTCATCTTGGCTTCTTTTAAAAACAATGTAAGCAAGGGTTACTCCAAGCGGAGTCTCCCTTTTTTCCAAAAATTGGGCCACACAGACACCCACCCCATCAGTGGCAGCACTTGGGCCCTAGTTGCAAACAGGATGTTTTGATTTGCATCAAGCACATTCAAAAATACGCTATTCTTAGCCGTCCCCAGGATGACACCGGGGTAGGTAGCAAAGTCTTTCCTGATCCCAGCTCTGTTCATCTTGGCTTCTTTTAAAAACACAGCAAGCAAGGGTTACTCCAAGCGGAGTCTCCCTTTTTTAAAAAAATTGGGCCACACAGACACCCACCCCATCAGTGGCAGCACTTGGGCCCTAGTTGCAAACAGGATGTTTTGATTTGCATCAAGCACATTCCAAATCCACAAGCATTTACTCTCCCCAGGATGACACAGGGGTAGTAAATTCCTTCTGGATCCATGACTTGTTCATTTTGATGAACGTCAGTCTGTCCACATTGTCACTGGACAGACGCGTGCGCTTATCTGTCAGCACACACCCAGCAGCACTGAATACACGTTCAGAGACAACGCTGGCAGCTGGACACGACAAAATCTCCAAGGCGTAAGTTGCGAGCTCTGGCCATTTTTGTAGGTTTGAAGCCCAAAAGGAGCAAGGCTCCAGTTGCACAGTCATGGCATCGATGTTCATTTGGAGATACTCCTGTATCATCCTCTCCAGCCGTTGACTATGTGTCAGACTTGTTGTCTCTGGTGGCCTTGCAAAAGAGGGTCTAAAAAAATTATGAAAAGATTCCATAAAATTGCTGTTACCGGCACCAGAAAAGGTCCTACTGGTACGGGTAGACTGTTGAAGATGACGAGACCGTCCCATGTTTGTCAAGTTACAACTGGGAGATTCACTCCCTGCACCTGCACGGTTGTTTGGTGGAAAAGCCGAGCTAAGATCTAGTAACAGCTTCTGCTGATACTCCTGCATACGTGCGTCCCTTTCTATGGCTGGAATTATGTCACAAAATTTGGACTTGTACCGGGGATCTAATAGTGTGGCAATCCAGTAGTCATCATCACTTCTAATTTTGACAATACGACTGTCATGTTGGAGGTAGTGCAACAAAAAGGCACTCATGTGTCTTGCGCAGCCATGCGGACCAAGTCCATGCTGTGTTTGTGGCATAGAGGTGCTACCCGTTCTTTCTTCCTCTGACATCTGACCCCAACCTCTTTCAACTGAAATTTGACCAAGGTCTCCCTCATCCGCTGAGTCTTCCATGTCCATGGACAGTTCGTCCTCCATTTCTTCATGTTCTCCTGCACCTTGCTCAACATTTCGCCTGCTACTATGCGCCCTTGTCGATCCCTGTCCCCCATGGTCCCATGCCTGCTGCGTTGGTGATGATGAACGTCTGGACCTTGGTGATGTTGTTGTCCCTTGCGCATATGAATCCTCCTGTAGTTCCTCCCCTTCATGTTGTCCCACCCCCTGACTCCGAATAGTGTTTAGCGTGTGCTCCAGCATGTAAATGACTGGAATCGTCATGCTGATAATGGCATTGTCAGCGCTAAACATATTCGTCGCCATGTCGAAACTGTGCAGAAGGGTGCATAGGTCCTTGATCTGAGACCACTCCATCAGGGTGATCTGCCCCACCTCTGCATCTCGTTGGCCCAGGCTATACGTCATGACGTATTGCACCAGGGCTCTGCGGTGCTGCCACAGTCGCTGTAACATGTGGAGAGTTGAATTCCAGCGTGTCGCCACATCGCATTTCAGGCGATGAACCGGCAGGCCGAAAGACTTCTGGAGCGATGCAAGTCGCTCTGCTGCGGCGCTTGAACGGCGGAAGTGAGCTGACAGTTTTCGTGCCCTGTTCAGAAGGCCATCTAGGCCGGGATAGTGTGTTAAAAATTGCTGCACGACAAGGTTCAACACGTGAGCCATACAAGGTACGTGTGTCACCTTGCCCAGGCGAAGTGCCGCACCCAGGTTTGCAGCATTGTCGCACACGGCCTTACCAGGCTGCAGTTTGAGTGGAGACAACCATTTATTAAACTCGGACCGCAAAGCTGACCACAACTCCTCAGCTGTGTGACTCTTATTACCAAGACATGTCAAGCTAAAGACCGCCTGATGCCGTTGCGCTCTGCTGCCAGCATAGTAATGAGGGGTGCGTGATTCCTTCTGCGCAGTGAGAACGCTGGTGGCCTGACCAGGCAGGCTTGGGGCGGAGGTGGAGGACCCAGATGAGGTGGAGGATGCAGAAGCAGTGGCGGAACTTGGACAGACAGAGGATTGACACACAAGTCGTGGGGACGGCAAGACTTGTGCAGCAGACCCTTCACCATCTATCACCATAGTTACCCAGTGCCCAGTCAGCGACATGTAACGTCCCTGTCCATGCTTACTGGTCCAAGTATCGGTGGTGAAATGCACCCGTTCACACACAGAGTTTCTCAAGGAAGCGGTGATGTTGTGTGCGACATGCTGGTGTAGCGCGGGCACACCTTTCTTAGAGAAGTAGTGGCGACTAGGCATCTGGTACTGGGGCACAGCGACAGACATAAGGTCTCTAAAATCCTGTGTGTCCACTAGGCGGAAAGGCAGCATTTCGGTAGCCAACAGCTTACAGAGGGATAGAGTCAACCTCTTAGCTTTGTCATGGGTCGGAGGAAGTGGCCTTTTATTTGACCACATCTGAGGGACAGAGATCTGGCTGCTGTGTGTAGACGGTGTTGAGTAGGGTGTCCCTGGAAAAATGCAGGTTTGTGAGGAAAGTGCAGGCGGAGACATGATGTTGCCTTCATCCAACGTTGGTGCTATCGATGTCTGAGAGAGCTGTACACACTCACTTGTTTCCCCTTCCAAACCAACTGACGACCTTACAAGCAAACTGCCTGTTGCGGTTACAGTGGTGGAAGTTTTGCGTGGAAAAACAGGTGTGGCAGCTGTCCCCACAGTCCTAGAAGATGAAGAGCGCGCGGATGCAGTGGAAGGGGCGGGCGGTGGATGGTTCGCTCCGCTAGGCCGCATTGCAGCACGGTGAGCTTCCCACCGGGACTTATGATATTTATTCATGTGACGATTCATGGAAGAAGTTGTCAAACTGCTGAGCTTTTGACCTCTACTAAGAGAATCATGACAAATGTTACATATCACATGAGTTGGGCGATCTTTTTCGATGTGAAAAAAGGACCAGGCTAGGCAAGGCTTAGAGGCCATGCGACCTGTTGATCCACCCCGAATAATGCTCATAGGCAGAGTGGTGGCTGAGGATGCAGTTGTAGACGTGCTACCAGTGCTCCGACTCTGTCCAGGAAGGCGCAAGGTAACTTCGTCGTCGGTTGCATCCTCCTCCACCGCCTCTGTTGACCTCCTCGAGTGCCTGACTGGGGGTTGACAGTAGGTGGGATCTAGAACGTCATCATCAATTGTTGTGTTTGCACTCCCCTCCCCCTCAGACCGAGCCTCTTCTTGCCCTGACGGAATATTTAAGTTGTCATCCCAATCGGGTATCTGCGTCTCATCTTCATCAGTATGTTCCTCATTGTCTATAACCACAGGTGTTACAGTTTGTGACAAAGGGTCAACATTATGCTCAGAAACTTGGTCCTCACGGCCTGAATCTGAGTCACAAAGGTTCTGGGCATCACTGCAGACCATTTCCTGTTCTGTACTCACTGTAGCTTGGGAGCAGACCTCTGATTCCCAGGCTATAGTGTGACTGAACAGCTCTGCAGACTCAGCCATCTCAGTTCCACCATACTGTGCAGGGCTGATGGAGACTTCAGAGCTGGGAGAAATCAAGTGTGATTGGGATGACAACTCAGAGGACTGGTGTTTTTTGGATGCGGTACTTGAAGTGGCTGAGAGGGCACTTGTTGGACCACTTGAGATCCATTCAAGCATTTTCCTTTTTTGCCCATCATCTACCTTTCTTCCTGTTGTTCGTGTCCGTAAAAAAGGGAGCACATCGGATTGTCCACGGTAAGTAGTAGACATCTTACTTTTGCTGGTAGATGGTCTATCTTCAGCAGATGATAATGGAGCTTTGCCACCTTCCCCACGGACAAAACCTTTTTTGCCTTTTCCACCACGCCTCTTCCCCTTTCCACCAGCATCTGTCATTTTGCCACTCATGTTGATTGCGACAAGATTGTGGACTGAAAATGTGGTAGTAAAAATTGAGAGGTGGTGAAGATTGCAGTGGTGGTCTAGCTTTATTAACAGCAGAATAATAAAGAATAAATATCCCTGACAATGCAACTTAGTTATAATTAGTTGGAGTGTGCAACGCAGGCAGACGTGCTGCAAATGTCTTTGCACTAGTGGGACTATAGCAAAGTCCAATAGCCACGTATAGGATGCCACTAGGTACACTGAGTGTTTGCTAGTATAATGGCTTGGTTAGAATGAGTTGTAGTGTGCAACGCAGGCAGACGCGCTCTGCAAATGTCTTTGCACTAGTGGGACTATAGCAAAGTCCAATAGCCACGTATAGGATGCCACTAGGTACACTGAGTGTTTGCTAGTATAATGGCTTGGTTAGAATGAGTTGTAGTGTGCAACGCAGGCAGACGCGCTCTGCAAATGTCTTTGCACTAGTGGGACTATAGCAAAGTCCAATAGCCACGTATAGGATGCCACTAGGTACACTGAGTGTTTGCTAGTATAATGGCTTGGTTAGAATGAGTTGTAGTGTGCAACGCAGGCAGACGCGCTCTGCAAATGTCTTTGCACTAGTGGGACTATAGCAAAGTCCAATAGCCACGTATAGGATGCCACTAGGTACACTGAGTGTTTGCTAGTATAATGGCTTGGTTAGAATGAGTTGTAGTGTGCAACGCAGGCAGACGCGCTCTGCAAATGTCTTTGCACTAGTGGGACTATAGCAAAGTCCAATAGCCACGTATAGGATGCCACTAGGTACACTGAGTGTTTGCTAGTATAATGGCTTGGTTAGAATGAGTTGTAGTGTGCAACGCAGGCAGACGCGCTCTGCAAATGTCTTTGCACTAGTGGGACTATAGCAAAGTCCAATAGCCACGTATAGGATGCCACTAGGTACACTGAGTGTTTGCTAGTATAATGGCTTGGTTAGAATGAGTTGTAGTGTGCAACGCAGGCAGACGCGCTCTGCAAATGTCTTTGCACTAGTGGGACTATAGCAAAGTCCAATAGCCACGTATAGGATGCCACTAGGTACACTGAGTGTTTGCTAGTATAATGGCTTGGTTAGAATGAGTTGTAGTGTGCAACGCAGGCAGACGCGCTCTGCAAATGTCTTTGCACTAGTGGGACTATAGCAAAGTCCAATAGCCACGTATAGGATGCCACTAGGTACACTGAGTGTTTGCTACTATAATGGCTTGGTTAGAATGAGTTGTAGTGTGCAACGCAGGCAGACGCGCTCTGCAAATGTCTTTGCACTAGTGGGACTATAGCAAAGTCCAATAGCCACGTATAGGATGCCACTAGGTACACTGAGTGTTTGCTAGTATAATGGCTTGGTTAGAATGAGTTGTAGTGTGCAACGCAGGCAGACGCGCTCTGCAAATGTCTTTGCACTAGTGGGACTATAGCAAAGTCCAATAGCCACGTATAGGATGCCACTAGGTACACTGAGTGTTTGCTAGTATAATGGCTTGGTTAGAATGAGTTGTAGTGTGCAACGCAGGCAGACGCGCTCTGCAAATGTCTTTGCACTAGTGGGACTATAGCAAAGTCCAATAGCCACGTATAGGATGCCACTAGGTACACTGAGTGTTTGCTAGTATAATGGCTTGGTTAGAATGAGTTGTAGTGTGCAACGCAGGCAGACGCGCTCTGCAAATGTCTTTGCACTAGTGGGACTATAGCAAAGTCCAATAGCCACGTATAGGATGCCACTAGGTACACTGAGTGTTTGCTAGTATAATGGCTTGGTTAGAATGAGTTGTAGTGTGCAACGCAGGCAGACGCGCTCTGCAAATGTCTTTGCACTAGTGGGACTATAGCAAAGTCCAATAGCCACGTATAGGATGCCACTAGGTACACTGAGTGTTTGCTAGTATAATGGCTTGGTTAGAATGAGTTGTAGTGTGCAACGCAGGCAGACGCGCTCTGCAAATGTCTTTGCACTAGTGGGACTATAGCAAAGTCCAATAGCCACGTATAGGATGCCACTAGGTACACTGAGTGTTTGCTAGTATAATGGCTTGGTTAGAATGAGTTGTAGTGTGCAACGCAGGCAGACGCGCTCTGCAAATGTCTTTGCACTAGTGGGACTATAGCAAAGTCCAATAGCCACGTATAGGATGCCACTAGGTACACTGAGTGTTTGCTAGTATAATGGCTTGGTTAGAATGAGTTGTAGTGTGCAACGCAGGCAGACGCGCTCTGCAAATGTCTTTGCACTAGTGGGACTATAGCAAAGTCCAATAGCCACGTATAGGATGCCACTAGGTACACTGAGTGTTTGCTAGTATAATGGCTTGGTTAGAATGAGTTGTAGTGTGCAACGCAGGCAGACGCGCTCTGCAAATGTCTTTGCACTAGTGGGACTATAGCAAAGTCCAATAGCCACGTATAGGATGCCACTAGGTACACTGAGTGTTTGCTAGTATAATGGCTTGGTTAGAATGAGTTGTAGTGTGCAACGCAGGCAGACGCGCTCTGCAAATGTCTTTGCACTAGTGGGACTATAGCAAAGTCCAATAGCCACGTATAGGATGCCACTAGGTACACTGAGTGTTTGCTAGTATAATGGCTTGGTTAGAATGAGTTGTAGTGTGCAACGCAGGCAGACGCGCTCTGCAAATGTCTTTGCACTAGTGGGACTATAGCAAAGTCCAATAGCCACGTATAGGATGCCACTAGGTACACTGAGTGTTTGCTAGTATAATGGCTTGGTTAGAATGAGTTGTAGTGTGCAACGCAGGCAGACGCGCTCTGCAAATGTCTTTGCACTAGTGGGACTATAGCAAAGTCCAATAGCCACGTATAGGATGCCACTAGGTACACTGAGTGTTTGCTAGTATAATGGCTTGGTTAGAATGAGTTGTAGTGTGCAACGCAGGCAGACGCGCTCTGCAAATGTCTTTGCACTAGTGGGACTATAGCAAAGTCCAATAGCCACGTATAGGATGCCACTAGGTACACTGAGTGTTTGCTAGTATAATGGCTTGGTTAGAATGAGTTGTAGTGTGCAACGCAGGCAGACGCGCTCTGCAAATGTCTTTGCACTAGTGGGACTATAGCAAAGTCCAATAGCCACGTATAGGATGCCACTAGGTACACTGAGTGTTTGCTAGTATAATGGCTTGGTTAGAATGAGTTGTAGTGTGCAATGCAGGCAGACGCGCTCTGCAAATGTCTTTGCACTAGTGGGACTATAGCAAAGTCCAATAGCCACGTATAGGATGCCACTAGGTACACTGAGTGTTTGCTAGTATAATGGCTTAGTTATCAGTTGGAGTGTGCAGAGGACAAGAGGGTACAGTGGCAGGATTGTGGTGCTCTGGGTAGAGGAATGGAAGACTGCCTTTCTATTCCCTCCTAATGGTGAAATGCAGGTAGGAAATCCCTGACCTGGGCTACACAGACGCTGTTGCTGTTTGCAGGACCTGTCACCTATGGCTCTCTGACCCTGCCGGTTGGAGCCCTTAAAAGGACTGCTATAAAGTGCTCTCCCTAAGCTGTCTAACGCTGTGTATGCAGCGCATACAGCTGTATCGGCTATAGGACTCAGGAAGACGGAGCTGCGACAGTGATGTCTGACACCAAAGACGCAGAAGGCAGATAATGGCGTCCGTGAAGAAAATGTCCGGTTTTATAATGCAGGGACATGTGACATGCAGATCCTATCACACATGCCGTTGCTTCTCTGGCTCAAAGTCCACTTAGCTGTGTGTGTGTCTGGGATTGGCTGACATGCTGGCCCGCCCCACAAGACGCGCGCGCTTAGGGAAGGAAGACAAGAAAAAAAAAAAAAAAAAATGGCGATCGCCATTATAGAAACAGCAGTGATCTGAAGGCGCTGTTCACGCACACTATACACTGAAATGTGATAATAGTTTGATTCACAGAGTGACTTACACTATTACAGCAGAAACCAAGCTATGATTTAGCTGTTTTTTGGCTGCTAGAACCGTTCTCGAACGTTTCTAGAACTACCGAGCTTTTGCAAAAAGCTCGAGTTCTAGTTCGATCTAGAACATGCCCCAAAATCACTCGAGCCGCGAACTGGAGAACCACGAACCACGAACCGCGCTCAACTCTACTAAAGGGGTTCTCCAAGATACTCATTGATAAGACATTAATGCTTAATTGGTGGGGATCAGACCTCCAGGACTCCTGCTAATCAGTATGATGAAGCAATTGTGCAGAAACAGCGACAACGGCAACTCCCTTATTATGGGGATATTGTTCCGTGCCACCTTACAGCTTGGCACTAGCCACTCCATCTACCATATCCCAGGGCAGGGTTTGCTATGGCCTTCACCCTTTAACCCTATTCAGGGATCTGGTCTTACACGGTTACCACTGGGCTGGGGCCAGAGGGTCGGCTATTGTTTGGTGTTGCAGGCTGCAGGAATGTACATGTAACCAGTTCAGAACCAGAAGTCCAAACAAGGTACAAAAAAAATCACGCAAGAGAATGTTTAGCAAATGAGCTTAAATCGGAAAGAGGAAAATGCACTAGAAACCAGGACCTGAAACTTATCATGTGTGAATCAGACAAGCAGAACTATATTGGTCAGTCTCCAGAAGGAAGCTGGGAGTTTGTGTAGGGTGTAGTGCTGTCCAGTTGGTCATGGTACACACCCGTACTGCTAGAACGGATTGCACTACACGTAGCATCCATCCTAATATCAGTGGCCGAAAAGAGTCTGCAAAAAATGACTGTTCAAACAAAGCACAAGTGCTTGGTACATCCTTGGAGTAAATGAGCAATTCAGAACACCTTCCATCTGCATTTATCTGGATCCTATAATGCTGAGCAATCAATTAAGAAGGTAGCGAAAATATATGGAAAACAAGAAGATGGAAAGGTACATAGAACGATTTGGACAAACCAAGAGTGCACTGAGCATCTGTGATTTAAGAAGTTGGGAAGGTACATAGAACTATTTGGCCACACCAAGAGTGAACCAAGCAGCTGTGATTTAAAAGGATGGGAAAGTACATAGATCTATTTGACTACACCAAGAGTGCACCGATCATCTGTGATTTTAGAGGATAGGAAGGTACATAGATCTGTTTGGCCACACCAAGGGTGCACCGAGCACTTGTGATTTAAGAAGATGGGAAAGTACATAGAACTATTTGGACACACCAAGAGTGCACTTAGCAGCTGTGATTTAAATGATCATTTTGGTTTCAGATACTCCCTTTAATCTCGTTGTTCACTTTATTAATGGAATATACATCTGTCGCACCCAGGGATATGGGTTACTCCGTTCCGGGCAGTGTACATCTGGGGAATGTCACAGTGCTGGCTGTCACCTGGTTCCGTGCCCTGGGCTTTTTTTGTATTGGCGATATTTACAGGGGATTGGTGAATAAAGTCTATTTGTGACGCCATTTGCAGTGTTCCGGCTATATGTAGGGAGACGCCGCTGCACAATGTCTCTACTGGGGCTGATGCTATTAGCAGCTAGTATGGTAATCCATCCGCAAGTAGAGTATTGCCCCAGCGGATGTATAGTCTGGTGGGCGTCGGAAGAAGGAGCCCAGACAGGTATTCAGTGTAACTGGTTTACTCACTGCTGAGATGTTAACTGGTTGCCCGAGGTCGGCTGGTTTCACCTCCAGGTCCCCGTCATCCCAGTGCCAGTCTTATTTTCTGGTACCTTCTTCCCCTGCACCTGTCTCTGGTAAGTGGGTCCCTGTGCTATGGAATACTGGGGTCCCCGGTCTGTGGTTTATCCACTTCTGTCCGCTTGACGGTAATGTGAACCCTGTGGGGTTGTGGTCTCTGGTCCTGTCCCCAGTTTTCTATTTGCTTTGAGTCTTCGGATTCTTTAGGGCCAGGAAGGTCCTTGATGGTCCCCTTGCTGTGCAGGTGTTAACAGTTAGGCCTGAAGCACTTTCCTGTCCTAGGGTCCTGTACCCCGTAGGTGCGCAGTTCCGGGAGTACTCCACCGGCAACCACTTCTCCTGTGTACCAGGTCACCATCAGCCCGAGTCAGGACGTCTCCTCAGTCACACCTTTACACTTTTACAGTCACTAGTCAACTGACTACTCTCCACAGTCTGCCCCTCCCACCTGGTCAACTAGTGGACTGGAGTGACTCCACCTCTAGGCGGCCATCCATACCATTGTATAGGGGATTTGTTGTGTAAAACTGCGATTACCTGGGTTTTTGCTGTTACCGGCACTGGGGTTCTCGGTCCCTAAGGGGGTAGGCTCTGCATCCTGGTGGGGATGCAGAACCTTGAAGCACCCTGATGGGTTCAGGGGTGCTACACATCATTTTGCAGAATTATATATATCTACTCCCTACAACACTTAAATGGAAAATAAAATAAAAAGACACAAAGTGGCAAAAATTAAACTAAAATCACAGAGTGGCAGTTCCACAGCTGCTACTATATTTTGTAACAATGTTAATGTTTTGTACATTACATAGTGAAATTTTACATCCACTGTATGTACTAAAGCCCAGAATAATAGTGTTTATAGCAAGGATTAATCTTTCATTGGCTTGTGGGAGGGTAAAGAGATTGATTGAGAAAAGAATTTCTTTCTAACAAAGTCGCAGCTTTCCCTTTAATACCTTAGGATTACAGTCTGCGAAAAGCTCAGCTGTTGGCAGTATAAATTGAAAGATGTAATAATAAATGTTGGGTGTCATTGTGAGCAGTTAACAGAACAGCGCTGACCTTTAGAATTTCGCTCACAGGTACATTTCAGTATCAATTCATAGACACAAGGTAATCTTTATTCTTTTCAGCTTTTAAATGATAGGGTCTGCGGACACACCAAGGCAGTGTGAATTTCAAGCTCTAGCCCCTCATATTCCAATATACTGATTACAATACTAGTTATAGCTATCATTCTCACACAGATTTTATCAGTATAGCAAGTGGAAAGAGTAAATCCTATTACACATTAGGGCTGGGTTTACATATATCCAGCCTTGTATCATCTATTCTATATTGTATTTAACAAAACGCCGGATAGACAGTGATGGCGGAACTGATTCCGTTATTTGCAATGGCATCATTTGTCCTCGTTGTGCACATCAGTTGTTGTACTGAACAAGTGCAGTTGCCAATCCAGAAGCAAGATCCCAGCGTTTCATGTAACATTATGATCCAGGACTAAAGGGGGCTTTACACGCTGCGATATCGCTAACGATTTATCGTCGGGGTCACGGTGTTTGTGACGCACATCCGGCGTCGTTAGCAACATCGCAGCATGTAACACGTACGAGTGACCTTAAGCGAAGGACAAGAGACAAAAGTCGTTGGTTTTGGAAAGGTCGTCCAAACACCAAAAATCGTTGTCTCGTACGTAGCGATGTTGTTCATCGTTCCTGCGGCAGCACACATCACTATGTGTGACACCACAGGAACGAGGAACATTTCCTTATCTGCCTCCACCGGCAATGCGGAAGGAAGGAAGTGGGTGGGATGTTACGTCCCGCTCATCTCTGCCCCTCCGCTTCTATTGGATGGCTGCTGTGTGACGTCGCTGTGACGCCGCACGACCCGCCCCCTTAGAAAGGAGGCGGATCGCCGACCAGAGCGACGTCACAGGGAAGGTAAGTCCTTGTGACAGGTGTTAGCGATGTTGTGCACCACGGGCAGCGATTTGCCCGTGTCGTACACCCGACGGGGGCGGGTACACTCACTAACGATTTCGGTACCGATATCGCAGCGTGTAAAGTACCCTTAACGGCCACTTTACACACAGAGATAAATCTTTGACAGATCTGTGGTTGCAGTGAAATTGTGGACAATCAGTGCCAGGTTTGTGGCTGTGTACAAATGGAACAATATGTCCATGATTTCACTGCAACCACAGATCTGCCAAAGCGAGTTTCCAGTGGAATAGCTGCGGGAAACATGCGGAGTTTAACGCGATTTACCTGCGGACGTCCCGGCCTCTATCTCCATAGCGGAGGGCCGGGATCTCCGCAAGTAAATCCGCATGAATAATTGACATGCAGTAAGGTGCGGCTGAGGGATCTCCGCAGGAGATTTCGCAGCCGCACTTTCCGCAGCGTGGACACAGATACTCCCCATGTCCCATAGGGTAACATGGGGAGTGCCTGTACATGCTAGAACCTGCGGATTTATCTGGAAAATCCAGAAAAATCCGCAGGTTTTCCACGGCGAACTCCGCAGCAAAAAGCTCCCGTGGGCACATGGCCTAAGGCTATGTGCCCACGCTGCGGACAATGCGCGGATTTTGCCGCGGATTTCTCGCGGAAAAGCCGCGGATTTTCCAGAAATCTGCAGCACAGCTACTCCCCAGCCATTTCTATGGCATTTGGGAAATGCTGTGCCCACGCTGCGGATTTTTCCGCAGTGGAAATCGTGCAGATTTTCGTGCTGAAAATCTGCAGCATGTCAATTATTGTTGCGGATTTTCGTGCGGATTTTACCTATTCAATTGAATTTAAAAAAAAAACAAAATTCGCAACAAAATCCGCGTCAAATCTGCATCAAATCCGCGTCAAATCCGCACCTATGAAAAGGTGCGGATTCCAGGGGAAAACTGTGGATTTTGATGCAGAAAAATCCGCAGATACAGAGTCCCGTGGGCACATAGCCTAAGGGCGGCTTTGCACGTTGCGACATTGCACGTGCGATGTCGATGGGGTCAAATCGAAAGTGACGCACATCCGGCGTCGCAGTCGATATCGCAACGTGCAAATCCTTTTTGATACGATGAACAAGCGCAAAAGCGTCGTTATCGTATCATCGCTGCAGCCTCCGACATTTCCATAATGCCGGTGCAGCGACAGGTGCGATGTTGTTCCTCGCTCCTGCGGCAGCACACATCGCTGTGTGTAAAGCCGCAGGAGCGAGGAACTTCACCTTACCTGCCGCCGGCTGCAATGAGAAGGACGGAGGTGGGCGGGATGTTTACATCCTGCTCATCTCCGCCCCTCCACTTCAATTGGCCGCCTGCCGTGTGACGTCGCTGTGACGCCGCACGACCCGCCCCCTTAGGAAGGAGGCGGGTCGCCGGCCAGAGGGACATCGCACGGCAGGTATGTGCGTGTGAAACTGCCATAGCGATAATAATCGCTACGGCAGCTTTCACTAGATATTGCATGTGCGACGGGGGCGGGACTATCGCTGCAGCATCGGTAACACATTGTTACCGATGTCGCAGCGTGCAAAGCCCGCCTAAGAGTAAATAAAGATAAAGCCTGATAGCAACATACACAGTTTGACATCCTCTGTAATCTGGCTCAAAATGCTGAGCCTCATGCAAAGGATATATGTGGACCCAGTATTAGATTTTTTTTTTCAATGTGCCTGAAGAATTATTTCAAAGATAGAAATGTATAGACAAACAGACTGACGGCACTCCTGAACATGTAGTGTGAACAGGTGCATAACTGAACATGACATATAATGTAAAAAAAAAGACAGTTGTACTCTCAAATGCATTACTACTTAAAGAGGAACAACCACCGAAATTTTCCTATATAAACAAAAGTCAGTGCTATATTGGCGCGATCATGCTGATTCTATACATACCTTTAGTGGTGAGATCGGATATGTAGTTCCTGAGATATAGGCAAATAAAGTTTGTGAAATGCACTGTTATTTAATGAGAAGTGCAATGGAGTATCAAATAGGTGGGTCAGGTTTTGCTAATTATTCCGACCCCAAACTGCCTGCCTGTCCTTCCTCCCTCTGTAATAACAGAGACGGGGAGGAAAGACAGGCAAGCAGACAGGGGCGGGAACAGGGCCGCCATCAGGGTATTACTAGTGGAACTCCTGTAGCGGGCCTGGTGAGCAGGAGGCAGGAGGCCCGGACACGCAGACAGGCCCCTCCCCTTTCCTTCCTCTTCTCCCCAGGCCCCAGGGCAGGGGGCGTTGACTACATTTCGCAGGGCGGGCTGGTCGTGCAGTGAGCAGGAGGCGGGGCCCGGACACGCTGACAGGCCCCTCCCCTTACATTCCTCTGCTCCCCGGGCCCCAGTGCAGGGGACGTTAACAGTACACTTTGCAGGGCGGGCTGATCGTGCAATGAGCAGGAGGCGGGGCCTGGACACGCTGACAGCCCGGGCCCCTCCCCTTTCATTTATCTGCTCCCCGGGCCCCATGGGCAGGGGGTGGGGACGTTGCACTAACAGCACCTGCAGTCGCACAGGGGCCCCAAGCGGGAACGGGCCCCTAGAGCCTGAAAACGTACTGGGTACGTCATAGCTCCCTGGTACTTAAGGACCCATGACGTACCCAGTACGTCACGGTGAGATCGTGGCCCCGGTGGCTGCGATCGCTGCAGATATCTTAGATTTGGGGAGGAGGGGCCCTCTGCCTGACCTCAGGAGGGGTGGTGTCTCCTCCCTGGACCTAAGGAGGCTGTGATTGGCTGACGAACGCCCCTCAGCCAATCACAGCCACTGTAATGTTCCAACCATTGAAAATGGCTGTAACATTAAAATCCAGCCCTGATCAGTGCAGCTGTAGCACCGATCATTGGCTGGAGCTGGGTGACCTCTGCTGCACCCGCCCCCAGCTCTGATTGGAGAGATTGGCCTTGTGACGAATCTCTCCAATCACTGTGGATCTGGGGTCGGTGACCACTCCCCTCAGCTTCACTCCAGCGTTCGTGGAAGGTGAGGGGAGCGATCGGTAAGTTTAAAGACACTGTCTCCTTTCAGCCGCCGCCATTGCCCCAGCCCCCACCCATCAGCCGCCGGCTGCAGCAGTCACTGCCCCTGATCCAGCAGCACTGAACCCATCTGCTGCCTTCCCTCCATCTGCCCCTCCCTCCCTCATCAGCCGCTGCCCCCCTCCCTCATCTGCTGCCCCCTCTCCACTCTCCACCTCTCACCTTCCTCCATCTGCTGTGATCTCCCCACCTTCTGTGACCCCACCCCCACCTGCTGTGACCCCCTCCCACCTGCTGTGACCCCACCCCCACCTGCTGTGACCCCACCTGCTGTGACCCCACCCCCACCTGCTGTGACCCCCCCCACCTGCTGTGACCCCCCCACCCGCTGTGAACCCCCCACCTGCTGTGAACCCCCCACCTGCTGTGAACCCCCCACCTGCTGTGAAACCCCCCACCTGCTGTGAGACCCCCCACCTGCTGTGAGACCTCCCACCTGCTGTGACCCCCATCCCCACCTGCTGTGACCCCTCCCCCACCTGCTGTGACCCGCACCCCCACCTGCTGTGACACCCCCCACCTGCTGTGACCCACCCCACCTGCTGTGACCCACCCCACCTGCTGTGAGACCCCCCACCTGCTGTGAGACCCCCCCACCTGCCGTGAAACCCCCCACCTGCTGTGAGACCCCCCACCTGCTGTGAGACCCCCCCACCTGCTGTGAGACCACCTCACCTGCTGTGAGACAATCCCTCTGTCCATCCGTCCCTCTGTCCATCCGCCCATCCGTCCCTCCGTCCATCCGTCCCTCCGTCCATCTGTCCATCCGTCCCTCTGTCCCTCTGTCCCTCCGTCCCTCTGTCTCTCATCTATCTGTAGCACCCACGGGGCAGGGGTTAAATGTTACTCGTCGCCGGGCAGGTGATGTCAGGTCAGGGATGTCACAGGTGGCCCTGCCCACCTTCATGGCCTCGAGGTGTACAATAGAAGGGGATTTGGATGATGGTGGGGGAATGATGAGGATGATAGTCTTGTTACGTCACCTGTGGTACGTGGCCAGGGATTAGCTGCCGCTGCTGTCGCTGTCCTCCGGGGCAGATGGTGTTGCAGCAAGGATGGTTCTGCTCCCCACAGGTGGAGCGGGGCCCCGGGGAGGATGATGAGGAGAGTAGTGGCCGTTGGTGCCAAAGCGCGAGGCGACGACAATCAAAAGGCGGAATCAGCTGCTGTGGTTCCAGCCGTGATGGGCCCCAGCTGATCCCGGATCTGTTGGAGGTTAGAACCGGTACGGTGGTCGATGGGCCCTTCCTTCTTCCGCCTTTACAGATGGATCCCCGTGGCCTGATGCTGCTTGGGGATCCCGGTTCGTGTAGTGTTAGCTCCTGTCCCGTGTGTAGGTGACGCGGGGCCGCTGTTGGGCTTGACTGTAATCACGATTTCGGATCCTATGTGGCACTGTGCTCCGGGATCTCGTGGTGGTCAGAGGGACTTGCAGAGGGACCCCCTGTCCTGCAGATTCTGGTGATACAGGGTGAAGTCTGTTCCATCCTAAGGCTCTGCACCCTGAACCGCACCGGTCCCACTGCTGTTCTCTCCTGCTGGAGAACACTCTAACTGTTGTGTAAGCTCTCAACTCCCCCCGGTGGCTGCTCCTCCCCCGGCTCCCTGTCACTAGTGGGTGGCCGCCCCCCATGTTTGGTGACTAGCTTAAGACCTGACCCTAGCCTGGTCCTCAATGGGGAGGGCAACATGGTTGTGCATATGAGTTTGAGTTGTGGAGCTGGTATCGACCTCCTCTGGATCAAAGATGAGTACTGCACCTTAAGTGAGATGCAGTACCATGTGGTGACTGAAGCCACAGGGGCGCCACATATCCATCTATCTATCTAGCCATCTATCTATGATTCTATCTATCTGCTGAAAGAGCCTTAAAGGGAATCTGTCAGCAGGTTTTTGCTCCCCCATCTGAGAGCAGCATAAAGTAGAAATAGATATCCTGATTCCAGCGATGTGTCACTTACTGGGCTGTTTGCTTTCATTGTGATAAAATCCATGTTTTCTCTGCTGAGGATTTAGCAGTTATACAGACCTCATGAATATGCTGGACTACCTGCAGCATGACAAGTAGCCCTGGAATCAGGATCTCTCGCCCTATGTTATGCTGCGCTCAGATTAGGTGTTAAAAACCTGGTGACAGATTCCCTTTAAAGGGGTTGTTAGGTCTAAATCCACAAGTCTGCATTATCACAATTTGGTTTCAATTAGTTTAAAAACTGTGACACATTCCCTTAAAGAAAAAAAATAGATATACCAAAGAAGTTAGATTTAAAAAGAAAAAAAAATGGTTAGAGTAAAGTAGGGCCCGGCCAAAAGAGTCCACCTTGTCGTGGAGGCAGGCTTAAAAAAATCTTTTGGCCAAAACAAAATCTGATGGCTGCGTGTGTGTGATACGGTGTTCAGTGTAAAGGGTTAATATGTGATTGGTGAGGTTGTAGTGCAGAAGTGAAGTTTTCCAAGAGTGGCGGTGGGACTGTGGAAGATTCGTGGGGTGGAGGTGGAGCAGGGGCGGAGCTGGGGTGGAGGCGGAGCTGGGGCGGAGCCTCAAGGGGGCCCCGAACTTTTTCCAGTATGGGGTCCTGAAATTCCTAGTGGCAGCCCTGGGCGGGAATAAGTAGCAAAATCCGACCCACCTATTAGATATTCCATTGTGCCTCTCATCAAATAACAGTGCATTTCACAAACTTTACCTGCCTATATTTCAGAAAATATACATCCGCATGTTTAAATGCGGATTGCACATTTTCTGTTAGTACAATAAACCTCATTTCAATGCGGAAATATTACTCAGTCCATCGGTTATTAGATATATGATACTGAAATAGCTGTTGCAAAAACCCAAATTGTTATAAAGAAAAAAGGTTAACATTAATAGGGGTGCCCAAACTTTTTCATATGACTGTATGATGTAAAGTGTCAGCTGTGGACTGCCCTTATCAGGGAGGGAATACTCTTGGGATGCCAGGGCCACTGTAACATAGAGCCTTAATAGGGCATCAAAATCTCCCTATGACAAACCATGTGACTGCTTGAGTGGCGGAACTGGGCTGAGGAATTGATTTGATCTACTTCTGGACCAACACAACTGGTGAGATTGTTCTGATTATACTCTCATTATAGTTGATATACTGTCTAGTGCAGTCTTGTATAGGCTCCGCTCCACCTCTTGGTGAGCACTATTTCACCATTGCGGCTGGTGCTATGTATTTATATAATCATTAGGGATGATCGAATACCTCAAATATATTCGGCTTCGCGAATATTTTCCGAATAGGTCGCCACTATTCGACTATTCGTGAATATTCGATGCGCAATGTAAGTCTATGGGAAACCCGAATAACAACTATTCAGAACTATTCGGGCTTCCCATAGACTTACATTGCGCATCGAATAGTCGAATAGCGGCGAGCTATTCGTCGAATAGTCAAGAAGCCGAATAATTGAGGTATTCGATCATCCCTAATAATGATCTTAAAAAGAAAGATGTTATTGGACCATTGTCCAGAATATTGTTACTTCTGCCCTAATAGTCTGTGTTTTTGTATTTGTTGTTCATCTGTTTTAAAATTGCGATATTCTAATCTTAACATTAAAGGTTAAGTTTAATTATAAGGCTCATTTTTGATTTCCCCATAATGGTAAATACGCACAGGACACAGATATCATTCATGTGCTGCTAATATGCTTTTTACGGACCCATAGATTTCTATTAACCCTTTTTATCTGTGATGTTGGAAAAAACGGACATGTGAATAGCACCGTAGATTATCATGGGTCTGTCTATGTTGTATCCGTGAAAAAAATGTATACAACACCTGCGTGCAACACGGGCGTCTGGATGAGGTCTAAGTTTGTGTGAAAAAATGTAGAAAAGTTATGGGGTATGAATACTTCTTCACGACACTGTAAGTGATGTCGACAGACATGAAATTCCTATTTGTAGATAATTAACTGCAAAATTTGACCTACAGCTAAATGTTTATTTTGGCGCTTTCATTTTTTCCTCATAGCTAGGTGATCTTTCTATAACACAGCTGAGATACACCGTGTATGGTTCCGACACATAAATTTACAGAGGCTGTTGGGAAGAGGTCTGCCATTGACTCGCCCACCCCAGTGCTCTGGGACACCCGGTGCCGGGCCGGACTAGTCCGGGGGTAGTCAGTGGTGGCGGGGCCCGACTCCGTGACCCTGGCGGGGTCAACTAATATGGCAGTAGTGGGGTGGTAACTTTAATTAAAGTTTGTAGAATTATATTCGTGACGCCACCTGTGGATTGCGGCTATGGAGCCGCCGCTGCTGGATAGGGCCTCCGGGGCTGATGTAATGGCAGCTATGGTGGTTCTGCTCCCCACAGGTGGAGCGGTACCCCGGGGCAACCGTTAGTGCTTAATAAAGTCTATGGTGCTTTGGAAATGGTGCGGTGCAGGGCGCAATAAAGGAAGGAACACCAGGGGGTGCAGTTTCAAGTTCTTTACTCACTGTTGCCAGGGCTGCAGCAGACTGGTTGCCTTTGGAATGCTGAAATTCGCTGTCAGGGACCTCCGCCGATCCTGGGTAGTTCTTAAGGTAAATGCCGGTGCACCCTTGTTTGTGTCTCCTTCCTCGACTGACTTCAGAGCCTTGACCTTTATAGATAAACTTGTCTCGGCCTCCACCATAGGGTCTGGTCAAGAGGGCTTGCCTAGCTGGAATCTTGCCCTCTTCCCAGGGGATCTACGGCAGGTTGTAGCCCGGGGTGCTTGCAACCACCCTGGGCCTCGGTGTCACTTTCTGAGGAAATGTCTTTCTTCCCTTTGTCTGGGGACCGTCCCTGATTGCAGCCTGATCCCTCCACCCGATGTTTTAGTGGAACAGGCCACGAGCTTAAAAGCCTTCCGTGGCCCTGGGATCCTTTATTCTCAGTCTGTGGTGTCACCTGGGCCTAGCTGGGCCCCAGGGTCTCCACCAGGAAACTTCTCTTTCAGTCACTTTCTCTCCATTCTGCTGAGGTAACTACCTCCCTCTCCTTCTCCTTCTCACTAACTTCAACCAACTGAACTTGAACTTCCTTTCCTACTCTCTTTTTCTGTTGGCTCCTCCCACTTTCCCTGTTGCTAGGCCCCACCCTATGGGAGAAGAGATGGGTCTTACGGCCCCCCAGCATGCAGCATGGGGGTAGCTGCTACTATCTCCGGTCCCAAAATATGCCTGACAATAGGTGTAGTGTGAATTTGCCTGTGAACCGGCATGTACCCTTGTCCATACCTAGGATGGGACATCACACCTCTGGCTGAGGTGCAATGTCCCTGTGGCGACGGAAGCCTCAGGGGCACCACACACATACTTTACTATACATTGCATGATAGCCATTAATGAATGGCTCAAATTCACCAAACCATTTCTCTGTTTTGGTTTATAGGTGGAGGTTCCATGCCGGGTGCCCTCCATAATGGGGTCGCCATACTCAATAGGACTAGTGTTGAGCAGACCTGGATCCGCAAAATCTGGATCCGCACGGTTTGAGAGCCCGATCCGAGTCCGACCGGTACCTGGGATTCGGGGTGCACGATCCGGATTCGTTTTTTTTTTTTTTCTCTCTCTCTCTCTCTCCATTTAATTACATGGACGCGAATTCCGGATCGGATCCGGACTTCTGCGACAACCCAATCCGGATCCGCCAGACCCGGATTATAACCGATCCGCTCAACTCTAAATAGGACAAATCGAGAGAGGGTGTCTTTATTAGACACCTCCATTAAAGGGAACCTGTCACCAGATTTGGCGACTATAAGCTGTGGCCACCACCATAGAGCTCTATATACAGCATTCCAGAATACAGTATAAAAGCGCCCAGGCCGATCTGTAGAATGTAAAAAAAACACTTTTAAAATACTCACCTAGGGGGTAGTCTGGTCTAATGGGTGTCGCTGCTCCTCTGTCCAGTCCGGTGCCTCGTGTCTGTGGCGATCTCCGTCCTCCTCCTACCCAGTCTGGTATGGAAGACGTGACTACATTATCCACACAGGCCGACATTGCGGTCCTGCGCAGACGCGCTTTGATCTGTTCTGCTGAGGGCAGATCAAAGTGCGCCTGTGCAGGACCTCAATGCTGACTAGTGTGCATGATGTAGGATGCGTCATGCACATGGGCCTCAGAAGAAGGAGGACAGCAATCGCCGCAGAAAGGAGGCACCAGTCCAGAGAGCGATAACACCCATCAGACTGGAGAGCAGCAACTGCCATCAGACCAGACCGCTTCTTAAGTGAGTAATATAAAGGTGTTTTTTACATTCTTCACAGCAGCCTGGGTTCTTATATACAGTATGTATATGCTGTATATAAGAGCTCACTGGTAGAGGCTGCACCTTATAGGGGACAAATCTGGTGGCAGGTTCCCTTTAAATGGTGTATAAGTTGCCAATCAATATGCAGTAGGAAGAAATAAATCAATTTGTGGAGCTTAGAGGGTAGATGATCAACAATACAAATTGTGAGGACAGTATACTATATATATTTTATGATGCTTACAATATGAAGCGTGTGCATAGAATTTATTATACCACTGTTTGATTGAGTATGACTGAGTGGGTGCCATGGACCCTGGGAATATCCATTTAATAAGGATACGCATCTGCAATAGGAGTTAATGGCAGGTTACATCAACCTCATAAATCTTAAGGAGACTGGGGGGAAAAAAAAATCAATGTACAAGGTGATATTGAATGGCATTGTCTCCAGTGGTTTGACTCTCCTTAAGGAATAGGAATAAGATTCTTCGTAGAGATAGCAATAGGAGACGCAACCAACCAATCTTCTATTTCTCATTATTCAGATTCCTTCAGAAAAGAGAAAGCTTAGCATTATAGAATCACATATGTTCGTTATGTAACTTACCAATGGCACAAATAATCACATACCCAATATGTCTTCTCCTGACTCAAGGCTAGATTGTAAAGAAAGCTACTAATGATCCTATTAAGGCAGAAAAAGAATAGCTATTGATCTATTGGGTCTGTTTGCAAGATGCATAATTATAAGACGCTTCATTGGGGGAAGTAATTGACCCCTATGAGACATGTAATAATCTGGATCAGTACAGAGTATGGGGGAGGAGGCAGAAAATAAATTTTGCAATTCATGCTATTAGTTACAGTGTCAGGTGCATATAATCAGCATTGGTTCTCTGTGATTTTAATTAATTTAATTGGCCATATGAGCTCAGGTTGTTGCCTTCGAACAGATTTGTCCTTTACTCGACCTTTAACCATCTGGATATCAGATATAACAAATGGACGTATTAACTATTCAGACTCTAGGCACAAGCACAGTTGTCATCAAGGTATCACAATGAAGCATGCATTTATTATTGCTGAAATGTCTTTTATTATGGCACATTCACACAATAAAGGGAACCTGTCATCAGGTTTTTTCCTTATGAGTAGGGTTGAGCGATGTTGGATTCGAACGGTTCGCCAATTTCAAATTCGAGTGATTTTGGGGGGTTGTTCGAGTTGTTTGATGAATTTGAACGATTTGCTTCAAGTTCGGCAGTTCGAGTTAACATTCGATAACGGTTCGATCACCAAAAGCGTGGCTTTTCACAGTAAGGTATATATATATAAAAATGGATCAATAAAGTCCCGGGAATATTTCAGTTTGACAAGGTAAACAAGTATTCCCAATTTTACAAAATTTATTACAATAAAATTTTCACACCAACAGTGTAAACAAACATATGACCATATAGGCCATGTACATAAATACATAGATGAATAAGTTTCAGGAGATTAGCAGTGGTTCACATTCAGAGAAGGGTCAAAGGACTTAACTCATAGGCTAGAATTAGTTATTCATTCAGCACCATTGATTTTTGGAGCATAGCAGTCCATACAGTCCATTATACTTGTTGCTCTGTAGACATCCTTTTAATAGAATTGAACCATCAGCTTAATACTTCCATATGGCAAATTCCACCTCAATACTCCACCTCGACGCGTTTCCCCACACAGAAAGTGCGGTTCATCAGGAGGCTATGAAGTAAGTATATTGAATCAACATGGAGATATATATAGAGATCAACATTTAAAAAATTTATCACATTGGCATGAATAGATGAAAATCCCATAACAATTAATACTTGCCCAGTAAGATGTATGAGTCAGGTGTGCAGATCCATGGCGTTAGATAACAGAATCAGCGATGGCACAGAAGATGCTGTACAGATGACCACCACCGTCCCAAATGATCGCCATGGATCTGCACAGCCATGTGGAGCTATATATGCTCCCCATCACTCAAAACACCTGGACACAAACAGGCAGAATGTAATCAAAGTGAATAGTGCGCACGTCCGATATGGCGCGCGCCCTGTGCACGAGCAATAACAGGGGCCAGCGAGGGTCAAAGCAACTAGCAATCAGCTAATCCAGCATAAGCTGCAGACCGCGCATGCCCAATACGCCGCGCGCATAGTGCACGCGCCGGACGGAGCCCCACATGGATCAATCCTATAGACAAGGGATCAGGGACAACCGCGCATGCGCGCGCGCCGGACAATGCCCCACATGGATCAATCCTCTAGAAAAGGAGTAAGGAGCCACCGCGCATGCGCGCGGTCTCTATGGAAGCGGCGCCCACAGCCTCAAAATTACCGATCATATGACATCATTGAAGAAATGTGGGCACGCATGCGCAATGCCTCAAAAAATGAACTTAGATATATTCTATGGACTCATTGTTACCAGAGATCCATTAGATACGGTACAGCATTAGATTAAGGCGCCGCATCCACGGAGGACACCTCCCCCCCCGAGCCCATAGGTAAACATGAAGAGATAAAGCTTTCAATACAGAATATTAAATATCAAACATTTTAAAGATACATATGGAGCAACAAAGCAGTACAAATAAATAGTACATCAAATATGTGTCCTCCACAACTCATTACAGGCAAGTACAATAGCAAGATAAAAAGTGATATATCTAGCAATCTAGACAGACCCCTTGAAGAAAAGGGGGTTTAATCTTCCAGAATAGTACATTTTGGGATTTTCAAACAGTATAAGACCTAGTATACGCTAAGTGGGGAGGAAGCAGTTGAATGAAAGCTGTTCATTAAGCCCTCCTGGTGTAAGGGAGCCCATTTTAAATATCCATGCCGATTCTTTCTGTAAAAGATACCTGTCAAAATCTCCGCCCCTGGGCTAGGTTTAACCAGCTCCAAGGCGGAAAACCGAATATGAGTAGCATCACCACAGTGTACCAAATTGATATGCCGGGAAATTGGCGTATCCCGTTTATTCCTAATATCAGAGAGATGTTCTCCCACCCTCCTCCGAAGCTGTCTCAGGGTTTTGCCTACGTAGTCCATAGGACACGTGCAAGAGGCCCTATAGACAACTCCGGAGGTCCTACAATTACAGAACCTCACGGAAGAGGAATCCCTAGCTCTTGATAGGCTATCTAAAAATGAAAGTATTATTATAAAAAAGTCCGATAAGGGCGGGAATCTTGTAGTTTTAAACCACTCTAAATATCTTGACATGTGTTACTCTCTATTGAAAGATAGGGAGACTTATGAAAGGCTTTCGAGTGACCCCACAAAAACCTATGTCGATATTCTTCTCCCCATATTGGATCAAGCTAGGAAAGCTGGCCTTATTTCGGATAGCGAGTATGAGTTTTTATTACCACAGTGTCCAGTGATCCCAGTGTTCTATGCCCTTCCTAAGGTGCACAAGGGCCTGGAGCCACTCAGGGGCAGGCCCATTGTGGCAGGGATTAACTCCCTGTCCCAAAATGTCGGCATTTATGTGGACAAGGTCCTACGCCCATTCGTTACCTCTCTCCCGTCCTATGTTCGGGATACTCCCCATTTATTGCAGATTCTTGAAGATGTAAGTGTGAGCTCAGAGACCATCTTGGCCTCCATCGATGTTGAGGCACTCTATAGCTCGATCCCCCACGATTTAGGAATACAGGCGGTTAATTTTTTTCTAAGGACTAGAGCCATTGAGTGTGTGAGGCACAGCCATTTTATTGAAGAACTGCTGTCCTTCACACTACATCATAATTATTTTTTATTTGATACTAAGTACTTCCACCAGCTCAGGGGTACAGCTATGGGGAGCCCTTGTGCCCCCAGCTATGCTAATTTATTCCTGGGTTGGTGGGAGGAAACGGTAGTTTTTGGGGGGGAGGATGGGGAATCTCATCAATGTATCGGACTTTGGGTCCGATACATTGATGACATCCTCATCCTCTGGACAGGTTCTATTTTTGAGTTTGAGCAGTTTGTGAAGGGCCTTAATAATAATTCCTTAGGGCTTAGATTTACTCATACGTGTGATCAGAACTCTATTACTTTTCTGGATTTGGTAATAATGAAAGACGGGAAGGGTAAGATTCAGACTCTTACACATCGCAAACCTACGGCAACCAATTCCCTCCTGAAGTGGGATAGCCACCATCCCCTTCCTCTCAGAAGGGGTATCCCAAAGGGGCAATTCCTGCGTATTCGCAGGAATTGCTCCAGAGAGGATGATTTTAAGAAGCAGGCAACAGATCTTTTTGATCGCTTCTTAGAGCGTGGCTACCCGAGACACATTCTACAACAGTCTTATGCCTATGCCCAAAGTACCAATAGACACTCGCTTATGACTCCGAGGGTACGTGAGAATGATTCCAACATCACACGTATAATTGGTACTTTTGACACCCAATCTGAGAGAGTGGTCTCGGTAATTAAAAAACATTGGGGGATCTTGAAGGCCGATCCTGACCTGTCTAAGCATATTTCAAGATTTCCATGCATTACATATAGGCGGGGACGTTCTCTGGGTGATAAGCTCACTCATAGTATGTACCAGGCACCTAGACCAGAAGGAACATGGCTGGATAGAAAAATCGTCGGGATGTTCCGTTGTGGTGACTGTAAGTATTGCGGATCAATGGAACAGTGTAAGAGAATTAAGAGTGCGGCCACCGGAAAAATTTTCTATCTACGTGATTTCTGTAATTGTAGGACCTCCGGAGTTGTCTATAGGGCCTCTTGCACGTGTCCTATGGACTACGTAGGCAAAACCCTGAGACAGCTTCGGAGGAGGGTGGGAGAACATCTCTCTGATATTAGGAATAAACGGGATACGCCAATTTCCCGGCATATCAATTTGGTACACTGTGGTGATGCTACTCATATTCGGTTTTCCGCCTTGGAGCTGGTTAAACCTAGCCCTAGGGGCGGAGATTTTGACAGGTATCTTTTACAGAAAGAATCGGCATGGATATTTAAAATGGGCTCCCTTACACCAGGAGGGCTTAATGAACAGCTTTCATTCAACTGCTTCCTCCCCACTTAGCGTATACTAGGTCTTATACTGTTTGAAAATCCCAAAATGTACTATTCTGGAAGATTAAACCCCCTTTTCTTCAAGGGGTCTGTCTAGATTGCTAGATATATCACTTTTTATCTTGCTATTGTACTTGCCTGTAATGAGTTGTGGAGGACACATATTTGATGTACTATTTATTTGTACTGCTTTGTTGCTCCATATGTATCTTTAAAATGCTTGATATTTAATATTCTGTATTGAAAGCTTTATCTCTTCATGTTTACCTATGGGCTCGGGGGGGGAGGTGTCCTCCGTGGATGCGGCGCCTTAATCTAATACTGTACCGTATCTAATGGATCTCTGGTAACAATGAGTCCATAGAATATATCTAAGTTCATTTTTTGAGGCATTGCGCATGCGTGCCCACATTTCTTCAATGATGTCATATGATCGGTAATTTTGAGGCTGTGGGCGCCGCTTCCATAGAGATCGCGCGCATGCGCGGTGGCTCCTTACTCCTTTTCTAGAGGATTGATCCATGTGGGGCATTGTCCGGCGCGCGCGCATGCGCGGTTGTCCCTGATCCCTTGTCTATAGGATTGATCCATGTGGGGCTCCGTCCGGCGCGTGCACTATGCGCGCGGCGTATTGGGCATGCGCGGTCTGCAGCTTATGCTGGATTAGCTGATTGCTAGTTGCTTTGACCCTCGCTGGCCCCTGTTATTGCTCGTGCACAGGGCGCGCGCCATATCGGACGTGCGCACTATTCACTTTGATTACATTCTGCCTGTTTGTGTCCAGGTGTTTTGAGTGATGGGGAGCATATATAGCTCCACATGGCTGTGCAGATCCATGGCGATCATTTGGGACGGTGGTGGTCATCTGTACAGCATCTTCTGTGCCATCGCTGATTCTGTTATCTAACGCCATGGATCTGCACACCTGACTCATACATCTTACTGGGCAAGTATTAATTGTTATGGGATTTTCATCTATTCATGCCAATGTGATACATTTTTTAAATGTTGATCTCTATATATATCTCCATGTTGATTCAATATACTTACTTCATAGCCTCCTGATGAACCGCACTTTCTGTGTGGGGAAACGCGTCGAGGTGGAGTATTGAGGTGGAATTTGCCATATGGAAGTATTAAGCTGATGGTTCAATTCTATTAAAAGGATGTCTACAGAGCAACAAGTATAATGGACTGTATGGACTGCTATGCTCCAAAAATCAATGGTGCTGAATGAATAACTAATTCTAGCCTATGAGTTAAGTCCTTTGACCCTTCTCTGAATGTGAACCACTGCTAATCTCCTGAAACTTATTCATCTATGTATTTATGTACATGGCCTATATGGTCATATGTTTGTTTACACTGTTGGTGTGAAAATTTTATTGTAATAAATTTTGTAAAATTGGGAATACTTGTTTACCTTTTCACAGTAAGGCTATGTGCGCACGTTGTGTATTTGCATGCGTCCTGCATCCCCAGCACAATCCCTCTCTCTTTCCTACTCACCGATCACGGGTGCGGCGCTGCACGGCTGTCACAAATCTCCGGCGGCTTTTCCTCTTTTCAAAATGGCTGCCGCTTCATTATTCTATCAGGTATACCCTGCTTTCCCCGCCCACCGGCGCCCATGATTGGTTGCAGTCAGACACGCCCCTACGATGAGTGACAGCTGTCTCACTGCAACCAATCACAGCCGCTGGCGGGCGGGTCTATATCGTGCAGTAAAATAAATAAATAAATAATTAAAAAAAAAAAACTGCGGTCCCCCCAATTTTGATACCAGCCAGGATAAAGCCACACGGCTGGAGGCTGGTATTGTCAGGATGGGGAGCGCCACATTATGGGAAGCCCACCACAGCAGTCGCCCGGAATTGCCGCATCCATTAGATGCGGCAGTCCCGGGACTCTACCGAGCTCATCCCGAATTGCCCTGGTGCGGTATCAATAGGGGTAATAAGGGTTTAATCATGGCAGGCGTCTCCCGGAGATACCTTCCATGATTAACCTGTAAGTGAAAGTAAATAAACACACACAACGAAAAATCCTTTATTTGGAATAAAAGACAAAAAACACCCTCATTTACCTCGTTATTAATCCCCAAACAACAATCCAGGTCCGAAGTAATCCACACGACGCTTTCAGCTCTGCTACATGAAGATGACAGGAAGCGCCGTAGAACACGAGCACTCTGTGTCCTCTCCACGCAGCACCTGAAGTGAGCCGGGCTGTCACCAGTGACTTCACTCTGCAATGCAGAGGTCAAGATGACTAAATCTTCCTAAGCTTCTCATTAGAGGCAGTGGCTCAATGGTTAGAGCTACTGCCTAAAGACCGCTTTACATGCTACGATATATCTAACGATATGTCGTCGGTTTCACGTCGTTAGTGACGCACATCCGGCCTCGTTTGACATATCGTAGGGTGTAACACAAATGAGCGACGGTAAACGAGCAAAAATACTCATCTTATTGTTGCTCGTTGACACGTTGCTCATTTTCAAAAAATCAAACGTCCTTATGTGCTCTGGTTGTTCATCATTCCCGAGGCAGCACACATCACTCCGTGTGACGCCCCGGGAACGATGAACTGCAGCTTACCTGCGGCTGCTGGCAATGCGGAAGGAAGCAGGTGGGCGGGATGTTTACGTCCCGCTCATCTCCACCCCTCCGCTTCTATTGGCCGGCCACTGTGTGACGTCGCTGTGACACCGAAAGTCCCTCCCCCTTCAGGAAGAGGATGTTCACCGCCCACAGCGAGGTCGTTCGGGAGGTAAGTACGTGTGACGGGGGTTACCGAGTTTTTGCGACACGGGCAACAATTGCCCATATCGCACAAACGATGGGGGCGGGAGCTATCGCACATGCGTACGCACGATAAATTGATACGTGTAAAGCAGCCTTTAGGAGCATTAGTTCACGAGTTCGAGTCCCGGCCGCCCCGGTGGAGAATTTAATTTAATTTATTTTAAATTTTAAATTATAATTAATATTTATTTATAGTTATAATTTAATTTAATTTAATTATGCACTGAGGGGAGGAGCCGGACATCAGCTGTGAGCCGCGGGACACACCTCTAAAATCGGAGCAGTTCACGGAATGAGGCTGCATTGCTATCTCCTCTCTCTTCTTTCTCTCTTCTCTCTGTCTCTCTCTTTTCTCTCTCTCCTCTCTCTCTTCTTTCTCTCTTCTCTCTCTTCTCTCTCTTCTCTCTTTTTCTCTCTCTCTTTTTCTCTCTCTCTTTTTCGATTTCTCTCTTGTTCTCTCTTGTTCTCTCTATGTCTCTCTTTCTCTCTCTTTTTCTCTCTTTCTCCCTCTCTCTTTCTCTCTTTTTCTCTCTTTTTCTCTCTTTTTCCCTCTCTCTCTCCTCTTTGTAGCTGAATAATCCACTTCTGGATTCTCAAGTGCAAAACAGAGGTCAAGACTACCAAATCTTCCTATGCTTTTCATTAGAGGCAGTGGCTCAATGGTTAGAGCTTCTGCCTGAGGAGAATTAGTTCACGAGTTGTAGTCCCGGTAAAGAATTTAATTTATTTTTAATTTTAAATTATAATTATTATTTATTTATAATTATAATTTAATTTAATTATGTACTGAGGGGAGGAGCCGGACATCAGCTGTGAGCCGCGGGACACACCTCTAAAATCGGAGCAGCTTACGGAATGAGGCTGCATTGCTCTCTCCTCTCTCTCCACTCTCTCCTCTCTCTCTTCTCTCTCTCCTTTCTCTCTTCTCTCTCTTCTCTCTCTCTTCTCTCCCCTCTCTCTCTCTCTTTCCCCTCTCTCTTCTCGCTATCTCTCTCTCCCTCTCTCTTCTCTCTCCTCTCTCTCTTCTCTCTCTCTTATCTCTCTCTTCTCTTTTCTCTCTCCCTCTCTCTCTTTTCTCTCTCTTTTCTCTCTCTCAGACCTGGCGATGATCAGCTGATGTGGTCACCTGACGGAATCAGCTGACACTATAAGTCGAGCGGTGAGGCCGGCTTTTTACCACCCGGCCGGCTAAACTATCAACTGCTGCTGTCGGACAGGAGTCTGCACAGAAGTGTGTAGTTGTTTTTTTTTGCACTGATGCATCAGCTGATTGTATAAAAGCCGTTTATACAATCAGCTGCTGTGTCATGTGATTCAGGCCCTTGAACCTGACACATCATCTGATCGATTTGCCTTCCAGCAAACCGATCAGATGATATTAGATCCGGATTGGACGGCGCGGGAACCTTGACCCAGGATTACTGCGGAGGGGGGCTCTTTATTTCAATAAAGATGGATTCACTAATTGTGTTGTGTTTTATTTCTAATAAAAATATTTTTCTGTGTTGTGTTTTTTTTTATCTGTACTAGAAATTCTTGGTGGCCATGTCTAATATTGGCGTGACACCATCAATTTCGGGCTTAGGGCCAGTTGATAATATACAGCTAGCCCTAACCCCATTATTACCCAGCGAGCCACCCGTCACCAAGGCAGCTGGAAGAGTTGGATACAGTGCCAGAAGATGACGCTTCTATTAAAGCGCCATTTTCTGGGGCAGCTGCGGACTGCAATTCGCAGCAGGGGTGCCCAGAAAGCTTGGGCACCCTGCGCTGATGATTCCAATCCCCAGCTGCTTAGTTGTACCTGGCTGGACACAAAAATTGGGTGAAGCCCACGTCATTTTTTTAAAAACATTATTTCATGAAATTCATGAAATAATTAAAAAAAAAAAGGGCTTCCCTATATTTTTGGTTCCCAGCCGGGTACAAATAGGCAGCTGGGGGTTGGGGCAGCCCATAGCTGCCTGCTGTACGTGGCTAGCAAACAAAAACATGGCAAAGCCCACGTAATGTTTTGGGGGGGGGCAAAAAACTCCTGCATACAGTCCTGGATGGAGTATGCTGAGCCTTGTAGTTCTGCAGCTGCTGTCTGTATGGAGGAGAGCAGACAGCAGCTGCAGAACTACAAGGCTCAGCATCCTCCATCCAGGACTGTATGCTGGAGGGAGAGAAAGGGGGAGCAGAACTACGAGGCTCAGCATGCTCTATTCACTAGTGTATGCAGGAGAGCAGACAGCAGCTGCAGAACTACAAGGCTTAGCATACTCCATCCAGAACTGTATGCAGGAGTTTTTTGCCCACCAAAAAAATGACGTGGGCTTTGCCATATTTTTGTATGCTAGCCAGGTATAGCAGGCAGGTACAGCTGTCCCCAACCCACAGCTGCCTATTTGTACCCGGCTGGGAACTAAAAATATAGGGAAGCCCTTTTTTTTTTAATTATTTCATGAATTTTATGAAATAATTAAAAAAAAAACAAAAAAACGACATGGGCTTAGCCCCATTTTTGTGTCCAGCCAGGTATAACTAGGCAGCTGGGGATTGGAATCCGCAGCACAGGTTGGCCCGAGCTTTCTGGGCCCCTCTGCTGCGAATTGCAGTCCAAAGCCACCCCAGAAAATGGTGCTTTCATAGAAGCGCCATCATCTAGCACTGTATCCAACTTTTCCAGCTGCCCTTAAGTCGGGTGGCTCGCTGGGTAATAATGGGTTAATACAAGCTTTGTTTTACTAGCTAGTATTAAGCCAGAGATTTTTAATGTCAGGCAAGTTTGACCTGGCCATTAAAAATCTCCAATAAAGGGTTAAAAAAAGACACCACACAGAGAAAAAATACTTTGATAGAAATAAATACACAGACACATTAGAGACTCCATGTTTATTACTCCCTCTCATCCCTCCACGAGCCTGGTCTTCTGTCTTCTTTCTCCTTCAACCCATTCAGCTCTGCTACATCAGACAGCACTGCATGGGAGGAAGACGCTGCTGCTCCCGTGCAGTCTAATCACTCAGTGAGTGAGCAGAGGCTGCGGGTTGTAAGTGGTGACGTCAACACTGACAGGCGGGTTACTATAGCAACGGTGATCTCCGTTATTCACCGGCTGTGGCATCCAGTCCTTGCATGTGCGTTGACTCTGTAAAGAGCGCCGACATGCATGGACGGGGAGTCGACCATGTGCCAGAGCATCTCGCCGGTACACGGAGATGCTCAAATGAGCACCACGTACCGGAGAGATGCACTGACAGGACCTAGCATGACGACTAGCCATGTGACCAGTCTGTAGCCAATGAGATAATAGACACGTGACTGGTCACATGCTATGACGACGTCAATGAAGGTCCTATCATCAGTGCTGGTTACCGGGAGGGTGCAGCGATGATCGGAAGGGAAAGCGGCGGGAGACACAGTGTAGGACGCGTCGCGGGGACCTGTAAGTGTAATGGCAATGTTTATTAACTGTATGTGTATATGTATAATGTGTTTTTATGTGTTTGTGTTTGCCTCCCATTGTTTTCAATGGCGTTCGAAGGGGTTCGTCGAACGTTCGTCGAACGTTCGCCTAATGGAGCCGCCGTTCGACGAACCGAACCGAACTCTAACACTAGGGAGGTGGCTCAACACTACTTATTCCAGCATTCTGGAATACTGTATATAAGAGCCCAGGCCGCTCTGTATAACATAAAAAACACCTTTATAATAGTCACCTATGGGGCAGTCTGGTCCGGCGATTGGGGTCGCTGGTCTCAATTGGTGACTCCTCTATCCCGAGCAGTCGCCGTCCCCCTGCTCAGCCCTGTGTTTATAACGAGTCCTGCATCATTCAAAGATGCGCACTGCTGGGGGGCAGAGCAAAGTACAGTAATGCGCAGGCATGAGGAAAGGGCAAAGACCGCCCATGCATGTGCACCACAATTCTTTGATCTCCTCTTAGCCAGGAAGATCACAGTGCATCTGCACAGAAGCACAATGGAAGCCTCTGAGTGAATGATGTAGGATGCGTCATGCACACACAGCTGGGTAGAGACGGCGATCGCACAAGATGGATGAGGCGCCGGACCAAGACCAGCGACGCACATTGGACCCAACCGCCCCCAGGTGAGTATTACGTTCTACAGTGAGGCCTGGGGTCTTATATACAGTATTCTAGAATCCTGTATATAAGAGCTCACTGGTGGTGGCAGCAGTTTATAAGGGAAAAACCTGGTGACAGGTTCCCTTTAAGGTAATTTAGTGGCCACATTTGAATGCACCTTTAGGGTATGTGCACACGATTACTATTTGGTGCAGACATTTCTGCATTTCTTGGCTTGAAAAACAGTGGTAAAAATGCAAGTTTTTGCCTCATTTTCAGAGCGTTTTTGCCACATATATTTGGTGCAGATTTTTCCCGTTCATTAGAATGCATGAAATCTCCTGCAAAAAAAGCTGCAAGAATTGGCATGCTGTAGATTTAAATATGCACCAAATCTGTGAGGAGAAAAATCTCAACATGTGTATGAGACTTCAGGGGTCTCATTGACTTTGCTGGCATCAGAATTCCCTTTTAAGTTTTGTGACAAATCGGCACTCAAAATTGCGATAAAAAATGAATGTGTGCATGTGCCGCCCCTGCAGTGGATCGAACCGCTTGGGTCCGGGGGTGGTGATCGGTTGTGGCTCGAGGGTTTCCGAACCCGGGGGCTTAGGGGCCACACTGAAATGGAAAGGGAGTATGTACAGGGAATTTGGTATAGTTCGTGACGCCACCCGTGGTGTATGGTAATTGGGAGTACCGCCGCTGCCGTTGGGAGTACCAGGGGTGATGGAGTGGGGTATCTAGGTTACATTGCCCTCCACGGGTAGGGGTAGGCCCCGGGACTCTGGTGGGTGAGATGCGGGAACGCAGTGCAGAGGTCAGTCAGGTACTCAGTCAGCAATGAAGCAGACGCTGACAACAGGGAAAACCAAGTCTCTGAATACCGTTGCCTCTCGAGGGGAGCTCGTCTGGGTCCCGTCTCCTACAGTGCTACCGGTGGTCCGTAACCTGCCTCCTGGCACTAAGTTTTAGATTGTCCGTTGTGGCCCGGTAGCTTGGAGCTATCCGGGCCCCGCTCCCCGCTGTGGCTAAGTGAAGGAGCCTGCACTCAGGAGCTCACGCTTGGGATTTCGCTGGGCCGCTTGCTAGGAAAGCCCTATCCCCCTCGTTGCGCTAGTGCTCTCGATCTCTGAGCTGGTGGGAACAGTCCATAAAGGCCCTGTCATCCGCAGGTTAATTGCCGGGTTGCCTGAAGCTTCTCCCTGACCTAGGGTCCGTGTACCCCGCTGTGCCTTCGGTTTTAGACCGGTGATAGGACCAGGCTGCTGACCGTCCTCCTTGACGGGTCCCAGGCACCTAGCCTCAATCCCCTGCGACCGGGGGGCCGACTCCTCTAGGTCCAAACCACCGTCTACGACCTAGTTTACTTCTCCCCTGGGAGCTCCAACTCTCAGCTTCCTCAGAGCTCCTCTCAGCACGAGAGCTACCACTCAAATCACTTGACACCTCCCACCTCCCTGTCTGACTCCTAGGTGGGCGGCCCTATTCCTGCTTAAGCAGCCCACTGGTGTGCCTGACAGGTGTGGTCTAAGGGGTATCTAGGATTTGTGAATGCTGGTGGAGAAAGCACTGCAGGATGGAGACCCAGAACCATGGGGGGTTGAATACTGCACGGGGAGGGCAGTTTGTGCAGTACCCTGTGACACCCTGAATAGTCCAGGGGGCGTCACATGCACACTATCTTAAAGTAACAGGCTCATCATACTGTCAACAAGATAATATATATTTCATTAGGTTTTCCACTCTCCTGTCCCTATCAGACTAAAACCAGAAAGTTCTTACTGCCTTATCCCCTACTGTGGGCCGGCCTCCTCCCTTTTAACTCTTTCAGCCCTGCTACTTCATCTCAGCCCTAAACTCTCCCCTACAGCTAAGGGACCAGGGACCCTAGTGGTGGCTGGCAAATGTTGCACCCGGAAGCACACACATAAATAACATTTCACATAAATACACATGAATTAACCATGACGTATTCAGGGGGCCACCAGACATCCTCCTACACTTCCATGGAACATATTTCTAACAATACAGTAAGAACTATTTATCTTACTTATGGGTAGAGATGAGCGAACCGGTCCCGGTTCGGCTCGAGGTCGGTTCGCCGAACGGAGGTCCCGTTCGAGTTCGGCTCGTCGAACGTTCGACGAACCGAACTCGAACTGCATAGGAAACAATGGCAGGCAATCACAAACACAGAAAAACACCTAGAAAACACCCTCAAAGGTGTCCAAAAGGTGACAAACAACTCACAACACAACACAAACACATGGAAAGTGACAAGGACATATACTCATGCGAAAACAAAACAGCTGGACAAGGAAAAAGAGGAGGACACACAGATATATGAGTATATGCAAGGAAACATCGATTCCTTTATTGTGCAACTTGAGCCCTGCTCATTTTAGGCTTCCAATCTTGATAAATTGCCTGAGCTCGCCACGTACGCCTTGGGGATCTTGTCGTGTCCTGCAGCCAGCGTTCTCTCGGAACCTGTCTTCAGTGCTGCTGGGGGTCTGCTGGCAGATAAGCACATGTGTCTGTCCACTGACAATGTGGACATGGCTCTCAGAGGACTTTTCTTCCCCTGGGTCAGCCAGGGGACGGGAAAGGCACGCGTATTTTTGAGAGTGCTTCATGCCAAGCATCTTTTTCTTTTTCAAAAGGGAATGTCAACTGATGCCAGTCAAGTGGGGTGTGTGTGGCCCAGTTAGTGGCAACGAGGGAGACTGTGGTTGGAGTCCCCTCGCTGTGTTTCTAAAAGAACCAAGATGAACAAGTCATGGCTCTCAGAGGACTTTTCTTCCCCTGGGTCAGCCAGGGGACGGGAAAGGCACGCGTATTTTTGAGAGTGCTTCATGCCAAGCATCTTTTTCTTTTTCAAAAGGGGGGGGTCAACTGATGCCAGTCAAGTGGGGTGTGTGTGGCCCAATTAGTGGCAACGAGGGAGACTGTGGTTGGAGTCCCCTCGCTGTGTTTCTAAAAGAACCAAGATGAACAAGTCATGGCTCTCAGAGGACTTTTCTTCCCCTGGGTCAGCCAGGGGACGGGAAAGGCACGCGTATTTTTGAGAGTGCTTCATGCCAAGCATCTTTTTCTTTTTCAAAAGGGAAGGTCAACTGATGCCAGTCAAGTGGGGTGTGTGTGGCCCAGTTAGTGGCAACGAGGGAGACTGTGGTTGGAGTCCCCTCGCTGTGTTTCTAAAAGAACCAAGATGAACAAGTCATGGCTCTCAGAGGACTTTTCTTCCCCTGGGTCAGCCAGGGGACGGGAAAGGCACGCGTATTTTTGAGAGTGCTTCATGCAAAGCATCTTTTTCTTTTTCAAAAGGGGGCTCAACCGATGCCAGTCAAGTGGGGTGTGTGTGGCCCAGTTAGTGGAAACGAGGGAGACTGTGGTTGGAGTCCCCTCGCTGTGTTTCTAAAAGAACCAAGATGAACAAGTCATGGCTCTCAGAGGACTTTTCTTCCCCTGGGTCAGCCAGGGGACGGGAAAGGCACGCGTATTTTTGAGAGTGCTTCATGCAAAGCATCTTTTTCTTTTTCAAAAGGGGGCTCAACCGATGCCAGTCAAGTGGGGTGTGTGTGGCCCAGTTAGTGGCAACGAGGGAGAATGTGGTTGGAGTCCCCTCGCTGTGTTTCTAAAAGAACCAAGATGAACAAGTCATGGCTCTCAGAGGACTTTTCTTCCCCTGGGTCAGCCAGGGGACGGGAAAGGCACGCGTATTTTTGAGAGTGCTTCATGCAAAGCATCTTTTTCTTTTTCAAAAGGGGGCTCAACCGATGCCAGTCAAGTGGGGTGTGTGTGGCCCAATTAGTGGAAACGAGGGAGACTGTGGTTGGAGTCCCCTTACTGTGTTTTACATGCTTTTAGAAGGGCATGACATGGCTTAGAGGTTGACTTTCAGCATCTGGAAACTGTTGGCTACCAAAATGCTGCCTTTCCAACCTTTTTAACCGAGGATTTTCGAGACCTTATGCCCATCGCAGTGCCCCAAGAGCCGATGCCCAGGCGCCACTCCTTCTCCAACAAAGGCGTGCACGCGCTACACCAGCATGTCGCACTAAACATCACTGATTCCTTGAGAAACTCTGTGTGACAGGGTGCATTTCACCACAGATAATTGGCCCAGTAAGCATGGACAGGGGCGTTACATGTCGCTGACTGGGCAATGGGTTACTGTGGGGAGAGATGGAGAAGGGTCTGCTGTACAAGTCTTGCCGTCCCCACGAGCTGTTTCAATCCTTCTTCTGTATGTAGAAGTTAATACACTGTTTCTGCCTCTTCAACCTCGTGTGGGTCCTCCACCTTGGCGCAAACCCTGTGTGGTCAGGCCACCCTTCCTTGTAACTGCGCACAAGGACTACCACACACCTCCTTACTATGCTGGCAGCAGAGCTCAATGCCATCAGGCGGTCAAAGGTTTACTTTGAAATGTATGGGAAATTTGAGTCACACCGCTGAGAAGTTGTGGACGGTTAGCTCTGGAGACCGAGTTTCATCAATGGTTGTCTCCACTCAACCAGCAGCGAGGGAAGGCCGGGTGCGACAATGATGCAAACATGGGTGCGGCCCTTCGCTGTGACAATGTGACACACGTGCCTTGTGTGGTTCACGTGTTGAACCTGGTTGTCCAGCAATTTTTAAAGCACTATCCTGGCCCACATGGCCTTCTGCAGAGAGCACGGTGTAACGCCTTCCTTGATCCACACACTCAGATGGGCTGTAAATGATAGGCTAGAGGGAAGCCACTCACCAAGCAGGACCCCTAGAACCCTGAAACCCTTTAACCCCTATACAGGGATTAGGAATTACACAGGGCCCAAGGTGATTAATACCTGTGGAAGGCTGCAGTTCCAGAGAATAGTAGTCAGGCAGGGTCAAAACATTAATTGAGGAACAGGAACAGAATGGGACGGCCAGGACTTAATCAGAAAACAAGCAGAGGTGAAATGCGGATCGGCCAACAAGGTACATAAACAGCAAGCAGGAAAAGTAGTCAGGTAACAAGCACACAAAATCATAAAACTGAACTGGGGGTAAAATTAACCAGAGGTTCATAGCTATGTCTGGCAGTGGTCTGCAGACAGGATGGGCATAAAAAAGGGTGTGGTGTCTTCCCATTGGTTGTAGCTGAATGATGGTATTTCATCTGTGAGACACCCACCAGCTACATTCAGCCAGAGATTCTGCATCTGTCAAGATAATGCAGCCCAGTGGGTGAGCATAACCTGCGTCCACCTGCGCCGCTGGCATCGACTCCTCTCCCATCAGTAGCACTATGCATGAAAGGAACACGTTGTCACCTGGCGACCGGAGTACAAATTGACGGAGCGGACTCCGTTGGTGACTTAACAGCCGTGTGCGGCAATGATGCAAACCTGGCTGCGGGCCATCGTCAGGGCAATGTGACACACGTGCCTTGTATGGCTCACGTGTTGAACCTAATTCTCCAGCAATTTTTAAAACACCATCACGGCCTACATGGCCTTGTGCAGCGGGCACGCTCGCTATGTGCTCACTTCCATCGTGCGCACACAGCAGCTCAACAACTTTCGTCGCTACAGAAGTCTTTAGGTCTGGTGGTTAAACGCCTGAAATGCGATGTGCCCACACGCAGGAATTTGAATCTGCACATGTTGCAGCGTTTGTGGCAGCACCGCCGAACCCTGCTGCAATACGTTATGACATATAGCCTGGCCTAACTTGATCCAGAGGTGGTGCAGATCACGCTGCTGGAGTGGTGTCAGATCAAGGACCTATGCACCCTGCTACACAGTTTACAAATGTCGACGAAGATGTTTAGCACTGGCAATGCCATTCTCAGCATGACAATTCTGGTCATCTACATGATGGAGCACACTGTAATTATTATTCGGAGTCAGGTGTTGGGACAAGAGGAAGGGGAGGAAGTACAGGAGGAGTCATATGCGGAAGGGATAACAAGATCTACGAGGTCCAGATGCTCAGCGGCACCTATGCGGCAGTCATGGTGAGGGAGAGGGATTAACAAGGGCGCATAGTATCAGCAAAAAGTGTTGAGGAAGGTGCAGGAGCCCATGAAGAAATGAAGGACGAACTGGCGATGGGCATGGAAGACTCAGGAGATGAGTGAGAGCTTGCTCACATTTCGGTTGTGCGAGGTTGGGGGGAGAGGGCAGAGGAAGGAGGCACGATTCTCACCTCTCTGCCACCAACACACCAAGGACTTGGTCCTCCTGGATGCACAAGACACATGAGCGCCTTCTTGCTGCACTACCTACAACATGACCCTCGGATTGTACGAATTCAAAGTAATCCAGAATACTGGGTTGCCACACTGTTAGATCCCCGGTACAAGACAAAATTTGGCGAAATAATTCCTGCCATAGAAATGGACGCACGTATACAGGAGTATCTGCAGAATGTGGTACGCAATCTTAGATCTGCTTTTCCACTAAACACCAGTGCTGCACAGAGTGAATCTCAACGCTTTGTCATGGATAGGAGGAAATGGTCTTTTACTTGTCCACATCTGAGGGACCGAGGGCTGGCTGCTGTGCTGAGATGGCGTTGAGTACGGTGTCCCTGCAGAGTTGCACTTTTGGTCATATACCAAAATGAGTTGAAAAAGGACAGATGCTGGTGGAAAGGGGAACAGGTGTGTTGGAAAGGGGAAAAAAGTTTTGGTCCGTGGATTTGGTGGTTAAGCAACAGTAACATTTGCTGAAGAAACACCATCTGTTACAGTGGGACTGGCAGATTTGGATAAAGTGGTATATACTATGTTACCGCTATATAACGAAAATTAATAAGAAAAGAAAGAGAAAGGTATATATCCCCATCAGCAGTCAGTGTGCACCGTGCTCCCAGTTGGAAAAGGAGAGGTTGGCAACTGGAAGGTTTGGTGGAGGATACAGAGCTGTGATGCTATGAAACTAATAGTAGCCTGAACCGAGTTAGACGCCATTCGGATCTGGAGACTGGGAGCCCTGTTAGCGTCACAGGGTCCACATGCCCACCCAGCCCAGGAACTCCCTGTTAACATCACAGGGGCCATTCAGTACGCTGACCGTGTGCATTGGGGCCACACCTGTGGACAGCAGGCGCATCAGCAGCAGCAGGCCTGTTAATGCCACTGGGCTGCACAAGCAGGACTGGTAGGACAGGAGCTGGTCTTAACCGTTCTGCGTTACCAACTGTGGTGGTGGCCTGCATCGACACCCTATCCCTGCCTACCTCTGGCCTAAAGCCGCAATGGGTTCAACACATGGAGGTGTGCTCTTTCGGAGCATAATAGAAGACTGCGCACCTCCTTGTTGGCTCCAGCCCCTTTTATAACCTGGGTCCGCCCCAAACCAGGGTGAACCACAATGCACCTCCTGGAGACAAAAGTAGAGTGACACGTCATGAGTGGCATAACTAGTGTCCTATTTGGAACCGCAACTTCAATGATGACCTCATGGCTGCCATGACCCAAACACCTCACCAGTCATCGTCTGACCATTAATAATGCGGTGACAAGTCATAGGGGTGGGTCTCTGCAAGCCATTTGGGAGGACACCTGATGCCCTGTGGTCTATATGGGACCCCCACATCAGGGGCAGGGCCAAAGAGTTCATTACCGGACCTAGTCTCTGATGCAGTAAGTGCCTGAGCATGCTCAGTAGCATGAAATACAGTCTCTGAAAAAAGACTATCAGCTTTAGCATGGTGTCTAGGCACAAAACAGGACTTAGACCCGGCACGGAATGCAAGCACCTGTGCAAAGAGGCTTTTCACACTTAGTGTGGGAGCATGCGCTGTATCCTGAAATGAAGACTTAGCGTCAGGAATGGCACAGTCAGGCTGAGCATACTCACTAGGCGAAACACTGTAATTAGGCTGCAGCTGGGGTAAATCGGCACACGCATGCGCACTAGCTGCCTCTCCACACTTAGACGTGGAGGGGAAATTGCTCTTCGGGTGTGAACTTGGAGATGGAAAAGCTAAAGGAAGCCTGACTTTCTATCCCTCCGAATTATCAAATGCAGCAATGAATTCCCTGAGTTTGCTATAACATTAGCGTAGCAAAATGTGCATGAGGGTGTCATGTAGAGGTGCTAGAAATAGCTTGGCACCAGTGGGGCACTAATGGAATACAACAGCCAGTTCTATGATGCCACTAAATGGCAGTATTTTTTGCTATCATTATAGCTCATTAAAAACAGAGCAGGAGGGTGTCATGCAGAGGTGCTGCACATAGATTTGCACCAGTGGGGCACTAATGGAGTACAACAGCTACTTCTTGTATGCCACTAGGTACACTGATAGTTTGCTAGTATAATGGCTTAGTTAAAAAGAGTTGGAGTGTGCAATGCAGGCAGAGGTGCTGCAAATATCTTTGCAATAGTGTGACTAGACAAAAGTACAATAGCCACGTTTAGGATGCCACTAGGTACACTGAGTGTTTGCTAGTATAATGGCTTAGTAACAATGAGTTGGAGTGTGCAATGCAGGCAGAGGTGCTGCAAATATCTTTGCAATAGTGTGACTAGACAAAAGTACAATAGCCACGTTTAGGATGCCACTAGGTACACTGACTGTTTGCTAGTATAATGGCTTAGTTAAAAAAAGTTTGAGTGTGCAATGCAGGCAGACGTCCTGCAAATATCTTTGCACTAGTTTGACTACACAAAAGTACAATAGCCACGTTTAGGATGCCACTAGGTACACTGACTGTTTGCTAGTATAATGGCTTAGTTAAAAAATGTTTGAGTGTGCAATGCAGGCAGACGTGCTGCAAATATCTTTGCACTAGTTTGACTACACAAAAGTACAATAGCCACGTTTAGGATGCCACTAGGTACACTGACTGTTTGCTAGTATAATGGCTTAGTTAAAAAGAGTTGGAGTGTGCAATGCAGGCAGAGGTGCTGCAAATATCTTTGCAATAGTGTGACTAGACAAAAGTACAATAGCCACGTTTAGGATGCCACTAGGTACACTGACTGTTTGCTAGTATAATGGCTTAGTTAAAAAGAGTTGGAGTGTGCAATGCAGGCAGAGGTGCTGCAAATATCTTTGCAATAGTGTGACTAGACAAAAGTACAATAGCCACGTTTAGGATGCCACTAGGTACACTGACTGTTTGCTAGTATAATGGCTTAGTTAAAAAAAGTTTGAGTGTGCAATGCAGGCAGACGTGCTGCAAATATCTTTGCACTAGTTTGACTACACAAAAGTACAATAGCCACGTTTAGGATGCCACTAGGTACACTGACTGTTTGCTAGTATAATGGCTTAGTTAAAAAAAGTTTGAGTGTGCAATGCAGGCAGACGTGCTGCAAATATCTTTGCACTAGTTTGACTAGACAAAAGTCCAATGGCCACGTTTAGGATGCCACTAGGTACACTGACTGTTTGCTAGTATAATGGCTTAGTTAAAAAAAGTTTGAGTGTGCAATGCAGGCAGACGTGCTGCAAATATCTTTGCACTAGTTTGACTACACAAAAGTACAATAGCCACGTTTAGGATGCCACTAGGTACACTGACTGTTTGCTAGTATAATGGCTTAGTTAAAAAGAGTTGGAGTGTGCAATGCAGGCAGAGGTGCTGCAAATATCTTTGCAATAGTGTGACTAGACAAAAGTACAATAGCCACGTTTAGGATGCCACTAGGTACACTGAGTGTTTGCTAGTATAATGGCTTAGTTAAAAAGAGTTGGAGTGTGCAATGCAGGCAGAGGTGCTGCAAATATCTTTGCACTAGTGTGACTACACAAAAGTACAATAGTCACGTTTAGGATGCCACTAGGTACACTGAGTGTTTGCTAGTATAATGGCTTAGTTAAAAAGAGTTGGAGTGTGCAGAGGACAGGAGGGTACAGTGCCACGATTGTGGGGCTCTGGGTAGAGGAATGGAAGCCTGCCTTTCTATTCCCTCCTAATGGTGAAATGCAGCGACGAAATCCCTGACCTTGGCTACACAGACGCTGTCGCTGTTTTCAGGACCTGTCACCTATGGCTCTGACCCTACCGGTTTGAGCCCTTAAAAGGACTGATAGAAAGTGCTCTCCCTAAGCTGTCCAGCGCTGTGTATGGAGCGCATACAGCTGTATCGGCGATAGGACAAAGGACGGAGCTGCGCCAGTGATGTCTGACACCAAAGACGCAGAAGAGATAATGGCGTCCTGGAGGAAAATGTCCGGTTTTATAATGCAGGGACATGTGACATGGACATCCTATCACACATGCCGTTGCTTCTCTGGCTAAAAGTCCACTTAGCTGTGTGTGTGTCTGGGATTGGCTGACATGCTGGCCCGCCCCACAAGACGCGCGCGCTTAGGGAAGGAAGACAAGGAAAAAAAAAAAAAAATGGCGATCGCCATTATAGAAACAGCAGTGATCTGAAGGCGCTGTTCCCGCACACTATACACTGAAATGTCATAATAGTGTGAGTCACAGAGTGACTTACACTATTACAGCGGAAAGCCAGCTAGGAATTAGCTGTTTTTTTGCTGCTAGAACCGTTCTCGAACGTTTCTAGAACTATCGAGCTTTTGCAAAAAGCTCGAGTTCTAGTTCGATCTAGAACAGGCCCCAAAATCACTCGAGCCTAGAACTGGAGAACCTCGAACCGCGAACCGCGCTCAACTCTACTTATGGGTAGTATAGGTAAGCTTAGGATTTCTTTTTTATGTGTTATTTCACATTTTCAAGCTTCATTCATACATCTACGACTTACGATCTTAGAGAAATAGATGGATTTTTTCAGGTGTCATCCTAGGTTTTTTTTTCACTAAAACAGATAGAGTATCTAAACATTTTTTATCCAATCACTCTTAACAATATATCCATTAAAAAAAGGATCCAAATGGATCAAACTCGGATGGCATTCTAAGTATAAAGTCTTTCACCCTAGTTTCATCCATATCTCACTGTGATGGTGGAATATGGGGGTTTGTGTATAGTTTTGTATAGATTCATATTTTGGGTGTGCTGCTCTGTCCATTCTGTATTCCTTGTGTGTACATTGTCCTGTTTGCAGGTTTAATCACCCCCTGCTGGGCTTTTGTGACTAAGTCTGGGGGAGGGGGCCTGGGATCCACCTAAACTCTCTGTTTTACCTGGAGATCAGTCAGTCTGTCTGGGAACTACAGGAGAAGCAGGAAGATACATCCTCTGGGGGGAGAAGCTGCGGTTACAGGCAGCACCCCAGAGAGACGTTGAGACACTCCGATTTCCCTGAAAAAGGACTGCTGGAGGATTGCGACTGATTTGTCCTCTGTTGGAGAAGCTGAGGCTTCCCAGAGAGACCTGGACATTTATTCTTTACTGGACTATATTCGTGTTTCTGGACTATTTTACCCTATGTATGGTTGATTATTTTTATAGATCTTCTGATTTGCTTGGAATATTCTTTGGATTTTTCCCTCATCTTTCAGTCTGTTGATTGTGCGATATCGGAGAAAGACCCCGTGACACTCACAGATCTTCATAAACGCAAAACGAATAAAAATAGGATTTCCTCTGAGTCTCACAGACCGGACACTGGGATTTAGTTTTTAAACATACATGTAGCATGAGCTGTACAGAAAATTCACTTACATTATACTAAAACCCTCAACCATTCAAATGCAAAAGTATGTAAAGTCAGAAAACCATTTGGCAAAGAAAAAAACCTTTTTGATGCACTCTGTCATATTGGTTGATATTTGGTAGAACCAAGATATTGTATCAAATATTATGCTATTTTATATAAAATAGCATTACGGTAAAGGAAAAAACTAAAGTTTAACTAGTGCAAAATCTGTAATGGGTCTCCTAAAATTTTACGAGCGCTGTCTCCTTATTGAGCACAAGAGCAAATGGGCCCCCTATAGAAACCAGGGCCAAGATCCAACTGCAACCTGTGCACAGTTTATTTCTGGATGTTTTCTTTTCTTTTCTTTTTTAACTAAATGAAGATTATAATGGTATATTGAAACAGGTGATGAAATAGCAATTTATAACATTTGCATTTTTTTTTTTGCAATATATGTAAATATAATCAAGCATTAAGTCTAATTATGTCCTAAATCTCTGCATAAAGATGCACACAATGTACAGTATATCAAGTGGTGCTATATTTAGTAATGGAGAACTGCAACTAATTTACCTATTAAAACATATGACTACAATCTGACCTATATTAAAGAGAATTTCCATCAAGAATCTAGAAATCATAAGTATCTGATCTTAAGTCTGTGAAATCAAGGTGTCAGCCCCATGGGAATTATGATGGCAGACAAATTTATCATTCAGGTTCTAAGAGACAAAAATAAACTAAAAGCAGAATTAATACTACAACGTATAGAATAGTCAATTCTCTAGCAAAATAAATAAATAAATTGGAAATAAAAACAATTTTTTTATGAAAAATGAAATTCTGCTTTTGCGCAAATTTTCATCAAGGTACATAGCTTGCCAAATACTGAGGTTGTGCAATGTACACAATATTAGGATTGCCAGTTCGAGCGCTCGTCACTTGACTGCAAATATCCTATTTGCATATTTGCAATTAATGTGACGATTAGAGTCTCGCTCAATGTTCTATCATCTATCATCAACAAATGACCAGATTATGCCAATCACATACTTGCAGTTGCGTGACAACCTGTGTTACTGGGAAATGGACATTACATGCCGCTAGAATTCGACAAGCTGACGAAAATTTAATTGGGGATTGAAAACTCCTTAACTTTTTGGTTCTAAAACTTGTGGTAATATCCACAAAAGCAGGCTTATTATAAGGGATTTTTTAAAATGTCTTAGTTGTTTTTCCCCAATTCTGGGACACTTGGGACAATGGTGTCCTATGACTCCTATTCATTGATTTGATAACAAGTGTGTAAGCCTACTATTTTCTAAAAAGGGGAAGACTCTGCCTCGTTCAGCCTTCATTACTTGTGTAATTGATATAGACTTTTAAAGAGGTTGTCCACTACTTTAACATTGATGCCTATCCTTAGGCACCCCCAACAATCAGCTGTTCTCAGTGCCGGCAGCGGCAGCAGGCAGACGGTAATGCTCAGTTCTGGAGCTGCCCCATCTTTTGATAGCGACGGCCGGATATTGGACATCCTTTTTATTTGAATGGGAGGTGGATGTGCAGCCAATGCAGCTATCAGTTGACTTGGCAGCTTTAGAACTGAGCATTTCCGGCGGAACCGAGAGCAGCTGATTGGCGGAGGTGTCAGGTGTTGGACCCCAAATGATCAGATATCACATCAGTGTAAACGTAGTGGACAACCTCTTTAAGATAGGAATACCTCTGTGAAAGTTTCTTTTACATCTGGTAGACATTCAGAAATACTTAATATTAACTTTAAATTTACCAAAAAGCTATTATTTGTTTTCCCTCTAAAGAACTTATCAAAAATTGCATAAATCTTCCTTGAGAGTGCTTTGATAATAATATGCCAAGCAATTCATACCCATTTCTTGCCAGAGATGAAAGTCGCTACATATCATATGCTGTTTATTATTGTCATGGTGGATGAAGAAATGTCCTCCAACTGCTCATGAAGCTTGGAGGGAATAAAATCGATGACTTTGTTAATAGACAATCCATAAAATCTTTGCATGTCATAGCCTCTATTTCACCTCTTCAGACTTGTCTCTAGACAGCGGACAATATTTCAGGAACTTTATATTACCTTGTGGAGGAAGTCCCTAGTGGAGTATGTGCTGGCATCTATAGATAGATTGTTTCATTATTTCTTTCATACATATGTGTTTATACTAGCCTTTCCTCTTAAAGGGTTACCCAAGTTACCAGTTTAATCGTCTAAAAAATAATGATCATTCCTATTATTTACTTATCATCCTAACATACCTGCCTGGAAAACCATATAAATAAAAAAAAGAAAAACATAAAAATATAGGGAATTATATATACAGTTGAAACCAGACGTTTACAGACGTTTACATACCCTATCTATAAAGACACATCTGCATGTTTTTCTCACTCTCTGACATGAAATCAGAATAAACCTTTTCGGTTTTAGGTCAATTAGGAACCATAATTATTTATATTTGCCAAATGCCAGAATGAGAGAGAGGAATTTTTATTACTTTCTGCAAAGTCAAAAGTTTCCCTCCATTTCATTAGTATTTGGTAGCATTGCCTGTTGTGAATGTCAGTTATGCTTTTGCTGCTGGGAGGCTCCCTCTTGCAGCCAGGAAGGGTTTGGACATAGATCAGGTGTGTTGAGCAATGGGCGTTTCCATTGCTAACTCTCTGCTTATTTAAATCCTGGTCTGATAGCAGGCTATGCCAGATGTCAGTTGTTCTTTGTTCACCAGCCTTCTTCATTGTGCTCCACACCACATCTACCCCAGATAAGTGCTTTGTTCTTTATTTGTTGTTTGGTTCTTTTACTCTTATCTGAGTTTGTCATTTGCTGTGGTTATTTTCAGTTTATTTGCATGCAGGGATTTTCCCTCTCAGTTGCTTAGCTGGGAAACTCTCTGCAGTTTTGTTTGGAGTATGGCTCCTATAAGTCCATGTGTTTGTGGATTTTTTGAATTTGTAATAATTCTTGTTTTCTGTTCATTGGTATGACAAGAGCGCTTGGTATAGGACGGAGTGCAGATCGTGCGATCTGAGGGCCTTTTTGTACTATCAGGAATTTGGAATTTTGCAGGGTTTTTCTCTGGCCACCATCAACCCCTTTCCTGTCCTTTCCTATTTTAGTCAGTGGTGGCCTCACCTTTTGCTAATCCTATCATCTATCTGTGTATTGTGTTTTCCTATATCACCGCAGTCTTTGAATGTGGGGGGCTTGCTATTCTTTGTCTATTTTCTGAGGCAGAGAGTTATTCATCTTTCCTTCCTTTAGGATAGCTAGTTCTCCGGCTGAATTCACGGTGCACAGGATGTTAGTTCACCCCTCGGCTACTTCTAGTGTGGATGGTTAGGAAGGGGATGGCGGCCAGATTAGTTGCCAATGCTCTTGTCACCTTTTGCCCATGATTTATGGTGGTCTTCCATGGTTCCGAATCATAACAATTGCCCTTACACTGTATGACTTGGGTCAAACGTTTTGGATCTCCTTCCACAAGCTTCTCACAATAGTTAATAGGAATTTGGACCTATTCCTCCTGACAGAACTGGTGTCAATTGAGCCATGCTTGTAGGTTGCTGTGCTCACACCGGTCTTTTCAGCTTTGCCCAAAAAAGTTCAATAGGATTAAGATCAAGGCTTTGTGATGGCCACTCCAAATCATTGACTTTCTTATCCTTAAGCCACTCTGTGACCAGTTTGGCAGTATGCTTCGGGTCATTGTCCATTTGGAAGACCAATTTCCACCCAAGCATTTAGTTCCTGGCTGATGTCTTGAGATGTTGCTTCAGTATTGCCAATAATCTTTCCTCATGATGAAATATATTTTGTGAAGTGCACCAGTCCCTCCTGCAGCAAAACAACCCTACAACATGATGCTGCCATCCCCATGTTTCACAGTTGGGATGGTGTTCTTAGGCGTCAAAGCTTTTCCCATATTCCTCCAAACATAACAATGGTTATTATGACCAAACAGTTCCATTTTAATTTCTGGAGACCACAGGAAGTCTACAAATATTAAGGTCTTGTTCCTGTGTGAATTTGCAAACATTAATCTGCATTTTTTATGGGTTTTTTTGAGTAATGGCTTCTTCCTGTCAGTGGCCTTTTAGCCCATGTTGATACAGTACTTGTTTCACTGTGGATAATGACACAATCTTACCAGCTACCGCCAGCATCTTCACAAGATATTTTGATTTTGTTCTTGAGTTTATATGCACATGTCTGACCAAAGCACGTTCATCTCTGGTACACAGAACCGCTTTCCTTCCTGGGGGATATGATGGCTGGACATTCCCATCTTTATTGTACTTGTGTATAATTGTTTGTACAGATAAACGAGGCACCTTCAGCTATCTAGAAATTGCACCAAGGATGAACCAGACTTGTGCAAGTCCATAATTCTTTTCCTGAGATCTTGGCTGATTTATTTTTACTTTCTCATGATGCTACACAAAGAAGCAGTGTGTTTCAGGTGTGCATTAAAATAAATCCACAGGTGTGTCTTTAATTCATTCAGATGTTCCCAATAAACTTATTAGAAACTTCCAAAGACATGACATCATCAGATGGGCTGTCGCATATTGTTTAAAGGCATAATACTGTTAGCATATGTAAACTTTTGACTTTGCAGAAAGTAATAAGAATACCTCAAACATTCTCTCTCTCATTAGTCTGGCATTTGGCAAATAGAAATAATTATAGTTCCTAATTAACCTAAAATGGGAAAGTTTTATTCAGATTTCATATCAGTGAAAAAATCCTGCAGATGTGTTTTTTTAGATAGTGGATGGAAATTTCTGGTTTCAACTAGTTGAAACCAGAAGTTTCCATCCACTATCTAAAAAAACACATCTGCAGGATTTTGTATATATTCTGCAGGAGTACTGTATATATATATATATATATATATATATACATATATACATATATACAGCACAGACCAAATATTTGGACACACCTTCTCTTTCAAAGAGTTTTCTTTATTTTCATGACTCTGAAAATTGTAGATTCACATTGAAGGCATCAAAACTATGAATTAACACATGTGAACAAAAAGCCAATTAATGGTGTGAATAATAATGTGGTGACAATTAAGATATAACTTTTAATAATAATTCGTTAAAAAAGTTTCCACACAACACGTAAGGTTGTAAAACCAACCTAAAATCAATAAGAGAGCAAGTATAGTGTATAGCTCTCACTATCACAACACGGACAATTTGACAGTAAGGGATTCCCCTACCGTACATAAGGATAGACAAGGTGGCTAGAAAAGAGTAATTGCCACACTATGTGTACGCCAATATTAACAGTCACATACCCAACAGTGTAAAATCACCAGATTCACTGGTTAATAACCACTGTGGCAGAAAGATAAATACTGTTCCAATACGGGAGGGGGCAAACACAGCCTCACAATACTCCCCAGATGGCAACAATCTGACCTTAAACGTTGTATGACCTCCCAACGCGTTTCTTAATTGACTTAATCATCAGGGGATTCTGGTCAACAAACCAAGAGCTGCAAAGAAACGGTGTGGTCAGAGAAAATATAACAGAAATTATAATAGAGAAGCGTGCGCCACAAGTCTCAGCATGTAATCAAAAACAGAGTCCTACCTTCAGTCTAGTGCGGACTTCTAACATGGTGTGTCCGGGCATGGCATAGCGCGCTTTGCTTTGAAATTGCCGCCCTTAAATGTCATGTGAGCAGATCACCGCCCATAGTGACGTTGCACAACCATGTAGTACCACCCCCAGTAGTAATTTGGAAACCGCCCCGCAAGATTATTGGAGCGGCACCATGTGACAAGAGCAGAGGAGGGGTCAAATCAGCATTACCCTCCGGCCATTGTCACCTGATTGCCAAAACAGAATAACAGGAGTTGCCAGTCTAATTATAGAAACAATAGAGCAGGCTAATGTATAAGATGCTCACAAAAGCATTGCACAGTCAGGAAATCAGTGTATTCAGTCGCCGCCCATGCTCGTGTCACCGGCCAAATGTTACCGCCCCCAACCCTGAACCGGGTACCGCCCCTCAAGGTTATTGGAGCAGCCCCGTGTGATGCGACAGGGGGAGGGGTTAAGACGGGAGAACCCTCCGCCCATCGTCACATGGTTCACTAGCCACACAGCAGCTTCACACAGTAAGGGGTTGTCAGTACAGCAGACCAAAGCAGTGGGAGTGGATCATATACGTCACGCCTATCACTACATCACACTGCTGGCCCGAGTGACCATCCCCTAAATGATTGCTAGGCAATGCCAATATACAAACTGCCCAGTGTTCCATGATAACAGTGAGAAGAGGGCCAATATCAGCATATCATAATACTCCCAGGGGTGCGGAGGGGCGGGGGGTGGAGCCAACAATGTTGACAGGCACATGGATATTAAAGGGGCATATATAATGAAATAAACTAGCAGAGGGCCCATACAAAGCCACCAGGGCGTAATAGCAGCAGCCCTATGGAAAGGAGCCCTCTTAGCTGGGTGAATGGTAGGAATATCAAAACATTTGAAAGACTAAAAGGGTGTATCAAAGATTGATTCACACATGTGGAATGAAATACTTAACAAAAAAGTGTGAAACACCTGAAAATATGTCTTATATTCTAGGTTCTTCAAAGTAGCCACCTTTTGTTTTGATTACTGCTTTGCACACTCTTGGCATTCTCTTAATGAGCTTCAAGAAGTAGTCTCTGGAAATTGTCTTCCAACAGTCTTGAAGGAGTTCCCAGAGATGCTTAGCACTTGTTGGCCCTTTTGCCTTCACTCTGCGGTCCAGCTCACCCCAAACCATCTCGATTGGGTTTAGGTCTGGTGACTGTGGAGACCAGGTCATCTGGCATAGCACCCAATCACTCTCCTTCTTAGTCAAATAGCCCTTAAACAGCCTGGAGGTGTGTTTGGGGTCATTGTCCAGTTGAAAAATAAATGATGGTCCAACTAAACGCAAACCAGATGGAATAACATGCCGCTGCAAGATGCTGTGGTAGGCATGCTGGTTCAGTATGCCTTAAATTTTAAAAAAATCCCCAACAGTGTCACCAGCAAACCACCCCCACACCATCACACCTCCTCCTCCATGCGTCACGGTGGGACCCAGGCATGTAGAGTCCATCCGTTCACCTTTTGTGCGTCGCACAAAGACACGGGGGTTAGATCCAAAGATCTCAAATTTGGACTCATCAGACCAAAGCACAGATTTCCACTGGTCTAATGTCCATTACTTGTGTTCTTTAGCCCAAACAAGTCTCTTCTGCTTGTTGCCTGTCCTTAACAGTGATTTCCTAGCAGCTATTTTACCATGAAGGCCTGCTGCAAAAAGTCTCCTCTTAACCGTTGTTGTAGAGATGTGTCTGCTGCTAGAACTCTGTGTGGCATTGACCTAGTCTCTAATCTGAGTTGCTGTTAACCTGCGATTTCTGAGGCTGGTGACTCAGATAAACTTATTCTCCGCAGCAGAAGTGACTCTTGGTCTTCCTTTCCGGGGGCGGTCCTCATGAGAGCTAATTTCTTTGTAGTATTTGATGGTTTTTGCCACTGCACTTGGGGACACTTTCAAGGTTTTCCCAATTTTTCGGACTGACTGACCTTAATTTCTTAAAGTAATGATGGCCACTTGTTTTTCTTTACTTAGCTGATTTTTTTTTCATAATACAAATTCTAATAGTCTATTCAGTAGGACTATCAGCTGTGTATCCACCAGACGTCTGCACAACACAACTGATGGTCCCAACACCATTTATAAGGCAAAAAAATCCCACTTATTAAACCTGACAGGGCACACCTGTGAAGTGAGAACCATTTCCGGTGACTACCTCTTGAAGCTCATCAAGAGAATGCCAAGAGTGTGCAAAGCAGTAATCAAAGCAAAAGGTGGCTACTTTGAAGAACCTAGAACAGAAGATATATTTTCAGTTGTTTCTCACTTTTTTTGTTAAGTATTTCATTCCACATGTGTTAATTCATAGTTTTGATGACTTCAATGTGAATCTACAATTTTCAGAGTCATGAAAATAAAGAAAATTCTTTGAATGAGAAAGTGTGTCCAACTTTTGGTCTGTACTGTGTGTGTGTGTGTGTGTGTGTGTGTATGTGTGTGTGTGTGTGTGTGTGTGTGTGTGTGTGTGTGTGTATATATATATATATATATATATATTTATTTATTTTTTTATTTTCTTAACCTTAACTTTATTTTCAACTTTGATGTGCTAATTTCATTTTAAGAACGGGTTGTCTTTTTTATTTCAAAATAAATATATAATAAAGACAAGAACTTATATGGCAAGAGAGGTAATGAACATTAAATATGGAAATGAATGATACCAACAAGTAGCATGTACACTAGCACATGTTACTTGTCAGTCCATTGGATTATTTTAGTGGCTATCGTCTAATATTCTGTTGTTGCAGGTCTCACAGCCAGACACATGATTGTGCAAAAGAGAAGCAAAACATAAAACTTGATCCAATTTTTTTTGCCAGAAATCTACCGTAAAAATGTTAGAGATGTCAGAAAAGCTTTGCACAATTAGTTAAGATGAGCGGATTGATCGAGGATCGTGTTCAGGGCAAATTTACTGAAATTTGTGGCTTTGCACAAATTTAAAACATTTTGAGATTTGATTTGTTAAAAAAACCTTCCCCATCACCATTTCCCGTACTGCTGAAGCATCAAGGAGTAGGCTGATGTCATTTTGCATTGCCCTGCAAGCCATCATGCCCTGCAGCTATGACAGCTGATTATCATAACTTCTATAGAGGTGGTCAGTACCTGGGCCATCACAGATCAGCAGTTCCCTGTGGAGCACAATTTGTACAGCAGAGTCATTTTTCATCTGTAGAGTAACTGAGTAAGTCTCTCTCGGTTTCCGGTAGAGTGTAAGCTCTTGTGGTCAGCAGGCTCCTCTCTCTCTCCTGTAGAGTAAAAGCTCTTGTGGTCAGCAGTATGTTCTCTCTCCTATAGAGTGTAAGTCTTTATGATCAGCATGGTCCTCTCTCTCACTCTCTCCTGTAGAGTGTAAGCTCTTGTTGTCAGTGCAGTCCTCTCTCTCTCTCTCTTTCCTGTAGGATGTAAGCATTAATAATCAGCATGGTCCTCTCTCTCCTGTAGAGTGTAAACTCTTGTGGTCAGTGGAGTCCTCTCTCTCTCTCTCTTTCCTGTAGGATGTAAGCATTAATGATCAGCGGGGTACTCTCTCATGTAGAGTGTAAGCTCTAATGATCAGCGGAGTACTCTCATATGTAGAGTGTAAACTTTTATAGTCCTTTCTCTTCCTACTCTTTCTCAAGTTTATTTTCTAAGCAATTACAAGCTTTCCAGTATTGAGGGGTGCACAAATGAACCCTAAATAATATTTTGGGGGAAAATTAATCTAAATTGTTTAATTCAAATTTCAAAAGATCCTCATCTCTTGTAACTAGTAGTTGAACAAAAATTGTATGACTTCTGGAGTTTTCATGCAAACTTCACCAACATTTTGAAAAATGAATGGAGCAGCTAACAAATTCATTAAAATTTATGGCACAATAGTAGTGTAAATTATGCCAGAACTATTCTCCAGTCTACAGCTACGCAGATGCACAGCATATCGAATATGCATATCAAATTCATTAAACTGTGCATGACTCTTAATATGTTTGGCACATCTGCCATGATTTCGGCACTCACGTCGTTCTAGGGACGTGCATACCTGTGTCCGCTGTTTGCACTGACCAGACGTTCCGGTACTTCCAGTCACGCGCACTAGATCTCTCTGAAGCCGGGACGCATACACCCGGCTTCATATTGCGTAAGACTGGAAGTGCCGGGACTTCTGATCAGCTTTAACAGTGGACACAGGTACTCACGTTACCGCTGATGCTGCTGCATTGAATAAAATGTTAGCACGTCCCTGTGGGTGTGCTGCCATGCTAAAAGAGCGGAATGAGCGAATGAACTAACACCCTTGTGACTAGTCCCTGCGCTCATTAGCATATCATAAAGGATCTATATAAATACTTTTTCTAAAGATCTCTTTATCTATGCTACTAGATACAGGGACAGTTAGGCAGGGATTAGCAATATGAGACCAGAACTGCTTGTGATTCTAGGTGCATATTGCACCTGACAGGGTCCCTTTAAGTCTATTATCTAGTATTTGCCAAACGATGCCTGCCAAGATCACTACCATTACCTGAAAGGAATTCAATTATTTTTTTTGCTGCTATTCCAGTTTCCACTACGACACCTGTTTACTTGTTAATTGTGTTTCAATGTTATTACTCATTCTCTATTGCTAATTATGATAATGGGATTTACTACTTAGTGATCTGTTATTTGTCCTAACCAATATGATAATGGTTTGAAAAAAAAACCATTATTATTATTATTAACACAAAATAAAATACTCCTTATCTCTTTTTTTTATAAGCCTTCTCTTCTTGTCATCCAATTTTTAACAATTAGGATGAGAAATATTGAGCAACTTTTACCTATACAGAATTTTCTAAATATTACTAATATTATTTATAAAATAAAATTAGATAGGTGAAAAGATTTCCAAAGTTGACAATGAGATCCATAATATTGTAGATAATTTATATTATATCATCATAGTATATTAGATATTTATACATCAGAAAATTACAATCTTACTATAGCAACTTTTACCTATATTTTCTATATATTACTAATATTATTTATAAAATAAAATTAGATAGGTAAAAGATTTCCAAAGTTGACAATGAGATCCATAATATTGTAGATAATTTATATTATATCATAATAGTATATTAGATATTCATACATCAGAAAATTACAATCTCACTATAGCAACTTTTACCTATATTTTCTATATATTACTAATATTATTTATAAAATAAAATTAGATAGGTGAAAAGATTTCCAAAGTTGACAATGAGATCCATAATATTGTAGATAATTTATATTATATCATCATAGTATATTAGATATTTATACATCAGAAAATTACAATCTTACTATAGCAACCTTTACCTATATTTTCTATATATTACTAATATTATTTATAAAATAAAATTAGATAGGTGAAAAGATTTCCAAAGTTGACAATGAGATCCATAATATTATAGATAATTTATATTACATCATCATAGTATATTAGATATTTATACATCAGAAAATTACAATCTTACTATAGCAACTTTTACCTATATTTTCTATATATTACTAATATTTATAAAATAAAATTAGATAGGTGAAAAGATTTCCAAAGTTGACAATGAGATCCATAATATTGTAGATAATTTATATTATATCATCATAGTATATTAGATATTTATACATCAGAAAATTACAATCTTACTATAGCAACTTTTACCTATATTTTCTATATATTACTAATATTATTTATAAAATAAAATTAGATAGGTGAAAAGATTTCCAAAGTTGACAATGAGATCCATAATATTGTAGATAATTTATATTATATCATCATAGTATATTAGATATTCATACATCAGAAAATTACAATCTTACTATAGCAACTTTTACCTATATTTTCTATATATTACTAATATTATTTATAAAATAAAATTAGATAGGTGAAAAGATTTCCAAAGTTGACAATGAGATCCATAATATTATAGATAATTTATATTATATCATCATAGTATATTAGATATTTATACATCAGAAAATTACAATCTTACTATAGCAACTTTTACCTCTATTTTCTATATATTACTAATATTATTTATAAAATAAAATTAGGTGAAAAGATTTCCAAAGCTGACAATGAGATCCATAATATTGTAGATAATTTATATTATATCATCATAGTATATTAGATATTTATACATCAGAAAATTACAATCTTACTATAGCAACTTTTACCTATATTTTCTATATATTACTAATATTATTTATAAAATAAAATTAGATAGGTGAAAAGATTTCCAAAGTTGACAATGAGATCCATAATATTGTAGATAATTTATATTATATCATCATAGTATATTAGATATTTATACATCAGAAAATTACAATCTTACTATAGCAACTTTTACCTATATTTTCTATATATTACTAATATTATTTATAAAATAAAATTAGATAGGTGAAAAGATTTCCAAAGTTGACAATGAGATCCATAATATTGTAGATAATTTATATTATATCATCATAGTATATTAGATATTTATACATCAGAAAATTACAATCTTACTATAGCAACTTTTACCTATATTTTCTATATATTACTAATATTATTTATAAAATAAAATTAGATAGGTGAAAAGATTTCCAAAGTTGACAATGAGATCCATAATATTATAGATAATTTATATTATATCATCATAGTATATTAGATATTCATACATCAGAAAATTACAATCTTACTATAGCAACTTTTACCTATATTTTCTATATATTACTAATATTATTTATAAAATTAGATAGGAAAAGATTTCCACAGTTGACAATGAGATCCATAATTTTTATACATTATTTATATTATATCATCATAATATATTAGATATTTATACATCAGAAAATTACAATCTTACTATATTAATCATGGTGAAATTTAATTCCAGCAGGTAATCTGCAATTTCCTTAATTTTAGTTCTTGACAAAAGTCAGGAAATCATCAAACATACCGAAACCTGACTGCTGCCAAAAAAACACGGACAAAAGGGGATTTTACCAGTCAAGTAGAGCAAGAATAATAGATCCTGGGGTCTGCCCAGAGGCAGCGCTGAGAAACACAAAGCAAACACTTAGAAACCTAACTTCACAAGATAAGACAATGATACCTATCTGGATCCGCAAGGAGCTCCGGCCCAACTTAGAAGTATTAAATGTATTCATCTGGAGCTGTTCAAAAGCTTCATCTCCATCCGCCAGACTTATTGCAGGGATTCTCTGTAGCTGTAAGGCCTTGAAAATTTATTATTAGCAGATATCGCAGTTTCAAGAAGTAATGCTAGGTGCTAAAATAACTTGCTGAGGTGCGACCTAAGTAGTTTTAAAATGTCATAACTCTGCAGAAGAGCGATCAGCAACAAATGGAAAATACCAGATAAGCATGTTAGGATTTGTGGGAAAGTAACATTCCAAGGTAACAGATATTTGAGATTATCCGGTTGCTCTTAGATTTACTGTATTCTATTCAATGTTGTACTGAGAATTTGGGTATGTCTTTATTGAAATAATTAATTAAATGAAGAATTTATTGCTACCAGAGTATGTATAAAGGGTTATTTCCGTTTACTAGCTTCAGGACCACACCGCTCCCCTGCCTCACGGCTAACGGTTTGCTGAGGAGTGAGTACTCCTTCTTTCGTGGCAGTTCAGGTGAGCTCTCGATGGGGCTGAATGTGCGAGCTTTGTCTCTGTCTGTCATTTTTACCTTGTATGACAAGCATGGAACGTGCGTTCAGATTTAAGGGAAAAACTCATGCACAACATAAATACAACAAACAATACCACAGATAAGGGAAAACACAGGGGACACTATAACAACAGTGGGCCCTAACGTTGATGAGACACCTCCTATACTTACCTGCAGCTGTCCCCACCCTCCTAGCCAGGCCCTATATAACCTTCTCAACTATCACCGAGCAGGAACCTGTGACCCTGAGAAACCCTGCAGATGCCCTGGCTAGTGCGCTAACTAAATTGGGAGAGAAAAGGCGCAATAGGGTCTTACCCGATTTACTGGGTAAAAAGTATAAAGAAGTGGTGCACTCACCTGATCGGGTTGTGCCAGTCACAACTCCTTTAGTGGTATAAGCGAGTGCCTAAGCGGTCCAGCAGCAGCCCTGTTGTACAAGTGGAACATCAACTTCGGAACTGGAGTAAAATAGGTTTAGCGCCGTGCTTGAAGACCACGGACATCAGTGTTGAACACACAATTCTTTTATTTCATTTCATTCCTACGCGTTTCGGAGACCACAACTGCCTCCTTCTTCAGGGAAAAGAACCCTTCTCTGAAGAAGGAGGCAGTTGTGGTCTCCGAAACGCGTAGGAATGAAATGAAATAAAAGAATTGTGTGTTCAACACTGATGTCCATGGTCTTCAAGCGCGGCGCTAAACCTGTTTTCCTCCAGTTCCGAAGTTGATGTCTGGCTAGTGCGCTGGCAGGTGATGGACGCTAGCTCCACCTCTGAACTAATACGACACAAGGAAAGGTAAGACAAACAGGGGAAAACAGCAGCAAAAAGGGATAAAGTTCGACTTCAGGAGCATTCCTCCAAAGAACCTTCCACCAAGGCAGCCTGAGTACAAAGGATTTGTATCTTCAGCAGGGATTGCTGGGAAACACCACTACTTAAACTAACAGGGGCATGCCTGCAAAGCAGCTGCAGCTGAAATGCTCTGATAGGAGCTGCTGGCAACAAAACTGACATTAACTCCTTAGGCATCAAAAGAAATGAAACTACATTTAAATATAGAGCCTGAGATGGTAAGGACGAGTGACTCTAGTTCTGAACCTGTCACTAGTCTCAAAGACAGAGAGATGACCGTGACACTGCCACATTGGAAACAAAATGATACCGAAGATGGAGCGAACTAGGAGATAATGATGTACTCCAACAATCTCAGACGGCTGCAGTGACCTGCTTACAAGCTCAATAGGAAAGTGCTAATCATAATTATGTACCCTAAGTTGGCATAGTGTCTTCAACATCTCCACAGTTAGTAAAAGAGGCAAATGATGAAGGCAGGGGCTGTTATATATTCCTCAATACCCTGTGTGATACTTTTTATTGGCCCTACTCCATAAAATGTTCAAAAACCCATACAATATGCAATTTGTATCCATTTTATAGCATGGAGACAAAATAACAGAGTCATATATTGTCCAAATAACACTTTTTCATTATGTTGTCTAAATAATAATCCTATGTAATTCCACCAGCACCATGCAGTCCAAAAACAATAAACCACCTAGTAGCAGTACCAACATACAGACCAATGAGAGAAATGAAGTAGCAGTGTAATAAAACCCACTGCAAAGCCTCAAATGACGAGATCGTTAAGAGCACAATCCTTAAAGGGAAACTGTCAATTTGTTTAATATAATACAATCTAGGGCAGCATGGTATGCAATGGGAGGGACTGAATAGAGAGATATCGGGAATGTGGGAAAACAGTTAAATTGTAATTAATGTGTTAAAAAACAAGTCTTGATTAATGATTGATTGACAATCACTGATTCGGACTGACTATTAACTGTTTAACTCAGAATGAGAAGGAACTTCACTGAATAAAACATAGTTTATCCTGGATTTTTACACTAAGAACTAATTATTATATAGGTTTACTTCTTGTTTTGCTTTGACAAATGACACATAGTAAAGCACAGTCCAAAATAGCAGGGAATGAAGGACAGCAGACAAACAAGTGGAACGGGTAGCACAGATGAAGCAGAGAAAGGTGTGTGGTTACACAGAAACAGTAACTGTATAGGAAACTGGTATCTTCTGGCAGGAAAGCATTTCATCTTAGGAATGCAGTTTGGTATCGTCTGGTATGGTAATGGAGATACACAGGATTAACCACTAAGCAAAATCAGTCTACGATCTTTCAGGCTAATGGCTAATAGCAGCGATGTAATAGAAAAGTGAATGCAGTCAGTGTACACACTTAAAGAGATGTGTTACATTGATTACAGAGCCTAGGTGTGTACAAGAGTGAGAACAGTTGCAATGATTTGGTAACTTGCATGCTGAGACGTTGTGTGGATGTAGGAATGAGCTTGGGAGCGAGGTTCGTTGTTGCATAGAAGTCAGAAGTACTTGCTGAGATGATAGGCACCTGGTGGAGCTCAGTGACGTGAACTGGATGAAATCTTGTGTCCAAGTTAAGACAACTGTTGTCAATACTAGTGAATACCCAATCACGCGATATTTGCCATAACTAGCCTTGAAAGGCCGAGGATGATGTCAGAAGAGTTTACTGGATTATCTGAGAGACCCACACAGACTACTTGAAAGGATGGCAGCCATAGGAGAAGGTAACCAAGCCAGGCACCCGTGCTGGCATACAAATATTCCACCTACTTGCAGTGGTGTTGCATGGGTAGTCAGTGCCTGGGGCAAAGCGAGTATTTTGCTCCCCCTAGCCTATCAACTGATAGAATTATCTGAGGACCTTCCTTTAGTCAAACATTAGAAAAAACTGTGGGAATAGAAAATGCAATAGGGTCTTACCCGGTTTATACCGAGAGAAGTAGAAGATTTACACTCACCTCAAGGAGTTGTGACAGTCACAACTCCTGTATAAGCATGTGGTATATAGGTGAATTCTGCTGCAGCCCCCGTGGTAGATAACAGAGAGTAGTGGAGAAGGGTTTTTTTAGCCGCGCTATTCACCAGGCATCAGAACAAGAAGATATTCAATGTTCCTTTATTGTAGCTTGTGTCTAATGTGTTTCAGGAGCCCTGCTCCCTTCATCAGGACATATAGCACAAAAATAACATATCCATGTTATTTTTGTGCTATATGTGCTGATGAAGGGAGCAGGGCTCTTGAAACGCGTAGACACAAGCTACAATAAAGGAACATTGAATATCTTCTTGTTCTGATGCCTGGTGAATAGCGCGGCTAAAAAAAACCTTCTCCACTACTCTCTTTAGTCAAACATTGAACTCTGTGTCCTCCAAGCAGATGTATTGTAATTTAAGGAAAATACTGTACTAATTTTAGTTTGCACTTTGACCTCCAACTTTTTTCCTGGTTTTGTAATGGTATGTAATAATTGTTTTACCCTAGCCGTATTCAAAACTATATGCATAACCCTAGCCCTAAACATTACCCTAAACCAATTGCAAGCCCTAACCCTAGATAAAGGATAGACAAGGTGTAAAAATCTAAAAGCAGCCATAAGAGAATGTGCGCAGTATTGAATCATATGCATTAACAAGTGAAGTCCACATCTAGCACTATATGGAACAGGCCCTAATCTCGCCCTACGTGCCTCCCGATGCTTTTCTTCCTTACAGGGTCATCAGAGGAATCAAATGCAGAAAAGAAAAAATAGCAATATATACAGATAGAAAGGCTAAAGAGGGAAAAAATGTAGAAGGGTTGGACAGGATTTTGTAAACATGGTTTCTATGCGCCAAAAGAAATGTGCCACCATTGATGGTAATGCCGTATTGTTCGGATTATAACACGCACTTTTCTTCCCCAAAATTTGGGAGGTAAATGAGGAGTTCATCTTATAATCTGACTGTAGCTTACCGGGGGGTGGTAGAAAGGGGTGGCAGGAGGTCGCAGCAATGCTGCTAGCGCTGTGCTGCTGGGGCTGCGAGAACTACTGGGGCTGTGCTCCTGGGGCTGTGGGCACTGTGCTATGCTGTGGGTGGTGAAGCACTGGCAGGAGCCATCTTAAAAATAGAGGCCATGCGGGGTTCAACTAATGGCGCCTGGATTCAGCGCATGCGCAGCTGGAACTCTTGGCTCAAGATCTTCTCTACGCAGGCGCCACCTCCAACCCATTGATCTCCTTGCAGAAGACATAGGGAAAATGGTGCCCAGAGGTGGCGAGTGTACAGATGAGATCTCGGCTTGTCATTGAGCCAATAACTCAATCTGCACACGCGCCGACTTTGGGCGATATTTCTTTGAAGAGCACACCACCAACAGTCTCTGGATCTTGCCTGCCTCACGCACAGTACCCGCAGCCAGCATATGGGAGACCCGACACACCTCCGCAGCAGTGCCCTACTCCATCACCGCCTCTGTCTCCTGTGACCCCACTCCACCAGCGTTGACACACCTCACCTGTAAGACACCACTGGATTGTAAGACCCCATTTTTGTTTTTTTACTACTTTTTTTTTTCTCTAAATTTGAGGTGCATCTTATAATCCAGTGCATCTTATAAACCACAAAATGTGGGGCATATCAGTGGGATCGAGCTGGATGCACCCTGACTGTTGAGCCCGGTCTGAAGGGGTAAATTCCTCCTTCCCCATGCCCGAATAGTCCGCCCCTTGTTTGTGTCCAATCCCGTGTTTTTCCCCTCTTCCTGGTTTCCCATATAAAATCCCCCTTATTTCCTGGTTCGGTCTCTCCTCATCCGTGAGACCTGGAAGCTGCTGTGCTGCTGGTACCCCGGACACAGCAGCCTCTAGTGAGAGATGGCCGACGCGCTTGCTGCAGCGATTAGGGACAGGATCGGGAGGGAAGGGGACGCATGGCTTACCTCCCTCCTTGCTGAGATGCGTCCTCTCCCTCCTGAGGCTCGGGCAGTTATCTCCGGCGGCAGGCGATCCGCTCGGCGAACACGCCCGCCGGAGCGCATGAGTCCATCACTGCTGACGTCACGGGGCATGCGCACTCGCGCGCGCGCCTCGTGACAAGCTCCGCCCACTCCCCCTCTGCTTCCGACCGCGGCTGCCGCACGCCGTCTCTGTCCCACCGGTAACGCGGACCCGCGGTCGGCAGCAGCACTGAACCTCTGCCCCCCTGAACCACCACTATACCGCTCACCACCAATCATGGGAGGACATTAGAGCTGCAGCTCCTCATCTATTGAGGAGGCTGCAGACGCCGTGCTCCCACTCCCCCCCCTCCCTCCCACCCAGCCTGCACAAGTATCCCAAACAGCCCTAAACATCCATGCCCAACCTGCTTTATGTGCTGGGGCAGTAATAAGCCCTCCAGCACACATTAACCCCCAGATGCTGGTCTTGCCACCCATTATGCAGGGATCTGCGGGTGTGCGGCCAGCTGTGTCTGCCCATCCCCCATCTGACCTGTGCCCACTAGTTCACATTTCACAAGCCCCCGTGGTTGCCCCAGACCAGATGAATGCTGAAGCTCTCGCCCGCGGTCGTGGCCGCCGCGGCCGCCGTCACCGCTCTGCCACACATTCATCTGCTTCATCTCACACCCCTGATCGATCCGAGCGCCCTTCTAGGTCGCATGGGCGACATAGCCATTCCCGCCATTCAAGATCCTCTCGGAGGAGCCGCCGCTCTCGCTCATCGAGGTGGCGCTCTCCTTCCGCCTCAACAACTTCTTCGGACGCATCCGTCGAGCCCCATGGACATCATCGTCGACGTCATCATCATCCGCAGAGGGAGTCGGTTCCTCCCACAGCGCGTTCGCAGCCCGTGGAATTTGTTGATCCACCACTGGAGCCTTATGTCGCCCCTATTCCAGAGGCTGGTGAGTACCAATACTCTGGGGCATGGGGGGATGGTGCGGGTATGGCAGCAGCTCTGAAAACACTCTTAGCGAATTTACAGCCTGCTGCGGGGGGGAAAATATTAGTTAACCCTTCATTTAACCCCCAAAATTCCAAACATCCTGATCCCCCCCCCCTCGAGCAGATATCCACAGAGATGCTTTCTTTTGTGGCGTTACCCCTTTGGGATCCCACTTGAACGAGGAGACTGTCCAAAAAATATGGGCCAATGACTATATCGATATATGGTCTTTGGTTTCCACTGATCAACATACAGTTGATAAAGAGCGGCGATCGGCGGATCGTCCTTTTGAAAGGAGGCCCAAAGTAGCCAGGTCCATTAACAACTGGCTGCAAGCTTTTTGTGTCATGGGATGCGTAATGGGACAGAAGCACCCCGAGCGTTGTTCCGAGATGTTCATTTATCTCGACACCATATACAATTCCTATAAATCGCACGGGGGTTCTGCCTGGTGGCGTTACGACGAAGATTTTCGTCGTCGTTTAGCCCTCCAACCCCAGTTAGGTTGGGGGGTCAAAGCCACGGACACATGGTTGCGGCTAATGCTGGCACAGAAGGCTTATCAGCCCTTTCATTCAGCGGCCCCTAGCACCACCGCCGGCTCCGGCTCAGTGGCCGTTCGTAGACCCGGCACGTGCTGGTCATTCAACGAAGGCCACTGTCGTTTCTTTGGCCTCTGTAAATTCAAGCATGAGTGCTCCGCCTGTGGTGGTGCCCATGCAGCAGCCAAGTGTACCCGTCCATCCTCAAAATTGCCTACAAAAACGTCCAGCACGTCGGATAAGGACGCCAGTGAGCGTCCACGCGATGGGGCCGTGGCTCGACCAGTACCCCAATAAGGAGGCGGCGGCTCAGCTACGCTTTGGTTTTAGCTTTGGTTTTTTCATCCCTTTTAATTTTTGTAGGGACCCCTCGTTTGCACGAAACCTAAAATCGGCGCATGAATTTCACCATGTGTTACTACAGAAGTTAGAAAGCGAATTGGCAGAAGGCAGGATCCGAGGCCCATTTTCTTCACCCCCCTTTTTTCAATTTGAGGGTCTCTCCTTTGGGTGTTGTCCCCAAAAAGGAACCGGGCAAATTCCGCCTGATCCAGCATTTGTCCTACCCCAAAGGATCATCTGTAAATGATGGCATCTCGGAGGCGGATGCCTCTGTGTCTTACGTGTCTTTTGATAGAGCGGTTGTGCTTGTTCGGCGGGCCGGAAGGGGCGCGTTGATGGCAAAATCTGACATTGAGTCGGCCTTTCGCCTTCTTCCTGTTCACCCCGACTGTCACCATTTACTCGGATGGTTTGTCGATGGCTCTTATTATTACGACACGTGCCTGCCCATGGGCTGTTCGATTTCCTGCTATTATTTTGAACTGTTCAGTTCATTTTTGGAGTGGGTGGTGAGATGGGAGTCTGGCTCCCATTCCATCACTTATTACTTGGATGATTTTTTGTTTGTAGGACCAAGTGATTCCTCACACTGTCAATTTTTGTTGGATAACTTCTGTCGGCTCATGGCCATATTTGGCGTCCCCTTGTCACAGGAAAAAACGGTTGGTCCGGTTTCAACGTTATCCTTCTTGGGGATTGAAATTGATTCTGAAGCCATGATTATTCGTCTCCCATATGACAAAGTTTCGGCATTGCTCGCATTGCTCAGGGGTTTTTGTTCAGTTCGTAGTGTCACTTTACGCCAAATGCAATCTTTACTGGGCCTTTTGGTTTTTGCTTGCCGTGTCATGCCTATGGGACGTATTTTTTCTCGTCGCCTGGCCCTCTCCACCAGGGGTGTCAGGCTCCCCCACCACCGGATTCGGATCTCGGCGCCGCTGCGCGCTGATTTGATTGTCTGGACTGAGTTTATTTCTCAGTACAACGGTCATACATGCTTCCAGGAGGATGACATAACTAATGAGGAGCTATCACTTTTTTCGGATGCCTCTGGGTCAATTGGTTTTGGAGTAATTTTTGATGACCAGTGGTGCGCGGAACGTTGGCCAGATTCATGGCATGCTTTAGGCTGGGTTTCCAACTTAACCTTGCTTGAGCTTTTTCCCATAGTGGCGGCTGTCGCTATTTGGGGACCTGTTCTGCGGAATAAGCGCATTTTGTTTTGGACGGACAATATGAGTGTAGTTCATGCGATTAATCATTTGTCTTCTTCATCCTCTCCAGTGATTAAGTTACTCAGGTCCCTTGTTCTCAGATGTTTGGAACTTAACATCTGGTTTCGCGCTCGCCATGTCCCTGGTTTTCGTAATTCCACTGCTGATGCCCTTTCTCGTTTTGATTTTCAGAGATTCCGAGAGCTTTGCCCTCGCGCTCAGCTGGACGGCTTACCGTGCCCTGCCAGTATGTGGAACCTCCTTCTCAGCAACTGATCCCATTGGTGAGAGCTTCCGTGGCTCCTGCGACGTGGCAAGCTTATGGTAAGGCGTGGTCGGAATGGCTGAATTTTATCGGGCAATCCCCGATTGACACTTCAGAATCTGCCCGTTTGGCAGTTACAGTTCGTTATTTGATCCATTTACGTGATTTGGGTTTTTCCGGGTCTGTGGCCCGAAGTCGCTTAGCTGGCATTGCCTTCCATTTCAAGCTTCGCGGCTGGTCTGATGTTACAAAATTTTTTATCATCTGTCGGGCCGTTCGTGGTTGGTGTCGGTTGACCCCTCGCCGGGAGCATAGACGGCCTATTTCCTTTGCACTGTTGGCTCGCCTTATTGGGGCCGTCCGTAATTTTTGTTCATCCCCTTTTGAATCCGCTCTTTTTGCGGTTTCCTTTGGATTGGCCTTTTTTGGCGCTTTGCGAATTGGGGAGCTCCTGTCCTTGTCAAAGCATTCCCCCGGCGGCCTCCGTCACGATGATGTTACAGTTTGCAACGGGGGTTTGCGCATTCGCATCCGGAAGTCCAAAACGGATCCGTCCGGCAGGGGCTCTTGGATCCCCTTATTCTCTATTCCTGGCCCTGTTTGCCCCATTGTTTTGGTTAATGACTACTTAGCGGTGCGCCGCACTGGTGTGTCCTTCCTATCCCACGAGGATGGTTCACCACTCACGAAGTTTCAGTTTGTATCCCTCTTTCGTAAATGCCTTCGATCGTTTGGTTTAACCCCTACCGAATTTGGGACACACTCCTTTAGGATAGGTGCTGCTACCGAGGCTGCGAGAGCTGGTTTGTCCAACTCGGAGATTCAGCGCATTGGGAGATGGCGTTCTTCTTGCTTTGCGCGTTACGTTAGACCTGATTTATTGCTTTGCTAATTCTGTTTCTCTCCATAGGCGGTGCTAGGCCGGCGGTGTGGCTGTTGGGCCACTCTTACATTTTTTGGGCCGGCCAGAGAGCGGCGTATCGTCCGGGTGGAAGGCATCTTGGTTTTCGCGGCTTTGAGGTGCATTGGAGAGGCATCAGAGGCCTGATGTGGCCGCAGGTCCTCCCGGAGGTGGTTGGTATCGCCCAAGTTGCCGCGTCTCCGGTGATTCTACTCGTACATGCCGGGGGCAATGATCTCTGTTCCTACCGTCTTGTGGAGCTTCTGACCACTATGAGGTCCGACGTGGATAAATTTCACGGTTTCTTTCCCGAACTGGTCCTTATTTGGTCGGAAATAATCCCCCGCGTTGCATGGCAAGGGGCTCGGGAAGCGGCAGCGGTTGAGCGGTCACGCCGTACTTTGAACGCGAGAATGTCCCGTTTCGTTCGCTTTAAGGGTGGCGTAGTCGTCAGACACAGGCAGCTGGAGGGGGACAACTCCAGCCTTATGTTGCCGGATGGCGTCCATCTGTCGGACATTGGCCTCGATATTTTCTTATCTGGCCTCCAAGATGGCATTGAACAGGCACTCCTTTTATTGGGTGGGGGTCGGAGCGCTGTCTAGGGACTTTGCTCCTCCGTGGCGGTCAGTTTTGGAATTGTGGAGGTCAAGCGAAGGCTGATTGCGCCGGGAGTCCGGCCTGGCATTACGCCTCGTCTTGACAACAGTATTGATTGGTTGGATATTTGCACAAATTAATGTTAAAGCTGTGACCGACCCCAACCCAGCAAAAGATGAGAGTTTTATATATATATGTTTGCACTTGATTATCTCTCCAATAAAGTTTACTTGTTTATTACAAATGTGTGTTTTGTTCGGGCATGGGGGGGTTGGTTCTGGTGGTGGGTCTCAGCAGTCTATAGTATATGCTCACAAGGGTGTTGCTGTAACTGGAAAAAAGCAGTCGTCAAACATTTTACATCAGGCCTGTTAAAAAAGATATCACACATCTGCATTACATTGATAGTGGCATGGTTGTACTTTATAGGAGTATTCTAATTTCATCTGAGACATTTATGGGATAATTACAGGATATGCCGTAGATGTCTGAAAGATATGAGTCACACCTCAAGGACTTGCACCTATCTCAAGACCTCTGTGAATGGCCACTTGGCTATTATCAGACCTTCCTGAGAAGCAGAGATTTAACACTTGTAGCTTCAACGAGATAAATATTACAAAAAACATCTGAACACGCACCAGATGGCGCTCTTTTATTTTCATTGTAAAAAAATTTTGTAACGGTTTATATATACATATATGATCTGTACATTACTTTATCAATAAGCTAAATAACAGGAGGTTTCCAAAACAAGGTAGTTTTATTTAAATCTTGACATACAAAAGAGAAACAACACAACACAGTAAAAAGTATATAACAAAAATAATAAAAGACACAAGTAACCTAATTTACACTGAACAAAAATATAAATGCTGCCATGTTTCCTGAGCTGACCTCTAATGCGGGCGTCACACGAGACGAGCTATGGCGTGATGCATCGTCGGGGTCACGGTTTTCATGACGCACATCCGGCATCGCTTGCGACGTCGTTTCGTGTGACACCTACGAGCGACGCAGAATCGCTCACAAATCGTGAGTCGTGTACTCGTCGCTTATTTTTAAAAAATTGTTTATTTTTAATGGCGCCAGTTGTTCATCGTACTCGGGGTAGAACACATCGCACCGTGTGACACCCCGGGAACGATGAACACCGCTTACCTGCGGCAATGCGGAAGAAAGGAGGTAGGCGGTATGTTTACGTCCCACTCATCTCCGCCCCTCCGCTTCTATTGGGCGGCGGCTGTGTGACGTCGCTGTGACGCCGAACGTCTCTCTCCCTTCAGGAAGTGGATGTTCGCTGCCCACAGTGAGGTCGCTCAGCAGGTAAGTGCGTGTGACGGCATTTTAACGACTTTGTGCGCCACAGGCAACTAATTGCCCGTGACGCACAAATGACGGGGGCGGGTACGATCGCTCGTGCGATCGCATGATAGATCGTACAGTGTGACGCCCGTATTAGATCTGACTTTTTCTATGTACACAAAAGGTCCTTTACTCTCAAATATTGATCACAAATTTGTGTAAATCTGTGTTAGTGATCACTTCTCCTTTACTGACATTATATATCCACCTCAGATGATGATTAGACAGCATGATTATTGCACAGGTGTTCCTTAGGCTGACCACAATAAAAGGACACTCCTAAAATGTGCAGTTTGATAGTATTGGGGGGTTGGTGGGGTCAGTAAACCAGTCAGTATCTGGTGTGATCCCCATTTTCCACACACTGTGCCACACATCTCCTTCGCATAGAGTTGATAAGGTTGTTGATTGTGGTTTGTTGGTCCACTTTTCTTCAATGGCTATGCAAAGTTCCTGGATATTGGCAGGAACCTGAACATGCTGTTGTATACACTGATCCAGATAATCCCAAACATTCTCAATGGGTGACATGTCCGGTGAGTGTGCTGGCCATGCAAGAACTGAGATGTTTTCAGCTTCCAGTAATGGTGCAAAGGTCCTTGCAACCTGGGACCATGTATTATTATGCGGCAACATGAGTCTGGTATCTGCCCTGTACAGTGAAAACTGTCACACACCATCAAATATGAGCTCCACTCAAGTCGATTACAACAATAAACTGCAGTCAGGTGGAGACCCCGATGAGGATGATGACCAGAAGATGAGCTTCTGACAGTTTGCAAATAAATTCTTTGGTTATGCAAATCAATTGTCGCAACAGCTGTCTGGGTGGCTGGTTTCAGACGATTTTGGTGGATTTCCTGATGAAGAAGTGGGGTGACACTTCGAAACACATTGAGTAAAACCACCTTGATTCAGTTTTCCTGGATTTATGTCATATCTTCAGCAGCGCAGTAACAATACATCAACTTTGTTCCTGATTTGCTTTGACGGTCTTGGAGGGGAAGATGCTGTATGTTGAGGTCCTGGGCTGGTGTGATTACACGTGGTCTGCGGTTGTGAGGCCGGTTGGATGTACAGCCAAATTCTCTGAAATGCTTTTGGAGATGGCTTATGGTAGAGAAATGAACATTCAATTCACGGGCAACAGCACTGGTGGTTAGCATGCCAATTGCATGCTCCCTCAAAACTGGCGCTGTGTGCTAAAACTGGACATTTTAGAGAGGCCTTTTATTGTGGCCAGCCTAAGGCACACCTGTGCAATAATCATGCTGTCTAGTCAGTATCTTGATATGCCACACCTGTGAGTTGGATTGATTATCTCAGCAAAGGATAAGAGCTCACTTAATACAGATTTAATAAAGCTTGAAATAAGAAGCGCTAATAGGGTCTTACCAGATAAATAAACGAGTAATGTATAATATTATACACTCACCAAATGAGGTTGTGAAGGGTCACAACCACTACAGATAGCATGATATAATGGCGGTTGCCGCGGTTCCACGTGAATAAATCTTCAAAGCAGGAGGAGACAAATGGGTTAATGTCGCACAATCCGCCTGAAGAAGATATGGAAATGTTGATTGATTAATAACTCTTTTATTCCATAGGTCTACGCGTTTCGAGGTATGAAACCTCTTCCTCAGGACCAGAATATCAACAATGCCTCATTAACCCCTTTTTCTCGTCCTGCTTTGAAGATTAATACAGATTTAGGCTTTGTGCGCACTGGAAAATGGAATTTTCTCAAGAAAATTCCACAGGCATTGAAAGATTAAAAAAACGCGGCAAACTGCACCCGAAAACCGCATGCGGGTTGCCGCGGTTTTACCGTGGTATTGTTCGCGGCATTGCCGCGGTTTTGCCGCGTGCGGGTTGGTACATGTGCTTTAATGCATTCAATGCAATAAAGCACATTGAAAAAAAAAAAAAGTCATTTCCTTAGATAGCAGATAGATAAATAGATAGATAGAAGAATAGATAGAGATAGCTAGATAGTTAGAGGGATAGATAGTCCCTGTGAGCACACTCTGGTTTCCTCACGGTCGGTAGTGAGTTCAAATTACTGGCCGTGGGAAATGCCCTGTGGTTACCTCTGCTGTCTCGCTGCGAGGTTGCATTCAGCGCTGTGTCAGTGTCAGTCACGGCTGGATGCCAGCATCGCAGGACGTGGATTACGCCGGAGCTGTGTGTTTTGGGGGGGTTAATAAATGGGTGAACCAGGAGCTTTTTTGTTTTATTTATTTAAAATAAATGATTTTTCGGTGTGTGTGTTTTTTCACTTTACTTACGGGTTGATCATGTCAGCTGTCACATAGACGCTGCCATGATCAAGCCTGGACTTTGTGGCGGCGATCCGCCACCATTAACTCCTTATTACCTGGATCGCCACCGCATCACGGCATCTAGAAGAGCTGGGGACACTCCGGTACTGCCGCATAATGGATGCGACAGTCCCGAGGCAGCTGCGGCTGATATTCTCGGCTGCGGGAGGTGGGAAGGAGGCGGGGGACATTAACGCTGCCCCTCGCCCTCCCCAGCCTGAGAATACCGGCCCGCCGCTGTGTGCTTACCTCGGCTGGAAGGTAAAAATACAGCGGAGCCCACGTGTTTTTTTTTCTATATTTCCGTTTGATTTCTATGTGTGTTCTATATGTCTGTGTGTGAGTGTGATGTGTGTGTATTCTATGTCTGTGTCTGTGATCTGTGATATGTGTGTGTGTTCTATGTCTGTGATGTCTGTGTGTGTGAGTATGATGTGTGTGTATTCTATGTCTGTGTCTGTGATCTGTGATATGTGTGTGTGTTCTATGTCTGTGATGTCTGTGTGTGTGAGTATGATGTGTGTGTGTTTACTCTCTGCTCCGCTTCCTCTTCCTGTCATAATGACATCACTTCCCTGCAAACCGCAGGCAGCGATGTACATTACCGCAGGTAAACCGCGAAATACCGGAGGGAATAACGCAGGAAAATTTGCTGCCCGTGTTATTCCCTGCGGGATTTCACGATTACATGGCAGTCAATGGAGTGAAATCCCGCAGCGACGTGCGGAAAAGAAGTGACATGCAATTGTTTTTGCTGCGGGAATCCCACAGCAAAACATGCAGCTGTCAAATTCCGCCTAGTGCGCACAGCATTTTTTTTTCCCATAGGTTTTGCTGGTGATTCACTGCAGAGATGTTATGAACACTTTCTGCAGCGAAACATGCAGCAAAACCGCAGGAAATCCGCCGGAAAAAACGGTAAGTGCGCACAGGGCCTTAGACACATTTGTGACCTATAAAATTGTGAGAAAAAGGCCTTTTGTGTTCATAGGAAAAGTCTTAGGGTTCAGCTCATGAAAAATGGGAGCAAAAACAAAATTATGAGAAGACCTTCCTAGGTTAGGTTTGGCTATGTATCTTATATTTCAGAATATTTGATATCAGGTAAAAATATCCTTAAATTCAGCAATACCTATAGCAGATTTCTATGTTTCTTACACTAGGGTTGACTATGAAGCAAACACCAGTTTTCCCAAAGTAACATAACATTGCATTATTATCAGAAATAGACATCTGCGCTGGATAAAAACCTAACTTGTGTAACTTGATGTGAGCTCAATGCACCTGAAACACAAACATAGTCACAAACTGAATTTTGATGTAGCTAGTTATTTCCAGCTGTCGGGTGCAGGAATGTGAAATAGTTGGAGAACTTTTCGTTCATCCGCTGGTTAAAGTGGTTGTCCGTGAATCTGTCAAATGAAAGTATCTGCCGGGGATATTACAAAATAGCAAACCAGCCATACCTGAAATGTCACATTCAGTGATGCTCCAGCGCTGACGCTCCGATAGTCCCTGCTCAGCAGTGTCTATCTTTCTCGCAGTGATTCCGCTATGTTCGGTGGTTATGCGCCGCGTGTACCACTATCACTGCTAAGGTGAATGATTCTTTACTTTTTTTGGACTATTGATTATAGCAGCCAAAAAATATAAAATACATGACTTTTGGCATGAAGCAGCATTGGATTTGATGAGCTAAAATTGGTTCAATATTTTATATCATATTTTGCAGGTACTATATTCTCATTATACGATCAGACTGATCCCCTATCAGCTAACTTTATGTGATGTGTTAAATGGGCATTCTACTTTAAGGCAACTTGATCTCTTTTAAAGGGAATCTGTCAGCAGGTGTTTGTTATGTAATCTGACAGCAGCATTATGTAGGGAGGGTATCTGTCCCTGTCTGATTCCAGCGATGTATCACTTAGTTTACTGGGTGCAACAGTTATAATAGAGCCACAGATTTCTCTTGCAGATTTAGCACAGCTTAGAATGCTGAGCTGTGTATAACCCCGCCAACACCACTGATTGGCACTTCTCTGTGTATATTGACAGAAAACTGCTAATCACTGGTGGTGGTGGGGGTCTGTCAAGGAGGAATGAGGCAGCTTGAACTGTAGTGATAATCTCCTGATGATAAAACACTGTGTTACGCTAACCGGACGAGCAGAAATGTTTAGTGATCCCACTGGGCTACAGCACACAGAAAACCCAGAGCTTTACTAAACCTACACCTGGTTTTCTCCAGAGCCCCTAATGGTGAGGGTGTTATGCTGCAGGTGTGAGCCAGGTTACCACTCAATAAGACTGGTGCTGCATCCACTGGCTCCAGGAGTATGGGATCAACAGTCTCTGGCAGTAGGATACAGCAGCAGGTGTCAAGATTCTGTCCGAGATGGATGGTACAGCAGCTGCAACCGGCATGGATGGTAGTGGCAGCAGGGGAACAGCAAGGTAACAAAGCACTGAAATATAAAGAAGTGTCAGCAGCAGCAGACAGCACAATATCAGCAAGAGCTCTAAGAGACCTGACAACTAGCAATCACTCTAACTTATTGCTCAGGCACCTCCCATAGGGCAAAGGTGCCTCAAGTACCTGCAGCCTTGCAGCTGACCTAGGAGGCACTTCTAGTTTAAGAGGCTGCTGGACCTTTAAAAAAGAGGGCGTGGCCAGGGCACATCCTACAAGCAAAGGCCGGAAGCCTGCAATGTGTATAGACACTCGGCGAGGCAGTAGCATGAAATGGGACCACCACTGCCGGATGCCTGGCCATGTGAGGAAACCAATGTTCTCGCTGGGGGAGGGGGGCAGGAGAGTGCGAGGATGCCAGTATGGGTGTTACACACTGATTGTATTAAAACAGCAAAACACAGCCCAGTAAGTGACACATCAGATTACATAGCAAAAACCTGGTGACAGATTTCCTTTAATAGGTAATTTAATAAATATCCAACAGTCTGCAAATCAATTTATTTGAAACCATCAAAGAAAACGTGAAAATAATGGGCATTAGAGGTATTCCTTATGTCTAAAGAAGCCATAAGTATAGGCAAAGAAACCAATGATGCAGTCATGAAAACAGCTTTAACTAGATTAATGTAAAAATATCCAGACAGACCGTGGAATTAAATAAGGCAAATGCCCATAGCCCCCCCTTTATTCCCAGACCAACGTGGTTGTGATGCCTTGTAGCTGTGCCTTAATCACGGGTATCAAAGAAAGAGGGCGGCTCATGGGTATTCGCCATTTTTAATGACACCTTTTATCTAACTTGTTGTTTACTGCCTGTTGTCAAGTGTAAGGGGCACTTTGCACACTACAACATCGCAGGTGCGATGTCAGTGGGATCAAATTGAAAGTGACGCACATCCGGCGTCGCAGTCGATATCGTAGTGTGTAAAGCCTTTTTGATACGATTAACGAGCGCAAAATCGTCGTAATCTTATCATCGGTGTAGGGTCCGACATTTCCATAATTTGGAAATGACCGATGTTACGATGTTGTTCCTCGTTCCTGCGGCAGAACACATCGCTGTGTGTGAAGCCGCAGGAGTGAGGAACATCTCCTACCTGCGTCCTGCGGCTCACGCTAGCTATGCGGAAGGAAGGAGGTGGGCGGGATGTTTACGTCCCGCTCATCTCCGCCCCTCCGCTTCTATTGGCCGCCTGCCGTGTGACGTCGCTATGACGCCGCACGACCCGCCCCCTTAATAAGGAGGCGGGTCGCCAGCCAGAGCGACGTCGCAGGGCAGGTCAGTGCATGTGAAGCTGGCGTAGCGATAATGTTCGCTACGCCAGCTATCACCATGATATCTCAGCTGCGACGGGGGCGGGGACTATCGCGCTCGGCATCGCAAGCATCGGCTTGCAATGTCGTAGTGTGCAAAGTGCCCCTAATCCTTCTCGGCATCAAGAATACTGGCATAATGGAGAAGTGGGGTTTTAGTATAGAACCGTTAAGTGAATGGTAGGAGCAATGCATACTGGTAAGTGAGGGAAAGGAAGTTCCTACACCTATAGTGCTGATGGTATGTTGATAAAGATATTCAATATAGCAACAAGGTTGAAAGTACAAAAATCTCCTAGGAGACACTAGCATAAAACTTAACATTTATTTAAGACCTAAATAAAAAGTGAACAGGGTCACTAGTAGTCGTGATTAATATTAAAAGAAAAAACACACATCTGGAGTGAGATCCCAGCACAATACAAGTCAGTGCCGCTATGTGTAATAAGTGCAAAAACATGCAGCATCTGACATAAGCTATTCAGAGATCAACCCCAGCGTACGCGACACAGATTGAATCCATGTGTAAAATGGTCATATCAGACCTAATCCACTCCAAAATATATACTCAGCTCACTCATATAGTGGAACTTGGAGCGGTCATGGATAGTGAGATCCAAACCTGCCACTTAAGCCTCAAGGGACCACCTACATTCAGACATGGGGGTCCTGCTGTAGCAAAAAAAGGAAAGGTCTCACCACATCCAGGCGGGCTTCATTCAATTATAGTAAACCTGCATCCAATGTGCTCCTTAGTCCGGTTTACTTAATTATAATGCAATCTACTTCCGACGCGTTTCATAAGATCTTCAGGGAAGTATCATTTAGTAATCCATATTCATAAAGGCAATCAGTCCTCAAGAACTGACACCGTCGGACAAATCAATCCTTCGGATCCTGGTCCTAGCTCAAATTGATCGCCCTTTACCGGACGCAAACATACACGTCCTCCATGTGAAGTTCCAGTTTAAATGTGCCGCGCTCCAATACAATGGGCTGCGCCATTTTATATCACGCGCACACGCGCAGTGCACCCTATTCAAACGAATGACGTATCTACCGGATAACTTGTACTGGAATTTCTCTATTACCCCTTGTAATACTAGTTCCTTATTAGGGAAATCAGCTTCGCCCGAAAACTTCCTTGCAGTCTCAATCTGCTCCTTCAGTGAATCCTCCAATGCATTCAGCCCATTGTATTGGAGCGCGGCACATTTAAACTGGAACTTCACATGGAGGACGTGTATGTTTGCGTCCGGTAAAGGGCGATCAATTTGAGCTAGGACCAGGATCCGAAGGATTGATTTGTCCGACGGTGTCAGTTCTTGAGGACTGATTGCCTTTATGAATATGGATTACTAAATGATACTTCCCTGAAGATCTTATGAAACGCGTCGGAAGTAGATTGCATTATAATTAAGTAAACCGGACTAAGGAGCACATTGGATGCAGGTTTACTATAATTGAATGAAGCCCGCCTGGATGTGGTGAGACCTTTCCTTTTTTTGCTACAGCAGGACCCCCATGTCTGAATGTAGGTGGTCCCTTGAGGCTTAAGTGGCAGGTTTGGATCTCACTATCCATGACCGCTCCAAGTTCCACTATATGAGTGAGCTGAGTATATATTTTGGAGTGGATTAGGTCTGATATGACCATTTTACACATGGATTCAATCTGTGTCGCGTACGCTGGGGTTGATCTCTGAATAGCTTATGTCAGATGCTGCATGTTTTTGCACTTATTACACATAGCGGCACTGACTTGTATTGTGCTGGGATCTCACTCCAGATGTGTGTTTTTTCTTTTAATATTAATCACGACTACTAGTGACCCTGTTCACTTTTTATTTAGGTCTTAAATAAATGTTAAGTTTTATGCTAGTGTCTCCTAGGAGATTTTTGTACTTTCAACCTTGTTGCTATATTGAATATCATTTCCCTGGGTTGTCATAAAGTTGGCTATTATAATTATGTTGATAAAGAGCAACGACGTACTAAAAAATAGCGTATGGCATGTTACCGAGCATGAAAATGGAGCAGTTATTAGACATATTAGACTGACATTTGCTCCAAATGCTTCTAGTGTGCAATGATGCCAAAGTTTTCTACAGGTTTTATATGGAAACATGAGTACGCTTTAAACATCATCGTTTTTACAAAAAAATAACTCTGTAGTTTGTAACAAAAAAGCATAAAAAGTGATTCTGCTCAAAGTAGCATAGTTTTAAGATCAATGTAGTCTACAGATTTAGAAGATTTATGTCCATGCATATTATTTCCTTTTATTTTCATTTAGTCGATAGTGCTGCAGCTCTCACTGCACAATGACACTACGGCGTGTAACATCCCGGCAGACAATGACATGGCTCCAATTACTCTGTGTTAGGCTATTAGGATCGATTATGTTGTTCATATTGTTTTCAATTGAAAAAACTCACAGTCTGAAAAGAATTGTGCTATAATTGATGGCGTTTAACCAGCTGGTGACTAAATCTGTATCAGTAGATGTATCGATCACAAAAAAATCGAATTGGTGTAGTGCTGTCACTGCCTATCGGGTTCTGCTTGGTCTTCAACTTGAAAAATCAAAACCATTACTGTACTTGGCTTTTTACAGCTATTTTTTATGATACAATAAAGTCATAGTAATATATGATATGTGAAACTGCCCCCTGATATGTAACAAAAGGGGATCACTCCCCTACATTGTGGATTTCTTGAAATATTGGAACTTATGAAAACAATGAAACAATGAAAGTCATTACAATGCCCATGACACGCAGTTATATTGCAGTGAACGGGTAATTGCAGACGACAGACACAAGGAGGCTTGGGAGAGCTACGAAGTCTGATGATTCTAGCTATCGACATGGTGTACATGTGACACCCTGGCCTATCAGGTCGTCACAGGGTATTGTGCAATCTGCCCTTCTGTGCAATATCCACCTCCTCCTTGGTTACGGGTCCCTAAATTATGGTGTTGCCAAAACCAGCTTATCAAAATCCTAGGAACACTCTGCACTACACTCACCAGACACACCAGTGGACGGCCTGAGTGGAATAGGGTCGCCCACTTGGGGGGTTGGTAAGGGGAGGTCAGGAGTGTCAGGAGTAGGCCAGTGTAGTGTTGGAAGTGAAGGAGAGAGGAGGTCAGGAGCCGGGCTCCTTGCAAGTAACTAGGTGGCAGAAGGTGGTCTGAGCCTAGTAGGAGCTGGACCCCCAGTCGCAGGGGATCGTGACAAGGGGCACGGTATTGTCGAGGAGGACAGTCGGCGGCCTTGTACCATCACCGGGTTGGGATCAGGACACGACGGGGTACGTGGACCCTAGGTCAGGGAGTAGCTTCAGGCAACCTGACAATTCACCCGACGAGAACGGAGCCTTCAAGATATGCTCTCCACCCTCTCCAAAATCGGGGTACTAGCGCAACGAGGGGGATATGACTTTCCACAAAACGGTCCAGGAAATCCCAAGCATGAACCCTACTAGCAAGCTCCCACAGTTAGCCACACTGGGGAGCGGGGCCCGACTAGTTTCAAGCTACCGGGGTCAACTAAGAAGCAGACTAAGTGCCAGGGAAAAGGTCACAGATCATCAGGCAACACCACCAGGAACGGGACCCAAACTAGCTCCCCTCAGCAGCAGCGGTGTCCAGAACTTTGGTTTACCAAGTTGTCGGTGTCAGCTTCATGGACTGAGTGAGTACGCAACTGACTCTTCCACCCCTCAACGGCACTTCTCAACCCCATCACCGAGTCCCGGGGCATCCCCCCTACCCGTGGAGGGTCGCAAAACCTGGCTGCCCCTTCATCACCCTGGGTACTCCCCAATGGCAGCGGGGGAACTCCAACACCTTACCACACACCACGGGTGGCGTCACGAACTGTAGATACTCCATCCCCTGTAAATATCCCCTTCATTTGAGTGGCTGCATGACCCCCGGGTCCGGACGCCCCTCGAGCCACCGCGGATCCGTATCCGAGCAGCTCGGCTGCTGACGTGGGGGCGGCACATACACGGCTTAGGCACCTACCAAATATCCAACTTTGTGACATGCCTTGAGGACGTCAAAGGATGTTTAATTGTGAAATTTCCCTTTAACCCCGTATGTCCGTTCCTACCTGTAAATCCACACTGCAATCTGCAAGTCTGGGTAGGACAGTGAACAGATGCTTCCATTTCACACATGACAGATTCTGGCTGTATTATACATCTGGCATCTGTCTGAAAAAGCAGCAATCAGAGCTGGATCCGGTCACTACTGTTTATCAATCATCACAGCATTTACATGGAGAGATGTACTAGTTCCTATCAACCACTTGTAAAGAGATCCCAAGGTATTGATATGTTTCCATGAAAAACAAAACAACTGCACTTCACAATAGTTTAGATGTAGAAAAGTCTATCTTCCAATTTATTGAGTAGAGGGTAATTTCATAATATTAGGACATATGCAAATTAATTTTTGACATTTTGACCTGTCCCAGGTCTTAAAGAGAATCTGTCCCCAGGTTTTTGTCACCTAATCTGACAGCAGCATAAAGTAGGGGCAGAGATCCTGATTCCAGTGATGTGTCACTTACTAAGCTGCTTAGTGTAGTTTTGATAAAATCACTATTAATCAACAGTAGATTATCATTACAGGACTACTTGGTGTGCTTCAGGTAGTCCAGCAGATTTATGAGCTCTGTATAACTTTTAGATCTGCAGCAGAGAAAACAGTGATTTTATCAAAATGACAGCAAACAGCTCACTAAGTGACACATCGCTGGAATCAGGGTCTTTGTCACTACATCATGCTGCTCTCATATGGGAGAGCAAAAACTTGGTGATAGATTCCCTTTAATCATATGGTCCTGTATTGAGAAGATGTCTGCATTGGTGCTGTGTCGTTCTGTGGAGTGTGTGATAGGTTACCATGACAGCCGGGGCCTACTGAGGGCCTCCATGGCTATAATCCTGTTATTCCTGTAAGGCCCCCTTCACACGTCCGTGAAACACGTGCGTGTTTGGTCCGTTTCCGTATATGCCGGAGACACGGACAAACGTGCACCAATGTTAATCTATGATTGTGGTCACACGTGCGTTATTTCATTATGTCCGTGTGTGCGTGTCCGTGATCCGTATGTGTGTGCGTTTGGCACGGATGCATGTCAGTTATCTGCACGGAGCACGCACACGTGGACACAATGAAAGTCTATGGGTATGTGCACACACGTTAGTAAACACGTATGCATCTACCTATAGTCCGTGTCCGTTTGGTGTTTTTATTTCTAGTGATGTCGGCTATTCTTTCTATTTCTGTGTATGTCGGTCAATCTCCCTGAGTCCGTCGGTCGGTCTCTCTGTCTCTCTGTCGGTCTCTCTGTCTGTCTGTCCCTCTCTCACAGTCTGTCGGTCAGTTTCCCCCCCTCTCTCATACTTACCGTTCCCCGATCTCCGGCGCAGCGCTGCACGGCATTCACACTGCTGCGGCGGCTTTTACTATTTTGAAAAAGCCGGCCGCTCATTAAACAATCTCCTATTCCCTGCTTTCCCCGCCCACCGGCGCCTATGATTGGTTGCAGTGAGACACGCCCCCACGCTGAGTGACAGGTGTCACACTGCACCCAATCACAGCAGCCGGTGGGCGTGTCTATACTGTGCAGTAAAATAAATAAATAAATAATTAAAAAAAAACGGCGTGCGGTCCCCCCCAATTTTAATGCCAGCCAGATAAAGCCATACGGCTGAAGGCTGGTATTCTCAGGATGGGGAGCTCCACGTTATGGGGAGCCCCCCAGCCTAACAATATCAGTCAGCAGCCGCCCAGAATTTCCGCATAGATTATATGCGACAGTTCTGGGGCTGTACCCGGCTCTTCCCGATTTGCCCTGGTGCTTTGGCAAATCGGGGTAATAAGGAGTTATTGGCAGCCCATAGCTGCCAATAAGTCCTAGATTAATCATGTCAGGCGTCTATGAGACACCCTCCATGATTAATCTGTAAGTGACAGTAAAAAAACACACACACCCGAAAAAAATCCTTTATTAGAAATAAAAAACACAAACACATTCCCTCATTACCAATTTATTAACCCCCGACAAACCCTCCATGTCCGGCGTACTCCACAGTCCTCCAGCGTCGCATCCAGCGCTGCTGCATGGAGGTGACAGGAGCAGCAGAAGACACCGCCGCTCCGGTCACCTCCACACAGCAAATGAAGACAGCCGGCGATCAGCTGAGCTGTCACTGAGGTTACCCGCGGCCACCGCCTCATCCACCGCTGGATCCAGTGACAGCGGGTAACCTCAGTGACAGCTCAGCTGATCGCGCGGCTGTCTTCATTAGCTGCGTGGAGGTGACAGGAGCGGCTGTGTCTGCTGCTGCTCCTGTCACCTCCATGCAGCTGCGCTGGAAGCGACGCTGGAGCATCCTGGATTCCGCCGGACATGGAGGGCTTTTTGGGGCTGATTAAAGTGGTGAACCAGGGTATATGTTTGTGTTTTTTATTTCTAATAAAGGATATTTTCGGGTGTGTGTTTATTTACTGTAACTTACAGATTAATCATGGAGGGTGTCTCATAGACGCCTGACATGATTAATCTAGGACTTATTGGCAGCTATGGGCTGCCAATAACTCCTTATTACCCCGATTTGCCAAAGCACCAGGGCAAATCGGGAAGAGCCGGGTACAGCCCCAGAACTGTCGCATATAATCTATGCGGCAATTCTGGGCGGCTGCTGACTGATATTGTTAGGCTGGGGGGCTCCCCATAACGTGGAGCTCCCCATCCTGAGAATACCAGCCTTCAGCCGTATGGCTTTATCTGGCTGGCATTAAAATTGGGGGGGACCGCGCGCCGGTTTTTTTTAATTATTTATTTATTTATTTTACTGCACAGTATAGACACTCCCACCGGCTGCTGTGATTGGGTGCAGTGTGACACCTGTCACTCAGCGTGGGGGCGTGTCTCACTGCAACCAATCATAGGCGCCGGTGGGCGGGGAAAGCAGGGAATAGGAGATTGTTTAATGAGCGGCCGGCTTTTTCAAAATAGTAAAAGCCGCCGCAGCAGTGTGAATGCCGTGCAGCGCCGGGGATCGGGGATCGGTGAGTATGAGAGAGGGGGGGAACTTCAGTCACTCGGGGGATTAGCGGTCATCGGTGAATCCTTCACAGGTGACCGCTAATCAGTACTCGACACAGACAGAGCCGCGGTATGAGGATAAAGTCGGGTGAAGTTCACCCGAGTTCATTCTCATCGCGCAACTCTGTCTGCTGTCAGCCGACATTTATAAACGACATTGTGCAGCACACACACGGACATTCCACACGGACATTCCACGTACACATACACGTTAATTCCACACGCACACACGGACGTTCTGCACACAAACACGGCTAGCATACGCAATTCACACAGTTGCCACACGGACCATAAAAACGGACACAAAAACGGGACACGGACCCGAATAACGGCCCGTAACACACGTGCGTGTTTTTCACGGACGTGTGAAGGGGGCCTAAAGCTCAGCTACAGGAAACCATCATTTACACTAAATTCTGCAATATTACAGTATTGTAGCATAGGAAGCAAGCAATCAAAAGTTTGATTACATGTTCAGGTTCTGTAAAGCCATGTTCCCACCATGAGTTCTTGGCTTCTTTTGATGTTACAGATTTTCTGGACTTTTTAGGTAAATTAGGTTACTTGAGGGTTTTCTTCATTACGTGTTTCTGTGCGTTTTTTTCCACATACATCTTTAGGCCTTGGGCACACTTGCCGGTTTTTGCTGCGGATTTCCTGCGGATTTGCTGCATGTTTCACTGCAGAAAATGTTCATAACATCTCTGCAGTGATTCACCGCAAATCCTATGGGAAAAAAAATGCTGTGCGCACTATGCGGATTTTGACAGATACAGGTTTTGCTGCGGGATTCCCGCAGCAAAAACAATTGCATGTCACTTCTTTTACGCAGGTAGCTGCGGGATTTCAATCCATCAACTGCAATGTAATCGTGAAATCCCGCAGGGAATAACGCAGGCAGCAAATTCTGTGCGGTTCATTGCGTTTTCCTGCGTTATTCCTTTCAGTATTTTGCGTTTTCGGGACATAATGTTCAGCACTGCCTGCGTTTTGCAGGGAAGTGATGTCATTATGACAGGAAGAGGAAGCGGAGCAAAGAGTAAACACACACAGATCAGACATAGACATATAGTAAACACACATATCGCACTCACACACAGACACAGACATATAGAATACACATAGAGATCAAACGTACATAAATAAAAAAAAAAAGCGTATGCTCCGCCGTATTTTTTACCATCCAGCCGAGGTAAGCACACAGCGGCAGCCCAATATTCTCAGGCTGGGGAGGGCGAGGGCCATGGTTAATGCCCCCATCCCTCCTGCAGCCGAGAATATCAGCCCGCAGCTGTCCCGGGACTGTTGCATCCATTATACGGCAGTACCGGAGTGTCCCTGGCTCTTCCAGATTGCCGTGATGCAGTGGCAATCCAGGTAATAAGGAGTTTAATGGCAGCAGATCGCTGCCATTTAAGTTCAGGCTTAATCATGGCAGCATTTATGAGACAGCTTCCATGATTAACCCGTAAGTAAAGTGAATAAAGACACACCGAAAAATCCTTTATTTTAAATAAAAGACAAAAAAGCCCCCTCTTTCACCCCTTTATTAACCCCTCCCAACACACAGCTCCACCGAGGTCCCACGACGCTTGCATCCAGCCGCGTCTGACACCGTACTGAATGCAGCCTCGTAACGAGCCTGCAGAGGTAATTAGTTACAGGTCATTTCTCATGGCCGGTAATGTGAACACACTACCGACCGTGAGCACTGCAGTGTCCTCACAGGGACTCTATCTATTGATAATCTATCGATCTCTCTATCCTTCTATCTATCTATCCATTATCTATTTAGCTATCCTTCTATCTATCTATCTATTTCTCTATCTATATCAGAAGGAAATTACCTTTTTTTTTTCAATGTGCTTTATTGCATTAAATGCATTAAAACACATGTACCAACTCGCGGAAAAACTGCACCAAAACTGCACAAAAACGCAATAAAACGCATGCGGATTTCGGTGCGGGTTTTTTTGTTTTTGTTTTCCGCGGGTGCGGTAATCTTTCATTCCCCACAGAATTTTCTTAACAAAATTCCTTTTTCCAGTGCGCACAGGGCCTTATTTAGTTTTTGATGCTATGATTTTTGTCTCTTTATCGTATGTCATTTTTTAAATAAAGCTGATTTGTTTTTGATACTTCCTGGTTTTTAGCTTTGGCAAAAGTTTATTGATACAGTCATGAGGATCATATGGATTTTTGGTGCGGAAACAAAGGAAAAATGCATTTGCATTTTTCACCTGCGGATTATCCACATCTAATGCAAGTCTATGGGGAAAATCTGCTCATACAACTCAGCGTATCCGCAAGACAAAATAACATGTTGCAGATTTGAAACACGCAATGTAGGTCAGTTTATTTTAATTTTTAATTTTTTATTTATTATTTTTTTTTAAATGTTTTTAAAAAAATAAAAAATAATTAAAATTTGAATTAGCATTTTTTTTCCCAGTTTAAAAAAGTAGATGAAAATATAAATATATTTATTATTGCTCATTGGCAGACAGACAGAAAAGGACACCTGTACAAGAACAATATATTGACCCATTGTTTTGAAGCTAGAAGTGTCCCCTCCTTACCTCTTGAGCCCCTCTGCGGCTGCACAGGTTGCAGCAATGATATGTCCGCCCCTGGTATCGCTGAATCTGTAAAGGTAACGGTAAAATCTGTAAAGAGAGAAAAACAAACACTAGAATTTCCGGTTTGGTTCTCGCACCTCTATTAAAAAATGCAAAAAAAAAGAAGCAATTAAAACAATAACTCAAAATGGTTTATAAACTCCAGCCTCATATGCAAAATCCAACAAAAAGCTCCATCACAGGAAAAATAAAATAGTTCTAAGTCCTAGAAAATGCTGACAATTTGAATTTTGAAACCTACTAAAATAATTAAAAAACTACACTGCACTTGCTACATTCATACTGATATTTCCTGGTCATTTTTACCAGACAATGAAAGCCATAAAAATAAAACAAAAAAAGCCAATGGGATTTATTTTACCAATTCATCTTACTTGAAAATGCCATTCACAACTGCAACTTATCCTCTAAAAATCAGATTCTCATGTGACTATATTGAAGGGGAAATATAGGAGCTATAGCTCGTGGAAGAAGGGGAGCTAAAAATCAAAGCCCAAAATTGAAAAATCATTAATATATAGGATAGAATGCATAAAAAAAACATTAACAGCAATGTAATTAAACGTTTATAACAACTAAAACACGTAATTATTTTTTTTATAGTGTAAAATATTCATAATTCCATAATATTTATCTGAAAGATTTTCAGTATAAAGGACACATCTAACTTTTATCATAGTAGATATGGTTGTGATCATACTCATTCAGATTCAATGGAATCTTTTGAAACATACGCTTTAGATTTACATTATATATATGGTATATATATATATATATATATAAATATATATATATATATATATATATATATATTTATATATAGCTGTAGATTTATACTATTATATATATATATATATATATATATATATATATATATATATATACATATATATATATATTTTTTATTATTATTTTTTTTTTCCACTGGGTATATTGAAAAGGGTGGCACTTCATTATATAATTGAGCCAAATGTAAATTGTTGTATGCCATCTTAAATCTATACAAAATTGCACACTATTGACATGTATTTGGCTATAATAGATTAAAGGTGCAACGTGAAAATGCGACACCCGCACGGGACCCCAGGGGATTGGAGTAGCTCGGTCCGTTCCCTGTGCACCCGTCGCCGAGCCAGTGGTTGTGCAGTCGTGGCCTGGCCCGGTTCCATGGCCCCATGGTGCACAATAAAAAAGGGTTAATTTAAAGGGGATAGTCCGACTACCCCAGCTCCCCTGAGCTTTGGTGCCCCAGGGCAGTTCGGCGTCGACCTGGATCTGTACCTTGTCCTGGGGGTTTGCTCCCCGCTGCGTGCCGAGTCCCGTGTTGAGCCCTGGGTCCTGCTTCCAAGGGATCCCTCTGTCCCCGAGTCTGGATCACCTCCACTCTAACCGGGCACTCCTCCTCCTGTTAGTGGCTTGTATACAGGCTCCAAGTGGCTTCAGCCTCTCCACATATCACTCTTTCTCTGCGTTCCTCTGCTACTCTGCATGCAGCAGCTGCTCTCTCCACTCCTCTCCTCACCACCTTCACACACTTCTCCACACTTCTTCACTCACACCCTCCGCTCTCCCCAGGGTCCTAACTACAGGGGGGTTGGATTTATACTTTAAGAGACCAACCCTGCTGATCCTGTGTCTCTGTCAGTGCCCTCTAGTGGTGTGGATGGTGTGGTGTGGGTGTTGTTGGTGTGCCGTACTGGTGTGTTTTGGCACAGGTGATAGGAATTCAGCTTGCCACTACTGGAGGTCTATTTGTAGCGGCACCAGTTAACCGCAGGGGCGCCACAAAAACATTTAAAAGCAAATTGTGCTTGATGGCATACAGCAAAGTGATAGCTAAGTCCAAGCATAGAGACAAGCTTCTACAATAATCATCTTCCTTGTGCTAAAAAAAAAGTCACTACATTATACATGGAATTAAAACAAAAAAATAGAGATCCCATCTCCTGACTTTATGATAATATATAGTATGTGATAATATATAGTATATTATAGTGGGAGAGCATTTTGAGCAAATATTAGACATCTTTATATGTATTACAGATCGCTCAGTGGGCATCTGACGGGCAGTCTGCCTCTGTAAAGCAGACCATAGATCAGGATAGATCCGAAAATCAGACTAAACTAATGCATGCTGCAAGTTGTTTCCATATGGACCATATTATTGGATCAGTGTGGGTTCTGCTGACCATTTGAAAAACTCCTAAAACTGATGACTGTGAATGTAAAGCTAATGTAGTAGAGCATGGCAATTACTTTTATAGGACTCGTAATATGTTTAGGTAATGAAATTGGAACAGAAACACATTTAGCTAGTAATGCAATCCTGGCTAGTTGCCTGAATGTTTTCTCCAAATAATGGCAAAAAGTGCACTTTGTAGTATCAAGTCAGATAAAAGTAGGTAAAGAACATTTAAAGGGAACCTGTTACAAGATTTTTGAGTTCTAAACCAAAACTAGCACCTTAAGCAGCGCCTATGCTGCATTCTATAAAGGTGCATTTTGTACCCTGACTCCCCCTTAAGACCCCCCAAATATCTTTATAAAATCTTCCGCCATGTATGCTAATCTTTTGGTCCGGTTCAATGGGCATCCTATTTTGCAGCTCCTGTCCCTCCTCTCAGTGCTGATTGCAGTCCTCCTTTGATGATTGATGTGGATGACACCTCCAGCACCATCCACGTAGCTGGGCAAAATCTCATGCCTGTGCAGAGACATTGCCGGCTTATGCAAGCGCACTTTGATCTGCCCTATTGCAGGTAGAGCCAAAAACATTGGTGTGCCAGCGCGACCAGCCGAATTCTTTATGCAGGCGCGAGATATTACCTTGTGATGTAGATGATGTCACCTGTCGACCAAAATCTCACGCCTGCACAGTGATATTGCCACTATTTGTGTAGCTGTGTCCAATTCTGCAGCCTAAAGATATTTACTTATTAAGGTCTAAGCCGTAATTCCAGCCATAGAGACTTGGATGGTGCAGTGAAGGGTTAGTGGCTATTCTATAGGCCCCTTTATTGGGGTTGAGCCCACCCGTGTATGTTCGGGTTCTCCGGGTTCGGCTTAGCTGTAGTTAAAAGTTTGTTTCATGACCCAGACTTGACCGAAACCTATATAACTCAATGGAGACCTGACCTTATCGGCTCGACTAACAAGAATAATGGAAGGCTCTGATTGATCAGTTCGGCTCTCTGCTCACATGAAGTCAGCCATAAACAGACTATTTCCTAAAGAGGGAGGGCAGGGTTTTTCATTTTTTTAGACGCACAGTAACTGAACACATTATTTTTACCCCCAGTTAGAGCCATTCAGAAACCGCAAGCAGCTCTTACTGGGCCGAGCACCAAGCTTACCCCAATGCTCGATCAAGGGGTTAACATACAAACAGCACCCAAACTCGGACACAGACTTTTCATAAAAGAGTGTGTTCAGGTTTGAGCCCCGGACACCCAGGGTTCAGTACAAACACCGACCTTTACAGTTCACTTATCTCTGCCCCTTTACTGCAGTAACCAACACAGCACCATTCAGGTTTATGTGCCTAATACTACAGCTCATCCCTGTTTAAGAGGAGTCTGTTAGAATAAAATGACTGTTCCAACTAAGTACAGGCGCTCTGTGCACCTTGGGATGGCCAAACATCCCCTCCCTCTTCTCATTTGAATGACGGCTCTGGTTTTATAGAGGCAGAGAAGAGCAGTGATAGATGGAAAACAAGTAGGAGGGAAGTTGCACTTAAATGTTTAACCATGCCAATGGTGGACAGAGCGCTTGTTATTGGTTTGAACAGTCATTCTATGCTAACAGAGTGCCTTTAAGTAAATCAACAAGAATGGTGCCGGTTTTATGTGAGCCCAACAGCCAACGTCAAGGCAACCTCTTATTGTTGGGTCCTTATCAAACTAATGCCTCTCTTTGGGTTAAAAAACCCTACAATTTATGGGCAGATAGGAACCTGCTAATGAAGAATTAAAATTGCCTAAGGCTGAAGAGCAAAAGTGCTCAATCAGATGGCATGGCTCTATAATCTAAGAAAAAGACTAATGACACTTCCTAACTTTCTAGGCACCTTGTGTTATGGAGTGACCATGGTAACACAGGGAAACCTGCGCTCAGCCTAACACCCGAAGGTACACTGAAAGGTAGGGAGGTCTAGGCCTCCAACCTAGACCCTATCTCCTGTCCTTGTCCCTGATGATAAGACTCCCCTCCACAACCCACTACCCAGGGGGAAAGGGCAAGAACAGAAATCTACAACCCCACTGACAAATAAAGACAAAACAGGGGTAAGAACAACTACAACTCATACACACAGCAACCACACACAAAGAAACCATTAAAAGTGCACAAGGGAAAGAAAACAGACTACTGGGTAACATCCATTCCGTGCAACCAGCACAGCTAGAACTACTGCAGCAAGCACCAATGCTGCAGCCCACAATGCAAGTCTCAGAGAGAGGGTTTCACCAGCTCCTTTCTCCTCCTGGCCAAGCTACCAAATGATGAAAATAACCAGTACCCTCTGGTGGAAGTAGAGGGTATTTATAGGACCTGGGCATGGTCCTAACCGAAAACACCTGACTAGGAGTCAGGAGCTGCTGGAAGGTAAACTGACATTAACCCTGTCCTCACCAAAGGAAAGGGAATCTATTTAATCACCAGAGTCTCACAAGATAAAGTGAGTTTCTGACCCACAACCTGTCACAAAAGTCTGCAACAGAGAAAAGACCATGACACCTTGGCGCTGGCTGTTGGGCTCACATAAAACTGGCCATTTTGGGTGCTAAGTATCTCAATTTTTACATGTTTTCCAAAGCAGTATTGCATGTATATATTCTTATATTCATTGTTACACATGTCTTAGCACTGCAGAGTACAACTGTCTCTTTTTTTGTTACTATGTTTCATGCTCAGTATGCACCTGTTTGCATTGGAAAGTTAGGAAGTGCTATCAGTCTTTTTCTTAGATTATAGGGTCATGCCTTCTGATTAACCACTCCTGCTCTTTAGCTTTGGGCAATTTTATTTCTTTATTAGGAGGTTCCTATCCACTCATAAATTGTAGGCTTTTCAATCCAAAGAAAGGCATTAGTTTGAAAGGGACCTAACAATAAGAGTTCACCTTGGTGTTGGCTGTTGGGCTCACATAAAACTGGCCATTTTTGTGTGCTAAGTATTTCAATTTTTACATGTTTCCCATAGCAGTATTGTATGTCTATATTCCTATATTCATTGTTACACATATTTTAGCACTACAGAGTGCAACTGTGTTAGTTTCCATCTAAAAGGTGACTGGAACCCGGAGTGATTTTACAGTCGGGTCAGTGGACTGACCGAGAGAATAAGTGATCGAGTAAGATAGATTGGCAAATAGGACGCTCAGCAGCAAGACCCTGTGCAGTTTACAAATGTTGAAGGTATTGTAGATGTGGAAAACTGAACGAGACATATCCCAAAGACTTGCAGCAGTAATAGCAGCAAAAGGTGGTCCTACAAAGTATTGACTTTGGGGGAGCTGAATACAAATGCACATCACAATTATCAGATTTCAATTTTTAAAATAATTAGTAAACCATGTATCTTTTCTTTTAGACTTCACAAATACTTGCTACTTAGTGTTGGCATATCACATAAAATACTGATAAAATGCATTTAAATTTGTGGGTGTAACATGAAAAAATATGGAAATGTTTACGATTTTGAATACTTTTTCAAGGCACTGATTATTGTGAGCCCCATTAGGAACAAGGACCAATATAAATGGTTGCAGTCTCTGTACAGCATTTGGGAATGTGTTAGTTCTACATAAGGAATGAGTAATGAATAAATAAATTAATAGAATTTAACCTGTGAGCCCATTAAAATGCCATCCTGACCCACATTGAATACCAATATGAATAATATGAACTCAGCTGCTAATCCAAGTAACTTTCTGCAAGCAGTCTCTTTCATATAACTTGTGAAATTGGGATTATTTAGTAGATATTTAGACTTGTCTTAGAATATATTCATCTAAGCAAAGTGTTCAACAGAAGTTGTAAGAATCATTTTACATTTTATTTAGCAGAAAAAAAATTCCACATCCAAGTGAACTGGGCATATAAATAAGAAATGTTTGTAGGTCCCTGTAGAACAACTAATTTAAATAAATATTTGATTAAAAAAGTATGTGATTTAAACTAAAGTGGCAAAAGAATATATTAGTGCTGGATTTCTATCAGAAAAGCATAGTCTGCCTGGGAATCACCCTGTAATGAACTGCTATGATATCCAACCATTTCTAGAAATGCACAATAAAAGCTAATAATTAAAAGCCGATGGCCATAAATAAGATTGCATTAATGTTTCTAATGCAGCAGAACATGGGAATAGTGCTTAGCTATTGAAAAAAATGTAATATGCACAGAACAGAATTCTTTACTTGTTGTCTTTTATTATAGGCGACAAACAGAGACCCTGTGTATTCCAAAGTGTTCCTTAAATGGCATGTAAATTGAGAACATTGGCTTTGGTGTAGACTGGAGGGGCTCCATATGCGGCCAACAATGAGGGGGAAGAGCTGTCATATGGAAGGGCCTGTGTATTTATTTTTTGCCAAAAGCTCAATTTGTGCTGGAAGACAAGACACCCGCTGACTGCTGAGTCTCCAGTAACTTCTGACCAGGGGAATAGCTAAAAGTGATTTAATAAATAAATCAGTGTTTAAATATAATCCATAAAATAATAATGACATAGAAAAAGCAGAGTAAGATGAAAATCCTGCAATTCTGCAATCCAATTCAATTCTCACAAAGTGCTCATTTAATCAAAGATAGCAAATTAGACTGGACACCTAATATTTATCAAATCTATTAAAAATATTCCACCTAGAGTGATCCTGCTGGTGGCTGGGGCGCAGAATTTAAAGATAATCTGTCAGCACAATTTTGTAATCTAATATAATGACATGGCTGTAATGGTGCTGTAGTAAAGATTAATATTATAATATACTTTGTAGGTTTTCTTTAATCAATATTCGAGGTTTTCTGCTAATTACATTTTGCTGCACAGGGGCCAAACTGTACATTGGGTCTTCTCCTCCCTATTTGTGATTCCCCCGACCCCTCCGCCTGCCTCTGGTCTGTGAATGATCTGCCTCCCATGTCTGAAATCTCAGCAGTGACCTGATATTCGCAGACTGGAGGTAAGCGGAGGGGCCGAGGAATCACAGACAGGGAGAAGACCCAGCGTACAGTTCAGCACCTGTGCACCGAAATCTAATTTGATTTCAGTGCACAGGGGCGAGACTGTACACTGGGTGTTTTCCTCACTATCTGTGATTTCCCGACCCTTCCTCCTACCTGCGGTCTGTGAATGTCAGGTCACTGCTGAGATTTCAGAGAAGGTAGGTCTTTCACAGACCGGAGGCAGGTGGAGGGGTTGGGGGAATCACAGACAGGGATGAGAAGACCCAATGTACAATCTATCCCTGTGCAGGAAAATATAATTAGCAGAAAATTTCAAATGCTGATTAAAGAAAATCAATAAAGAGGATTTATTTGCTTACTTTACCTTGCAAATTCATCGTGCTGACAGGTTCTCTTTACTGGACAGTTTGGTTGCATATAAAGGATATGATAGTACCTGCTGGGCTTCCCTGCACAGACGTCACAAGTCCTGGCATTACTATCTTCACTGTATGCAAATTCTTAAAGCGCACCAACCACCAGGATTTTCCTATATAAACTAAAGCCAGTGCTATACTGGCGCTATCATGCTGATTCTATACATACCTTTAGTTGTTGGATTGGATGTATAGTTTTTGAAATACAGGCAAGTAAACTTACAAAAATGTACAGCTTTTTGATTGGCAGCAGCTGCCGAATAGCTAATATACGGGTGGGGTTTTGCTATCTATTCTCGCCCCTGTCTGCTGCCTGGCTGCATGGTCATTTTGCTTTTCAGCAACATCTGCCCTAGTTGGTATGATGCGAAAAAATTGTAGCATGTAACATTTTGTCCTTTGAGTCCGTGTGTCAAATCCCAAACTACTCGCATACCTTGATTTTTCCAACTCTTTCTTCAGTGTTTTTTCCTGTGTATACCTGAGAGTTTACAGCGTATAAGCGTTTGTTCTCACACGGAGTCCATATTTTTATGCCGTACTTTGCGGGCTTACTTGGATACAGTATCGTAATTTGAAAATGTATGTATGTATAAATCTGCGTTGACCAAAAGGACATAGATAAATTGATAAATAATAGTAGATGCAATATACAGTCCAAAATGAGATTATAACTCCTTTATTTTGCTCAAAAAATGTCTAGAGATTAGTATAAAAGGCTATCGGTCATTTTTGACCAAACAGTACAAATGTAAAAAAAAATGTGGAGCAAAAAGTAAAAAAAAAACCCCAAAAACTACCCATAGAAAGGAAAAGTCAATTAACCACAAGTTTCAGAACCGCATAATGAATATTTAAAAATATTTCAAATTCGGTCATTTTTGACCAACAGAACAGCAGGGTTAAAGAGGCATATACACTTTCTTGAAATGTCTGCCTTAGTAATTACTTGTCTTTCCCATGAAATAACAATAACAGAATGTGACATGCCTGCACCAGGGCCTGGGGTGACTTGTTACCGGGCAGTGTTTCGGCTCCTGGAGCACCGTGGTGGTGTGGCCCAGTTCCGTGACCCCGGCGGTGTCGTTTAGAAAATAGGAAGGGGATGATGACAGTTTATTCGTGATGCCACCTATGGTATGCGGCAAGTTAGGTGCCGCCGCTACGAGATAGGGCTCCCCAGGGCAAATTGTGATGTAGCTTAGATGGTGCAGCTCTCGACAGGTAGAGCTGGGCCGCAGGGCAGATGGGGGTGGTAGTAGTCTATGATGGCGGGGGTTGCAAGGCTGGAGGCATAGGTGAATAACCGAGTGACACAGGGATGCAGACTCAAGGTTTTTACTCAATGTAGCAGGTTCCAGGGTAACTTGTGTCGCCCTCTTGCCTTGTGCCCTCGCTCACTGAACCCTGTGCCAGTGCCCGTGGACCCTGTTGGGTGACATGAAGCTCTATCTCTTGGTCCTTTTGGGTCACCTTCCAGGGAATTTGTGTGCGGATGTGGCTTTGGTGCTTGAAGTCACCTTAGCCGCTCGTTTTACTAGTGGAGTTCGTAGGTTCTTCTCCTCTAACCTAGGGACCAGTCCCCGTGTTGCAACCAAGTCCTTCCACCTGTGGATTATATGTGAAACAAATCAATGGAAGGTTAACTCCTATGGTCTCTAGGACCCCTTCTGTCTGTGCCCGGGCCGAGCGGTACCAGCTCCAGGCCTCTGGTCTTAGCTCCTACACTACTCCTTTACTTCTTTTTCCACTCTCCACCAGTGACTGAATGAATCTGTCCCCACTAGTAAGGCTCCACCCCCCAGCTTGGCTTCGGGTATAATCACGCCCTTGCCATGTCTGATGAGGTGTTTACTGAGTGAGGGTGTCATGCTGTGTGTGAACCGGTTGTGAAAACCTCCTTACCCAGGATGGAATACCACGCCTCTGGATGAGGTGCAGTACCTCTGTGGCGACTAAAGCCTCAGGGGTGCCACACATTTATTTTCTAAGAGATTTGTGTTATTCAGTTCCTCCAACATTCCTCATAAAAATCCCCTCCAGCAAAAAAAAAAAAAATTACAACTGGGTGTTTCCAGTTAAGAGGTGTGTACTATACTGGTAGCACTAATTGGATAATGTAATTTTGTTTATAAACACACCCCCAATTGTTAATTTATCAAACATTTCAAGGAGAATAATAGTGGAACTTCACAATGTAGAATTAGGAAAAAAAATACATCAGAAAGAATCTTTATTTTATGGGGAATACAATTATTTGATAAAAGAGAAATCCTAGAAGAGCTGACCAGTGACAGAACCTCTTTCAGCTACCAAATGTTTAAAGGTACCGTCACACTAAGCAATATCGCTAGCAACATTGCTGCTGACGCACAACTTGCTAGTGATGTTGCTGGTTGTTGCTGAATGTCCTGGACCATTTTTTAGTTGTTGCTCTCCCGCTGTGAAGCACACATCGCTGTGTGTGACAGTGAGAGAGCAACAACTGAATGTGCAGTGAGCAGGGAGCCGGCTTCTGCGGACGCTGGTAACCAATGTAAATATTGGGTAACCAAGAAGCCCTTTCCTTGGTTACCCGATATTTACCTTCATTACCAGGGTCAGTGCCAGCTCCCTGCTCTCTGCACACATAGCCGGAGTACACATTGGGTAATTAACCCGATGTGTACTCTGGCTAGGAGTGCAGGGAGCCAGCGCTAAGTGGTGTGTGCTGGTAACCAAGGTAAATATCGGGTTGGTTACCCGATATTTACCTTAGTTACCAAGCGCAGCATCGCTTCCACGCGTCGCTGCTGGCTGGGGGCTGGTCACTGGTTGCTGGTGAGATCTGCCTGTGTGACAGCTCACCAGCAACCCGTGTAGTGACGCTCCAGCGATCCCTGCCAGGTGAGGTTGCTGGTGGGATCGCTGGAGCATCGCTTAGTGTGACGGTACCTTAACTCAGGGGCCATTGATAACAGCTTTATGGAGACTGACGTTAACCAAGTGCTTAAACAGGGCATCACCAACAGATAAACTACCATGCTCAGAGATGGATTACTTAGAAAATCAAAACCTTCATGTGGTTCCTGTGGTCTTGGCCTTAGTCCTTAGTGGCAGAAGGTATATGCAAGCTGAAATCGTCTCGAAATTGTCTACAAGGAATGCACAATATAATAGTAATATTAATAATAATAATATTTCACTTGTATAGTGCCATTAATTCCATAGTGCTTTACATACATCAGCAACACTGTCCCCATTGAACATCTGCCAAGTCCTGCATACTTTTCTTTCCATATTACAATTTATTGCTCCGCATTGTGTAATAATACATTTTACAACATTTTGGCCGAGATTCATTAAGATTAAAAAAATAATTACTGTGTGATTACATTTTGTCAGCATATTTTCTTAGTATTTAGAGAAGATGCTCTGATTTGCTTGCAGAAGGGATCCAGGAAGCTTGCTTCTAGATTGAAATTCAGAACCAATGCAGGTCTCATCCCATTACTATAGTGGATAGGTAAAAAAAACAATAATAACATACCATATAAATTAGATGATGCATTTGACAGGAATACCACTTTGATCATCAAATGTAGATAGTAAACATCTGTATAACGAGAATAAGACAGTATATAGAGACCTGTATTTCATAGGAAGAATGGATTACTGAGCACGGCACAGAAGACGTGAATATAGGCTAGACCAGACATCTCAAACACGCAGCCCGCAGGCCGCATATGGCCGCTCGGGCTTCTTCTTGCGGCGCACAGGTCCGTGGACCTCATGATGATCAGTGCCCAAGGCCGCAGTGGTCAGCGCGTTATTTCATTTGAATGAGTTGCTGGCACCGCTCTGAGCTCTCTGCAGCTATACCTAAGGCAACGGCCGGCCAATCACAGGCCAGCAGCTGATGAAGTGATATGACGTCAAGTGCTGGACTCTGGCCTGAGGCTGCCATTGGTTTGGGCTGCAGAGAACTCTGCATGGCCCCAGCAGTTCATTCAAATGAAATAAAGCGCTGACTACTATGGGCATCGGCCACAAACTTCATGTGGTCCACAGGCCTGAGGGCCCAAGAAGAAGCAGAGAAGAGAACATCAAGGGAATGGAGAACAGGTGAGAATAATCTTTTTTTTTTAATGTGTATGAAACGCCCACGCCGGGGCTTGCAGGGCTCGCACGGTCACCGGGCCGGTGGTATTCGGGGTCAGGCTGTGAGTGGCCCGACCCGGCTTCCGTGACCCCCGGCGGGTTTCAATAAAAGGAAAGTCCGACCGTCAGTCCGGTGTTGCAAGGGGGACGGAAGGAGGGTAACGGGGTCCCTGGGGGGGCTTGCCATCGCTCTCCCCCAGGAAACGGTATGGGATGGGGACGGGGGATGCTTGCAGTGCCACCCGTGGTTTGCGGCCAGGTGTTCAGCTGCCGCTGCGCGGTCTCTCTCCGGGGCAGGTGTTACGGGCAGCCGGATGGAATAGCTCCCCACGGGTGGAGCGGGGGAGCCCCGAGAGGTTAATGAGACCCAGGGCAACAGTCCTCAGGAACACCGGGGGCACAGTACTCACAGCAGTCACGGTGTGTGGTTCCAGTTGTTCTTTATTTAAAGTCCGTTTCACATCGCACCCAGGTGCTGGTCCTCGCTGCCTGTAGCCTTTGGTCGGTCCCAGGCAGGTAGGAGGAAGGGGTGTCTGGTGAGGTGTTCTGGGGGTCTCTCCCTTTCGGTGCGTTAGTGCCGTCCCCGTGGCATAGAGCATCTTGGGAACTCGCCGCCTCTCTGTCTCTCTCATCCCTGGTAGCGGACCTAACAAAACCGCCACCGGGTACAACTTTCTCCAGGGAACCCCAGTCCTCAGCTCCATTCCCCTTCTCTAGGTTTTATCAGCCATGGTCTCGTGGCATCTCCTCAACAGGAGCTGTTCTCTGGACGTCTGCTCTCCCCTGCAGCCTCTGACGTTTTGACAAACTTTCTGTGTGTTCTGCACTAAACTCACTCCTATTCAGGCCCCCCTCCCCTTGGTTGTCATGGGGACCTGCCTGTGTCCAGCCACCTGCTCATTAAGGAGACAGGATGAGTCATGGACTCAGAACAAACTTCATGCTGCAAATGCTGTTAACTCCTTCCTGCCAGTGTGATGTTAGTGTGTGTTGTGGGGACCCTTTTTCCTCCTGCCCGGGAAAAATGGGGTAACATTTAATACCCTGTAATGACCCGTTTACAGGGGCGTTACATGTATATGAAGAACGGCATATAAGTGGAAATTACTACAGGATGGGACATTAATATAAGATAGGGACCAGGATGGGCACAATACTACAGGATGGGGACATTACTACAAGAAGACCAGGATGGGCACAATATTACAGGATGGTAACATTACTATAAGAAGACCAGGATAGGCACAATATTACAGGATGGTAACATTACTACAAGGAGATCAGGATGGGCACAATACTACAGAATGGGGACAAGGATGATGGTACTACAGGTACTACAGGATGGTAAAACTAACATGACAGTTGCCAATGTTTGTAAAAACCTCCGTGTGACAGTAAATAAACAGCTCCCAAAATGTTCCATGTTTTTAGGCATTTTTTTGGGTTAATGAGAATTAAAAGTGCATCATCCATAAAGAAACTTCTTCTGTGAAAATTCTATACTCTTACTCCAAAGACACAAATAATATCTTCCTTTTCCACCTCCTATTGGGCCAGCTGGTGGGTGCTATTTCACATTTTGACTCTACCTACAAAAAGGGTAGAAACCGTCCTGCTGAAATACTATTGGTGTGCAAAAAGTTGTGAAATGTATTTGTGAGGCCTAAAGCTAAAACAGTTGCTATCCACAGCATAAACACTTCTGTGACTCTGTAAATGATCTGTTCCAAAACTATCACATAAGAAATACAAGGGATAGAAATACAAGGAAATAAATATTCATGAGGTCGTTCTGAATAGATGTAGCAGATATAAACCTACAGCATATAATACATACATTTTTCCAGCTTTCGCTGATCTTACATTCTAACATTACAGGATTTAGTATTAAAACTGAAGATACATCTGTAGAGTAACCTGTGATTAAAATCAAACCAGCCAAGGCGAAAACCAAAGACTCAACATGGGCAGACTCAAACCCAAAAAGAGAGTGAAGAATAGCCATGTCGGAGTCCAGGAGATCAGACAGAATAAACAGAGACTAGTAAAACATTCCAAAATTAAACCAGAATGTGCAGCCAGGGATTAATCCAGAAAAATGGTCAGAAGAAAGCCATGTCCTAAAATAAGAATAAAAATACAATTTGTATAATATCATAGTATAGAAAATATAATAGGCAGCACATGGATTAGGAGTTAGATCGATTTCCTGAAAGACCACTGAATGCACCATGAGAGCTCCACCCTCCCCCCCATGTACATAGAATCTTATCAGTAGAATCTATCATCTCTAATCTCTATAATGTATAGTGCAATTTAGTCGTCAATAACTATGGATTTTACTTGAGAATTGAGAATTTTGAGAACAAATATTCAGTCCTGGTGGAGAAGCAAATGTCTCTGATAACATATTGTCACAATGACTATGGGATAATGGGGCTCCGGGGCTCTTAAACTGACCCTCAAGCTACGGGGACCTATGCTATCCTTAACCTCAGGGATACTCCTAATGGTGGCGAGGCCTTGAGTCTCCTTCCTGGCCCTGCTTCTCACCAGTCCTTCTCTTATTAGCTACTTACTATTGAATTATGAAAAAATTAAAATTACAGTTATACTTTAGGGTAGGGTTGTATGACAGTGGATCCAAAAGAATTGGAACGATTATGCAAATGACACTCTGATCAAAGTTTAATCCGAGTGACAGCATACTGTGATCTGATGCTCCCGGATGAGACAATCTGAGCACACTATGAGGAGAAGTGTGTCAGGGGGTGGAATTTCAACTGCACTCAGATGTCATCTGAGTGCAGTCCACTAATTTCCACACACTCATTGACTTGCATGTTGAGTACAGTCAGAATATGGAATCACTCAGACATGCCACAACCTGCCTGAAGAAAATATCTGACATGTCAGCAGCCCCATAGACTAACATTGGTCCAAAAATTGGTCCGTTTTTTAAAGGTTGAATAGGATCTATACATTTCTATCTGTGTAAATCTACAAGAGTTGTGGTGTGGTGCCAACTTGATAGGTACCATCATCCTGGGTGCATTTACAGAGTGTTCTATCTGCATTTGGTGCTTCCTCTTGCAGTTCAACATAGTAAAAATAGGTTTATGTAGATTTTCTTTAATGGTAATAAATTACAAGCTCTACTGGAGCAGGGGCAGACATGAATGAAAAATTAGTAGATAATTGGAAAGCACTGAATAATATTTTGCAGCATAGAATTAAAATCAAATAATGAGTTCTACAGTAAGAATTATCATCATGTAGAATGCCTATTAGTGATGAGCGAGCATGCTTGTAACTACTCGGTACTCGCACGAGTATCGCTGTACTCGGGCTGCTCGGCGGGGACCGAGTAATCTCGCGATACTCGTGCTGTACTCGTGGTCTTCATTTCTGCATGTTGGCGCTCTTTTGAGAGCCAGCCCTCATGCAGGGATTGGCTGGCAGACCACTGCAATGCCACAGCCCTGTTAGTTGTGGAATTGCAGTGATTGGCCGGCCTGCACAGCGTGACCGAGCCTTTATACCGGCCGGCGCGCTGTGCTCTGCTCACAGCTATCCAGACAGTCAGTGCAGGGAGAGTGTCGCTGATTCAGGGAAAGCTTTGCGGCCCTTTATAGCTTTTTCAGTTGCAGGGCTGCAAACAGTGTGACCAAAAGTCCTTCTCAGGACTATTCTAGTTGTATACAGGCAGGCAGGGTATAGCCAGGTCGGAGTACAGTAGCAGAGTCCTTCTCAGGACTATTGTTGCTATATACAGGCAGGGTATAGCCAGGTCTGAATACAGGCTAGTGACCAGAAGAGTCCTTGTCAGGACTATTGTACCAGTATACAGGCAGGCAGGCAGGCAGGGTATATATAGCCATTCCTAGTGGTGACCGTATACCAGCCTTCATCATATCTGGGGCTGGTGTACACAGTGTAAAACAGTCCAGATAGTGTCTGACTTGTCTGTAATTGTCGCTCCCCAAAAAAACCTGTTAGGTTCTTATTGCGTCCGTGCTTGGTTTTTAAAACCGCACGTGTGTGCCTGTTGGTGGCAGCGTACAGGTGCACTTGTGTGCAATTTCCACAAACTTTGATATAACGCACAAGTAGTGAATATACACGTCAGCAGTGCACAGCATTGCAAAATGCGCAAGGGCATTGGCAAGGAACAAGGAAGTGGACGTGATGGTGGTGCAGGCAGAGGCCGAGGTCGTGGGCAAGCTCTAATTTCGCCACAACAAAGGGCCACATCTAGTCGCTCGCACGTCCTGTCCCAAATTCTTGGGGACCGCAGCAGTACACCGCTCTTGAACCAAGACCAGTGTCAACAGGTTGTTAGTTGGATAGCAGATAATGCTTCCAGTCAGATTGGCACCACCACAAACACTCTGTCTTCCACACGGTCAAGTGTCAGTAGCCGTGATACTGCACCACACATTTCTGAACCTGATCCTCCTTCCTACCACCAGGCTGAGTACACGTCCTCCTCGGACATTAATGATCCCACACTTGGACACTCGGAAGAGCTGTTCACGTTTCCATTCACACATTCTGGCCTCTCGCCAGCTCATATTGAAGTGGGTCATGAGGAGATCGTCTGTACAGATGGCCAAATATTTGAGCAGCCACGTTCTCACGAAGTTGGCAACGTGTCTCAACAAGTGGTGGACGATGATGAGACACAATTGTCAGGAAGTCAGGAGGAGGAGCAGGGTGCGGAAGAGGAAGACGACGTGGTGGATGATCCAGTAACTGACCCAACCTGGCAGGAGGATATGCAGAGCGAGGACAGCAGTGCACAGGGGGAGGGAGGCGTAGCATCACAACAGGCAGTAAGAAGCAGGGTGGTGGCCCCAGGCAGAAGTCAGGCAACCGTTCCCCGGAACAACACGACGACACAAGGTGCCTGTACAAATGTTAGGTCTTCCCGAGTCTGGCAGTTTTTTAAGTTGGATCCAGATGATTCAAAAAAGGCCATTTGCAACACCTGCCGTGCCAGCATCAGCAGGGGTACCAAAACTAGCAGCCTGACCACCACCAGCATAATCAGGCACATGTCAGCCAAGCACCCGACTTTGTGGGAAGTACAACAGAGTCGAGGAGCAGTGCTTGCTGATGTCACTGCTACGTCTTCGCTGGTTGTGCATGCGAGCCAATCCCCTGTCCATGCTGCCTGCGAACAAGCCTCCTCCACTCCTGCACCTGCAGTTGCCTACGCAGAAAGAACACCATCATCAAGCACGTCCTTGTCCCAGCGCAGCGTTCAGTTATCCATTCAGCAAACCTTTGAACGCAGGCGCAAATACACTGCCAACACCCCACATGCCACAGTTCTAAATGCTAACATTTCGCGACTGCTTGCGCTGGAAATGTTGCCTTTTAGGCTGGTGGAGACAGAAGCATTCCGTGACCTCATGGCGGCAGCTGTCCCACGTTACTCGGTCCCCAGCCGCCACTATTTCTCCCGGTGTGCCGTCCCCGCGTTGCATAACCACGTGTTACAAAACATCACACGTGCCCTGAACAACGCTGTTTCACCCAAGGTCCACCTAACCACAGACACGTGGACAAGTGCTTGTGGGCAAGGCCGCTACATCTCGTTGACGGCACACTGGGTTAATATTGTGGAAGCTGGGACCCAGTCTGAGCGAGGGACGGAACACGTCCTTCCCACACCAAGGTTTGCAGGCCTTACCTCAGTCAGTGTTTCACCCACACTCTACAGCTCCGGAATGTCATGCTCTTCAGCCTCCTCCTCCTCCTGCGCATCCTCATCCACTGTACCCTCCACACCAGTCACAAGCTGGAAGCACTGCAGCACTGCCTCGGCGAAGCGGCAACAGGCTGTGCTGAAGCTAATCTGCATAGGTGACAAACCCCACAATGCAGAAGAGCTGTGGACAGCTCTGAAACAGCAGGCAGATCACTGGCTCACACCTCTGAACCTAAAGCCAGGAAAGGTCGTGTGTGACAATGGCCGGAACCTGGTGGCGGCTTTGAGGCGAGGCCAGCTGACACATGTTCCATGCGTGGCCCATGTTCTCAACCTCGTGGTTCAGCGGTTTCTAAAGTCATACCCAGAGCTGTCTGATCTGCTGGTAAAAGTTCGCCGCCTGTCTGCACATTTTCGAAAGTCACCTACTGCTTCAGCCGGCCTTGCCGGCTTTCAGCGCAGTTTGCATCTTCCGGCTCACAGACTGGTGTGTGATGTCCCCACGCGTTGGAATTCAACTCTGCACATGTTGGTCAGGATATGTGAGCAGAAGAGGGCAGTTGTTGAGTACCTGCATCACCTAAGCCGTCGGGAAATGGGTCAAACTCCACACATAACACCTGAGGAGTGGAGATGGATGTCAGACCTATGTACCATCCTCCAAAACTTTGAGGACTCCACCAAGATGGTGAGTGGTGATGACGCCATTATTAGCGTCACCATACCGCTACTCTGCCTTCTAAAACGGTCTCTGCTGAAAAACAAACATGATGCATTGCAGGCGGAGCGCGATGAGTTGCAGCAAGAAATAGTAGTGGGTGTGGGTGATGATAACACACAGCCCTGCCTCGTCTCATCACAACGTGCAGTGGAGGACTATGACGAGGAGGAGGATGAAGACATGGAGCAACTCTCCGGCCAAATTGAGGATATGACATGCACACCAGTCATATCCTCGGTTCAGCGTGGCTGGCCAGAGGACAGGGTAGATGAGGAGGAGGAGGAGGAGGAGGAGGAGGAGGACAGCATGTTCAGTCATCTTGTTGGTCAGGCTACTGAAGTCCTGGCTGTTAAGAGTCTGGCGCACATGGCTGACTTTATGGTAAGCTGCCTGTCTCGAGACCCTCGCGTTAAGAACATCTTGGCCGACAATCATTACTGGTTGGTAACACTGTTAGACCCACGCTACAAGGAGAACTTTTTGTCTCTTATTCCCGTGGAGGAGAGGTCAACCAAAATGCAGCAGTTCCGGAAGGCCATAGTCACGGAAGTAGGCAAAGCATTCCCCTCACAAAACGCTAGCGGCATAGGTCATGAATCAGTGGACAACCGAGGCGTACAGCCGAGAGAGGCAGAAGTCCAATCCGCCAGAGGTAGGGGAACAGTCTTTAAGATGTGGGACAGTTTTCTCAGCCCCTCACGTACCACAGCCCCTGAGGTGCGGGGTAGTGCCACAAGAAATCCTAAGTTTGCCCAGATGCTGAAGGAGTACCTTGCAGATCGAACAACTGTACTCCGACATTCCTCTGTGCCTTACAATTATTGGGTATCCAAGCTGGACACGTGGCATGAATTGGCTCTCTACGCCTTGGAAGTCCTGGCCTGCCCTGCTGCTAGCGTTTTGTCAGAGCGTGTTTTTAGTGCCGCAGGTGGAATCATTACAGATAAACGCACCCGCCTGTCAACTGAAAATGCTGACAGGCTGACTCTGATCAAGATGAACAAGGGTTGGATTGGGCCAGACTTCACCACACCACCAGCAAATGAGAGCGGAATTTAAAGTTTGCCATGTACCTCCACTCACCCATGGGTACACACTTCTGGACTTTGGATAATCGCTGGACTGCTCCTCCTTCTCCTCATGCGCCACCATGATGATGACCGTTACAAATTGCAATACTTAGGCCTTTGTTTCAGGTATACCCCCAGTGGTAAATTTTTTCGCCCATTCTTTGCAGAATGGACATTACAACGACAGGAGACCCGCTCCTTTGCAATGGGAACAATGTTTTGAGGCCCTCATGCACGTCTCTACCCAGGGACAATGTGGAGCCTCCCAATTTTTGGCTGCCCTGCCTAAGGGCTATACTATAATACACCCACTTCCTGACAATGGACACTTAATGTTTTGAGGCCCTCATGCACGTCTCTACCCAGGGACAACGTGGAGCCTCCCAATTTTTGGCTGCCCTGCCTAAGGGCTATACTATAATACACCCACTTCCTGACAATGGACACTTAATGTTTTGAGGCCCTCATGCACGTCTCTACCCAGGGACAACGTGGAGCCTCCCAATTTTTGGCTGCCCTGCCTAAGGGCTATACTACAATAGACCCACTTCCTTCCAATGGGCACTTCAGGTTTACAGGCCATCATGCACGTCTCTATCCAGGGACAATGTGGAGCCTCCCAATTTTTGGCTGCCCTGCCTAAGGGCTATACTATAATACACCTATTCCTGACAATGGACACTTAATGTTTTGAGGCCCTCATGCACGTCTCTACCCAGGGACAACGTGGAGCCTCCCAATTTTTGGTTGCCCTGCCTAAGGGCTATACTACAATAGACCCACTTCCTTCCAATGGGCACTTCAGGTTTACAGGCCCTCATGCACGTCTCTACCCAGGGACAACGTGGAGCCTCCCAATTTTTGGCTGCCCTGCCTAAGGGCTATACTACAATAGACCCACTTCCTTCCAATGGGCACTTCAGGTTTACAGGCCATCATGCACGTCTCTATCCAGGGACAATGTGGAGCCTCCCAATTTTTGGCTGCCCTGCCTAAGGGCTATACTATAATACACCCACTTCCTGACAATGGACACTTAATGTTTTTAGGCCCTCATGCACGTCTCTACCCAGGGACAACGTGGAGCCTCCCAATTTTTGGCTGCCCTGCCTAAGGGCTATACTACAATAGACCCACTTCCTTCCAATGGGCACTTCAGGTTTACAGGCCATCATGCACGTCTCTATCCAGGGACAATGTGGAGCCTCCCAATTTTTGGCTGCCCTGCCTAAGGGCTATACTATAATACACCCACTTCCTGACAATGGACACTTAATGTTTTGAGGCCCTCATGCACGTCTCTACCCAGGGACAACGTGGAGCCTCCCAATTTTTGGCTGCCCTGCCTAAGGGCTATACTACAATAGACCCACTTCCTTCCAATGGGCACTTCAGGTTTACAGGCCATCATGCACGTCTCTATCCAGGGACAATGTGGAGCCTCCCAATTTTTGGCTGCCCTGCCTAAGGGCTATACTATAATACACCCACTTCCTGACAATGGACACTTAATGTTTTGAGGCCCTCATGCACGTCTCTACCCAGGGACAACGTGGAGCCTCCCAATTTTTGGCTGCCCTGCCTAAGGGCTATACTACAATAGACCCACTTCCTTCCAATGGGCACTTCAGGTTTACAGGCCATCATGCACGTCTCTATCCAGGGACAATGTGGAGCCTCCCAATTTTTGGCTGCCCTGCCTAAGGGCTATACTATAATACACCCACTTCCTGACAATGGACACTTAATGTTTTGAGGCCCTCATGCACGTCTCTACCCAGGGACAATGTGGAGCCTCCCAATTTTTGGCTGCCCTGCCTAAGGGCTATACTATAATACACCCACTTCCTTCCAATGGGCACTTCAGGTTTACAGGCCCTCATGCACGTCTCTATCCAGGGACAACGTGGAGCCTCCCAATTTTTGGCTGCTCTGCCTAAGGGCTATACTACAATAGACCCACTTCCTTACAATGGGCACTTCAGGTTTACAGGCCATCATGCACGTCTGTATGCAGGGGCATTGGTGAACCTCACAATTTTGGACTGCCCTGGCAAAGGAAAATACTACAAAGACTCACTTCCTCAAAATGGGCACATTAGACTCAAGAGGCCTTCATGTACGTCTCTTCTCAGGGACATCGGAGTGCCACACAATGTTTTCACGTAAAATCTTTCATGTATTAATCTCAAAAAGTAACATACACCAGCTCTATCTCACTATTGGGTATGTGCCCTTAACATTTCCGCCATGAAAAATCATTTTGGGGTCATTTTGGAAGGTTTTCTGGTGAGTCCGTAAAAATGGCGTAAAACGCGGACAAAATTGTTCACAGCTGTGACTTTTCAGTGATAAATGCTTCAAGGGGTCTTCCCCATGCTGTTGCCATGTCATTTGAGCACTCTTCTGAGACTTTTGTGACATTTTTAGGGTTTCTCCATGCTGCCGGGGGGTCATTTCACAAAAATACTCGGGTCTCCCATAGGATAACATTGGGCTCGTTGCTCGGGCCGAGTACACGAGTATCTTGGGAGGCTCGGCCCGAGCTTCGAGCACCCGAGCTTTTTAGTACTCGCTCATCACTAATGCCTATACAAAAGGAACATATTGGCCTTAAAATGCTTGCAAATACATACTTCCACACTGGATATGGGTCTATGTCAAAATATTTATTAGCGTTTCATTTTTCTTTTATTTACTGATTACAATCACATTTCTTATCTTTAGTAAGAATTGTCACCAATCTAATGAAAACACTAACTGTATATTATTAATGTAAAATTATACTCTTCTCAAAATCCTCCACTATACTTACCCTAATATGGTGTAAAGTGTAGAGTTTTTAAGGGTCTATTGAAAGTAAATGTGATGTTTTGTCTTTCTTAGTAGAATATCAATCTGTACAGAATTATTGGGCAACTAAATGTAAAATGTACATTTTCCCATCTCAGTTGTTAAAGTGGGAATATTAATAAAAAAAACTCATTATGTGAAAAAATACTTTTGTGACATTTAAAAAAATATATTAGTGACTAATATAGCTGTCTTTTTTTCAATAACAGTCATAAGTAGTGATGGGTGAAACTGAACTGTAAAGTTTGAGGTCCATACCGGACAACTAGTGTCCATGCACGAACGTCGAACACTGACTTCTCAGAGAAGACCAGGTTACTGTTTGGGTTCGGCCACCTGAATAAAAATAAAAAAGGAAGCAAAATGGGGATTCAAGAAGGGCAGTAATACTTACCAAGTCTCCCACATGGCTGTCACACTGCATCTGGGTCCGATCATTAAATCTCATGCATATTCACTGCTTTCCCCACCTTCCCTCTGTGAAAAAGTCTGTGTTTGGTTGAAGATTGTGCTCCCACCCTCTGTGCTGGAGTCTGTGATTGGTTGTCCTCACACTAGCTGTCTGAGTCCCGAAGTAGAGTGTAAAAGTAAATAAATAATTGGAATAAATTTTGTAGGGTTTTCCATATTTTGATACCCCTTATATTATCCAAATTGCTACAGCACAAGAGCACTCAGGATGAGCCAAGTAAGTGCCAGGATTGGCACAACTAATGGATGCGCAAGTTTTTTGGGCAGCTATGGGGTGCTAGTTTTAGGCTGCGAGGGCCCACTAAACATCGGCCTTCTGAGACTGTGAATACCAGTTCCCAGCTGTGTGCGTTATCTTGGTTGTAACTCAAAATACAAGGGACCCCATGCAGCTTTTGTTAATTATTTAATTAAATGGTGGTGCATGGTTATTTAATTATTTAATTACGGTAAATGTTGGTGCATGGCATATAATTAGTGCGCCGATTCTGGGGAGACTGAGGGCTGCTATTCTTAGGCTGGGGAGGACCAATACCCATGGGCCTCCACAGCCTGAGAATACTCTAGAAGACTCCAGCTGTCTGCTTTATCTTTGCTGGGTATCAATATTGGGGGTGACTGCACGTCATTTTATTTTAAATTATTTTTTAAAAGCTGCATGGGATCCCTCATATTTTGATACACAGCCATGATAACACACACAGCTTGGGGATGCAGCCTCCAACCGTCCACTTTATCTGAGCCGGGTATCAAAATACAGGAGACTCTACGCTATTTTTTTCAAATTATTTATCTCTTTTTACTCTCCACTTCGGGGACTCAGACAGCAATTGTGAAGGCAACCAATCACAATCACCAGCACGCCAGCAGTCTAACTGCAGCCAATCATAGACGCTGTCAGAGAGGGTGGGGTTGAAAACATTGACTGTGCATGAGGTTTAATAAGCAGACCTGGAAGCAGCATGACAGCCGCACAGGATACTCAGTAAGTATAACTGTTATGGTTTAATCCCCATTTTGCTTGCTTATGCAGCCCCCTAGCCCTTACTAACACCATTTTAGAACACTTAAGTTTGGGTACTTTAGATTTATATGGGGTTTGGCATTCAAGGCCAAGTTTGTGTTCAAGTTTGGTCCCAAACTGGACTTTTTTTTTTTTTTAGTCCAGCCGGACCCTTCTGCCTGTGGAAAACAACCTGCCTAATAATTGTGCACACTTTGATAAAGGGTATTGTATCCTTAGGTCTCACCCTCTTCATTACACAAATACACATCATCTGATCTGCTTCATCCAATCATCACTCAAGTTTATCAAGATTTGAGTAGGAAAAATGATGATATGTTCAAAATACTCAGATGACTAATAGTTGCGCACACAGTATAATATACAGCGGGTGAAATAGGTATTGAACACGTCACTAATTTTCTAAGTAAATATATTTCTAAAGGAGAATGAATTTCTTACCAGATGTCAGTAACAACCCATCCAATCCACAAAGACAAAGAAATTAAACCAAAATAGCAGAAAAATCCAGCTCCCACCAATAAAATTGAATTCTTTAATGGAAGATTAAAATTAGAATACACACTTGACAAAAAACTTTTTTGTGAAAAATATAAAAGAAAGTCCATAATGATGAAAAACACCAATGTTAATAGGGGGCAACAAGCTGCGTGTTTCAGACGCTCCTGCATTCTTTCTCAAAGTCTAAAGTTCATCTCCTCCGACGTGCATGTAACTGTGATTGCTTGTCCGACTCAGAATATGGGAGAACACGTGGTTTAATTAAATCATCATCAGATGTGGAAACTAAAAACAATCAGCGCATGTTGCAACATATGGAGAAACCATTCTGACACAGTCAACGTTACATAGAATAATAAAATATACAAGACTAACACCTTCATGACCCAGGACGTAACGGTACGTCTTAAATCATGAAGGGGTGATCACCACCAGCTGCTGCGGTGAGCTGGTGGTGATCCCCGCACATGTCTGCTGATTTGTACAATAGACATGTGTGCCTCACAGGCCCAGGTAGATCCGCTATCCACCCATGCCTGTTAACCACTTAAATCGCGCAGTCAAAATGTGACAACGCGATTTAAATGCCCGCAGTGGGGAACGTGCCTTTCCCCGCCAACATAAGAGGCCCCGTGATGCGATCATGGGGAGCCAATGGTTGTCATGGTAGCACAGGGTCATGTTAGTTCCTGCTACAGCCGACAGAGAGCTGGCTGTAGCAAAAACTGAGCATTTCTCCTGATCAGAGCGATGCTGCTTTGATCAGGAGAAATCAATGAGCTATCAGACTGCTTATCCTTATTGTCCCCTAGGGGGATTAGTAAAATAAAAAAAAGTTAAAAAAAAAGTTTTAAAAAATTGAAAATATTAAAATTATAATATAAAAACCTAAAAGTTCAAATCCCCCCAATTCGCCCCCATTGAAAATTAAAGGTTTAAAAAAAAATAAAATAAATACACACATTTAAAATAAACAATATACACACATTTGATATTGCCGCTTTCACAAATGACTGATCTATCAAAATATCAGTAAACAGTGTAGTGGCAAAAAAATTCCAAATACCAAAATTATGTTCTTTGGTCATCGCAAATTTTGTGCAAAATGTAATAACAGGTGATCAAAAAGTAGCATCTGCACAATAATGGTACCAATAAAAATATCAGCTCGAGACACAAAAATAAGCTGTCACTTAGCCCCATATCCCAAAAAATGAGAACACCACAGGTCGCAGAAAATGACGCAAAAAGTGCGCCCCTTTTTTTGGACAAATTTCTAAATTTTTTTTTTTTACTCCCTTAGATAAAAGTAAACCTATACATTTTGGTATCTATGAACTCGTACCAACCTGAGGCATCACAACGACACATCAGTTTTACCCTATAGTGAACACGGTGAATAAAATACTCCTAAAACAATCAATCATTCAATCGCACTTTTTTTTGTAGTTTTTCCCTATTTGTAATTTTTTTGCCGTTTTCCAGTACACTATATGGTAAAACTTATGGTTTCATTTAAAAGTACAACTCGACCCGCAAAAAAAAGCCATAATATGGCAAGATTGATTGTAAAATAAAAAGGTTACGGGTCTCGGAAGTAGGGGAGCAAAAAACAAAAACGAAAAATGGAAAATTGCTCAATCATGAAGGGGTTAACTATACAAAGAGAATGGGGGAATCCCTCCTAAAAATATGAAGCAGACAACAAGCATTACTGGATAGAAGCACAATCATTATGTAATAATACATTCCAGTTGAAAGGATTACATGTAGATATAACATAATAATACAATCCCATGCAATTGAAAGCATAAATGCATGACATTGCAATGTAATACAATACATGACCTTGTGCACCAGAACAAATGCATTGAACTATCTAAAATAAATCATATAGAGATTATAATATCCATAAAGAAATTAAAGCATAGCTGTGCATACATTTAGTGATGCATAATAATGAGAAATTACACAGGATTTTGTTGTATTGAACACGCTTACTGAAATGTTTTTAATACTTCGTACACAACCCTTTGTTGGTGATGACAGCTTGTGGATGCTTAGTGTATGGAAAAACTAGTCGCACAAATTGCTCAGGTGGGATTTTTGCCCATTTTTTCACACACACACTTCAAATCCTGAAGGTGTGAGCTCTTTTTATGAACTCTGAGCTTTAGTTCCTTCCATAAATGTTCTATGGGATTCAGGTCAGGTGATCGACTCGGCCATTTTAGATGCTTTATTTTCTTTCTCTAAAACCAACTGAGGGTTTTGTTGGCTGTGTGTTTGGGATCATTGTCTTGCTGAAATGTCCACCCTCGTTTAATCTTCTTCATCTTGGTAGATGACAGCAGATAATTACCAAGAATGTATGTGCCGACCGTGCTCGGCTGCAACCGATTCGCTCGGATCCGGGCTCGCTGGTGGGTGGCTCGAGCGTCTCCGGACCCGGGGGCCCCTGTGGTCACTCCGATCTAAAAGGGGGGTTGGCGGTCTTGGGACGTAGGTGTACGGCCGGAGCCGTGTTTTGAGTTCGTGACGCCACCCACGGGATGTGGTGAAGGTGGACACCACCGCTGCAGTTACGGGGCACCCGGGGGAGATGGTATGCAGCAAGTTGTTAACCCCTCCGTGGGCAGGGATGGTGGCCCTGGGACCTGTTGGGGTGTTTTGGCAGTGCAGGGAGATGGGCAGCCGGAGGGCACTGGTGTACTCACTACTGGAATGAAACACTCGAGACTCTGGTAAACCAAGATGATGGTGGTCGGTGCCCGCAGCCGGCTGCAGTCGGGATCCCCCACTCAGTTGGTGGTCTCTGCCTTTCTCTTGCACCTGTTTGAACTGTTGGGCTGCCTGCACTTGCAGCGTCAGGAGCCCGCTCCCCGGCTTGTGGATGTTGGGAGAGCCTGTTTTCCTGCAGACGCTGGCCCGTTAGATCTCTGAGCCTTGGCGGTGGCTTTCTATCCCCCTCGTTGGGCTGTTGTCTTCTATGAGGGACTTTGGGTGGGAAAGGACCTAAAGTCCAGTCCGCAATCAGTTAATTAACTCAGTCCAGTAGTTTCAAGACCTCGTTTCAGGGTCTGAGTACCCCTCTTGTGCTCCAGTTTCCGAGTCGGTTCCCCGGGTCGGTACCGGCGGGCCACTACCCTGTCCCGGTCCACCGAGCTGTCTTCCCGGCTCCTGCAGGCAGAGGCCTCCGTATGCCTCCTAGCCAAAAGTGTCCAGGCTCCAACCCTGGCACCTGTCAGTCTGTCACAGGCCTGTCACACGGGCCTGACCTCTTCCACTGCACTTTCAAACTGCACTTCCAAACTTAACTGGCTGTGTTTCTTGCCTCAGGATCTCTGGACTCCTCGGTGGGCGTGGCTAACTGCCTGGCTCCGCCGCCTGGTGTGTCCATCAAGCCCTGAGGGAGGTGACTAGGGTTTAATGTGGTTGGTTGGTGTTACCTAGTTAGGGACTGGAGTAATGCGGGGCCCTATCTGTGACTACCTGGCTTGTCCAGGGCGTCACATGTACATTCTTCCTCCCTTCAATTATATAAAGTTTGTCATAGCCATATGCTGAAAAACAGCCCCACAGTATGATGTTCCCACCTCCAAACTTTATTTTTGGCATGGTGCTTTTGATTTGCAGCACCTTTTGACCTCCAAACCTAGTGGGTATCAAGGCATCCAAAGACAAAGAGTTCAATTTTGGTCTCATCTGACCAGACTATTCTCTCCCAGTATTTCACAGGCTTGTTGTAAATATTGTTGAGTAGACTTTAAACATGCTTGAACATGCTTTTCATTCAGCAATGGAATCTTGAGTGGTGAGCGTGCATACAGGCCATGGAGGTTGAGTGCAATACTTATTATTTTCCTTGAAACAATTGTACCTTCTGAAAACAGATCTTTCGGTAGCGCTTTACAGGTGTTTCTTACATCTTGGACAACTGTTCTGATAATTCTTTTCATTTTGCTGTCTGAAATCTTGCAGGGATCACCTGGCTGTGGCTGGTTGATAGTAAGGTTATGTTCTTTCAACTTCTGGATTATGGCCCCAACAGTGCTTACTGAAACCTTCAATAGTTTAGAAGTTCTTCTGTACCAATGCCATCAGTATGTTTTGCAACAATAACGTTGCGAAGGTCTGAGAAAGCTCACTGGTTTTAGTAGTTTTACCCATCATGAGATGTTCCTTGGTAACGAGACACCTTTTTATAGGCCATCAGTTGAACCAGCTTATAATATTTTTCATAAAGGGACAGTATTGCTATCTAATTACTGCTAGATTTCAGCTATCGTCATGAGTTTCCATGTCTTTTTGCACCTCTCTTTCCTTGTGTGTTCAATACTTTTTCCCTGTGTCATTTCTCATTATTATACACATTGTATGTACAGCCATAGGTTGTTTTTTGTACCTACGTGGATTGGATGGACTGTTATAGACATCTCGTGAGAAATTCATATCAGTAGCAACTTTAGAATTATATTTACGTAAAAAATTGGAGGCGCGTGCAATAATTATTTCACCTGCTGTATGTGTCTATATATATATATATATATATATATATAAATTAAGATGGCAGCAGGACAGGTCCTGGACGGGAGATATGTGTCTCCGAGGTAGATGCTGAGAGGTATTTTTTAATGGGCCCGGATTTGAGGCCCGGAAGTGCAGGTGGGACTGACTGCTTTGATACCTCCTGCCCAGGGCTTCCAGGCTGTCCTGGTCCTACTAAAAGCAGCTGAGCTGTCTCAGAGGTTCGCTGTGAAAAGAGGGAAAGGCCTGCATGTGTTAGTCAGTGGTATTCTTAGGCTGGCAAAGGAAAAGCTGTGTGTTTGTTTAAGCTGGTGAGCTTGTGCTATGCTATGGATTCCTTATTTTCCGTTTACTCCTTTGTTCACTTTATGTCAAAGGAAAAGATGGGTTTTTTTCCCTCATGATGAAAGTTTATGAAGTCTAATAAACTTTCCTGTTTGCACTAAGAAGTTTTATGCCTGTGTGAACACTACCCAACTGCCTGGAAGCGAGTGGCCTCAAAAACCCGTAATAGCAGAGAAGGTTCAGACCAGGATTGACCTCTTTCACTGCTGCTCACCAGTACTAAAGGCACTTGCTAGGAGGAATATATCTCCTATCTACCACCATACGCTTTACTACATCAAATACTCCACTTTGTTCAACTCTGACAGGGTTGACCCATGTCATACAGTGGTCCATTGGGCTAGCACACTCATTCCAGGACCATTTAGTGACTCGTAGTTGCAGCCTCGATTTTACCTTCTCTGGAATGGATTGCCGCCGTGCCTTGGGCACCCAATATGGCTTTAATCAGACTTAGCCCTTGGGCTCAGTGACAATGACATGCTGGATTACTGAGGTAGGTACAGGTAGTTTGGAGAAAACCTTCTGAGGTGACGGAGTGTTCCTAGCAAGAAAAGCAAACAACGTCTTATCCCCACCAAGGCTTCCCTAGCCTTCCCAGGCTTTCATAAATTGACATGGCACTAATCCTGCAGCTGTGCGCTTCAGGTGTCGCCCCAAAAACCCGGAATAGCAGAGAAGGTTCAGGCCAGGTTTGACCTCCTTTCCTGCTCCTCACCATATTTAGTTTGTATAATTTAATAAGAAATGTTGAGGTTATCAATTGCGGTAAATGCCTGGATTCAATTTTTCTGAGACAATTCTTACATAGTAAAGAAATCCCGTTGCTATGATGTTCATCAGAAGTCATATGGATCTTAAAATGACTTAGAAGCAGATCAGCAGATCACTGGCTGCAAAGCTCTTGGTTCTCCTGATAATAATGATGTGTCTCGCTCATACGCTCAGAATCCAATAGTGAAGGTATCTATTTTTTGTTACAGAATGCATAGTCTTTTTATGTACTACAATACTGTAATATCCACATCATTATATTTCCAGGAAATAATTGTGAAAAGATTTTTACTTACAGTGCTAGTAAGTTATCAGGATGCAATAAATTAGTTAAGAATACTGAAATATTCTACTTTGGTCAGTCCAAAGTCTAGGCTCAAGAATTATTTGTAGATAATGATAATTAACAGTATACATAGGGACTAAAGAATTCTTTCATGAAGCCCAAATTCCTTTGAAATTTGCTTTTTTCATTCATTTCTTATGCCCCTTTCCCATTGTTTTCTGACCTCCGTTCAGTGGTCCTGTTGGGGCTTCCGTCTGAACCTCTCACAAAACGGGTTTCAGATGCATACACTGATGGGGCCATTGACTATAATGGTGCAGACGGAGTCACCGTGTGCTCTGTTGTGCACCATTTTCAGGTGTATATGCTTACTGGAGGCGGACACCCAGACGAAATCTACTATGTCTGGGTGTCCGCCTCCAGAAAGCGTATACCCCCGAAAATGGTGCATGACAAAGCACACGGTGACAGTATCTGCATCATTATAGTTACTGGTCCCGTCGGTGCATGCGTCCAAAACCCGTTTGGCAGGGGGGGGATTCAGACAGATCACTGAACAGGGATAGAAACGCGGTGTGAAAGCGGCCTTACTCATAAGAGAATGGGAACAGAATGAAAACAAGATAAATTCTAAAGGGGGCTTTACACGCTACGACATCGCTAATGCGAACACGTTGGGGTCACGGAATTGGTGACGCACATCCGGCCGCATTAGCGATGCCGTTGCGTGTGACACCTATGAGCGATTTTGCATTGTTGCACAAATGTGCAAAATCGCTCATCGGTGACATGGGGGTCCATTCTCAAAAATCGTTACTGCAGCAGTAACGAGGTTGTTCCTCGTTCCTGCGGCAGCACACATCGCTCCGTGTGACACCGCAGGAACGAGGAACCTCTCCTTACCTGCCTCCCGGCCGCTATGCGGAAGGAAGGAGGTGGGCGGGATGTTACGTCCCGCTCATCTCCGCCCCTCCGCTTCTATTGGGCGGCGGTTCAGTGACGCAGCTGTGATGTCGCTGTGATGCTGAACGAACCGCCCCCTTAGAAAGTAGGCGGTTCGCCGGTCACAGCGATGTCGCCGGGCAGGTAAGTAGTGTGACGGGTCTGGGCGATGTTGTGCGGCAGCGATTTGCCCATGTCGCACAACAGATGGGGGCGGGTACCCACGCTAGCGATATCGGTACCGATATCTCAGCGTGTAAAGCGGCCTTAAGTCTATTGTTGCCTCATTTGGCAATAAAACCTGGTAAATATGGGGTTAAACAGCGTCCCTTGTTAGAGATATTGTAAGAGGTTTATGAACGTGTGGTGAAATAGAGGATGAAAGGATAAGGTAGGAATCAGATGTGATTTGTTTCAAGAGGACCCATAATAACCAATACATGAGTTTTCTGTGCTGTGTTACAGAATCCATTGGGATCCCGGTACAGCAGAATTACTTCAAATAAGCAATGTGCGCAGCAAACCCCAGCTGTTTCCACCGACGATTAAAATAATTCCGTATTTCAGACATGTTTTTAGGTTGTTTAACCACATCCAGTAATTTTGTTTTATCTTTTCAAACGGGCTGTCTCTTTCATTATTTCCTCCTTTCTCTCTCGTTTCACCTCCTCTTCATGTCATGCCTTTGTCTTTAGTTAAATGCGGATAAAGTACATTTTGTTCTAGTTAGGCAATCCATCTTTGTTTCCCGAACTCCCGGACCATATTAGATGCTTGACTTTTATGTATGAATTGCTGATTCTATTACTATCCTCTGTACTGTAGAAGAAAATAACAAATCCATCTAACATTACCAGGGCTAACAGTAGAAAATAATAAAAACGTGTTTTCCCCTAAATATGAGGACTTCCTAAATTGATGTTGTGGTAGGACACCATGTACCTGAGGTAGAGATAGGCCATTGCTTTACAGTCATATGAAAAAGTTTGGACACCCCTATTAATGTTAACCTTTTTTCTTTATAACAATTTGGGTTTTTGCAACAGCTATTTCAGTTTCATGTATCTAATAACTGATGGACTGAGTAATATTTCTGGATTTAAATGAGGTTTATTGTACTAACTAGAGTTGAGCGCGGTTCGTGGTTCGTGGTTTTCCAGTTCGCGGTTCGAGTGATTTTGGGGGCTGTTCTAGAATGAACTAGAACTCGAGCTTTTTGCTAAAGCTCGATAGTTCTAGTTACGTTCGAGAACGGTTCTAGAAGCAAAAAGCCAAGCTAATTACTAGCTGGCTTTCACTCTGTGACTCACACTATTATGAAATTTCAGCGTATAGTGTGCGGGAACAGAGCATTCAGATCACTGCTGCTGGGATAATGGCGGTCGCCATTTTTTTTTTTCCTTGTCTTCCTTCCCTAAGCGCGCGCGTGTAGTGGGGCGGGCTAGCATGTCAGCCAAACCCAGACACACACACAGCTAAGTGGACTTTTAGCCAGAGAAGAAGCGGCATGTGTGATAGGATGTTCATGTCACATGCCCCTGTATTATAAAAACGGGTATCTGCCCGTCCAGACGCCATTATCTACCTTCTGCGTCTGGGTGTCAGTCACCGCTGGCATAGCTCCTGTCTCCGATACTGCTGTGTACGCTCTACACACAGCGCTATACAGAATAGGGATAGAAGTTTCTTTTAGCCCTTGTAAGGGCTACTAACAGCAGGCTCAGAGCCATAGGTGACAGTCAGGTCCGTGGAAACAAATTTTAACAGCTACAGATAAGAGCATCTGTGTAGCTAAGGTCAGGGACTTCCTCGCTGCATTTCACCATTAGGAGGGATATAAAGTGAGGCTTCCTTTCCTCTACACAGACCCACAACCCTGCCCTTTGCACACTCCAGCTCATTGTTACTAAGCCATTATGCTAGCAAACACTGAGTAAACTTAGTGGCATCCTAAAAGTGGCTGTTGGACTTCCATTAGTGTCCCACTAGTGCAAATCTATTTGCAGCACCTCTGCATTGCACACTCAAGCTCATTGTTACTAAGCCATTATACTAACAAACACTGAGGAAACTTAGTGGCATCCTAAAAGTGGCTGTTGGACTTCCATTAGTGTCCCACTAGTGCAAATCTATTTGCAGCAACTCTGCATTGCACACTCAAACTCATTGTTACAAAGCCATTAGAATACCAAACACTGAGTAAACTTAGTGGCATCCTAAAAGTGGCTGTTGGACTTCCATTAGTGTCCCACTAGTGCAAATCTATTTGCAGCACCTCTGCATTGCACACTGAAGCTCATTGTTACTAAGCCATTATACTAACAAACACTGAGGAAACTTAGTAGCATCCTAAAAGTGGCTGTTGGACTTCCATTAGTGTCCTACTAGTGCAAATCTATTTGCAGCACCTCTGCATTGCACACTCAAGCTCATTGTTACTAAGCCATTATACTAGCAAAAACTGAATAAACTTAATGGCATCCTAAAAGTGGCTGTTGGACTTCATTATTGTCCCACTGGTGCAAAGCTATTTGCGACACCACTGCATTGCACACTCAAACTCATTTTTACTAAGCTATTATACTAGCAAACACTGAGGAAACTTAGTGGCATCCTAAAAGTGGCTGTTGGACTTCATTATTGTCCCACTGGTGCAAAGCTATTTGCAGCACCACTGCATTGCACACTCAAACTCATTGTTACTAAGCCATTATACTAGCAAACACTGAGGAAACTTAGTGCATCCTAAAAGTGGCTGTTGGACTTCCATTAGAGTTCCACCGGTGCAAAGCTATTTGCAGCACCACTGCATTGCACACTCAAACTCATTTTTACTAAGCCATTATCCTAGCAAACACTGAGGAAACTTAGTGGCATCCTAAAAGTGGCTGTTGGACTTCCATTAGTGTCCCACTAGTGCAAATCTATTTGCAGCACCTCTGCATTGCACACTCAAGCTCATTGTTAAAAAGCCATTAGAATACCAAACACTGAGGAAACTTAGTGGCATCCTAAAAGTGGCTGTTGGACTTCCATTAGTGTCCTACTAGTGCAAATCTATTTGCAGCACCTCTGCATTGCACACTGAAACTCATTGTTACTAAGCCATTCTAATAGCAAACTATGCTGCCAGTTTAAGGGCCGTAGTTGCATTGTCAGGGATAGTTATTGTTGTTTATTCTGCTGTTAATAAAGCTAGACCACCGCTGCAATCTACACCACCTCTCAATTTTTACTACCACATTTTAAGTGCACAATCTTGTCGCAATCAAAATGAGTGGCAAAATGACAGATGCTGGTGGAAAGGGGAAGAGGCGTGTTGGAAAAGGAAAAAAAGGGTTTGTCTATGGGGAAGGTGGCAAAGCTCCATTAACATCTGCTGAAGATAGACCATCTTCCAGCAAAAGTAAGATGTCTACTACTTACCGTGGACAATCCGATGTGCTCCCTTTTTTACGGACACGAACAACTGGAACAAAGGTAGATGATAGCCAAAAAAAGAAAATGCTTGAATGGATCTCAAGTGGTCCAACAAGTGCCTTCTCTGCCACCTCAACTACCGCATCCAAAAAACACCAGTCCTCTGAGTTGTCATCCCAATCACACTTGCTTTCTCCCAGCTCTGAAGTCTCCATCCGCCCTGCACAGTAAGGTGGAACTGAGATGGCTGAGTCTGCAGAGCTGTTCAGTCACACTATAGCCTGGGAATCAGAGGTCTGCTCCCAAGCTACAGTGAGTACAGACCAGGAATGGTCTGCAGTGATGCCCAGAACCTTTGTGACTCTGATTCAGGCCATGAGGACGAAGTTTCTGAGCATAATGTTGACCCTTATTCACAAACTGTAACACCTGTTGTTATAGACAATGAGGAACATACTGATGACGATGAGACGCAGATACAAGATTGGGATGACAACTTAAATATTGGTTCACGTCAGGAAGAGGCTCGGTCTGAGGGGGAGGGGAGTGCAAACACAACGCTTGATGAGGAAGTTCTAGATCCCACCTACTGTCAACCCACAGTCAGGCATTTGAGGAGGTCAACAGAGGCGGTGGAGGAGGATTCTACTGACGACGAAGTTACCTTGCGCCTTCCTGGACAGAGTCGGAGTACTGGTAGCACGTCTACAACTGCATCCTCAGCCACCACTCTGCCTCTGAGCACTAGTCAGGGTGGATCAGCAGGTTGCATGCCCTCTAAGCCTTGCCTAGCCTGGTCCTTTTTTGACATAGCAAAAGATTGCCCAAATCATGTGATATGTAAAATTTGTCGTGATTCTGTTAATAGAGGGCAAAACCTCAGCAGTTTGACAACTTCTTCCATGAATCGTCACATGAATAAATATCATATGTCCCAGTGGGAAGCTCACCGTGCTGCAATGAGGCCTAGCGGAGCGAACCATCCACCGCCTGCCCCTTCCAGTGCATCCGCGCGCTCTTCATCTTCTAGGACTGTGGGGACAGCTGTCACACCTGGTTTTCCCACGCACAACTTCCACCACTGTAACCGCAACAGGCAGTTTGCTTGGTAGGTCGTCAGATGGTTTGAAAGGGGAAACTAGTGTGTGTGTACAGCTTTCTCAGACATCGATAGCACCAACGTTGGATGAAGTCAACATCATGTCTACGCCTGCACTTTCCTCACAAACCTGCATTTTTCCAGGGACACCCTACTCAACACCGTCTACACACAGCAGCCAGATCTCTGTCTCTCAGATGTGGACAAATAAAAGGCCATTTCCTGCAACCCATGACAAAGCTAAGAGGTTGACTTTATCCCTCTGTAAGCTCTTGGCTACCGAAATGCTGCCTTTCCGCCTGGTGGACACACAGGATTTTAGAGACCTTATGTCTGTCGCTGTGCCCCAGTACCAGATGCCCAGTTGCCACTACTTCTCTAAGAAAGGTGTGCCTGCGCTACACCAGCATGTCGCACACAACATCACCGCTTCCTTGAGAAACTCTGTGTGTAAACGGGTGCATTTCACCACCGATACTTGGACCAGTAAGCATGGACAGGGACGTTACATGTCGCTGACTGGGCACTGGGTAACTATGGTGATAGATGGTGAAGGGTCTGCTGCACAAGTCTTGGCGTCCCCACGACTTGTGTGTCACTCCTCTGTCTGTCCAAGTTCCGCCACTGCTTCTGCCTCCTCCACCTCGTCTGGGTCCTCCATCTCCGGCCCAAGCCTGCCTGGTCAGGCCACCAGCGTTCTAACTGCGCAGAAGGAATCACGCACCCCTCCTTACTATGCTGGCAGCAGAGTGCAACGGCATCAGGCGGTCTTTAGCTTGAAATGTCTTGGAAATAAGAGTCACACAGCGGTTGAGTTGTGGGCAGCTCTGGAGACTGAGTTTGGTAAATGGTTGTCTCCACTCAACCTGCAGCCTGGTAAGGCCGTGTGTGACAATGCTGCAAACCTGGGTGCGGCCCTTCGCCTGGGCAAGGTGACACACGTGCCTTGTATGGCTCACGTGTTGAACCTTGTTGTCCAGCAATTTTTAACACACTATCCCGGACTAGATGGCCTTCTGAACAGGGCACGAAAACTGTCTGCTCACTTCCGCCGTTCAACCACCGCTGCTGAGCGACTTGCATCGCTCCAGAAGTCTTTCGGCCTGCCGGTTCATCGCCTGAAATGCGAGGTGCCGACACGCTGGAATTCAACTCTCCACATGTTACAGCGACTGTGGCAGCACCGTCGAGCCCTGGTGCAATACGTCATGACATATAGCCTGGGCCAACGAGATGCAGAGGTGGGGCAGATCACCCTGATGGAGTGGTCTCAGATCAAGGACCTATGCACCCTTCTGCACAGTTTTGACATGGCGACGAATATGTTTAGTGCTGACAATGCCATTATCAGCATGACAATTCCAGTCATTTACATGCTGGAGCACACGCTAAACACTATTCGGAGTCAGGGGGTGGGACAACAGGAAGGGGAGGAACTACAGGAGGATTCATATGCGCAAAAGACAACATCACCACCAAGGTCCAGACGTTCATCATCACCAACGCGGCAGGCATGGGACCATGGGGGACAGGGATCAACAAGGGTGCATGGTAGCAGGCGAAATGTTGAGGAAGGTGCAGGAGAACATGAAGAAATGGAGGACGAACTGTCCATGGACATGGAAGACTCAGCGGATGAGGGAGACTTTGGTCAAATTTCAGTTGAAAGAGGTTGGGGGGAGATGTCAGAGGAAGAAAGAACGGTTAGCAGCTCTATACCACAAACACAGCGTGGACTTGGTTCGCATGGCTGCGCAAGACACATGAGCGCCTTCTTGCTGCACTACCTCCAACATGACCCTCGTATTGTCAAAATTAGAAGTGATGATGACTACTGGCTTGCCACACTATTAGATCCCCGGTACAAGTCAAAATTTTGTGACATAATTCCAGCCATAGAAAGGGACGCACGTATGCAGGAGTATCAGCAAAAGCTGTTACTCGACCTTAGCTCGGCTTTTCCACCAAACAACCGTGGTGCAGGGAGTGAATCTCCCAGTTGTAACTTGACAAACATGGGATGGTCTCGTCATCTTCAACAGTCTACCAGTACCAGCAGCACCGTATCTGGTGCTGGTAACAGCAATTTTATTGAATCTTTTCATAATTTTTTTAGACCATCCTTTGCATGGCCACCAGAGACAACAAGTCTGACACATAGTCAACGTCTGGAGAGGATTATACAGGAGTATCTCCAAATGAACATCGATGCCATGACTTTGCAAATGGAGCCTTGCTCATTTTGGGCTTCAAATCTTGAAAAATGGCCAGAGCTCTCCACTTACGCCTTGGAGATTTTGTCGTGTCCAGCTGCCAGCGTTGTCTCTGAACGTGTCTTCAGTGCTGCTGGGTGTGTGCTGACAGATAAGCGCACGCGTCTGTCTTGTGACAATGTGGACAGACTAACGTTCATCAAAATGAACAAGTCATGGATCCACAAGGAATTTACTACCCCTGTGTCATCCTGGGGAGAGTAAATGCTTGTGGATTTGGAATGTGCTTGATGCAAATCAAAACATCCTGTTTGCAACTAGGGCACAAGTGCTGCCACTGAATGGGTGGGTGTGTGTGTGGCCCAATTTTTGGAAAAAAGGGAGACTCCGCTTGGAGTAACCCTTGCTTACATTGTTTTTAAAATGATCCAAGATGCACAGAGCTGGGATCAGGAAAGACTTAGCTACTTACCCCGGTGTCATCCTGGGGACGGTTAAGTATGGCGTATTTTTGAATGTGCTTGATGCAAATCTACCTGTGAAGTGTACAACTGGGGCACAAGTGCTGCCACTGAAGGGGTGGGTGTGTGTGTGGCCCAATTTTTGGAAAAAAGGGAGAATCCGCTTGGAGTAACCTTGCGGTGTTTTAGATGATTTTAGAAGGGCATGCCATGCCTATATCTGTGTCTCGTCCTCTTTTTTCCTCATCAAGCTGTTTTGTTTTCACATGAGAATTTGTTCTTGTCACTTTCCCATGTGTTTGTGTTGTGTTGCGAGTTGTTTGTCACCTTTTGGACACCTTTGAGGGTGTTTTTTAGGTGTTTTTATGTGTTTGTGATTCCCTCCCATTGTTTCCTATGCGGTTCGAGTGGTTCGCCGAACCGAATTTGAACGAGACCTTCGTTCGGCGAACCGAACTCGAGCCGAACCACGGCCGGTTCGCTCATCTCTAGTACTAACAGAAAATGTGCAATCCGCATTTAAACAAAATTTGACCGGTGCAAAAGTATGGGCACCTCAACATAAAAGTGACATTAATATTTTGTAGATCCTCCTTTTACAAAAATAACAGCCTCTAGTCACTTCCTGTAGCTTTTAATGAGTTCCTGGATCCTGGATGAAGGTATATTTGACCATTCCTGTTTACAAAACAATTCCAGTTCAGTTACGTTGGATGGTCGTAGAGCATGGACAGCACGCTTCAAATCATTCCCCAGATGTTCAATGATATTCAAGTCTGGGGACTGGGATGGCCATTCCAGAACATTGTAATTGTTCCTCTGCATGAATGCCTGAGTAGATTTGGAGCGGTGTTTTGGATCATTGTCTTGCTGAAATATCCATCCCCTAAGTAACTTCAACTTCATCACTGATTCTTGTACATTATTGTCAAGAATCTGCTGATACTGAGTTGAATCCATTCGACCCTCAACTTTAACAAGATTCCCGGTGCCGGCATTGGCCACGCAGCCCCAAAGCATGATGGAACCTCCACCAAATCTTACTGTGGGTAGCAAGTGCTTTTCTTGGAATGCCGTGTTATTTTGCCTCCATGCCTTTTTGTATGACCAAACAACTCAATCTTTGTTTCATCAGTCCACAGGACCTTCTTCCAAAATGCAACTGGCTTGTCCAAATGTGCTTTTGCATACCTCAGGCGACTCTGTTTGTGGCGTGCTTGCAGAAACGGCTTCTTTTGCATCACTCTCCCATACAGCTTCTCCTTGTGCAACGTGCGCTGTATTGTTGACCGATGCACATTGACACCATCTGCAGCTAGATGATGCTGCAGGTCTTTGGAGGTGGTCTGTGGATTGTCCTTGACTGTTCTCACCATTCTTCTTCTCTGCCTTTCTGATATTTTTGTTGGCCTGCCACTTCTGGGCTTAACAAGAACTGTACCTGTGTTCTTCCATTTCCTTACTATGTTCCTCACAGTGGAAACTGACAGTTTAAATCTCTGAGACAACTTTTTGTATCCTTCCCCTGAATAACTATGTTGAGTAATCTTTGTTTTCAGATCATTTGAGAGTTGTTTTGAGGCGCCCATGATGCCACTCTTCATAGGAGATTCAAATAGGAGAACTACTTGCAAGTGGCCACCTTAAATACCTTTTCTCATGATTGGATACACCTGCCTATGAAGTTCAAAGCTCAATGAGTTTACATGACCAGCTGAGGGAGGATTCTCCGGTCGTGATGTCTGTGTAACCAAACCCCCTTATCCTCTAAGAATAAACACACGGACTGCATGCGACTTGGTTCAAAATGGCCACAGCAGCCTTTTATTGCCTATTGTTTACAGACTAGCACCTTAGGGACGCCGTCCAACGGGCGACCCAAAACAACCACATAACGGTAACAATAGACAATAACATTTACAATACCCCCCGGGGTAGGCCCAGTCCACTAACTACTACTCCCCCTGTCCCCGGCCGCAACACACCGACCCAGAGACGAGGTGCCAATCACCCACGGATTGACCCCCACACTTTGGCAGAACCCCGTGCCTGCCACATCCCGGAAACCGAGAGCCACCATACCAAGACAATGACTCCCGGTCCAGCCACCAATCACTTCCAAACCTCTGGACCAGACCTACCCCCACCGCTGCTGTGACAAAGGGTATCCCAACTACCCAAAAAACATCCCCCACATGACAACACAAAGGGAGGGTGGGCGGGGATCGTTCGGCGTCCGGAAACAGAAGAGGAGGTAACTCTTTCCTCTCCCAGACTAACCCTTTCCCTGCTCCTCCTCTTCCTCCCCGGCTAAGACCATCCCCCAATGCCATATTAGGCATACACACCACTGTCCCTATTAACCCCATCACTCCCTACCTCCCCCTTGGTCATGTCGCCCCTCCCCCCCAAGTGGGTCCGTGGTTTTCTTGACCAGCTGAGGGAGGATTCTCCGGTCGTGATGTCTGTGTAACCAAACCCCCTTATCCTCTAAGAATAAACACACGGACTGCATGCGACTTGGTTCAAAATGGCCACAGCAGCCTTTTATTGCCTATTGTTTACAGACTAGCACCTTAGGGACGCCGTCCAACGGGCGACCCAAAACAACCACATAACGGTAACAATAGACAATAACATTTACAATACCCCCCGGGGTAGGCCCAGTCCACTAACTACTACTCCCCCTGTCCCCGGCCGCAACACACCAACCCAGAGACGAGGTGCCAATCACCCACGGATTGACCCCCACACTTTGGCAGAACCCCGTGCCTGCCACATCCCGGAAACCGAGAGCCACCATACCAAGACAATGACTCCCGGTCCAGCCACCAATCACTTCCAAACCTCTGGACCAGACCTACCCCCACCGCCACAGGACAGACCACGTGACACCTTACGTGGCCTGGACCCGCCACACACCAAAAGCACGCTCCACACCATCCTGCAGACCCAACGCCCATAAATCCAGACCGACCTCGTTGAGGTGCACACCATCACCCCTCCGAAATCGCCAATCTGCCGGCTCCAAATCCCTGTGCCGTACCACAATCCCACCATTCCTGGTCACAAACCTAGCCACTACCCTATTCACCTGGGCCCTGGCCTTATTAACCTTCTCCACCGACCGAGCCCCTCTCCGTGCCAACCTGGTCACTATGTCAGACCATACGACCAGCAAACCAGGATACCGCTTCCACAACTGCAGTAAGTCAATCTTTATGTCTCGGATCAAATCCCGCGACGCCCTGGCACCAAGATCATTACCCCCCACATGTAATACCAGCACATTCGGGGGCCGCTCCACTTTACAATGGAAACGAAATTCCGGGACCACCCTGCCCCACTCCATGCCCCGAACTCCGATCCATCGAACAGTCGCCTGCGCACGATCCAAACCCAGCTGTCGACCATTCGGGCGGACCTCAGCCCGACGGGCACCCCAAAATACGAAGGAGTGCCCCAAGATCCAGATCAGGCACTTCCCTATAACAAATAAAACAAAACGAAAATATCAAAACCAATAACAGCACAACCACCAACACATCTAGAAACACCCCTTTCCTCAAACCTACCGCACGTAACCAAAGTACCATGATGCTACAACAACTGCGGTCTCACATACCGCCGAAAACAAGAAGATTCCCATCTACCAATACGCTTTACCACCTCATCTCCAAGCCCCCAACGAGCTGCCTCCGTTGCTGCACCAATTCGGAATGAATGCGACCCGAATTCCTCCGGGCGCTCCCCCGCGTTACGTAGACTTAGCCGCAGCACCGCCACAAACTGAAACCTCGACAAAACGACCCATTCAAATGCCGCAACAACGGGCCAGGTAAGCCTCCCCTCACGGCCATAAATCTCTCGACTAACCGCACAGGGCACAATTCCTCTCCTGGAACCGCATATAACACCACCAATCTACCACGGCCCAGCTGATCCATTTTTGACCGGCGAATCCGGCACTCCACCTGACTACTGCTCACTCGCACGTCCTCAAACATCAAACCACCACCCGTCACCCTGGACGGGCTTACCAGCTCGCCTATCCGGAACGCCCCATAAAAAGCGAGACCGAAAGCCGTTGTAAACAGAACCGTCTCGTACACAGACTCACAAATGCCGCTCAGGCCACCCACCATCCGTCTCAACAAACCGAACGATACAGGACGCCTCTTGTCCCTCTCCCGTACGCCGCGGCGAAAACCCCGCAAAGCCTGACGAACCCGAAAATCCTGTGAAACATCACGCTCCCCTCTCATTTTTAACCAAAATGCCACTGCCGACACCCGATGTGCCACAGCCGATGCTGATCGCCCGGCTGAAAAATCCGTACTCACCAATGACAACAAAGCCACCAAGTAATCCACGCTCTCCCCACCAAACATCAGACACAACAACTCCTCCCATTCAGCCCACACCTTAGCATACCGGCACCAAGTCACCTCGGTCACCGAGTTCCGAATCAAGTCTGAGATCACCGCCTCACCAGATGCCACAAATCCTCGGGACACTCCACTCCAACTTCGTCCGCCCACGGCAACAGCGCCCGAAACCTGCTGAACTGAAAACGAGACAAAGCATCAGCCACCTCGTTGTCAACACCCGGAACGTGCCTTGCCACTACCTGCACATTCAACTGCAGACATCTCAACACTAAATGCCGCAAATACACCACCACCGGCTCCGACTTAGCAGACAAGTTGTTAATCGCGTGCACCACCGCCTGGTTATCACAATGAAAACACACTTTCCTTCCGGCAAAGTGCGACCCCCATAGCTCCACTGCCACTACAATGGGGAATAGCTCTAACAGAGCCAAATTCCTAACCAAGCCGCTCTCCCGCCACGCCTGTGGCCACTGCCCGACACACCAATGACCTCTGAAAACAGCTCCAAACCCGGCCGACCCCGCCGCATCCGTAAACAGCTGCAACGCCCCGTTAGACGCCACCCTCTCCATCACCAGCGTCCGGCCGTTGAAATGCTGCAAAAATTGATCCCATACTTCCAAATCGTCCCTGATCGCCTTTGTGATCCGCACAAAATGCGCCGGCAACCTTACCCCGGCCGTTGCCGTCGCCAAACGCCTCGCAAACACTCTCCCCATTGGCACAATTCTGCAAGCAAAATTCAATTTCCCAAGCAAGGACTGCACCGCCTTAAGCCGCACCTTCTTCGCCGCTTTTACCCCCGTCACTGCGGTCCTCAAATCACGGACCTTCTCCGCCGGCAACCTGCATTCCATAGCAATGGTGTCAATTTCAATTCCCAGAAAACACATCACCGGCGCCGGGCCTTCCGTCTTATCCGGCGCCAAAGGAATCCCGAAGCTGGCCGCAACTTTTCGCAACGCAAATAGCAAACCCGCACAAACCATCGAACCCGCCGGCCCGACACACAGAAAATCGTCCAAGTAATGAATGATGGACGTAAGCCCGGACACGTCCCGAACCACCCACTCAACAAACGAACTAAATGCCTCAAAGTACGAACACGAAATGGAACAGCCCATTGGCAAACAACGATCAACATAATAACTGCCATCCCACCAGCAACCCAACAAATGCTGACTATCTGGATGAACCGGTAACAACCGAAATGCCGCTTCCACATCCGCCTTTGCCATCAATGCACCCCGCCCCGCCGCCCTAACCAGGTCCAACGCCTTATCGAACGACACATAATATACCGCCGACAACTCCGGTGCAATGCCATCATTCACCGATAACCCTTCCGGGTAAGACAAATGATGAATCAGCCGAAATTTATTCCGCTCCTTCTTTGGTACCACCCCCAACGGTGAAACCACCAAATTCCCGCACGGCGGGGCGACATAAGGACCGCCCATCCTGCCCAAAGCCACCTCCTTTTCCAGCTTCTCATCCACCACTTCCGGGTGATCCCGAGCGGAACGCAAATTACGATACGGCGGGCCCGACGCATTAACAACCGACGGAATATGAAAACCATCGGAAAAACCAGAACATAACAACGCCGCAGCCTCCTCATCCGGATACCTATTTAAAAACGGAACCATCACTTCTACCTTCACCGGCGTCGTCCCTCTTACCAGCCCCATCACCAGCCTTTCCTTTTCCTTTTTTAAAACATTTGGACAAGCTATGTCCCCCCCCACATCCGGAGCATTCATGCTTAAAACGGCACGCCGCTCCAAACCTGCACTGCCCTTCATTGTACTGCCAACACAAACCTTTTTTGAAACTTGCCGGGGACCCGGCCCCCGAACCCCCGGCGCCCCCCCGAAAGGGCTGAGTCGGCGCCGACATCAGTCGCATCCATAAGGAAATATCCTTATGGTCCCAATGCATATCTGGCCGCAATGCCTTCCGCTGCCTAAATTGCTCGTCGTAGCGCAGCCACGCCAGCCCGCCATAAACTCGATAAGCCTCCCCTATCGCATCCATGTAGCCGAACAAAGCCGAACAATGCTCCGGCTCCTTCTCCCCGACCACGCTCGCCAAAATCGCAAATGCCTGTAGCCAGTTGGCAAAAGTCCGAGGAATAAGCCTATAACGGCGCTTTTCCTCCTCGTCCTTCTCCTTTTTGGAGTCACTCGGCTTAACCCTATCCAAATTAAATTTCTCCAGGGGAAGCAGAGAAAATATCTCTACATATTCCCCTTTCCAAATTTTTTTCCCGCACCTCCTTCTTTAAATGGGCCCCCAGCGGGCCTTCAAAACAAACATAAACTTCGCTTTTAGCCCTATCATCTAAGCGCACCACCTCATCCTCCTTCTCCTTTTCCTTCTCCTTTTCCTTCTCCTTTCCCCCCCCGTCTCACTCCCCCCTTCGCCCCCCCCTTTACTCGCACCCGCTCCGTCACCCCCCGTCACCGACGAGGCCCCTAAACCGGCTGCACCCACCCACGCCGCCACCGGCGCCTGAGCCCCCTCCCCCACCGCTCCCGAAGCCGCCGCCAGCCCCTGCAACAGCCCCAACAATTGACTCCACACAGCTAAGCCAGCGGGCGCTGCCGTAGCCGCAGCCGCCCCCCCCGAAGCCCCCCGCCAGCGCAGCCCCTGCCGCCTCCGCGGCCGTCTCACCCGACCGCCGCTCGGCGTCCCCCGAGACCGCCGCCTCGCTGTCCTCCGTCTGTCGTCCATCCGACTCCTCCGAAACGAAAGCCTCTTCCCCTTCCTCGCCGCTGGCCTCATCTTCCATCCGACATCCGGGGGGCGCCGCCGCAGCACCCCCCCCACCACGGCCGCCAGACAGGGCCGCCGCGTGGGCAGAGTCATCCCCGCTCCATCTCTTGCCCCGGGGTGACAACCCAGGAGACCGTCCTGTCCCCCGCGCCGGCACCCCGGGCCTCGACCTCTTGCGCCCGCCCCCCTGCCGACTGCAAGGGGCCCCTGGGCGCGGACGAACAGACGCCCGGCTCCGGGTCTCAGCCGTCGTCGCCTCTGGCCCTCCTGGGCTATTGCCGGCCTCCGTCCGCCGAGTCCTCCCGTTCCCACGGGAGACTGCCACATCCGGGGGCTGCACAGCGGTACTGAGTGACCCGGCGGTCGCCGCAGGGCTCCCGCCGTCACTCCTTCTCTCAGCCGCACCGGGGTCAGGCACCGCAGACCTCCCCCCGGCGCCGGACCTACCGCCACGTGCAGCCCCGCGGTCCCCCCGCCGACTGCAGGGGGATCTGCTGGCCTCTCTCCTGCGCCGAGCGCGCTCCCGGCCTGGAGCCGCTGCACTCACAGTAACTCCAGCCCGGAGGCCGGGACCGGAAGCAGGCCCCGTGCTGGCCACTCCCACCTCCCGACCGCCGCGGCTGGAACGAAGATTCCTCCCGCCGGCCTCAGCAGCAGCCAGACGCTGCTGCTTCGCTGCACTCTGCGGAGGGTCCCTGGAGGGGCTCTTACATCTCCTCCTCGCCCCCCCCCGCGCCCGGGGAATACCTGCGGGGGGGCCGCGACTGGCGCCAGCCGCTGCTGGGGGGACGAGGGGCAAGCGCCGACGGGTTAACCCCGGCAGCCCTGATGTGGGTCTGCACTGCCAGGGGCCCGTGCGCTGCGACCGCAGCCTGAATCATACGCTGGAGCTCCTGAAGATCTGCCATGGAGGTGCACGTCCAGATCGTTCGGCGTCCGGAAACAGAAGAGGAGGTAACTCTTTCCTCTCCCAGACTAACCCTTTCCCTGCTCCTCCTCTTCCTCCCCAGCTAAGACCATCCCCCAATGCCATATTAGGCATACACACCACTGTCCCTATTAACCCCATCACTCCCTACCTCCCCCTTGGTCATGTCGCCCCTCCCCCCAAGTGGGTCCGTGGCTTTCTAAACCAATTTAGTGCTTTAGTAAGTTAGTAAAAAGTAGCTAGGAGTGTTCAAATCAAGAAATTGATAAGGGTGCCCATACTTTTGCACCGGTCAAATTTTGTTTAAATGTGGATTGCACATTTTCTGTTAGTACAATAAACCTCATTTCAATCCAGAAATATTACTCAGTCCATCAGTTATTAGATATATGAAACTGAAATAGCTGTTGCAAAAACCCAAATTGTTATAAAGAAAAAAGGTTAACATTAGTAGGGGTGCCCAAACTTTTTCATATGCCTGTATAAGCTATGGGCTTTATGGGGTTTGTTTTAAGATTAAAAAAGCTACATTGTGCTTCAGACTGGAATCTTCATTTCTTCTTTCAGTTATCATGATGTTCAGTATACAGATACTCGATTTGCAACTTGCTCTAAATTACAGAATTTTTATTCATGATGTGTCCCTCCCAGTATTACATGCTGGATTTGAGGTTTGTGTGCATCCAGGGTGCTACTGCCTTTATTAGTTCTCATGTATCAGTACAGTTTAGTTTCTAGAGCAATTTTACTATGTGCTTTTCTCCAGATCTACAGTTTGAGTGAACCACTCTCCCTAATAACTTAAATGCTTCCTCCTTCTCTCTTCTGATCTAGTATGCACAACTACTGAACCTCCCCTTTACTGCTGCTATGTATATGTCAAGCACAGATTTGTAGAATGTCCAGTGCATGGCGCAACACAGAGGTTACAACGGGATGGAGAGAGGGTAGGAAGGCCCTTACAGTAGGGAGGGGGGAGAGGGGTCACCTATTGACAGTAACTTGTGTCTGTCCCCTGCACTCCCTAACGTCATTAAGCAGGTCCTTCCCTCTGTCATGGTCACGTACTTAGTCCCTAGCTGTCACTTCACTCAACCTTAACACAAATCGGAGACAGTGGTAATAATGCAGGCATCCTGAGACACAACACATCTCCTAAGTGATGACCTGTGTTAAATGTTATGATTACTCAATACTGGGGGTAGCATCTAGCTGAAAGGGTTAATCATGTCTGCTACTCTATTTGGACCAATAAACCTGGAGCCCTGAGCCCCAGATGAAGTCAGCCACCTGATATATTTATTGGACACATACGTAGTCATTCACACACAGGTCCAGACCTGAACATTTATTATCAGTCATGCGTTTGTAAGACAGAGGTAATCCCCTAGAAGGACAGACAACAGAGGCATCCCCTCGTGCCTTCAAAACCTTACTCTCAATGTCACGCACAGACTTGGGGAATGTCTGGTGCATGGCCAAAACAGAGATAATAATGGGATGGAAAGCCCTTATGGTAGTGAGAGGGGAGACAGGTCACCTCCTGACACTAACCTGTCTCTGTCCCTTGCTCCCCTAACGTGCCTGTGGGTCCTTCTTCCTCCTGCCGCCATTACGTGCCTAGTCTCTAGCTGTCCATCCACTCCCCCTGGCTAGGGCAAAGGCCAGCGAGTGCACTAGATTTCACCACTGAGGTAATAAAATACAAGGGAAGGAAGACAGACAGGAGGACATAGACAAAAGGATACAACAATCTAAACTGCTGCAGCTAAACATCAAGGCTGCAGACAGCATGTCTCCAACTGAAGAATTAAAGCAGCAGATCTTCAGCAGCTGAACTTCCAACAGCAAACCAGCAGCAGCTACTAGAAACTTCTTACCTCCGGAGTAGTCAGAACAGATTGAATCTCTTTCTACTACCAGCTTCAGGTGATGGATCATGTGACTATTTAAAGGAGATGGGAGTGGTCACAAACTAGCTTCACCTGACATGAACTAATCAGGCGCTACCTAGCAAGGAAAATGTCATTAACCCTTGCGGCATCAACAGAAAACAAAACACATTTAAAATCACAGAGCAATGTGAAGCTCCAGTCCCAGAGTTGTCACAAGTCTCTCAAGCACGAGAGACACTCATGACACTATAATACTGATAGAAGGAAAGCCATTACAGTCAAGAGCAGAGTTTTGAAGGACATTTTATCAGATTGTGATGACCTGCTAGCTTGACGAAGGACTGTGCAGCAGCAAAATTGTAAGAAAATTTTACTGAACACCTTTTTTTTTAGAATTTGCTTACTTTTGCTTTTGAAATTAAATCAACAATAAAATTCAGCCTAAATGTGCACATTTGTGCCAGCGTATTGAAGTTATTTGCTATCCACTCTTAGGGGTACTTTACATGCTGCGACATTGCTAGCAATTGCTAGCGATGTCGAGTGCGATAGCACCCGCCCCCGTCGTATGGCTGATATGTGGTGATCACTGCCGCAGCGAACATTATCGCTACGGCAGCATCACATGCACATACCTGCTCTATGACGTCGCTGTGACCGGCGAACCGCCTCCTTTCTAAGGGGGCGGTTCGTTCAGCGTCACAGCGACGTCACAGCAGCGTCACTGAACCGCAGCCCAATAGAAAAGGAGGGGAGGAGATGAGCGGTCGGAACATGCCGCCCACCTCCTTCCTTCCTTCTTTTCCGGTGGACGGAGGTAAGGTGATGGTTGTCGTTCCTGCGGTGTCACACACAGCGATGTGTGGTGCCGCAGAAGTGACGAACCACATCGCTACTGAGCAGAAAACAATATTTTGTTTTAGGACGACCTCTCCATGACCACCGACTTTTCCCTCTTTTGCAATCGTTTACGGTCACTCAGAGGAGTCACACGCTTTGATCTCGCTAACGAGGCCGTATGTGCGTCACAACCACCGTGACCCCGACGATATCTCCTTAGCGATATCGCAGCGTGTAAAGCCCCCTTTACTCTCTGGTAGATGATTGGTTCTTCCTCCAAACACCTTGGGTTAGAAGATAACCTCCAAACATTGCACAACCTGTTTAAGGCTAGTTAAAAAAGAACCAATTTCAAAGACATTCAGATTCTGAAAATCAATATTTGGGGAAGGGAAGAGGCAATTTGACATTGGGAACCAACTTTTACCAGAATGGAGGTGATGCAAGGGCAATAAAACTGAACAAATTACCCATATATCTGGCAATTTCAAAGGAAAGGGAATTATACTATTGGCACATGCCCTGTTTGTGATGTAATTGCCAGAGATAATAAAAAAAACTTGTTTAGTGTGTTATAGGGCCACCATATTAGGGATTGACTCAACCTGAAAACTCTTGACTTATGTAAATAAGATATGGTATGTCTTAAAGGGGTTGTCCAGTCTAAAATGACAAGTCTGCAGACAATCTGTGTCTCTCTCTGACTGCAGACTTATGAATCCACCAAGCACACATTGTGCAGTGCAAGGATTTGCCAGTTTCTCTGCCAGTAATGGAGGTCACGTAACCGCAATTGTGCAATATGCATGTTCCCGGTCAGAACCCAACTTGTCTGTGCAGCCACACTCAATACAAGTGTATGGAATGAGTGCGTTCGACTAGTTAGTGCTGCCGTATAGTGGGCGTGGCCTTGCTCAATACACTTACATTGAGTGAGGCCATGCCTACTAATCAGGTTCTGGCCGGGAACATGCATATCACACAATTGCGGTCATGCACGTGATCGCCGTTCCCAGCTCAGAAACCGGTGAATCCTCACAGCGCACAGTGTCAGCACTGGAAGGATTCATAAGTCTGCAGCCACATAGAGTGATACATAGAATGACTGCAGACTTGTCATTTTAGGCTGATCAACTCCTTTAGTGTGAATAATAAGAGCAGGGATTAGTTTAAGCCAGGAAGCAAGGAAATTACACTGGTTACAATGTAGTGTTTCTTGTCCCTACAAACACCAATTTTTAATACACTGTGTGCAGAATTATTAGGCAAATGAGTATTTTGATCACATGATACTTTTTATACATGTTGTCCTACTCCAAGCTGCATAGGCGTGAGAGCCAACTACCAATTAAGTAAATCAGGTGATGTGAATCTCTGTGATGAGGAGGGGTGTGGTGTAATGACATCAACACCCTATATAAGCTGTGCTTAATTATTAGGCAACTTCCTTTACTTTGGCAAAATGGGTCAGAAGAGAGATTTGACGGGCTCTGAAAAGTCCAAAATTGTGAGATGTCTTGCAGAGGGATGCAGCAGGCTTGAAATTGCCAAACTTTTGAAGCTTGATCACCGAACAATCAAGCATTTCATGGCAAATAGCAAACAGGGTAGCAAGAAGCGTGTCGGGCAAAAAAGGAGCAAAATAACTGCCCATGAATTGAGGAAAATCAAGCGTGAAGCTGCCAAGATGCTGTTTGCCACCAGTTTTTGTCCATATTTTAGAGCTGCAACAATACTGGAGTATCAAAAAGCACAAGGTGTGCCATACTCAGGGACATGGCCAAGGTAAGGAAGGCTGAAAAACGACCACCTTTGAACAAGAAACATAAGATAAAACGTCAAGACTGGGCCAAGAAATATCTTAACCCTCAACTGGTGAGGTGGGGTTTGCAACACTTCAGGGAAATTTTGTTCAGCTGGCATTCATTGAAAAATGCTGGTATGAATCATCAATGTATTACATTTTCCGATACTTGTGGGTGTCAAAAATTTGGTATACTCATGTGTAATCAATCGCCAATAAGAAAACGATTAAAACAAACGTGATCTTTGCATTTTCTGTAAAAATTAGAGATTTCTAAACACTGGAGTATAGGAAGCCCCCACATCACCAGTTGCGTTACAAAAATCCCACCTCACCAGTTGAGGGTTAAGACTGATTTTTCAAAGGTTTTATGGACTGATGAAATGAGAGTGACTCTTGATGGGCCAGATGGATGGGCCAGAGGCTGGATCAGTAAAGGGCAGAGAGCTCCACCCCGACTCAGACACCAGCAAGGTGGAGGTGGGGTACTGGTATGGGCTGGTATCATCAAAGATGAACTTGTGGGACTTTTTTGGGTTGAGGATGGAGTGAAGCCCAACTCCCAGACCTACTGCCAGTTTCTGGAAGACAACTTCTTCAAGCAGTGGTACAGGAAGAAGTCAGTATCGTTCAAGAAAAAACATGATTTTCATGCAGGACAATGCTCCATCACATGCATCCAACTACTCCACAGTGTGGCTGGCCAGTAAAGGTTTAAAAGATGAAAAAATAATGACATGGCCCCCTTGTTCACCTGATCTGAACCCCATAGAGAACCTGTGGTCCCTCATAAAATGTAAGATCTATAGGGAGGGAAAACAGTACACCTCTCGGAACAGTGTCTGGGAGGCTGTGGTGGCTGCTGCACGCAATGTTGATCGTAAACAGATCAAGCAACTGACAGAATCTATGGATGGTAGGCTGTTGAGTGTTGTCATAAAGAAAGGTGGCTATATTGGGCACTAATTTTTGGGGGGTTTGTTTTTGCATGTCAGAAATGTTTATTTCTAAATTTGGTGCAGTTATATTGGTTTATCTGGTGAAAATAAACAAGTCAGATGGGAATATATTTGGTTTTTATTAAGTTGCCTAATAATTCTGCACAGTAATAGTTACCTGCAAAAACAGATATCCTCCTAAGATAGCCAAATCTAAAAAAAAACCACTCCAACTTCCAAAAATATTAAGCTTTGATATTTATGAGTCTTTTGGGTTGATTGACAACATAGTTGTTGATCAATAATAAAAAAAAATCCTCTAAAATACAACTTGCCTAATAATTCTGCACACAATGTACATATATCCCATGCTAATATCTATTTATTTAAGCATTTGCACTTAGTTTAATCTGATATGTTACCCAACATGTGAGGGCCGACCTAATGTCTGTTTGCTTTATTAAGATAAATATTATTAAAGATAAATTTCTATTCATTTTGCCATTGATCGGGAATATATTTGGATAATATTGTGAGTTTTACGGCAGATGCAGCATGTAATTTGTAACAAGATGGACATAGAACACTGTTTATTTGTTGTGCCAAATATTGCTTGGCATAGACTAAGTACAACCCGGCGAAACAAGATGCCAAACATCCTGTGCAAATTAAGGCAATATGCACTCTCTCAGGAAAACAGGATGAAATGATTCAATACTATAAGGGTTAAAGTAAGTAGAAAATACCCAGATATCCCTTAAATTATGGACATATGGACATCGTGGGGGGAGTAGAATCATTTAGGACCCTTCTTATGACTCAAAGGTGGAAAGTTTATCTTGTTGCGATTTTTAGATTTTACTCACTAGCGGCTTTTAATTTTTTTGTTATTATTTTACATTTTAACTTTCTGTCATGATTATGCTTTATGTGTGGTCAAATCTGAGCAGTCAGAATAGCAGAAAAAGGATGCGAAAAGGTAGAGCACTGCAGCCTGGGTGTCAGACGGTGTTTTACTCTAAACTCACCAAGTGTCATGGTGGCATCAGATGCTGTTCAGACCACAGACTCTGACACTTCTCACTATACTTGCTTTGGTGCTTCTGAGTTGCACAGGCAGGCTCGGACATTGACCAGCTGTGTGCTCATTAGTGATTGGACTAGCAGGAGTTAATTTCTGCTAGCCTGCTGGTTACTTTTTGGATCACATGTTTCAGGAGACCTATCACAGATACTCCCCATCTTTTTAAAATGGAGGAATTTGTCTTCCTGTGCCATCTATAGCTTTCTGCCTAACCGGTCCGTGTGCGGTTGGTTTCTGGTCTGGTAAATTCCTGCATGTTGCTTGTTGGGCAGTGGTATGCCTTCTGTCATCTGGTTATTTCCTCCTTGCTTCAGTTTTCCTCCCTTTCCCTTGTTGTCTGATTACTCTGTGTGAGCGTGCTGTGTGATAGAGTTCTGGTTTTCCCTGTTTGTCTATCACTGTTGGTGTTTACACGCTCCTGTCCGACCACTCCCCCCCGGGTAAGGAAGGCGGGTGTAGTTAATCAGGACTGGTCAGGAGCAGTGGTATGAAGACGGCCCATACATCGTCACCATCAGACGTATCTCTGGGATAAGGGACAGCTATGGGCCCATGACACTACAACCTTGATTTCAGATTTGAGAGCTCAGCAGTATGGAGTCCATAAGGTAGAGTAGTGAGCACTGTATTCTCCAACACTGTGTTAATACGCGGAGGGCTGCAGCCTCAACATCTAAATGGGAATATTAGCTGCACTCTAATACCAAATGAAAAAACTCAAAATATTATTTTATTTCCATCTCAGTTAAAAAAAAATCATCATCATAGCATTGCTCTAAATGTGGTTCAAATAATATATAGTCTAAAAAGCCCATGAAGATATTGGATTTTAATGTTAAATATATTATGTTCAATAGGTTTAGATTACTGCACTGATAGAATGAACCTTTTCTGTTTTAACTGCATATTTATTTTTTTTGTATGGATTATGGTTCAGTGATTAGAATTAGTTTTATTACAAACATAAGAGAAAAGGGGAGAGATTTCTAATCTGAAGTACTTCTTGGGTTGTTAGTCTGCAACTATCCGGCTATGTGCACATGCTGCAGATTTGGTGCAGAAATGTTCTGCACCAAATTTGCAGGTTGTGGCAAGTAAAACCCGTAAAAAACAGATGCATTTGGTGTGGTTTATGTGCGTTTTTTGCTGTCATTGAAGTCAATGGGTGAAAAACGCTGATAAACCGGACCAATAATTGACATGCTGCAGACTTTTTCTGAATCAAGATCCGCATCAAAACCAAAGTGGGAAAAAAACGCACAAAATGTGCACAGCAAATCCAAAATTCCTAAGACTTTGCTGGCTTCAGAAGAGGCATGCAGATTTTGATGCAGATTGAAAAACAATTAATCAAAAATCACATAAAAAATGCAGTGTGCACAAGGCCTTAGGCCACGTTCCCGCGAGGAGCTTTTGGTGAGTTTTTGATGTTGTAGAAATTCTACACCTATTATGTAAATTAGGTTTCTTGCATTTTTAATGCATTTTTGACGCTGCATATTTTTTACCTGGTGTTGTTATACCATGTTTTAAGCAGAGCTGCTTTGTTTTTGATACTTATGGCATTGGACTTTGACAGAACTTTACTGATCTATTCATGTGTGTAGGGTCATTGTAGAGGTTAGTTCAGGAGAACTTAGCTGTGGACCGTCCTTGTCAGTAAAGGGTGTAAAATCATTAGGACGCAATAGGGTCAGCTCCATCTGTGGTAACCGGAGGACGTTGTCCTGGTAGGATTATCCTTGCACCCAGGCTCATATGGACCTGGTGAGACTATTCCATTTTACTCAAATTATTTTATAGTTGAACACTGTCACTGCTAAAGAGTATTTTAATTTGAGTATATTGTGTTTTTCTCTCTTTTCCTTTTTTCTGGGTGAGGGAGGACCATTGTCTATTCCCTGAGACGGAAATAACATAATTTTGTTTACTGTTTGTTATGTTCTGTTTGTCGTGTTTTTTTGAACTATTGGCATTTTAGGTAGGTTTTGGCCAAGTTTTGGTGGCCTTTATTAATGGATTATGGTAATGATAGTTACTATATTAACCATCACCTCCCTAGGGGCTTTATGGTTTATGTGTGTCCGCTGTGACGTTTATAATTTTTTGAGAAATCAATAAAAGTTAAATTTTAGTCATTTGCTGAGGTCCTATATTCTTTATGACTATCGAGTATACCTATTGGGTGTTGTGCTATATCCAATCCCTGAACCATACACTACAGTGTTTTGCTGAACTATTTTTTATGAAATTATCTACTGTATATTACGGTCATGTACTGAGGTATGATATATACTCTACCGTATATATTGACATACACGAGTTATAACTAGGGATGATAGCGGCGACCTATTCGGCAAATATTTGCGAAGCTGAATATTTGAGGTATTCGATCATCCCTAGTTATAACCAACACTTTCATTGAGTGTTTTGAAGGGAACAAGTGTCAACTTCTTTTTAGTCTATGATTATACTATTGACGATGATGCATTTACCCCTTTATCTGTAAACCTGACCCAAAATCGAGCTCAATGTCTACGATCATCAATTCATCACGAAGAGTTTAGTTCACGAAGGATTTCCTCACACTGTACAAGAAACCAATCTGACATTTGTCTTCTTGACTGAGGTCCTTGAGGATTGCACTTGAGAGAGACTTCTATTAATGCATTACCGTCTTCTCCATCATTCATGGTAGTTGATGTGTACAATAAATTACTCCCACGCCATACAGTGTATTTATAAGGAAGACTAACTGTCTCATTGGAAACACTGATTATCATCCTGCTCTCCGGTGATTGCCAAGATATGAGAATGGAATAAAAAAAAGTGGGCTGTTTTCCAAAATAATGTTTTGCTTTGTAAAATGTCCATGTAAGCTCATCGTTACATCTACTTGTTGACCACAGAAAGCTAGAGCTAAAGTTCCTACCGGGCTGGTGGCCAGCCCTGCACACTTAGGTAACAGTGCAATCTGCCAGCATACCTTGTATTGCTAATTAGCTTTGGAAGCACATCAAGGCCGACGCAAGTCTCATAAATAAGAAAAGGAAAGAACAGCTGGCAACATCCAAATGGGATTGAATGTTTATAATTGGATGTAGAGTGCAGTCATTTGGAGCTAGACTACCTTCATCCTTGATTCTGCTAATGCTGCCTCTAAAACACAACTCCTATCATCCCCTCCTCTGTTTAATATATTTGATATTAATATTTACTCAGGACAGTTTTACCTTGCTTCATTTTATGTCTTCCTGTAACCTCACAACTTGTTTCTGCCCTACCAGCTTGTGTAACATTTATAATAGTAGTGTAAAGTCAGATTTGATTTATGAGGATGTTTTGCACGGAAGAAACAATGTAATGAAGATTAGTTATGGCCAGTGTTCTTCCTGTTGATGTAAACCAGTTTTTTTCTAACATTCACACTGTCATGATGACTATGGGATAGTGGGGAACTGGGCTCCTAAGTTATCCCTCAAGCTATGCTATTCCTAATCTGAGGGATACTCCTAATGGTGGAGATGCCTGAGTCTGAGTGGAAAACAACGGAGTTAGCATTTTGATATAAAAAACGGAGCCAAATAGAGAAAAAAAGTGAATTACAAAGTTGTAGAGAATCATCAATTCAATACAAATCCACAACTTGCATACAGAAATGCGATGATATGAAACCCATGACCCCTACAAAACATTGAATACTGGGCACGCATAATGCGCTCATTTAACTTTGATGCTCAAAGTGGCCACCGTCAGCTGCACATCTGGACTCTGGACAGCATACTGTATCTTGCTGCACGTTGTGCAATATGGTAGGTGACACATTTGCACAAGCATCTGTGATACGTCATTGTAGGTCCTGCAATGTTGGTGGAGGGGTCGCATACACCTGCTGTTTGATGTGACCTCACAGAAAGAAGTCCAATGGGGTCAGGTCAGGTGAGCGTGGAGGCCACTCCACGTAGCCACCATACCCAGTGACTTGTAGGAAGGTCTCCATGAGGTATCGCTTCACGTCCACAGCCTTGTGAGTTTTACACGTTCTAATCATAGCATTTCTGTATGCAAGGTGTCGATTCGTACTGAGTTGATGATGCCCTATAACTTAACGTTGTTTTCCACCAGGTGGCGCTATAGGTGGTTTCATTGTGTAGCGCATGGCTAATTTACTACACCTAGACACCACTTCTATGCCTATAGCTGCCGCTGTTCTCAAGTTAATGGCGGTGGACAGGATATGGGTTGACACACTGTATATTTTCTTTGAAAATTGGTGACGTGTTCAAAATTTAAATCACCCACTGTAAACAGATGAATATAAAATACAACCATGAAATAGAACATATATATTACATATTTTATTTTCTCTACAATGTGATTAGTTCTCAAACAACAAAAGCTAACTTTACAATTTTTTTTTATTTGAACTTTCGAACAGACTATAAATACCTTTTAGTGAAAAAAGTGCCTTCATCATATAACTTATTATTTTAATATATTCCTATTACAAGGATCTTTATTTTTTTTCTCCTATTACAGGTTGTAATGTCACTATGAACAATGGCCCAGCTCTACTACAAAAAGGTGAATTACTCACCCTACAGAGATCGGATTCCACTGCAGATTGTGCGGACAGAGGCAGAGTTGTCACTGGAGGAAAAGGCCTACCTCATTGCTGTGGAAAAGGGAGACTATGCCAGCGTCAAGCATGCGCTGGAGGAAGCCGAAATCTACTACAACATCAACATCAACTGCATGGATCCACTTGGCCGAAGCGCTCTTCTCATAGCCATAGAGAACGAAAACTTAGAGATCATGGAGCTTTTGCTCAGCCACAGTGTCTATGTGGGAGACGCTCTTTTGTATGCAATAAGGAAGGAAGTGGTGGGAGCTGTGGAGCTACTTCTAGGTTACAGAAGACCAAGCGGAGAAAAGCAGGTGAGTGAAAGTATCAAATCTGATGCAGAACTGTAAATTTAATTTATTTTTTAATGATTTTTATGGAAGTTGTTTCTTCTGAAAGAGATTATAGAAGGTAACATTGCTTTTTGTAGGTTTAATATAACATTTACGGAAAAAAGAATCACACTATGCTAAATATGTGCAGTAGATCACAGAAGATTCAGAGTCAGTCTGAATGCATTGGAGATGTTTCAGATTTTACCTTTTTCTGCAACAGTTTCATTTTTGGGGAATGAATAACCTTTTTAAATTTTTGAAAAGCTTTCATTTCTTCTATTACTTTTACTTTTCTATATTGACACTATATATATATATATATATATATATATATATATATATATATATATATATATATATATATAAATATATTTTTATATATATATAGATATATATATATATATATTACATTTTAAGTTGGAAGTCAGAGGAAATAGGAAAGATGTGAAGGTCTGAGGTCATGGGTTGTATTAATCAACTAGGCAAGTTACCGACGCAACAATTTTTATTTACAATAGTCCTTATGCTCCTCCAGACGACAGATATATTAGTCTTTAGGATAGTTCCTCAAATCCAAAAGCCAGATATTAACAATAGTCCTTAGGATAGTTCCTCAAATCCAGAGGATGGATATCACGGGCGTAGCACATGTATCGTGGTCCAGCCAACAACAAACCCCCCATCCCCTCTTCAGTGACTTAAGTACCCCAAGCCGTACCCTGGGAAATACCCCCCTCAATGCTGACTGTGCGTAGGTGAAGGTATTTTCCTGAGCAGGATTCCCACACCTGGGACTGCATGTGAGACATCCTGTGTAACTGGCCCCTGGGTCTACAATCCACATCCACACAATGGAACTAGTGGCTGGGAGAACAATGGCTTAATTGAGGCCCCTAAGACACTTACAAGAGTAATTGAATGATTGCTTTCTAAAATTACCAATCTTGTGCCTGGCCTTCTGTGTACCTTAAACTGAAAAGCAAGAAAATATCTAATAAAACACAACAACACCCCGTGTTGGAAAAAGTCTGAATCCCTTAGAGTTGTGGACTTCGCTCTACATCCATTGGTCCAATAGTCTTTAGTTTGTGGCCAGCTCCTCACAGAAAGTAACTAAATTTTGGTTTCAATCATTTTAAGTATTTGGAAGGAACTGTAATTAGGGCTGTAGTATTACATGGTGCCCCGTTATGGAATATATAGATTGTTCAAGTCTACCAAAACCAGAGTTTCTCTAACTAAGAACTGTTCACTCTGGCTCATAGACAGTGGAGCCAAGTAGGTGGACCTTCCTCGATGATATATTCTCTGATAACGTTAGTGGACATGGGTTGTCAACCTTTATTGGTAGTTGGTCATTAGATCAATATTAGCTGTAATTAATAATTAGTAACAATCAGAAATAAGGCCATGTGCACATGTTAAATATTTAGTAAGTTTTTTACCTCAGTATTTGCAAGCTAAAACCAAGAGTGGATAAAAAATGCAGACATGGTGCACATTTCTATTACCACATTTTTCAGACTATAAGGCACACTTATTAACAAGAAAAACTCCTGCTAAAAAGTGCCTGCGTCTTTTTAGCCCAAAGGCAGCTTCATGTGATGGATGAGAACGTTGACACTGCGTCTTCCCTGATCACAGCAAACTGCTCTCTTGCCCTGGAAAGATCCATGTGATCAGTGCAGAGCAGGAGAGGAAGCTGTTGGGAGCTGAACGGCCACTGAAGGAGCTGAGCAGCTGAAGGACCTTTCACAGGAGTAATTCCAGGACCTTTCAGGTCATGTGACTAATCACATGACCTGTAAGGTCCTTCAGATAGTCAAGTAGAAGGTCCTTCAGCTGCTCAACTCCTGCAGCCTCTGTTCAGGTCCGATCAGAAATTACAAGATGTGGTAAATTATGTATAGTGTGTATGTAAATGTCCATGTAGCAGAGCTGTGTATGTAAGTGTAAATGTGCATGTATGTGTGTAAGTGCAAATGTGCATGTAGCAGACCTAATGACCCCTCCACTTTACACCACCAGGGAAGTTTTAAAAATAGGACAAATATTTTTCCTATTTTCTGCTGTCTTAATCTAGAGGGGTGTTATGGTAAGGAGAGTCTTAAAGTCTGAAAACATACAGTATACCTTTCCTGTTACTGTTCCACTTCTGGTTTTGGCTTACAAATACAGGTAAAAAAACTCACCAAATACTCAATGTGTGCACGTGATCTTAGAAGAAGACACAAACTATGACTTCGACTTCTTACCCACAGTATAAGAAATGTGACCTTATAGTGAGGGAACATTTTATTCCTTTTGGTGTCATTTGACTTCCAGGGTGTTTTTATCCATCTGGCCTTTAATATTCCCCACATGCTGAAGTCAAAATCATTCACTTTGCATTAGTTAGTAAAATAAACAACACTCAGAGATGGCCAATGGCGCATGTGGATTGAGTAGATGAAGCCACAGTCAGCAGAGGTCACTTCAATACATTTCTCCCAGACTCATCTGAAAAATCTACAGTATAAATCACTTTACAAGTTAAAGCCAAAATGATCAATGTTAACATGGGTGTGTCAGTAGCATAACAAGGTGGTGGTTATTTATTACCCCCAAATCTAGTCACTGATTCCCTTTACAGCCACCAGTTTGTAAGTCAAAAACAGTGAATTGCCAGCTCACCTGTAGAGGAACATACTCCCTGGACGGACAAAACCCTGCTGGTGAGGATCCACAATGAAGAAAATTCCAACTTCCAGTGGTATAAAAGACATTTTATTCCAAAGGCTAAAATCCAAAAGACAAAAATAGCAATCCCAGAGTATAAAAGACTGAATAAACAAAGCTACGCATTTCAGGCAAGATGTCCCTTGTCAGAGCTTAGTAAGCTCTGATAAAGGACATCTCGTCTGAAACGCGTAGCTTTGTTTGTTCAGTTTGTAAGTCATGCTTTAACCATAAAGAAGCCCTCCTAAAAATCTTTTTGTTTTCCATAAATTTGTTTATGTGTTTATGTAGTGTAATTGTGCCACCCCCACGCCTGCAGCAGCCGGGCTGCTCGGATCCGGACCCGCTGTGTGGCTCGAGGAATCCTCCGGACCCGGGGCTCACGCGGACACGCCGAATGAAAAGTGGGACGTAGTTGTACGGCCTTGGCCGTATTCGGTTTGTGACGCCACCCATAGTGTGTGGTGAGGTGGGACACCACCGCTGGTGTTGTCGGATACCCGGGGGAGATGTAGTGGCAGCCGGATGTTAACCCCTCCGTAGGTAGGGATGGTTGCCCCGGGGCCCAGTGTCTCTGTGCAGGGTATGGCGATGGCAGGGGCTTACGCGCCAGGATGGACCAGGGGATGTTTGGTTACTCACAATTAAATGAATCACACGAGTCTTTGGCTAAACCAAGGTGCTGGTAGCCGGCCACCGCGGCCGGTTGTACTTTGGTCCCCCACCCGGGCTGGTGGTCGCCGTCTTTTACTCTGCACTAGTTGTGGTTGTGTGTTTAGACTTCCCGGTATGGAACACGGGAGTCCGCTCCCAGCTTTCTGTGTGCTTGAGGAGCCGTGCCCGCTGACGCTGATATATATTTATGCACTCAGCGCTATAGATGTACAGTCTTCTAAACAGAACTAGGTGCTATAGACTTACATTGTAAAAGAAACTCCGTCTACCGCATGGAGCATAGAGAGAGCTGAATAGTCTGAAGAGCGGTGACATGAGAAGAGGAACAGATCTGCGTTGGATACTGGAGAAGATGGTAGTAGGTGAGTATATTGACACACTGACAGTAAACTACATACAGTGTGTCCACCCATATCCTGTCCACCGCCATTAACTTGAGAAGGGCAGCAGCCATAGGCATAGAAGTGGTGTCTAGGTATAGTAAAGTAGCCATGCGCTACGCAATGAAACTACCTATAGCGCCGCCTGGTAGAAAAAAAAACGGAGTTAGCATATTTATCTCGAAAACGGAACGAGATAAAGGAAAAAAGTGAATTACAAAGTTGTAGGGCATCATCAATTCAATACGAATCGACACCTTGCATCCAGAAATGCTATGATTAGAATGTGTAAAACTCACAAGGCTTTGGACATGAAGCGATAACTCATGGAGACCTTCCTACAAGTCATTGGGTATGATGGCTACGTGGAGTGGCTTGCACGCTCACCTGACCTGACCCCATTGGACTTCTTTCTGTGAGGTCACATCAAACAGCAGGTGTATGCGTGCCCTACATCAACATTGCAGGATATACGACGACGTATCACAGATGCTTGTGCAAATGTGTCACCTACCATATTGCACAACATGCAGCAAGATACAGTATGCTGTCCAGAGTCCAGATGTGCATTGCAGCTGACGGGGGTCACTTTGAGCATCAAAGTTAAATGAGCGCCATATGTGTGACCAGAATTCAATGTTTTGGGGGGGTCATGGATTTCATATCATAGCATTTCTGTATGTAAGGTGTCAATTCGTATTGAATTGATGATGCCCTACAATTTTTTTAATTCACTTTTTTCTCTATCTCGTTCCATTTTCAAGATAAAAATGCTAACTCCGTTGTTTTCCACAAGGTGGCGCAATAGGTGGTTTCATTGCGTAGCTTATGGCTACTTTACTATACCTAGACACCACTTGTATGCCTATAGCTGCTGCAGTTCTCAAGTTAATAGCGGTGGACAGGATATGGGTGGACACACTGTATATATACACATAGATATAGGGGAGGGGAAGTTCATAGCAATGCTTCTTTAATAAAAACAGGGGAAAACTATACTTGGTTAGCAAATAATTATCTGCTTTCTCTGCTGCACCTTGTGAACGCCACATGCAGATATCACCTTTTGGTATGCATAGCCCTATAGGTAAACAATATCACAGTATTCAGGATCAGTAGATGCAGAACATGAGTACTACTGGATATATACTATGGCTCTGTTTCTACCTGTTATGATACTAAGATGATAGCGCCATTTACTATGCCTTACTTAGGTTTAACTGATTTGTTGAAAACTGCAGAGTTGTTAAATGTTAATAAAGCAACAGTATTCTATGTTTTGTTACAAAATCAGTAGTCCATGAACTATATTATTAGTTTTACCATGCATTAGCTGTTTTATAGTCATACACACTGCATGGGGCAGTGTTTTCTAAGCCAAAAAATTAAGTTCCTTCAGAGCTGTGCTCATTGGACCGAGAACAATCCTCCTGAGGCTGCTATCTCTCTTCCGTAGACTTCTGCCGCATAGTATGGAAGAAGTGCCTAAGACTAAGCAACTAAATTCATATTCTTGCCTGCATTAATATGAAAGGATCTATGTAAGTTTTAATTACTGCTACAACATATTTGTTTTCAAATAATAAAGGAAAATAAATTCTGATAGCTGCAATGCAGACAACTTCAGTCTTGTCCATTTATGCTAATGGCTATATTTGAATGATTTCTTTTGCTCTCTGCATTGTACAATAACTCCCAATATTGAATTTTTAAGACTAGAGATGAGCAAATAAATTTGATATGAATTAAATTCATATTTAATATTTCAAACAATTTGCAATTCACTTTGTATAAATAGCCTAAAATGAACACTATCATTTTATACATTGTAGAAGATTGCATCAGCCAGAGAGGGATCAAAAGAATTCGGGCATGGCATGGCATAATGCAACTACCACAATACATACAGTGCCTAGGAAAAAGTATTCATGCCCCATGAGCTTTTCCACATTTTTTAAAATTACTCTAACAAACAAATGTATTTTGTTGAGATTTTATGTCACATACTGTACCAACACTAAGTAGAAAGTATTTGTGAAGTCTAAAGGAAATGATACATGAGTTTCTAAATAATTTAAAATGATAAATTTGAAAATTGTGATGTACATTTATATCCAGCCTCCATGTCATCTGATACTCTTAAATTAAATCCTGTGTGACCAATTGCCCACAGAAGTCTCCTAATTAGTCAATTGAGTCCACCTGTATGTAGTTTTTTTTCTCAGTATAACTATCGCTGATCTGTCAAAGCCCCAGAAGTTTGTTTGAGAACATTAGGAATGAAATAGCATTGACAACCAAGGAACACACCAGACAGGCCATGGATAAGATTGTGGAGAAAGGAAAAAACTGGGTTAAGTTATAAAAAAAAATAGCACTTTTCAATGCATCATCCAAAAATGGAAGGATTATAGCACAACTGCAATCCTACCAAGACACGGCCTTCCACTAAAACTGACATCTCAAGAAAGGAGCACACTAATTTGAGAAGCAGTCAAGAGGTTCATGGTCATTGTGGAGCAGTTGCAGAAATCCACATATCAGGTGTCAACACAACAACTGTTAGTTTTATATTACACATATCTGGCCTTTATGGAAAGAAACGCAAGATGAAAGACATTTTTGAAAGCAAGCCATTTGAAGGCTTGTTTTCAATTTGCAAAAAGTCATGTAGGACACACAATTAGCATGTGGAAGAAGGTGCTCTGTCAATGAGATCAAAGTAGATCCTTTTGGGTTAAATGGAACATGCTTTGTGTGGTGGAAAAGTAACACTGCACATCACCCTGAAAACACCATCCCCACCATCAAACATGGTGGGGGCAACATCATGGTAGGAAGATGGTTTTGTTCAACAGGGAAGATGGTCAGAGTGGATGGAGAGATGGATGGCGCTAAATACAGGACAACCATCTAGGAAAATCTGTTATAGATTGCAAAAAAATTGAGACTGGGGCATATAGATTCACCTTCTAGCAGGACAATAACCCTAAACATATACGCCAGAGCTTCAATGGAAGGGTTCAGATTAAAGCACATTCATGTGTGCATGTGTGTGTGTGTGTGTGTGTGTGTGTGTGTGTTTGTGTGTGTGTGTGTGTGTATATGTGTTTGGCACAGTCACGGTCCAGACCTAATTCTTATTGGAATCTGTGGCAAAGCTTGAAAATTGCTTTTCACAGATGCTCTCCATCCAATTTTAATGAGCTTAAGCTATTTTGCGAAGACAAATCAGTAAATACTGTATGTCAGTCTTTGGATGTACAGAGCTGGTAAAGACATACAGTACAGACCAAAAGTTTGGACACACCTCATTCAAAGAGGTTTTTTTATTTTCATGACTCTGAAAATTGTAGATTCACATTGAAGGCATCAAAACTATGAATTAACACATGTGGAATGAAATACTTAACAAACAAGTGTGAAACAACTGATGAACAACTTATATTCTATGTTCTTCAAAGTAGCCACCTTTTGCTTTGATTACTGCTTTGCACACTCTTGGCATTCTCTTGATGAGCTTCAAGAGGTAGTCACCAGAAATAATTTTCACTTCACAAGTGTGCCCTGTCAGGTTTAATAAGTGGGATTTCTTGCCTTATAAATGGGGTAGGGACCATCAGTTGTGTTGTGAAGAAGTCTGGTGGATACACAGCTGATGGTCCTACTGAATAAACTGTTAGAATTTGTATTATGGCAAGAAAAAAGCAGCTAAGTAAAGAAAAACGATCGGCCATCATTACTTTAAGAAATGAAGGTCAGTCAGTCCGAAAAATTGGGAAAACTTTGAAAGCGTCCCCAAGTGCAGTGGCAAAAACCATCAAACGCTACAAAGAAACTGGCTCACATGAGGATCGTCCCAGGAAAGGAAGACCAAGAGTCACCTCTGCTGCGGAGGATACGTTTATCTGAGTCACCAGCCTCAGAAATCGCAGGTTAACAGCAGCTCAGATTAGAGACCAGTTCAATGCCACACAGAGTTCTAGCAGCAGACACATCTCTAGAACAACTGATAAGAGGAGACTTTGTGCAGCAGGCCTTCATGGTAAAATAGCTGCTAGGAAATCACTGCTAAGGACAGGCAACAAGCAGAAGAGACATTTTTGGGCTAAGGAACACAAGGAATGGACATCAGACCAGTGGAAATCTGAGCTTTGGTCTGATGAGTCCAAATTTGAGATCTTTGGATCCAACCACCATGTCTTTGTGCAACGCAGAAAAGGTGAACGGATGGACTCTACATGCCTGGTTCCCACCGTGAAGCATGGAGGAGGAGGTGTGATGGTGTGGGGGTGCTTTGGTGGTGGCACCTGCATATTGCCATAATAATTCTGTCTTCATTAAAATGGCGCTGGAGTCCACACATGCGCTTACCTTGATCTCTGGCACCATTTTATTGAAGACACTGCAGTGAAGACTAAAGCCTGCTTTACACAAGATGACCGACTGCGCGATAGTGCGATCGATCGTACCTGCCCCCGTTGTTTTTGCATCACGGGCAATTAGTTGCCCGTGGCGCACAAACTCGTTTAACCCCCGTCACACGTACTTACCTTCCGGACTACCTCGCTGTGGGCGACGAACGTCCACTTCCTGGAGTGGGAGGGACGTTCGGCATCACAGCGACGTCACACGGCAGGCAGCCAATTGAAGCGGAGGGGCAGAGATGAGCGGGATGTAAACATCCTGCCCACCTCCTTCCTTCCACATAGCCGGCGGGAGCCACGGGAGGCAGGTAAGCTGCTGTTCATCGTTCCCGTGGTGTCACACGGAGCAACGTGTGATGCCACGGAAACAATGAACAACCGCCGCCATTTTAATTAAGCAATTTTATGAAACCTAGCGATGAGTACATGACACACGATTTGTGAGCGATACTGCGTCGCTAGGAGGTGTTACACGAGACGACATCGTGTACGATGCCGGATGTGCGTCACGAAAACCGTGACCCCCGACGATGCATCGCACGATCAGTCGTCTCGTGTAAAGCCCGCATAAGAGAGGAATCGGCGCATGCGCAGATTATTTTTTACGTGTGTACACGCGCCGATGCCGCTCATAGTCTTAACCGCAGTGTCTTCAATAAAATGGCTTCAGAGGTTGCAGTGCACGCAAGCGTGGAATCTTAATATAGGCAAAATTATTGTGGCAATGCGCAACAGCAATGGTGGCGCTGCTCAATATTCAAATAAAGAAAAGGGGGCAAGCCAGGAGGATGCCGGAGGAGGAATATACGCAGAGGACTCGACCCATAAAGACCCGCACCGCTGTACAAGTCAATCAAAGTGCAGTGCATTTCTGCAAATTTCATTAAAGATATTTCTGCAACCAAGCATCCGATCTTTCTACAACAGGTATGCCTGGAATCAGCATCTTAGTGCCAGTATGGCACTGCCTTTACGTCGTATTGCAAAATCCTCGTGGTTAGTTCTCTTTGAAATGCAGATGACTATAAGGTTTGAAAATTAATTCTAAATATTTTGTACTGACAAATTCCAAGTGCCTAGGATACAGTGTCTTCAATGGAAGAAAGCATAATTGAAAAATAAAACCTTCATTTGATATTGCACACATCTTCATCCTAATATTATCAGACATTAGTATAAGAGCTATAAATAAAACAGATAAATCCCTTTACAAGGTCTCTTTTATAAGGTTAATTTACATATTTCCAATGCGTTCATAAAGTTATGCTAATTAATTTTAGAGATTGCATTAAAACAACTTTAATTTCTTGGGTTGCATAGCAGGAGAATCCATAGAGATTCTATCCAGAGGGATAATTTAAGCGCAGAGTCATTAAATTATTTCTACCCTCTGCGAGATAAACAAGTTAGCTACTGTAGGAGAGACTGATTACTGATGATGTATTATATTTTCCCTGATAGTGATAGGATTATTGCCTGTTTCTTACAATATAATCTATGAGACAGATCTAAAGCGCATAGACTTACCATGGTCTTAGATCTTTATAAACAACTTTCGTGCCCAGTCATAATGGTTTCCACCTAATGCAAAGGACAAGAGTCTCATTATTCTTAATTATAAAGGTCTTCTTTCTATGATCTCAGTGAAAATGGAGCTAATAAACATACGGGATGGAGTATAAGCATTAGAGCTAGAAGCAATGCAGCAATTTACATGTTCTTATTAAAGGGGTGGTTCACCCCTTTTCATTATTGGCAATATCGATATTATGTTGAGAAACAATGTTTCTCTTAAATACCTTATGTTGCCAATACTGCCTGTGAGAATCGCTATTGCGGTCCACTCACCCCCTTCGCGTGACCCCCTGGGCTCCGTGACCCCCGGGATCCGGTGACGTCACGTCAACTGAGACCGGCCGCAGTCTCCATGAGTGACTGGGCTGTGGGCAGCATTTTACCGCTCAGCACAGCCTAGCGTCACTGCCCAGAATCTCCCTGCTCCCTCCTTCTTCACTGCAGGCAGCAGATACGCTGGGTGAAAGACGAGCGGTGTGACGAGCGGTGAAACTCCACCCACAGCCCAGTGACTCACAGAGACTGGGGCCAGCCACGGTGATGTCACATGAACAGGAAGTTGACGTGACATCACCGGATCCCTGAGGTAATGGAGCCCAGAGGGTCAGGCGATGGGGAAGAGTGGACTGCAATAGCGCCGCTGATAAGCAGAATTGGCAACACAAGGTATTTGAGAGAAGCATTGTTTCTCAACATAATATCGATGTGGCCAATAATGGATATGGGTGAACCACTTCTATTACCCCTTAAAAATAACATGATTTTTCATTTTAGAGCTTTCATATTTTTTTTCCTACCCTTTTTTCAGAAACCATGATTTTCTATATTTTTTATACCCCTCATATAGCCCATATGACAGCTTGTTTCTTTTTTTATGGTGCAAGTTGTACTTTTGAATAAAACCATCAATTTTACTATATATTGTAGTATAAATTGTACGGTGAAAAAAAATGCCAGTTGAAGAAAAATGTCAAAAAAAGCACAATTCTGCATTTGTTTTTTGGGTTTTGTAGTATTGGCGTTCACTGAGGAGTAATAATGACCAGGAAATATTATTTTTGCAGCTCAGTACGATATTACAGCAATACCAAACTTATATGATATTTTTTTATTTAAATGGTGAAAAAAATGTGAAAATTGATTAAAAAAATATAATGTGTCTCCATTTTTCAAGACTCGTAACATTTTCATTTTACAGTCGATGGAGCCGTGAGCGCTTGTTTTTGCAGGTTGACCTTATGTTTTAATTAATACCATTTTAAGGTACAAATTACATTTTAATTTCTTCTTATAGCATTTTTTTTTTTTTGCTGAATTCTTGTGACTTTAAAAATGCAATTTTGGCCTTTCAATTTTTCTTTCTTTTTCATTTTTTTTCCCAATTGGATTTCTGAATTTTATAATTTTACAGACTTTTATCGACACCATATAAATTTATTTTTTTAACATGTTTTAATGTTTTTTTTAAATAGGAAACATAAGTGGGATGAATTAGATGTTTTTTTTGTTTTTTTTTTACTTTGTTTTATTTTCCATTTTTGGGCTTGACCCTGCGATCGTCTGATCATTTTGATCATTTATAACATATATAGTAATACTATAATATTGATGTACTGTATATAAAGTGGCATGTTAAAGTTTGGGCACCCCTGGTCAAAATTACTGTTATGGTGAACAGTTAAGCAGGTTGAAGGTAAAATGATCTCTTAAAGGGAACCTGTCATCAGAAATTTCGCCCAAAAGCTAAAAGATTCCCCCTCTGCAGCTCCTGGGCTGCATTCTAGGAAGGTCCCTGTTATTATTGTGCCCCATGTGAGACCAAAATAAAGCCTTTATAAAGTTCTACCTTTTTGTATGCAGCTTCTGTAAATCCGACACGGGGGCGGGCTCTCTGCCGTCCGTTATTCTGCCTCCTGGTCCTGTATGCCGCCCCCATCGCTCCTTTCCATATCTGATGCACCGCCCACTGCTCCAGCCATCCCCGTGCATGCCCAGTGCCAGTCTCACAGGACTGAGCACTGTGACTGCTGGTGATGTGTGCGCAGGCAAGTGATTATGGACGGGGCTGTGACTGTTATCAGCAAGTACCCGGCCATAATCTCTTGAGCGCGCAAACCTCTCCAGCGTCACACTGAGCTCAGTGTAGATGCTAGACTGTATGGGCTGCTTCCAGGGATGACGTCCCTTTGTCATGTGATAGGGGCGTGTTCGAAATACTATCACATGACAAAGGGACGTCATCCCTGGAAGCAGCCCATACAGTCTAGCATCTACACTGAGCTCAGTGTGACGCTGGAGAGGTTTGCGCGCTCAAGAGATTATGGCCGGGTACTTGCTGATAACAGTCACAGCCCCGTCCATAATCACTTGCCTGCGCACACATCACCAGCAGTCACAGTGCTCAGTCCTGTGAGACTGGCACTCGGCATGCACGGGGATGGCTGGAGCAGTGGGCGGTGCATCAGATATGGAAAGGAGCGATGGGGGCGGCATACAGGACCAGGAGGCAGAATAACGGACGGCAGAGAGCCCGCCCCCGTGTCGGATTTACAGAAGCTGCATACAAAAAGGTAGAACTTTATAAAGGCTTTATTTTGGTCTCACATGGGGCACAATAATAACAGGGACCTTCCTAGAATGCAGCCCAGGAGCTGCAGAGGGGGAATCTTTTAGCTTTTGGGCGAAATTTCTGATGACAGGTTCCCTTTAAAGGATAAAGTTAAACATGACTCATTTCCTTTGTTGTTTAGGCAAAAAAAGTTATTTTCATCTTTTACATTTAAAAATTTGAAAAAAGAAAACTGGGCAGATACAAAATTTTGGGCACCCTTGGAGACTTGTGTGCTCTGATAACTTTGACCAAGGTTTGAGACCTTAATTAGCCTTTTAGGGTTATGGCTTGTTCGCTATCACCGTCAGGAAAGGCCAACTGTTGCCAATTTCACAGCTTTATAAAAACTGAGCCTCCTCTAACCTTATGCCAAAAAACAGCAGCCATGGGTTCTTCTAAGCAGCTGCCTAGCACTCTGAAATTGAAAATGATGGGGGCCTACAAAGCAAGAGAAGGCTATAAGAAGATAGCAAAGTGTTTTCAAGTTGCCCTTTCCTCAGTTTGAAATGTAATTAAGAAATGGCAGTTAACAGGAAATTAACAAATCAAGATCATTATAGGCACTGTCATGACAGGCATAGAGATTTCCACAGGTGAAGCAAGTTACCAGTTGGATGTTTGGCCTTGGTGCTGTGCAGCCACATAGGAGGTGTGTGGTGCCAGTGGTTTCTGTTGTTTTCCAACACAATATGAGGGTGTGAGCTCCCTTTGAGGAGAACACCAGGCCATCCCTTCCCATGTACTTCTGACCCTTTGCCAATCACGTCCCTTTACACCCACAGAAGGGTCCAAGACTCACTCTCCTGGATTCTCACAGCTACTATTCCAAAAAGTTACAATAGGCCATAACTTTTTACCGGAAGGTTCTAGGGCGGCGATTTTGGTGCAGTCTGCTTCAACTAGGCCCCTGTTTTTTTGGGAGTCCATACATGGCTTCTCTACCTGATTTCTCCTAGCCTTTCCTCTTATGTCCCTCACAACAAATTGCCAGGAAGAGTCGAGACGTGGTGCACGTATGACTGGTAGTCCCTGTAGTTTCGGAAAAATAATCAGTGTAAGGATCAGATATACAGTAATTCCATAATTCTGTATGATATTATGGTGCCTCTGTTATTGGTTTGTACCATTTGAAAACCACCAGCAACCTGTGCTCACAGCAGTATTCCTCCTGTCAGAAAAGCTCTGGGTTTACATAGGCTGATCGACGTGTGAAGTTCTATACAAGGGGACTTTGAAGCTGGGCCCACTGTTGGGGCAGCTTTCCTGTACAGCTGTACATTGTAAATCATCTGGTACACACAATTCCAACCCCCATACCTGACATCATTCAGTCATTTAGCCTAAAAACACATTCCCCATTCTCCACAGGTTAATTTTATTGTGTGGGTGGCTGTAGAGGGCATCCTGCTGTGTTGGGAGAAAGTGGGGGCATCATAATGTGGGAGAAAATGAAGACTTCATACTTTGTAGGTGGCTGTGGGCGCAATATACTGTGTGGGCCACTATGGTTTGGGGGAATAATACTATATGGATAACTATGTTTTCAGGATCCTTTGTGAATAGCTGTGGCGGCATCATACTGCGTGGGTGGCTGTGAGGATATTGTACTTTGTTTGGGGTGGCTGTGGGAGCATTATACTGTAGGAAGAGATGTGGGGGGGAATTATTCTGTGAGGGTTGGCTGTTGGGGCTCTAACCTTTGCAGGGGTGACTGTGGGAGTATGATACTGGGTCGGGGCTACTGTCATGGTCATGAAGGTCAATGGTTTGAGACACCAATGGGCCTCACAAGGATCATGACCCTGGAATTGTTGACTCCGGTCTTTCCATATTCCACCCCTCCTTTCCCAATTCGTATCTAAAATGACTGCACAGACACCAATTTTTCTTTGGATAATTTTGGCCATAGCAGCCATTTATTAAACAAAAATACATAACAAATAAAAACATTGCAATATGGTAGGGTCCTTGAAGCTACAAACCCTGGTGATTCCTACCAACCGAACCATAAACACCAACTTGCCCCCAGCCGTTACCCACACTGGCTCAAGAGCACCAAACGGTAAGGGTTAATCCTCCGTTAACCCCAACCACCCCCAGGGACCCCGACATACCCCGTCGGGAATCCCCACCAAATCACCAGGTGACCAGCCATTCTGACAATGAGGGGATCCATACCAAGATGGATTCCCCGAACCAATTTTTAATCAACTTCAAGGACCCACCAATAAAAAACCGCCACAACGAGGGCACCTTGATAACCTTCAAGTGCCTGAGACCCCCCGCAACCGCAGCGCCCTCTCAATACCTCCTTGCAGGCCGAGGGCCCATAAATCAATCCCCACCGCATTTAAGTGCACCCCGTCTGCCAACCAGAATTCCTCATCCGTCCTTTCCAACTCAATGTGCCTTATCGCAACTCCCCCATTACGAATAACAAACTTCGAAATCGCCCTATTCACTTTTGCCCGCGCCTTGTTCAACCTATCGACCGACCTCGCTTTTCGCCAACTCCTTCTCGCCACCATCTCAGACCAAACTATAGTTAGCCGTGGAAATGACACCCATAACCGCAATAAATCGGTCTTGATGTCTTTTATCAAAATTCGAAAAGGACACCCCCCCAGATCATTTCCCCCGACATGTAAAACCAAAACGTCGGGAGGCCTGTCTAAATGGGCATACCTATTCACCTCTTGCAATACCCTGTTCCACCCCAAACCCGTAACCCCCAACCAACGTACAAGAGCCATATCCCTTTCAAAACCTAGTTGTCTCCCGTTTCTTCTCTCATCCGCTCGCTGGGCTCCCCAGTACACATAAGAATGGCCCAGGATCCAAACCAAATATGGAGGGGGGGTGTTTCTGTAATACAAAATGTACAAACAAACAACCATTCAGTTTCATTATTCCCCAACTTGAAAAACACCCAGTCCACCCCATCCCCCTCGCAGCCGCAGCACCCCCTGCTCAGTTGCCGACGATCGCCTGTGGACGGACATACAACTTAAAACGCCGCGACTTCCACCTACCAATCTGCTTCACAGTCTCTTCCAGCAAACCACACATAGCGGCCTCTGTCGCTGCCCCAGTGCGAAAAGAATGCGACGCAAACGACCTCGGATCTAACCCTAAAGACTTCAAACATGCCCTAAAAACACTTACTAATTGGTATCTAGATAAAAAAGACCCGTCCTCATGACACAACAAGGGGCCATCGACCTGCGGGCGAATCCTTCCAAAGTTCCCGAAACACTTGAGCGGGCACATCTCAGATGCCATAACCACACCCAAGCGAACTCGCCTACCCGCACCTCTCTGATCTGTCTTCAATTTCCGAATCCAGAATTCGATCCTGCCTTCCACGGCGATAATATCACCACGACCCAGGCCCCCAGGAGAAGTCTTACTGGGCGATACCAATTCCCCAATCCGCAACACCCCAAAAAACGCCAAAGAAAACGCTAACCGGAACAAACTCACCTCAAACTGCGATATACAAACCCCCCCCGCAATGCCCTACCCAACTGCTCCAATAAGCTAAATGACACAGGCCGTCTACCATCCAGCGGCTTGCATCGTTTCCGAAATCCCTTCAAAGCCTGAACCACCCAAAATCTTTTTGTCAAATCCTGTAAACCCCGCAACCGAAAACCAAATGCTAACCCCGCCATAAAGCGATTCACCTTCGCAAATGACCATCCTGCCTCCCCCAACCTTTCCAACAGTACTCCCAACTGATCTCCCTCAGCAGACCCACAACCCTGCAACCACTGCTCCCAAAGACTCCACGCTGCCTGATACGCCGTCCATGTGGTACCCGACAGGGACGCCCGAATCAGTGGTCCTACTGCCTGAAGACCACGTTCCAAAGCTGTACCGGACACTCCAAGCCGCTGGCCTCTGCCTCTGGCGCGCAAACCCGGAACCGCTCCCACTGAAAACGAGAGAGGGAATCGGCTACTAGGTTCTGAACACCTGGCACATGAGCTGCCATAACGTACGCATTGATTTGCAAGCAAACCAGAACCAGCTCCCGTAACACCCGAACAACTGGAGGAGAGGATGACGAAAACTTGTTAATGACCAGCACCACCCCCATATTGTCACAATTAAAGTGAAACTTCTTGTTCGCCAACCGTTCCCTTCACAGATGAAGCGCCACCAATATCGGAGAAATTTCCAATAGCGCCACATTCCTCGTCAAGCCTTCCTCAACCCACCTATCAGGCCACCGTTCCGCACACCACTGACCCTGAAAGAAAGCCCCAAAACCTGAGCTGCCCACCGCATCAGTAAACAGCTCCAAATCAAAATTGTCCTTTACGTCCTCCATCAGCAGCAAACGACCGTTGTAATGCTCCAAAAACTGTCCCCAAACTGCTAAGTCCGCTCTGTGTTCCGCCGATAAACGAACGTAATGGTGCGGAGCAAGCACCCCCGCCGTGACACCAGCAAGTCGGCGCGAAAAAATTCGCCCCATTGGCATTACCCGACACACAAAGTTAAGCTTTCCCAATAAAGACTGAACCTCCCTTAATTGCAATTTCTTCACACGCCGTGCCCTTGCCACTTCGTCTTTCAGCCCGTTGACCTTTTCCTCAGGAAGCCGAACTTCCCAAGCCACGGAATCGATCACAATACCAAAAAAACTTATGCAAGTCGTCGGCCCCGTCGTTTTCTCAGGTGCTAAAGGCACCCCAAAATAAGCCGAAACCCACTCCATTGCCGCTAAGATCCCGGCACACTGCGCCGAGTCAGCAGGACCTACACACAAAAAATCATCTAGGTAATGTACCACTGATGACAAACCCGAAACGTCCCGAACAACCCATTCCAAAAACGAACTAAAAGTCTCGAAAAATGCGCACGAAATCGAACACCCCATGGGCAAACAACGATCTACAAAATAGCCACCCTCCCAACAACAACCCATCAGCCTAACACAATCCGGATGCACCAGCAAGAGCCGAAAAGCTGATTCAATATCCCTCTTAGCCATCAGCGCCCCCCTCCCACATCTCTTTACCCACTTTGTAGCCTCATCGAATAACGTATATACCACTGAGCACAGCTCAGCAGGTATTCCATCATTAACCGATCTGCATCTTGGATAAGACAGATGGTGAATCAGCCGGAATTTCCCTGGTTCCTTTTTCGGCACCACCCCCAGCGGCGACACCACCAAGTCGGGAAAAGGAAGGGCCCGAAACGGGCCCGCCATTCTCCCCAACGCCACCTCCTTCCTTAATTTTTCCGCCACAACCGCCGTATGCTGGTATGCAGAAACGAGATTCCTGGTTGACCCCGGAACCTCAAAAACGGGGGTAGGAATCCTGAAACCCTCCCCAAAACCCAACCGCAACACTTCCGCCTTTTCCCGATCCGGGTACCTATTTAGGTATGGAAGCATCGCGACTAACTTCACTGGCGTCAGACCCTTGGGTATGAGAGCCGCCGGGCTTGGGTTTCCCCTTCCTGAAGCATTTAGACGCTCCGTGGGATGTCCCGTTACAATGGGTGCATAGGTGCTTAAAACGGCACGTGGCCCCAAACTTACACTGCCCGTCGTTGAATTGCCAGCATATACCTGGCTTCAGCGATCCCGCATGACCCTGCTGACCACTGGTCCCTTGATTTCCCGACTGGCCGGAAGTCCCGGCCCCGCCTTGAAAGGGCTGGCCATACCTAGCCGGTGCCATGACGCGCAACCATAACCCTATATCTTTTTGATCCCATCGTATAGATGGGCGTACGGCCTTCCTCTGACGAAATTGTTCGTCATACCGAAGCCACGTCTGCCCCCCGTACACCCTGTAGGCCTCACCTATCGAATCCATATAACAAAATAGATGAGGACAATTCTCCGGCGCCTTTTCGCCTATCACACTCGCCAAAATAGTGAAGGTTTGCAACCAATTAGTAAATGTCTGAGGGATCAAGCGCCACCGCCGCTTTTCCTCATCCTCTTTTTTACTATCCTCCTTTTTCCCTTTATCCAAATTAAATTTTGCCAAAGGAAGGAAGGAAAAGATCTCGACATATACGTCCTTCCAGATCTTTTCCCTCACCTCCTTCTTAAGGTGCGAACCTAAGGGGCCCTCAAAGCATACATAAAGCTCCCCACGCGCCCTATCATCTAAATGAATCCTGTCCTCCTTATTCTTTTCCGTCTGGACCGACACCGAAACCGGGGAAGAAATACCTGCAACCACGGACTCACGAACCCCCAGAATGGGCGGATTAACCCACACCCCCACAGGCGCCGGGGGTTCCCTTTGCCCCCCAATTCGTTCCAGCAACGAACGCACGCAACCTAACAGCTCTCCCAGCTCCCCACCCCCCGACGAATACCCTCCAACACCGAACGGTACCCCTGGACTTAACCCTGTCTGACTGATCTACCACTCCCCTTTCGTTCCGATCCCGGCTTAGCTGAGGAGACAGACACGACACAGAAGCATACTCACCGGGCTGCACTAGGGAAGAGGCCCCGCCAGCCGGACCGCCTGATTCCTGACGTCCCTCCACACGATCCGCAGCTTCTTGGCTCCTCCCACCGGATTCCCCGCTGTTGGCCCTTGCAGCCGCAAGGCCGGAAGACGCCTCCGACCCTGTAATATGGGCCTGACGTCCATCCTGCCAGCCGTCCACCCCAGAGAGCTGCCTGCGTCCCTCCACACCCTGACAGTGCAGCTCCCCAGTGCTCCTCCAGGGGGCCCCGTCTTCAATCCGGGCCTCTGCTGCTGTAGGCCCTGCACTCCAGGCCCGGTGCACCACAGATCCCAGCATCCGCGCTCCACCCCCTCTGCTGGGGCCCCTCTGCTGGGGCCCGCCCGCTCCTCCAGTCTCTCCTGCTGACAAGGCTCAGGGCGCAGGGCAGGCACATTGCCCACATGCCCCGCCGCACCGCCGACATCCACCGCTGACCGGGCGGTAGCAGATCCTGCCTCCAGCTCCAGCAGAGGCCTGCTGACCGCCGCTGGGCCCAGCCACACAGTAGAATTCCTCCCAGGCTGGGGCGCACTGGACTTCTTTGCTCGCGGCGCCCGGCCTGGAGGGTCCCTGGAGGGGCTTCTGCAGCGACGCTAAGCCCGGGGAGGCAGGTCAGGAGGAAAACCGCTACGGCGGTTTAGACCAACGGGAGCGCCGCTCCTGCAGGGAGGAAGACCCTGCCGCCTCCAGCCTCCCGCCGATGATCCCTGCCACGGTATCCTGCAGCCACCCAGGGGGATGATCGCCGGCCGCCGCTCTAAGCCGCTCCAGGAGCTGATCCACCGATTCCATGGCAGGTAGGGGTACAGGGACTGTCACTTCTGTCCCCAAGAGCGGGAAATGTGCCGCTCCTCCCCCATGGTCATTGTTAAATTTAAAAAAAAACAGGCTCGCTCTCCCCCTCCCCTCATGACACCTTGACCTCCCCACCAATCAAGTGTCATGAGGGCCTCCGAAAATGCTCCGGGGGGAGGGGGGGGCAATTCTCCGTCCCTTCTATACTTCTGTGTCAGCACATATACAGAACTGAGCAAGGTTAGGTAAGTGGTTTAATATAAAATAAAACTTATCGTGGCATCCTTTGCCGTATATTTCCCTCTTTATTGACTTTCAAAGTTGGGAGGTATAGAAATATTAAGTGGCACATACAGAATACAGATGGTTAACAAATTCATAATACAATATCTTCACACAAGCATGTTGAAAGTCTTCTGTAATTCATGTGATTAATATTAGCACATTTTAAACTCATTAATGTGAGCATCTGGTGTGCAAAAATATGCAATTTTCTGTGAATGTGCTCTCACATAGGAAGACTATGCACACTTAGCACTTTGCCAGCCTTCTGCAATGCTCATAATGGCTTGAAAGTCTTAAACTTTATTTCTAGTCTCCTGTTCGAGGATTCTTGCAGAGATGTGACTAAAGCTGGACTTCGTAAGATGTCTCACTAAAGGCCCAGTCACACTAAACAACATCGCTAGCAACATCGCTAGCAACATCGCTAGCAACATCGCTGCTAACGAACAACTTTTGTGACGTAGCAGAGATGTTGCTAGCGATGTTGCTGTGTGTGACATCCAGCAACAACCCGGCCCCTGCTGTGAGGTCGCTGGTTGTTGCTGAATGTCCTGGACCATTTTTTAGTTGTTGCTCTCCTGCTGTGAAGCACACATCGCTGTGTGTGACAGCGACAGAGCAACAACTAAATGTGCAGGCAGCAGGAGCCGGCTTCTGCGGACGCTGGTAACCACGGTAAAAATCGGGTAACCAAGAAGCCCTTACCTTGGTTACCCGATATTTACCTTCGTTACCAGCCTCCGCCGCTCTCAGCTGTCAGTGCCGGCTCCTGCTCTGGGCACATGTAGCAGAGTACACATCGGGTAATTAACCCCATGTGTACTGTAGCTAGGAGAGCAGGGAGCCAGCGCTAAGCGGTGTGCGCTGGTAACCAAGGTAAATATCGGGTTGGTTACCCAATATTTACCTTAGTTACCAAGTGCAGCTGTGACGCCCTGGGCAAGCCAGGGGTCACAGGTCAAGACACTACCACACCCTACACCCCAGATAGGTACACCAAGGCTACACAAAAATCCTTGTTGCCTTCCTCCAGGGGCTGGTGTCCACACCAGGGGGTGGGCCAGGCGGTTGGCTCCACCCACCGAGGAGTTCACAGCCCTGGAGGTGGGAAAACCAGGGAGAAAAGTTGAGTTGAGTGAGAGATAGAGTTTAGAGAGAGTTGAAGAAGGAAGTGGTAGAGGAGCAAGAGAGAGTAAAAAGTGACAGAGAAAGTGACAGTTGAGAAAGCCTGAAATCGGTCCGGGTGTGTGCCCCGGACTGAGACAGCAAGGTCAGCAGACGACGGTGACTGTCTGCAGGAGCGGCTACTCGGAGGTTGCCGAAAGGACCGTGGACGGGTGGTGGCCCGGCGGTACCGGAGCGGTATACGAAGAGAAGCCAGCACCATTGGCAGGGGCCTTTCGGATCCCGGCAAGGCTAGGAGACGCCGTGAATTTGCCAAATCTGTCAGTGAAGGGGACCTCTGGGTCTCCCAACAACCAAGTCCCGATTGAAGGCAACAGTCCAACCGTAGTGGAGAGACACCGCCACCGCCAAGGCACCAGTTTCTCAGGGCCAGCGCCTGCGGGCAAAGTAGGGCTCCTCCGGCCCATATCCAAGTCGGGGAGCGGGTTACCGGTGGGAACCCATCGCTACCAACATCATCTTAGGTGCAGGAAAAGGGACCGTCACCGTCAACTACTGGGGAAAAGCAACAGCAGCCGTCCGTGGGAACCGTCTTTCCAGCCGTGTGTTTTACCGAGAACTGTGTCCCTGTCTCAGGCTGAGTGAGTACCACAGTGCCGTGAGGCACAGCGCTGCCCCCGCGTCCCTGCACCCCACCAAGCCCTGCACCGGCCCCGCCATCCCTCATCACCCACCTCATCACTGGGCCCCGGGACAACTACCCCCTACCCACGGAGGGGAGAACCAACAACTTTGCTGCTCCCTGTCATCGCTCCCGGGATCCCCATACAGAGCAGCGGTGGTGTCCACTCAATCACCACAACCGTGGGTGGCGTCACGGACAATAAACAATCCCAAAAACCAATCCCCTTTCACTCACGGGCGAGGAGCGCCGCTTGAGTCCCCGGGATCCGGCCCATCGCTCGAGCCACCGAGCAGCAGCAGGCCGCAGCAGCAGCGGCAGCCGGACCCGAGCAGTGGGAGAGCGCTGCGTCCCCTCCTCCGCCTGCGACACAGCATCGCTTCCACGCGGCTGGTCACTGGTTGCTGGTGAGCTCACCAGCAACTCGTGTAGCCACCACGCTCCAGCGATCCCTGCCAGGTCAGGTTGGTGGTGGGATCGCTGGAGCGTTGCAGTGTGACATCTCACCAGCGACCTCCTAGCAACTTACCAGCGATCCCTATCAGGTTGGATCGTTGTTGGGATCGCTGGTAAGTTGTTTAGTGTGACTGGGCCTTAAGGAAATACATTATATAAATCTGTAGTACTTTGATTCTTGGTGGTCGGCAGTAGATACAAATCTCTTATGTTTACATACAGATTTAGTTCTTGTTTATCCAATATCAGTATCCAGTAACTAGTGGAACACCTAGCATTCATCAACATTTAAGATAAGGGGATCTATCTGCAAAGATCAAGACCAAGTTATCTGACATTTGTGGCTGCACATGAATTCAGACTCTCTATGACTTGATGTGCAACAAAAAAAATTCCTAAAGCCATTTCACACTCCAATAAAGGCTAAAGGCTACTTTACACACTGCGATATCGGTCCCGATATCGCTAGTGTGGGTATCCGCCCCCATCTGTTGCGCGACACGGGCATATCGCTGCCCGTGCCGCACAACATCGCCCAGAGCCGTCACACATACTTACCTGTCCGGCGACGTCGCTGTGACCGGCGAACCGCCTCCTTTCTAAGGGGGCGGTCCGTGCGGCGTCACAGCGACGTCACTGAAACGTCACTGAACCGCCGCCCAATCGCAGCGGAGAGGCGGAGATGAGCGGGACGTAACATCCCGCCCACCTCCTTCCTTCCGCATAGTGGCCAGGAGGCAGGTAGGGAGAGCTTCCTCGCTCCTGCGGCGTCACACGCAGCGATGTGTGCTGCCGCAGGAACGACGAACAACCTCGTTACTGCTGAAGTAACGATAATTGGGAATGGACCCCCGTGTCGCCGATTAGCGATTTTGCACTGTTTTGCAACGATGCAAAATCGCTTATCGGTGTCACACGCAACGGCATCGCTAATGCGGCCGGATGTGCGTCACAAAATCCGTGACCCCAACGACTCCGCATTAGCGATGTCGCAGCGTGTAAAGCCCGCTTAAGGCCCAGTCACACACAACGACTTACCAGCGATCCCGAAGATGCGACCTGATAGAGATCGCAGGTAAGTCGCTGGGAGGTCGCAGGTGAGATGTCACACAGTCAGATCTTACCAGCGATGCAGGAACAATACAGGTCGCAGTAACGACCTGTATAACGATCTCAGCAGTCACTGTGACCCTGTCACACAGTGTCAAACACAGCGATGTGTCCTGCCCAGCAGGACATCACCTTTGAAGAAAATGGCCTGGACCATTCTGCAACGACTAGAGATCTCACAGCAGGGGCCTGATCTCTGGTAGATGTCACACATAACGAGATCGCTAACGGGATCGCTACTGCGTCACAGAAACCGTGACTCAGCTGCGATCTCGCTAGCGATCTCGTTAAGTGTGACGGTACCTTAAGTGAAAGAGCCAATAGTGTCAGGCATGGTTGTGCCGGCTTCCCCACATGGTCTACTAAAGCCAATCAGGGGCTCTTACAGCCAGTAGAAAAGATAGGGACCAAAAAGCACAATTTTATGCTTCTACTGTGTAGGGATAGGAGTTAAGAGTAAACCGCAAAGAGATAGAAAATGTGAGTACTAATCCAAAGACTCAAATGATATACTGTAGGGAAGTGCGGTTCTTGTATAGTCACTCAAATGATCTGTGAATAGATTGATCTGTGGAATACTGTGATCAAGTGCATAATGATCACGGTCACAGCAATTGTGACCAGGCCCGATGCTACAGGGGGCCCGCTGGCCCCAGCTATTGCTTCAGCTGGATGTGCGTCCGAGCAACACATCACAGCACATAGAATCATCGGGTCCATGCACTGTGATGTGTCAGCTGCCAATTCAGGCTATGAATATTAACTGCTCCCCACGCCAATAATCCAGGGCACGGAGAGCAGAGAATATCCCGGTACCTGTCAGCTGACCGCACTGTAAGTTGGCACCCCATGCATAACAGTGACATTATGCATTGTGCCGCTTACACGGTAGTCAGTTTTGTCATGTCACCATCAGAGGAGGACACCAGCGAGCAGGGAAAGGTGAGTATAATCGTTTATTTTTTTAACTGTGTGTGGCGCCCGGGGGTATCATATGTACCTGGATGCAGCTAGGATGGGGACATAAATCAGGCTGGGGTCATTAAGGGGGACATGTATACCAGGATGAGGCCATTATGGGGACATTTATACCAGGATGGGGCCATTATGGGAATATGAATATCAGGATTGGGCCATTATGGGGACATGTATACTAGGATGGAGCCATTATGAGGACATCTACACCAGGGTGGGGACTTATATACCAGGATGTGGCTATTATGGTAACATCTCTAGCAGGATGCAGTCATTATGGAGACATCTATTCCAGGATGGGGCTCTGATGAGGCCATATATACCAGAATGGGGACATATATACCAGGATGGGACCAGGTTGTGGATATATACTAGAATGGGCCATGATGCGGATATATACCAGGATGGGGCAGGATGAGGGCATTAGTACAGGATGTAGGTCAGTACTACACAATAAGAGGGGAGGGGGAACAACTTGTATGTCTTTATAGGATTTAGAATGCTGCAGCGGCCCATACATCTAACCAAGATGTGGGGTTGCCCAAGCTCAAACTTTCCATCGGGCGCCCATCGGACTCTAGTTACATCACTGATAGATATAATGCATTTTAACAGCTGCAGTATTTGTTTCTATTCTCCTGCAGCCACAACTTTTTCCTTTCAAATTCCCTTAACCTCATAGCTCTCACTGAGTCCTGGATCCAGTAGTCAGACACCACCACTGCCGCTGATGCTCTTTCGTATGGTGGCATACAATTGTCACATACTACTAGACTTGAGAACCGACCATGAGGAGGTGTTGGTCTGCTGGTTTCAACAAATTGTGCTTTTCAGATTATCCCTGCTGTACCCTCACTTATTGTTCCTTTTTTTAGGTCCACATTGTCAGACTTTACAGGCCCTTATACCTGCAAGTTGTGGTTGTGTATTGCCATCCAGGCCCCCCCATCAGATCACTTTGTCTCCTAGCTTCACTCTTTCTTACCTGTGATATTCCCACTCTCATCATGGAGACTTTAACATCCCTATTGATGATCACCTCCCCCAGCTGCCACTCATCTTTTATCTCTAACCACCTCTTTGGCTTATCAGAACTTAATAACTCTCCTACACATGAAGATGGGAACACGCTGGAGCTGGTTTTCTCCCGTCTCTGTTCAGTGCATGATTTACTAACTTTTCTCTCCTTCTCTCTGACCACAACCTTCTTTCAGTCTCTGTCAAGAACTGCCAACTCACTCAGGAAGCCCCCAGTGACACAGTTATAGAAATATATGTGCCATTAATATCCAGAAATTTATGAAGAATTTTTTAATCCTCATTGGCCCCAATTTCTCCCTCTCGTGTCCTGACTCTGCCCTGAAACATTATAATGAAACACTGCAAAATGCTGTGGATATAGCTGCACTTCCTACACATAGAACAACTTGGCACAGACGACAGCAAATCTAGCAAATGCTGCAAATATGTGTTCTCCAGACTCCAGAGGTGCTCCAGGTGAGCTGAACGTCTCTGGAGAAAATGTAATCTGGCCTAAGATTTCATCCATTATAAGTTTATATATAAAACATACAACTCTGGCCTTCACCAATCCAAACAAGCATACTTCAACACCCTCATCACCCCACTATCCAACAATCCTAAATGACTCGGACACTTTTTATCTTCTTGGTCAAAGAGTGCAGGCCCCAACCACCTCAGCGCGGATAATCTGGGCAATTATTTTAATAAAAAAATTGACCATATCCGACAGAAAATTCTCTCCCAGTGTTTTCATTCACTCATTTTCTACCTTAGAACTGGTCACAGAAGAAGTTTCCAGGCTCCTTGCTTCTTCTCGCCCTAGTACCTGCACCTGTGACTATTACCTCACATCTTCTTCAGTCCCTTTCCCCAGCTGTCACCACTCACTTAACTAAAATATTTAACCTCTGTCTCATCTGGTGTCTTTCCCTCATCCTTCAAACATGCCAACATACACTCCTTACTAAAGAAAACAATCCAGTTACCAAAACTGCGCTGCTAACTACAGACCTGTCTCGAATCTTCCCTTCATCTATAAAGTTCTGGAACGCTTGGTCTTTGTCTAATCTGCTATCTCTCAGATAATTCTCTACATCTCTGTGTACAATCTGGTTTCTGCTCTTAATTACACTCTACTAAAACTGATCTTAGGGGTGCTTCACACACAGCGAGATCGCTACTGAGATCGCTGCTGAGTCACGTTTTTTGTGACCTCATTAGCGATCTCGCTGTGTGTGACACTGAGCAGCGATCTGGCCCCTGCTGTGAGATCGCTGCTCGTTACACACAGCCCTGGTTCGTTTTTTTATTGTTGCTCTCCCGCTGATAAGCACACATCGCTGTGTGTGACAGCGAGAGAGCAACAATCCTGAATGTGCAGGGAGCAGGAGCCGGCGTCTGACAGCCTGCGGTAAGCTGTAACTAAGGTAAACATCGGGTAACCAAGGTGGTTACCCGATATTTACCTTCGTTACCAGCCTCTGCAGCTCTCACGCTGCCAGTGCCGGCTCCTGCTCCCTGCACACGCTAGCTAAGTGGTGTGCGCTGGTAACTAAGGTAAACATCGGGTAACCATACCCGATGTTTACCTTAGTTACCAGTGTCCGCAGCTTCCAGACACCGGCTCCGTGCAAGCGCAGCGTCGCTTGCACGTCGCTGCTGGCTGGGGGCTGGTCACTGGTCGCTGGTGAGATCTGCCTGTTTGACAGCTCACCAGCGACCATGTAGAGATGCAGCAGCGATCCTGACCAGGTCAGATCGCTGGTGGGATCGCTGCTGCATCGCTAAAGTGTGAAGGTACCCTTACTAAAGTCTCTAATGATCTACTAACAGCTAAATCTAATGATCACTACTCCCTGCTGAATCTCTTGGATCTCTCTGCTGCATTCGACACGGTGGATCACCCACTGCTCCTCACTATATTCCACTTGATAGGACTCAAGGACACCGCTTTATCCTGGTTCTCCTCCTAACTTTCTGACTGCTTCTTTACTGTATCTTTTGCTGGCTCCTCTTCCTCTTACTATTGGTATCTTCAGGTTTCAGTCTTAGGCTCCCTCCTCTTCTCTCTATACACTGCCCATCTTGAACAAACCATGAGTAGGTTACATTTTCAGGACCATCTGTATGCTGATGACACCGATATACACTTATGCTCTTAACATCACGCCTGCATTAGTACCAAATACCAGGGATTTTCTGTTTGTTGTCTTTAATATCATGTCCTCCATCTAAAATGGAATCTATCAAAAACTGAACTTCTCGTTTTTTTCTCCCTCTCTTAACCGTCATAAACCCAATATTGCCATTTCAGTGTATGGTTCTACCATTACGGTACTTCCCAGCAGCACAACCACTATTTTGGAGTTGTATTTGACTCAGATCTCTTCTTTACTCCCTACATCCGATCACGCACTCACTCATGTCACCTACACCTCAAAAACATCCCTAAAATTTGTCTTTTTCTTATCTATGACTGCAAAAACTTTTACTGTGGCTCTTATTCATTCTTATCTGGACTATTGCGACTCTCTACTAATCGGTCTACCTCATACTAAGCTCTCCTCTCTCCAATCCATCCTGAATTCAACAGTAGGATCATATTCCTCTCCACCCGCTATAGTGATGCCTCCACCTTGTGCCAGTCATTACATTGGTTGCCCATCCGCTACAGAGTCCAGTATAATCTTAGCTTTCTCATCCACAAAACCTTTCACATTTCTGCACCGCCCTACATCAACTACCTCATCTCTGTCTATCACCCCACCCGTGCCCTTCGTTCTGCTAATGACTTAAGACTGACATTCTCTATATTCTGAACCTCCCACACCCGTCTGCAAGATTTCTCACAAACTGCGCCAATTCTGGGGAACGTGCTACCAGGAACAATTTACTTAATTCACAATACCCACAGTTTTAAGCGTGCCCTAAAAACACATTTCTTTACACTATCACATCACCTAAATAATCTAACTATTCCTGTTTTGTCCTTACAAAATATTATTCCAAATCAGAGTTTTTATCATCCGTTTACACCCTGCACGGACTTAATAGCCCTCTGTATGTGTACCTGTACACATACTGTCTGGTGAATGGTTCATGCAGGGCTATTTTAATCCCCTATTTATTATATTGATGGCTGCACTATATATGACCAGCATTTTTCACCATTTACCTTTTGTGGCTCCTCTATTTCCTCACAGATTGTAAGCTTACGAGCAAGGCCACCACTCAGCTTGGTATCTGTTGAATTGTGTTACTATGTACATTTCAGTTTTGCATACTTGTATAATTGTCCAATTTAGCAACCGTACACTCCAGGGCCATTATCACAGGTGTGTCACAGTTGACAGACAGTCATGTGGTTTCTAGCAATAGAAGATCACAGCGTTTGGCTGCGTAAAATGCTCCCTGACTTTCTATTGTTCCTGCTATCAGTATTCTCCATGTGCTTAAATACGCCTTTCTTCCCTTGATTTGTGATGCTGATATTATTCAGTTCATTCAAGATCTGGATGCAAGCAGGTGGCTTGTACTCATCTGTGGTATTATTGCTGAAACTTGGCTGAACCTGAGTCATCTGTGGATCTGTAGTTCATGCATTTTTCCCTGTGTGTCCTCCTTGTTGTCTTCCTTAGTGTTTAGTGGGGTTGACGAAGAGCTATTTAGAGTCCAGCACTAGAGATTCTTAAGGTCAGGTATCCCGCTTGGCGCATAGGGTCAAGTATCCAGCTCGGCGCATAGCAACCTATCTAGGGTGGTGAGGGACCCCAGGGACCAGCAGTAGGTTTTGTCAGGGGTCCCCATCTCACCCTTCCCTAGACACGGGGTTTCCCTTCCCTTTCGCTTGGTACTTCCCCGTACCTAGTGTGACAGCCATAAAGCGCACTACTGCTGCATGTTCGTTTCCGTTTGTGATTCTAGATGTACTGTACTTACTTTGCATTATAGCTTTTTGGAGGTTTATTAAATTTTCATATATGCTAAATGATTAGCTTATTTCTGTTTGTTTTTAAAATAATATTTATTATTATAGTATTTATAAATGGTGTTAACCAATAGACTAAAATGTACTTTGCATTTATATGTTGTGAGTCTTTGGAGAGGGGTGGCATACAAGTTTGACAAATAAATAATAAATAAATAATGAACATGTAATACAGTTAGGTCCAGAAATATTTGGACAGTGACACAATTTTCGCGAGTTGGGCTCTGCATGCCACCACATTGGATTTGAAATGAAACCTCTACAACAAAATTCAAGTGCAGATTGTAACGTTTAATTTGAAGGTTTGAACAAAAATATCTGATAGAAATTGTAGGAATTGTACACATTTCTTTACAAACACTCCACATTTTAGGAGGTCAAAAGTAATTGGACAAATAAACCAAACCCAAACAAAATATTTTTATTTTCAATATTTTGTTGCGAATCCTTTGGAGGCAATCACTGCCTTAAGTCTGGAACCCATGGACATCACCAAACGCTGGGTTTCCTCCTTCTTAATGCTTTGCCAGGCCTTTACAGCCGCAGCCTTCAGGTCTTGCTTGTTTGTGGGTCTTTCCGTCTTAAGTCTGGATTTGAGCAAGTGAAATGCATGCTCAATTGGGTTAAGATCTGGTGATTGACTTGGCCATTGCAGAATGTTCCACTTTTTTGCACTCATGAACTCCTGGGTAGCTTTGGCTGTATGCTTGGGGTCATTGTCCATCTGTACTATGAAGCGCTGTCAGATCAACTTTGCGGCATTTGGCTGAATCTGGGCTGAAAGTATATCCCGGTACACTTCAGAATTCATCCGGCTACTCTTGTCTGCTGTTATGTCATCAATAAACACAAGTGAACCAGTGCCATTGAAAGCCATGCATGCCCATGCCATCACGTTGCCTCCACCATGTTTTACAGAGGATGTGGTGTGCCTTGGATCATGTGCCGTTCCCTTTCTTCTCCAAACTTTTTTCTTCCCATCATTCTGGTACAGGTTGATCTTGGTCTCATCTGTCCATAGAATACTTTTCCAGAACTGAGCTGGCTTCATGAGGTGTTTTTCAGCAAATTTAACTCTGGCCTGTCTATTTTTGGAATTGATGAATGGTTTGCATCTAGATGTGAACCCTTTGTATTTACTTTCATGGAGTCTTCTCTTTACTGTTGACTTAGAGACAGATACACCTACTTCACTGAGAGTGTTCTGGACTTCAGTTGGTGTTGTGAACGGGTTCTTCTTCACCAAAGAAAGTATGCGGCGATCATCCACCACTGTTGTCATCTGTGGACGCCCAGGCCTTTTTGAGTTCCCAAGCTCACCAGTCAATTCCTTTTTCCTCAGAATGTACCCGACTGTTGATTTTGCTACTCCAAGCATGTCTGCTATCTCTCTGATGGATTTTTTCTGTTTTTCAGCCTCAGGATGTTCTGCTTCACCTTATTTGAGAGTTCCTTAGACCGCATGTTGTCTGGTCACAGCAACAGCTTCAAAATGCAAAACTACACACCTGTAATCAACCCCAGACCTTTTAACTACTTCATTGATTACAGGTTAACGAGGGAGATGCCTTCAGAGTTAATTGCAGCCCTTAAGAGTCCCTTGTCCAATTACTTTTGGTCCCTTGAAAAAGAGGAGGCTATGCATTACAGAGCTGTGATTCCTAAACCCTTTCTCCGATTTGGATGTGAAAACTCTCATATTGCAGCTGGGAGTGTGCACTTTCAGCCCATATTATATATATAATTGTATTTCTGAACATGTTTTTGTAAACAGCTAAAATAACAAAACTTGTGTCACTGTCCAAATATTTCTGGACCTAACTGTATATCTCCAACTTTTTCTATATTTTTTTGTGGCAAATAAAGGATTGTAACAAACAGCTGCAGAGCATATACGCAATGCACTAATCCTATTTTTATGGTGTAGTTGACTAAAAATAGTATTTGTGTTACAAATAAGCCATGTATAATAATGCGGAGTGATAATAGGGTATTTATACATCAGCAAGAAAACCACGATGTATAGACGACATCCCGGCCCAGCATTTACGAGATAAAAGAGAAGATGGATTGCATATTTCTAGTCTGATAGGCTTTTCTGCCTGCACTATATCTTCCTCATGAGGGGCGCCTATTATACATCTCGTCGGTAACACTTTCTATTAAATAGTTAGAACAGATTTTCAAAACCTTGTCCTGAAAAAAAGAATTAGCGGATAAGGAAACACTAAGCTCTTCAGGAAAGCTTAACTTAAATCTATCTTCTTTAACGCAGAAATGTTTCCCTTTTGTAATTTGTCCTATAAAAAGCAGATCGCTATCGAGGTTTCTTTGTAGGAAAATTATACATTTTATACCCAGGCAGCTCTTGTATTTCCACTTAGGAAGTGAGCAGCAGCTTAAATATAGTTTTTCTCATTAGCTGACTGCATTAAATAACTAATATTATTGCCATCTTGAGTTTTATTTCCGAGGAGAAAAGACATATTCAGTGTGTTATTTAAGGTTATGTAAACCTTTGCACGGAATTTATTTTAATTGTTAATTTGCTTCCTAAATACAAAATCAATCAATCATCTAAACAGTCATCATTAAAAATGTATCATCCAATAAACAGCAACAAATATTTCTAGTTTAGAACTAATGAATATGTGATTTCAATTTTGAATCAACCCCTTAAGCCTGCTTTACACGCTACAAGATATCTTATGATGTGTCGGCGGGGTGACGTCGTAAGTGACGCAAATCCGGCATCGTAAGGTATGTTGTAGCGTGTGAGAGCGACGTGCGATTGCGATTGAACGAAAAAACGTTCATCGCATGCACGTCGTTCATTCCTGATGAATTGAACATCAGATTATTCATCGTACCCGGGGTAGCGCACATCGCAGTGTGTGACACCCCGGGAACGATGAACAGATCTCACCTGTCTCCTGTGGCTCCCGGCCCACAATGCAGAAGGAAGGAGGTGGGCGGGATGTTTACGTCCCGCTCAGCTCCGCCCCTCCGCTTCTATTGGCCGGCTGCCGCGTGACGTCGATGTGACGCCAAACGTCCCTCCCACTCCAGGAAGTGGACATTCGCTGCCCACATCGAGGTCGTATGGACGGGTAAGTACGTGTGACGGGGGATAATCGTTTGTGTGGCACGTTCAACAAAATGAACGTGCTGCACATACGATGGGGGCGCTGCAAATCGCATACGATATCGTATGCGTTATTGCAACGTGTAAAGCAGGCTTTACTATGGCTTTCAATCAGGTATAAGTGGTGTAAAGGCCGCTTTACATGCTACGATATATCTAACGGTATGCTGTTGGGGTCACGTCGTTAGTGACGTACATCCGGCATCGTTTGACATATCGTAGCGTGTAACAGCTACGTGCAACTGTGAACGAGCAATAATACTCACCTTATCGTTGCTCGTTGACACGTTGCTCATTTTCTAAAAATCGAACGTCCCTCTGTGCTCCAGTTGTTCATCGTTCCCGAGGCAGCACACATCGCTCCGTGTGACACCCCGGGAACGATGAACACAGCTTACCTGCAGCTGCCGGCAATGCGGAAGGAAGGAGGTGAACGGGATGTTTATGTTCCGCTCATCTCCACCCCTCCGCTTCTATTGGCCGGCCGCTGTGTGACGTCGCTGTGACGCCGAACGTCCGTCCCCTTTCAGGAAGAGGATGTTCGCCGCCCACAGCGAGGTCGTTTGGAAGGTAAGTACGTGTGACGGGGGTTTACGACTTTGTGCGGCACGGGCAACAAATTGCCCGTGCCGCACAAACGATGGGGGCGGGTGCGATCGCACGATATATCGACACGTGTAAAGCAGGCTTTACACTTTGAGAAAAACAACCCAAAAATCTTCAATATAAATAGAAAAAAGTAAAGTTGTACTCACCAATCTTTAAAAGAAACTTTTTTAGGCTATATGCGCACTGAACCAAAACAATAGAGTCTTTAAATTTGCCCAGTGACAGAGACACCCAGACAAGCCATAGTTATAAATGTATAAAACATTTTATTTGTATAATGCTGTAGGGTATGTCAAAAACATATAACAAAAGACAAAGATGAAGCACATCAAGCGAAACACGTGTTGGGACGCTGGTCCCCACGTGCTACCCCGGTCTTCTGGTGATCTGTCTTCCTGGTAGGTGCATTGCCCCTCATGCTATACTTTGAACTACTTGTCCTTGTTCATTAGGCTACTTTTGCACTCTTGGGCTTTCATCTACCTGGTGGTTACTTAACCCTGGGAAGTTCTCTCAGATCTTTTGGAGACTTGTTCTCCCTGACTTTTTTCCGGGACACGTGGGGTATCTCCCCTTCAGCACCTCTTCTCCTTGGTCCTTTCTCTATGTCTTTTGTTATATGTTTTTGACATACCCTACAGCATTATATAAATAAAATGTTTTATACATTTATAACTATGGCTTGTCTGGGTGTCTCTGTCGCTGTGCAAATTTAAAGACTCTATTGTTTTGGTTCTACTGTCATTTTGAGTTGTTGCCTTTAATACATCTTTTATGTGGTCCCTTTATGTTTATATATGCGCACTGAGCATTATTCGCGGCGTTTTTCGGGTGCGTTTTTGTGCATTTTTGGGCTCAAAACTGCATGGCTTTGCTTCCCCAGCAAAGTCTATGACTTAATGTTTGCTGTCAGCACACGGCTTTTTTTTTTTTTAGCTGCATTTTTGAGCTAAAACAAAAATGGACATGTCAATTCTTTCCTGCGTTTTACTGCATTTTTCACCCATGCAATGCATTGGAAAAATGCAGCAAAACGCAGGGATCAAAAACACAGCAAAATGCAGCAAAAAACACACTGAAACGCGCTAAAAACACATGCGTTTTTACTACTGCGTTCTGGCCGTGGGTGCGTTTTTGCGGCCAAAAACGCAGCCTTTTTGAGAAGTGCAAAAACGTCATAGTGCGCACATAGCCTTATGTCACGCTGTACAAAGAGCTGGTAAGACGTAGTACAGTGTATTCCCCACTAGGTGGCAGCAGAGTAGTGAAGGAGAGTCAAAGTCACACTGTAACAGAAAGACAGCTGAATACAGCAGAGTAACTTCAGCAGGCAGTTAACAGGCAAACCACCAGGGGGCAATAGAGGAGTCAAACAGTCAGGGTCTTAGCCAGGAAAGTCAAGTCACTGCAAATGGAGGATCAAAATCAAGTCAGAAAACCGAACCGAGTCGGAAGCCGGGAGATCAGGAATGCAGAGGGAAACACAAACAACGGACAGGAGAGGGAAGTCAGAGACCGGGACAGGCAGACGAACAGGGGAGGGTATAGGTCATGCATAAGGCATGGTAACAAGGAGTGAGATCAAACAGGAAATCTCACCAGAGCCGGTGACATGCTGCAGAGCAAAGCTATAACCAGCACAGGAATGCAATTGAACGAGACTGATGGGAGTTAACCCCTGATATGACCAGGCCGGGTCTGGGATACTCTGGAGCGGAGAATACTGGTCCTGGATCATGACACTTTATTTTTACATATTAAAATCCATGAACGAGAGAATCTTCGTGGGGATCTGTTAAAGCTCTATGTGAGAGCAAAATGGCTGTCATCTGAATGTCCTCTGTGCTGTCTTGCATGGATTTTAATCTTTTAAAGATTGATGAGTGCCACTTTACTTTTTTTCTGGTTATACGGAGGATTACAAATGTATTACACACTTTTTGCAGTTGAAAAATGGTAAGTCATTCACCTATATAGCAATCCTCTGCGGGCAGTAGAGGCACATGTCCTGCAGTTGGCAAAGATCCAATGCTGGCGAGGCTACCATGCTTGCACAGCACCAGCACTGTACTGTGTGCACTGCAATATGCATTGCTGGGGCCATAGTGTTGGGTAAATGTCAGATGGCAGTGCCATGCAGAGTGCAGGCTGGTGATAATGCCTGTAGACCAGTATCTCTAAAGAAATGGCTTTTCCTTCAAGTTTAAAAGGAATCTGTCAGGAGGTTTTTGCTACCACATCTGAGAGCAGTATGAGGTAGACAGAGAGACCTTGAATCCAACAATGTATCACTTAGATTACTGAGAGCTGCCGTTCTGACACAATGAGAATTTTTAGGTTTGGTCATGTAGCAGAGCTGAGAGAGCCGTATCCCACCAACATCATTCTCTCTATAGAAATTGTACATTGACAGTGAGGTGTCAGTCAGAGGAGAGGGTGTTATGGACTGCCGTGTGCGTGACATTGTAGTGTGAGTCTTACAAACACAACAGATCGAACCTTGACAAGGCAGACATCGTTGAATTCTATGTTTTAACCCTTGCAGCATGCTGTTTTCAGTTTACATAACAAAAACTTGCTGACAGATTGCCTAAAGGCCACTTTACACACAGCGACATCGCTAGCGATGTCGCTGGTGAAAGCACCCGCCCCCGTCGATTGTGCATCACGGGCAAATCGCTGCTCGTGGCGCACAACATTGTTAGTCCCCGTCACACATACTTACCTGCCTAGCGACGTCGCTGTGTCCGACGAACCGCCTCCTTTCTAAGGGGGAGGTTCATTCGGCGTCACAGCAGCATCACTAAGCGGCCACCCAATAGAAGCACAGGGGAGGAGATGAGTGGCCGGAAAATCCCGCCCACCTCCTTCCTTCCTCGTTGCCGGAGAACGCAAGTATGATGTTGTTCCTCATTCCTGCGGTGTCACACATAGTGATGTGTGCTGCCGCAGGAACGACGAACAAACTGCGACCTGCAACAGCAACGATATTTGAGATTAGAACGACCGGTCAACAATCAACGACATGGTGAGTAATTTTGATCGTTAGCGGTCGTTTGTGCATTTCACACGCAACGACATCGCAAACAAGGCTGGATGTGCATCACGAATTCCGTGACCCCCAATGACATCTCATTAGCAAAGTCCTTGCATGTAAAGCCCCCTTTAGGAAGGGAAGCACTCATTGCTGTACAGTGGACCACATCAATAGTAGGCATGGATATTAGTGGTGAGTGAATCGGTTAAAGGCAAATTAAAATTGCCATGAATGTTGCAAAAAATTTGGATTCTTCTAAACCCAAATCTCTTGTAATTCATTTAATGCAAAAACAGCAAATTCAGAGGGGGGCCTTTGTCAGCATAACAGGTGAGTATTTATTCTTTTATTTTTTTTTATTTATTTATTTACTTGTCAAACTTGTATGCCACCCCTCTCCAACATATAAATGTAAAGTACAAAGTTTTAAGCAAATAGAAACATAAAATCAATTAAGCTTAAAAAACATTAAAACCCCTCCAAAACATACCCTATTTGTACCAATTTTTCATAAATTATTAGCCGTAGTCAACATTAACGGTCCCAGGCCTGCCGACATAGGTAAGTCTTAAGGTCTTTATGGAATGCCAGAAGGGTAGGGGCAATACGGAGCTCTGGGGGGAAGATTGTTCCAGAGGGTTGGAATGGCTATGGAGAAGGCTCTAACCCTGGGAGTCACCAGACGACAGTGGCTTATCGACGGGACTTGTAGGAGGCCTTCCCTATGGGCCTGGACTGGTCGCTGGGACACATGAGGCAAGAGACGGTCTCAGAGGTATGCTGGACCTAAGGCATGTAGAGATTTATAGGTAATCACCAACACTTTGAATTGCACTCGGAAGCTAATCGGTAGCCAATGGAGTTCACGTAGTGTTGGTAAAATGTGAGAACGTCTAGGCAGTCCCACAATGGCTCTTGCGGCTGCATTCTGTACTACCTGCAGCTTCCGAATACTTTTCAAGGGCAGCCCCATGTAGAGAGCATTGCAGTAGTCGATCCTCGAAATAATAAGGGCATGGGCAACTGTGCGCAGATCCTCACAATCCAAATAAGGGAGCAACTGGTGCACCAGGCAAACCTGGGCAAATGCTCCCCTCGCCACAGCCGATACGTGATGGTCTAATCTTAGCTGTGGATCTAGGATGATTCCCAAGTTGTGAATCTTCTCCGAGGAGGTAATAAACGCCCTCCCAGACTAATGGAGGGATAGTTTAAATCGTCCTTAGGAGGCAATACCCACAGCGACTCCGTCTTGTCGGGATTCAGCTTGACCCTATTATCACCCATCCAGACCCTCACAGCCTCCAGACACCAACACATCACCTCTGCTGCTTCATTGACTTGGCACGGGGTGGAAACATACAGCTGAATATCATTCGCGTGTACCCCGTGTCGTTGGATGATCTCACCCTACAGTTTCAAGTAAGTGTTAAATAGCAGAGGGGAGAGGACCGACCCCTGAGGCACCCCACAAGGGAGATGCCTAGGAGACGACCTCTGACCCACATTAACACCGACTGTCAGAGAGGTAGGAAGAGAACCCCCATAAAACAGTGCCTCTCACTCCCAATCCCTCCAATCGGCACAGAAGGATACCATGATCGATGGTATCGAAAGCCGCTCAGAGGTCAAGAAGCACCAGAATAGAGGACTCACCCCTATCCCAGGCCTGCCAGAGATCATCCATCAATGCAATCAAAGCAGTTTCAGTAGAGTAGCTCGACCTGAAACCCAACTGTAAGGGGCCTAGATAATCAGTGTCATGCAAGGACCGCTGGAGTTAGAGCGCCAACACCTTCTCTACAACCTTCCCAACAAAGGAAAGGTTGGAGACCAGGTGATAGTTGTTTAAAACGGCCGGATCCAGGGAAGGCCTCTTGAGGAGGGGGCGCACAATTGCCTCCTCATAAGGAGTCGGAAAGGACCCCTCCCTCAAAGAAGCATTCACAATTTCCTGGATCAAGCTCCGTATTACCTCTTTACTATCTGCAACTAGCCAGGAAGGCCACGGATCCAATAAACAAGTGGCAGAGCTCACAGCTTCAATGGCCCTGTCCACTTCATCAGGTGACACAACATCAAACCTATCCCAGATAACCCGCTCAAGATGTGCCCCAGTCACTTCGACTGAATCGTTATCAGTCGACACTGCATTCCAATTGGAGTCCAGGTCCGCCCAAATCTTTGCGACCTTGTCTGCGAAAAAGTTGTTAAAGTCCTCGGCACTACCCTGCAAGGGTTCCGCAGCCCTCTTGATGTTAAAGAGGGTGCGGGTCACCTTAAACAGGTTTTCCGAAAAGTACAAAGACTTTGCCGCTTAGCGCTTGCTCCCTGCACTCCTAGCTACAGTACACATCGGGTTAATTACCCGATATGTACTGCAGCTACATGTGCAGAGAGCAGGGAGCCACGCACACCGCTTAGTGCTGGCTCCCTGCACTCCTAGCTACAGTACACATCAGGTTAATTACCCGATGTGTACTGCAGCTACATGTGCAGAGAGCAGGGAGCCGGCACTGGCAGCGAGAGCGGCGGACGCTGGTAACGAAGGTAAATATCGGGTAACCAGGGAAAGGTCTTCCCTTGGTTACCCGATGTTTACCCTGGTTACAGCTTACCGCAGCTACCAGATGCCGCCTCCTGCTCCCTGCTCACTTCATTTCGTCGCTCTCTCGCTGTCACACACAGCGATGTGTGCGTCACAGCGGGAGAGCGACGACCAAAAAATGAAGCTGGACATTCAGCAACGAATGGCGACCTCACAGCAGGGGCCAGCTCGTTGCTGGATGTCAGACACAGCGACAGCGACGGGACGTCGCTGCTACGTCACAGAAAATGGTGACGTAGCAGCGACGTCGTTGTCGTCATCGCTGTGTGTGACACCACCTTGAGACAGACAGACTGAGACAGACAGACTGTGGCAGATTGAGATAGAGAGACAGAGTGAAACAGAGACAGACAGACAGGGAAAGAGACTGACAGACAGAGACAGACAGAGAAAGAGACAGAGAAAGACAAAGACAGACAGGGACAGAGGCAGAGAGAGACAGAGACAGAGAAAGAGGCAGACAGGGAAAGAGATAGAAAGGGAAAAGGAGACAGACAGAGAGAGGCCAACAGGAAATGAGACAGGCAGAGGCAGACAGGGAAAGAGGCAGACAGAGACAGATAGGGAAAGAGGCAGACAGACAGAGACAGACAAACAGGGAAAGTGACAGACAGAGTTAGACAGGGAAAGAGACAGAGACATACAGAAAGGGAAAGAGACATGCAGACAGAGACATACAGTTAAAGAGAGAGACAGAGGCAGACAGGGAAAGAGACAGACAGACAAGGATAAATAGACGGGGAGAAAGACAGAGACAGAGACAGGAATGGAAAGAGACAGAGATAGACTGACAGGGAATGAGACAGACAGACGGAGAAAGAGGCAGACAGGGAAAGAGACAGACAGAAAGGGAAATATACATACAGACAGAGAAAGACTGGGAAAGAGACAGAGAGAGACACAGACAGTCAGCGAAAAAGACAGAGACAGCGGGAAACAGGGAAAGAGACTAGTAGACTATAATAGGTATAAGTTCTATTCGTGAAGAGCATAACTAAACTTCCTACATGAAAAATTGATGTCTGATTGAGGCCAAATAATGAGCAAAGGTGGGGATCACTCAGTAAGATACAGGATTTACAGACTCTCTGGCACAGAATTTTTCATTTTGCTTCTGCACAGTGTACACAGCCTTAAAGCTTTAATTTAAAAACAAATTTCTAGAGATAAGCAGATCAGGCGAAACTCGAATTTGACTGTTAGTGCAGATTTTTATTTAAGTTATTTTCCACAAATCAAATATCTTTTATTATACTCTGGAGTCTCTGCAGACCTCGGAATATTACATAAGACTTAAAAAAATTGTTATACTGCCCTTAACCTTTACCTCTCCAGCCCTGCCACTCCTCACCATCCTGTCCAATCCTTACCGCATCTTCAGATCACTGCTCATGCTGAATCCAGCAAGATGGTTCTGTGCAAGTGCATGTTAGGTGTTGAGGTGAGCGATGTTCGAGGCTTGAGGTTCGCCAATTTCATGTTCGAGTGATTTTGGGTGTTGTTCGAGATGCTCAATGAACTTGAGCCTTTTTCCTAAAAGCTCGACAGTTCGAGTAACGTTCAAGAACGGTTTGATCAACAAAAGCGGGGCTTTTCACAGTAAGGCTATGTGCACACGTTGCTATCTGCATGTGTCCTGCATCCCCAGCACAATCCTTCTCTATTTCCTACTCACCGATCACGGGCGTCTCGCTGCACGGCTGTCACAAATCTGCGGCGTCTTTTCCTCTTTTGAAAATGGCTGCCGCTTCATTATTCAATCAGTTATTCCGTGCTTTCCCCGCCCACAGGCGCCCATAATTGGTTGCAGTCAGACACGTCCCCACGATGAGTGACAGCTGTCTCACTGCAACCAATCACAGCCGCCGGCGGGCGGGTCTATATCGTGCAGTAAAATAAATAAATAAATAATAATTAAAAAAAAAAATGCGGTTCCCCCATATTTGATACCAGCCAGGATAAAGCCGCACGGCTGGAGGCTGGTATTGTCAGGATGGGGAGCGCCACGGTATGGGGAGCCCTCCAGCCTAACAATATCACCCAGCAGCCGGCCTGGAATTGCCGCATCCATTAGATGCGACAGTCCCAGGACTCCACCCAGCTCATCCTGAATTGCCCTGGTGCAGTGGAAATCGGGGTAATAATGAGTTTAATCATGCCAGGCGTCTCCCCGAGACACCTTCCATGATTAAGCTGAAAGTGAAAGTAAAGAAACACACACATAGCGAAAAATCCTTTATTTGGAATAAAAGACAAAAAAAATCCTCTTTCACCATTTTATTAAAATCACCAAATACCCCACCAGGTCCGAAGTAATCCACACGACACTGTCAGCTCTGCTAACTCTGCTACATGAAGATGACAGGGAGCATTCTGTGTCCTCTCCACGTAGCAGCTGAAGTGAACTGCGCTGTAATCTGAGACTTCAGTCTGCAATGCAGAAGTCAAGATTACCAAATCTGCCTATGTTTTTCATTAGAAGCAGTGGCTGAATGGTTAGAGTGCTCGCCTAATGCGGGCGTCACACGATACGATCTATCGTGCGATCGCGCGAGCAGTCGTACCCACCCCCGTGTCGCACAAAGTCGTTAAACCGCCATCACACGTACTTACCTGCTGAGCGACCTCGCTGTGGGCGGCGAACATCCTCTTTCTGAAGGGGGAGGGACGTTCGGCGTCACAGCGACGTCACACAGCCGCCAGCCAATAGAAACGGAGGGGCAGAGATGAGCGTGACGTAAACATCCCGCCCACCTCCTTCCTTCCGCATAGCCGGCGGGTGCCGCGGGACGCAGGTAAGCTGTGTTCATCGTTCCCGGGGTGTCACACGGAGCGATGTGTGCTGCCCCGGGTATGATGAACAACCGGCAACATGAAAAATAAACGATTTTTTAAAAATAAGTGATGTGTACACGACTCACGATTTGTGACCAATTCAGCATCGCTCGGAGGTGTCCCACGAAACGACGTCGCAAACGATGTCGGATGTGCGTCATGAAAACAGTGACCCCAACGATGCATCGCACGATAGCTTGTCTCGTGTGACGCCCGCATTAGAAGCAGTGCTTCACGAGTTCTAGCCCCGGCCGTTCCGGTAAAAAATGTAATTTATTTTAAATTAGAATTATTTATTTATAATTCTAATTTAATTTAATTATGCACTGAGGGGAGGAGCCGGACATCAGCTGTGAGCCACACCTCTAAAATCGGAGCAGTTCACGGAATGAGGCTGGATTGCTCTCTCTCTTTCTCTCAGTCAGTCAGTCTCAGTCAGTCAGTCAGTCAGTCAGTCTCAGTCATTCAGTCAGTCTCAGTCAGTCAGTAAGTCAATCAGTCTCAGTCAGTCAGTCAGTCTCAGTCAGTCAGTCAGTCAGTCTCAGTCAGTCTCAGTCAGTCTCAGTCAGTCAGTCTCAGTCAGTCTCAGTCAGTCTCAGTCAGACAGTCAGTCAGTCTCAGTCAGTCAGTCTCAGTCAGTCAGTCTCTCTCAGTCAGTCAGTCTCAGTCAGTCAGTCTCAGTCAGTCAGTCAGTCAGTCTCAGTCATTCAGTCAGTCTCAGTCAGTCAGTAAGTCAATCAGTCTCAGTCAGTCAGTCAGTCTCAGTCAGTCAGTCAGTCTCAGTCAGTCAGTCTCAGTCAGTCTCAGTCAGTCTCAGTCAGTCTTAGTCAGTCAGTCAGTCCCAGTCAGTCAGTCTCAGTCAGTCAGTCTCAGTCAGTCAGTCTCTCTCAGTCAGTCAGTCTCAGTCAGTCAGTCAGTCAGTCAGTCTCAGTCATTCAGTCAGTCTCAGTCAGTCAGTAAGTCAATCAGTCTCAGTCAGTCAGTCAGTCTCAGTCAGTCAGTCAGTCTCAGTCAGTCAGTCAGTCTCAGTCAGTCAGTCTCAGTCAGTCTCAGTCAGTCTCAGTCAGTCTTAGTCAGTCAGTCAGTCTCAGTCAGTCAGTCTCAGTCAGTCAGTCTCAGTCAGTCAGTCTCTCTCAGTCAGTCAGTCTCAGTCAGTCAGTCAGTCTCAGTCAGTCAGTCTCAGTCAGCGTCAGTCAGTCAGTCTCAGTCAATCAGTTAGTCTGTCTCAGTCAGTCAGTCTCAGTCAGTTAGTGAGTCAGTCAGTCAGTCAGTCTCAGTCAGTCAGTCAGTCAGTCTCAGTCGGTCAGTCAGTGTCAGTCAGTCAGTCTCAGTCAGTCAGTCAGTCAGTCTCAGTCAATCAGTCAGTCTCAGTCAGTCTCAGTCACTCAGTCAGTTTCTCTCAGTTAGTCAGTCTCAGTCAGTCAATCAGTCAGTCTCAGTCAGTCAGTCAGTATCAGTCAGTCCGTCAGTCTCAGTCAGTCAGTCAGTTAGTCCCAGTCAGTCAGTCAGTCAGTCTCAGTCAGTCAGTCTCAGTCAGTTAGTAAGTCAGTCAGTCTCAGTCAGTCAGTCAGTCTCAGTCAGTCAGTCAGTCTCAGTCAGTCAGTGAGTCAGTCAGTCTCAGTCAGTCAGTCTCAGTCAGTCAGTCAGTCTCAGCAAGTCAGTCCGTCTCAGTCAGTCAGTCAGTTTCAGTCATTCAGTCAGTCAGTCTCAGTCTCAGTCTCAGTCAGTCAGTCTCTCTTTCTCTCTCTCCTCTCTTCTCTCTCTCCTCTTCTCTCCTCTTCTCCCCCCTCTCTCTTCTCTCTCTCTCTTCTCTCTCTCCTCTCTCTCTCTCTTCTCTCTCTCCTCTCTCTCTTCTCTCCTCTTCTCTCTCTCTCCTCTCTTCTCTTCTTTGACACATCATCTGATCGCTTTGCCTTCCAGAAAACCGATCAGATGATATTGGATCCGGATTGGACAGCGCGGGACCCTTGACCCAGGATTACTGCTAAGGGGGGTTCTTTATTTCAATAAAGATGGAGTCACTAATTGTGTTGTGTTTTATTTCTAGTAAAAATATTTTTCTGTGTGTTGTGGTTTTTTTTATCTGTAGTAGAAATTCATGGTGGCCGTGTCTAATATTGGCGTGACACCATGAATTTCGGGCTTAGGGTCAGTTGATAATATACAGCTAGCCCTAACCCCATTATTACCCAGCGAGCCACCCGTCACCAGGGCAGCTGGAAGAGTTGGATACAGCGCCAGAAGATGGCGCTTCTATGAAAGCACCCTTTTCTGGGGGCGGCTGCGGACTGCAATTCGCAGCAGGGGTGCCCAGAAAGCTTGGGCACCGTGATCTGCAGATTCCAATCCCCAGCTGCTTAGTTGTACCTGGCTGGACACAAAAATTTCGTGAAGCCAACGTCATTTTTTTTAAAATTATTTCATGAAATTCATTAAATAATTAAAAAAAAAAAAAGGACTTCCTTATATTTTTGGTTCCCAGCCGGGTACAAATAGGCAGCTGGGTGTTGGGGGCAGCCCGTAGCTGCCTGCTGTACCTGGCTAACATACAAAAACATGGCGAAGCCCACGTAATTTTTTGGGGGGGGGGCAAAAAACTCCTGCATACAGTCCTGGATGGAGTATGCTAAGCCTTTTAGTTCTGCAGCTGCTGTCTGTCTGTATGGAGGAGAGCAGACAGCAGCTGCAGAACTACAAGGCTCAGCATGCTCCATTCACTAGTGTATGCAGGAGAGCACACAGCAGCTGCAGAACTACAAGACTCAGCATACTCCATCCTGGACTGTATGCAGGAGTTTTCTGCCCACCAAAAAAATGACGTGGGCTTCACCATATTTTTGTATGCTAGCCAGGTACAGCAGGCAGGTACGGCTGCCCCCAACCCTCAGCTGCCTATTTGTACCCAGCTGGGAACAAAAAAATAGGGAAGCCCTTTTTTTAATTATTTCATAAATTTCATGAAACAATTAAAAAAAAAATCAACATGAGCTTCGCCACATTTTTGTGTCCAGCCAGGTACAACTAGGCAGCTGGGGATTGGAATCCGCAGCACAGGTTGGCCTGAGCTTTCTGGGCCCCTCTGCTGAAAATTGCAGTCCGCAGCCGCCCCAGAAAATGGCGCTTTCGTAGAAGCGCCATCATCTGGCACTGTATCCAACTCTTCCAGCAGCTCTGAAGCCGGGTGGCTTGCTGGGTAATAATGAGTTAATACTAGCTTTGTTTTACTAGCTAGTATTAAGTCAGAGATTCTTAATGTCAGCCAAGTTTGACCCAGCCATTAAGAATCTCCAATAAATACACAGACACACTTAGAGACTCCATGTTTATTACTCCCTGTCAGCCCTCCACGATCCATGGTCTTCTGTCTTCTTTCTCCTTCAACCCATGCAGCTCTGCTACATCAGACAGCGCTGCATGGGAGGAAGACGCTGCTGCTCCCCGTGCACTGCAATTTATTCACTCAGTGAGAGTGAGCAGAGGCTGCAGGCTGTGAGCGGTGACATCACCGCTGACAGGCGGGTTGCTATAGCGACAGTGATCTCCGTTATTGACTGGCAGTGGCAGCCGGTGAATAACGGAACGGGGAAGCAGAACGGGGAGTCGACCATGTGCCAGAGCATTTCGCCGATATACGGAGATGCTGGATCGATCACCGCGTACCGGAGAGTGCAATGACAGGACCTAGCATGATGTCATAGCCATGTGACCAGTCTGTAGCCAATGAGATAATAGACACGTGACTGGTCACATGCTTTTTTTTATGTCATGGAAGGTCCTATCATCAGTGCTGGCTACTGGGAGGACGCAGCGATTATCGGAAGGAAAAGCGGCGGGAGACAGAGTGCAGGACGCGTCGCGGGGACCTGTAAGTGTAATGGCAATGTTTATTAACTGTATGTGTACATTTATAATGTGTTTTTATGTGTTTCTGTTTGCCTGCCATTGGTTTCAATGGGGCTCGAGAGGTTCGTCGAACGGTTCGTCGAGTCGAACTCGAATGGAGCCTCCGTTCGACGAACCGAACTCGAGCCTTTAGAGGCTCGGTCATCTCTAGTTAGGTGATGATGTTATGACCTTTGGCAGTTATAGTGGTTTCACAAGTCTTAAGCCTGCTTTATACGAGACGACCGATCGTACCCGCCCCCGTTGTTTTTGCGTCACGGGCAAATCGCTGCCCGTGGCGCACAAACTCGTTTAACCCCCGTCACATGTACTTACCTTCCGGACGACCTCGCTGTGGGTGACGAATGTCCACTTCCTGGAGTGGGAGGGACGTTCGGCGTCACAGCGACGTCACACGGCAGCCGGCCAATAGAAGCGGAGGGGCGGAGATGAGCGGGATTTAAACATCCCGCCCACCTCCTTCCTTCTACATAGCCAGCAGGAGCCGCAGGAGGCAGGTAAGCTGCTGATCATCGTTCCTGTGGTGTCACACGGAGCAATGTGTGATGCCACGGAAACGATGAACAACCGCCACCATTTTAATTAAACAATTTTATGAAACCTAGCGATGAGTACACGACTCACGATTTGTGAGCGATACTGCGTCGCTAGGAGGTGCTACACGAGACGACATCGTGTACGATGCCGGATGTGCGTCACGAAAACCGTGACCCCGACGATGCATCGCACGATCAGTCGTCTCATGTAAAGCCCACATTAGGTAGAGTTGTAGAAACAGCAGTGTGTTCCAGTTTGCATTCACACAGACCCCTATCAAGAAGAACTACTAGGAATGAAGGATTGGGCCGACCCCTGGCGCCGCACTCCTTCGTCAATGGTCCCCCGGTTGTGTGTGTTTCTCTGTATAGGATGCATTCCGCTCACTAGCTCCTGGAGGACACCGACCATCTCCCCGTTCACACTTGCAGGGGCTGTTGGACAAAGTTCATACCACACCAGGGTCTCTTTAACAAAACAGTCTTTACTTCTAGTTATAGGTTATATAGCAGACAAGATGTTCAACGTTCCTCCTGACTGACTGGGGTGTTCCTTCCCATTAGAACTACCATATAAATGGAGTGGTAGTCCTCCTAACATCTAGAGGCTCTCACTATGGGTGCAGCAACAGCTTCGCCAGGCTACAATTAAGCAAGGGCAGCCTCTCTTTTCTCCGTCAATATCCTCAGTGTGTTTCATATGGGTCTACAGCATCCAAGGATCATCCAGTTTTTCTCGATCCAAATTCCCAATGTGTCGAGAACGGGTGGCTTCACCAAGCCTTGCCAGGATGACCCTCAAGGACTGATGACGAAACCTAGGCCATTCTCCTGCTAGGCAGAACCTTAACTGACTGCTCTCTCTTGTCACCTGGAAGCCTCTCACTCTGCTCAACATTATCCCACTCCCCATTGACCTGGACCTAACATTAACTGTTTCTAACAAAGTCCAGCTACATAACATTCCTATACTGTGCATAACTTCCTATAAATTATATCTAAAGCCTTTACCTCACACTACATCCTACTTAACATTTCCCACCTTGCTATCTGACTAATACACTTGACTACACGTTGTTAACTCATTTACTTTGCATACCCATACACTTTACATTGCAGGGGGCTCTGCCACCTTCCTACAGGAACCTGGCTGATTCAAGGGAAGCTGTATGAGGAAACTTTACAAACATATCCTTGATTTGGTTACAAGGTCCAGTACAAAAATTATGGCTGGGTCGTTCCACTGGGAGTCAATGGCCAATGCCCAAACTAGCTACAATACTTTTTTGCAGTACGTCATACTTGATTTAGGGAGGTTATCTGTTATGACTACATGGTCAGAGTCATTATATAGTAGCCCTAAGGTAAAAAAAAAAAATAGTCCACTATGGAAAGTACTAGAGCATCAATGGGCCATGTTTGTCACCCTGCAGCAGATATTATGAGTCACACATAAAGGCTCTCAAAGCCAAACTATTACGGACAAAGTGTGAAGTACACCTTTCCAAAAGGTCATCATTTTAACGGTCACCAGTAAATCATTTTGGAAGGTTCACCTTCAGTTCAGGAATGGTGAAGGGAACTGCAAGTAATTTGGGCCTGAATGACTTAGGGGTACTGTGCACGCTGCGATATCGCTAGCTGATTGTAGCAATGCCTAGCACGATAGTCCCTGCCCCCGTCGCAGATGCGATCTCTTGTGATAGCTGCCGTAGCAAACATTATCGCTACGGCAGCTTCACACGCACTTATCTGCCCTGCGACGTCGCTCTGGCCGGCGACCCGCCTTCGTTCCTAAGGGGGCGGGTCGTGCAGCGTCACAGCGACATCACACGGCAGGCGGCCAACAGAAGCGGAGGGGCGGAGATGAGCGGGACATAAACATCCCGCCCACCTCCTTCCTTCTGCATAGCTGCTGGAGGCAGGTAAGGAGATGTTCCTCGCTCCTGCGGCTTCATACACAGCGATGTGTGCTTCCGCAGGAACGAGGAACAACATCGTACCTATCGCTGCAGCGAAATTATGAAAATGACCGACACTACACATCGTTGGTTTTGGAGAGGTCGTCCTAAAACCAAAAATCGTTGTCTCGTACATAGCGATGTTGTTCGTCGTTCCTGCGGCAGCATACATCGCTGTGTGTGACACCGCAGGAACGACGAACATCTCCTTACCTGCTTCCACCGGCAATGAGGAAGGAAGGAGGTGGGCGGCATGTTCCGGCCGTTCATCTCCACCCCTCCTCTGCTATTGGGCGGCCGCTTAGTGACGCTGCAGTGACGTCGCTATGACGCCGAACGCACCTCCCCCTTGAAGGAGGGATTGTTCGGCGGTCACAGCGACGTCTCTAACAAGACGTTAGAGCGTATGTGCGTGTGACGCTGCCGTAGCATTAATGTTCGCTACGGCAGCGATCACCAAATGTCACACGAACGACGGGGGCGGGTGCTATCACGCGCAACGTGAGAGTAGAAAGAGACCGCACTCAATCCGCTGTGAAGGATTTCTTTATTCAAACACGTGCAGAGTGGAGGGCTGGAGACACACTGTGAGCTGGCTCCTCAAAAATGGACGACAGCTGTTTCGCCCAAATTGGGCTTCCACAGGTCCACATGTGGAGCTACGGCTACACCCCTTTTAAAGGAGTGCTCACAGATTGCCCCAGACCACATAAAAACAAATAGGAGATTTGTGTATACATATAAAATACATGTATCCATTTCCATCAATGAATTTACAACAAATTTTAAACATATAAAAGAACACACTTGAATAAAATGAAGCAATGGGTGATAGACAGGCAGAACTATCATAGGAACACAGATAGATCCACACGATCATTTAACCCTTGGGGGCCCTGTGCCCCATAATTAATAATTAACCTAGCCTCCTCTTGTAGCAACAATTTGTGCAGGTCGCCCCCTTCAAAGGGAGGGAGACCTTTTTAAGGCCGGCAAAACGCAAAACGTCGGGGTCACCATCATGACAATCCTGGATATGGGAAATTAATCTGGGAGAACCTTTCCCTGATGTTATTGAACTGTAATGTTCCCTGAATCGCACATATAAGCATCTTATAGTCTTGCCTATGTAGAACCTGCCACAAGGGCAGAGCACCACATAGACCACGAACTTGGTTTTGCATGAGATGAATTGATGGACAGTGTGCAAGTGCGGGCCGACTTGTACGGAGCGACCTTTTAAATGCTGGCTGCAAAAACGACACTGACCGCACCGGTAATTCCCTGGTGGGCAGCATTTGTCTAGCCAGGTTGTCGAATTAGTAAGTCTGTTCCTCACAAGTCTGTCCCGCAAATTGCCGCATCGTCTGAACGATACCAAAGGATTGGACATTGTCCTGTCAGATAAAGCCGGATCATTCTTCAAGATGTGCCAATTTCTGCAAAGAGCAGTTCTAATGGCATGCTCCAGAGGTCCAAATTTAAAATTAAAGACAAACCTACCCAAATTGTCAACACATTTTCTGGTGCGGTTTTTACGGACAGACGTGGCGCCGTCTGATCTAGCTCTCTCACAGGCTGAATCAATCAGTTTTTTTGGATAACCTCTTTGATGCAATCTAATCTTCAACCTCAATATCTAAAAAATTGAGAGTATCGCCACCATATGAGGAAGTAAAGGACATATTCATGGTGTTACAAGTGTACTTCCTCATATGGTGGCGATACTCTCAATTTTTTAGATATTGAGGTTTCTATCAAGGAGGGCGATATTTGTACAAGGTTGTTCAGAAAGCCGACGGCATCAAACTCCCTTCTTCATTATCAAAGTGCCCATCCCCTCCACATTAAAACGGGTTTGCCCTACAGTCAATTCCTGAGAGTACGTAGAGCAAACAGTTCAGAGGAATCTTTTTTTCAACAATCTCAGGAGTTGAAGATTAGATTGCATCAAAGAGGTTATCCAAAAAAACTGATTGATTCAGCCTGTGAGAGAGCTAGATCAGACGGCGCCACGTCTGTCCGTAAAAACCGCACCAGAAAATATGTTGACAATTTGGGTAGGTTTGTCTTTAATTTTAAATTTGGACCTCTGGAGCATGCCATTAGAACTGCTCTTTGCAGAAATTGGCACATCTTGAAGAATGATCCGGCTTTATCTGACAGGACAATGTCCAATCCTTTGGTATCGTTCAGACGATGCGGCAATTTGCGGGACAGACTTGTGAGGAACAGACTTACTAATTCGACAACCTGGCTAGACAAATGCTGCCCACCAGGGAATTACCGGTGCGGTCAGTGTCGTTTTTGCAGCCAGCATTTAAAAGGTCGCTCCGTACAAGTCGGCCCGCACTTGCACACTGTCCATCAATTCATCTCATGCAAAACCAAGTTCGTGGTCTATGTGGTGCTCTGCCCTTGTGGCAGGTTCTACATAGGCAAGACTATAAGATGCTTATATGTGCGATTCAGGGAACATTACAGTTCAATAACATCAGGGAAAGGTTCTCCCAGATTAATTTCCCATATCCAGGATTGTCATGATGGTGACCCCGACGTTTTGCGTTTTGCCGGCCTTAAAAAGGTCTCCCTCCCTTTGAAGGGGGGCGACCTGCACAAATTGTTGCTACAAGAGGAGGCTAGGTTAATTATTAATTATGGGGCACAGGGCCCCCAAGGGTTAAACGATCGTGTGGATCTATCTGTGTTCCTATGATAGTTCTGCCTGTCTATCACCCATTGCTTCATTTTATTCAAGTGTGTTCTTTTATATGTTTAAAATTTGTTGTAAATTCATGCATGGAAATGGATACATGTATTTTATATGTATACACAAATCTCCTATTTGTTTTTATGTGGTCTGGGGCAATCTGTGAGCACTCCTTTAAAAGGGGTGTAGCCGTAGCTCCACATGTGGACCTGTGGAAGCCCAATTTGGGCGAAACAGCTGTCGTCCATTTTTGAGGAGCCAGCTCACAGTGTGTCTCCAGCCCTCCACTCTGCACGTGTTTGAATAAAGAAATCCTTCACAGCGGATTGAGTGCGGTCTCTTTCTACTCTCACGCTTCATCAATGGACTTTGCCTTATGACCAGCACCCCGCTCTTGGATTGTCGGACCCTCCAGGCTCTCCACCCGAGCACAGGCACAGGCGGTACCGCAAGCGAGATTGCAGGTAATCTGCGGTGGTGCAGGACTTTGCTTCTCTCCTGCTTTATTACGCTATCACGCGCAACATCGCTAGCTGGTCTAGGAGATCTAGTAGATCCCAGTAGAACACCAGCCTGCACTTTAACCCCTATAGAGGGATCTCAATTTACAACAGTGCTCCTTGGGTTGTGTCTATAGAGTAGCTGCTGTCAGGAGGAACAAGCCTGAGTCAATGTCAGTCAACGTCAAGCTAGCTGGGACAGTGACAGAAGGGACAAAACCAGAAACAGAATCAGAAGGCAAAATTGCAGTCTGCGGATAGTGGTGTACATAATAAAAAAATGATATATATTCTGTGGAATCATACCTTCCAATTTTTATAAACCAGGAGAAGGACATGTATTGTGACAGGTATATAATAGTTATGTTTCTATTGAAGCTCCTTAGTGTTCTCACAAGTGATAACCCATATATTGCCATTATAGAGTATGATGCTTATGTCGCGGGCGGAGGGGATGGGAACGCCGCTCGTCTGGAATCGCTGGCGCTTGAGTCCGGTGCTTCTGCTCCTCGGTGGCTCGAGCAGCGCCTACTCACCCACGATTGAAAAAGGGGAGGTTTGTTGTGGGATGTCGGTTGTGACGCCACCCACGGATTGTGGTGATGGTGGGCACCACCGCTGCTGGTGACGGGGGATCCCGGGAGCGATGGCGGAGAGCAGCTAAGGTGTTGATCCCTCCGTGGGTAGGGGCTGTTGGTCCCGGGGCCCCGGTTGGGGAGGTAGAGAGGAGGGTACAGGTGCAGGTGCCGATGCGGGGAGGCAACGTGGGCGCGGATGCAACGTTGCGGTGCAGCGCGGTGCTGGATGGCACTGTTGTACTCACTCAGGCACAGAAGGACAGAGTCTCTGGTAAACCAAACAGCTGGATGGACGGGGCCCACAGCCGGCTGCGGTGTTCTCGCTCTCCCCGGACGGGTTGATGGTGGCTGTCGTTTTCCTGCACCTGTGTATGTGTGTTTGACTCCTATGGCTTCCCACGGGTAGTCCGCTCCCCACCGCGTACGTGTCGGGAGAGCCCGTTTTGCCCGCAGGCGCTGGCCCTTGGATTTCTGGCCCTTGGCGGTGGCACTTATCCGGACGGGTTGGGCTGTTGCCTTCTGACGGGACTTGGGTGGGAATGAACCCCTGAGGTCCAGACCGCAATCAGAGAATTTGACCTTTTCGGCGGCTCCTAGCTTGTCGGGGTCTGATTACCCTGCCTTGGTGCTTGGCTTCAATCTGCTCCCCGGTTCGGTACTGGAGGGCCACCGCCCGACCCCGGTCCTACGGTTCCGCTGACTTACACCACCTCCTGCAGACAGCCACCATCGTCTGCCGACCTTGCTGATCGTGCCTGGGCTCCAACCCAGACACCGACAGTCTTTACTCCTCTCACTTCCACTGTCTACTCCAATCTCTCTACTGTCTTTTCCCGCCTCCAGGCCTGTGAACTCCTCGGTGGGTGGGGTCAACCGCCTGGCTCCGCCCCACCTGGTGTGGACATCAAGCCTGGAGGGTGCCAAAAAGGATTTTGTTTGACTGGTGTCACCTAACCAGGGGAGGGGGTATGTGTGTGGTGTTACTGTACTGTAACCCCTGGGGGTCCAGGGCGTCACACTTACAAAAATGCCCCCCCCATAAACACATAGTATGGTACACCTTAGTGAATCCCCCACCCTCACAGTGTCACCTCACACATTCAGTACGATGACTCCACAATGCTTCCAGCAACGTATGATGCCCACAGTGCCATTAACACAGAATAATATTCCTCAGCATGATGCCCCTAAAGTGCCTCTTCAAAGTATGATGTCCACACACAAACATGTCCACCCTGCCCACACACAAACACAGTATCATCACCCTTACACAGTAGGACGGTATGATGGCCTGTCAGTATGATGCTCCCAGTCATTATACTCACCCCCACAATTCCCTACTCAGTATTATGGCCCAACAGCCTCCTACTCAGTATGAGGGCCCTCACAGCCTCCTACTCAGAATGAGGGCCCCACAGCTCCTCACACAGTATGATTGCCCCCACAGAATTAAGACATTCACTCAGAGAGGATGCCCCCACAGCCCCCCACTCAGTATAATGGCCCTCATAGCCCTTGAAACAGTATGATGGTAAAGCTTTCTTAAATTGGGCCTATTATCACTAGTCAGATCAAGAACAGGATGATGAGGAAAAATAATACCAAAGAACAGAAAGTAAGCCAGGCACAATAAGGGGCATCTTCAAGCCGCATGATGGGAGTTTATGCAGCACACACCCATACAGTTTGGCTGGGCAGCACCATAGTCCCAGCCACACCAGTAGCTACACAGTGCTTGCGCCATCCAGTGATTTTGGCCATGTTGTCTCCTAAATCAGAGTGAATATGGTGAAACCTGGCAACTGAGCAGAAGTCGCTGGAGCAGGTCCAGGTAGAGCTATAACAGAGTACTTATGGATGGTAACATTGAATTTTTTCTTCCACTAGTGCTTCGCTCCCTGCATTGCATCTTCTTCATCCGATTTCACAGCCAAATACTTACACAGAGAATACTCTAGAGACTATCTTGTTTTACATATCTCACAATATCATCACCTATGTCTGAGATGTCAGTGACAATCAAAAGAACAACAAAATAACTGAATTCAATGCAAAACTTGTAACAATTCCTGTATTGTTCATTACAGCTGCTGTATTGACATCTATCTTCTATTCCTGTTTGGTTTTGATATTTTCTCTTACGACAGTATCACAGCATATTAATATTTAACGACGGCACATTTTATTTTGATACATAAACAAAGCCGCAAAAATACTGCCACAATCAGCTGTTAATAAAAAATGAATCATTATTAGTAATAATTTACTGCTTTTTATATAAGGTGCTGATAACAGAAGGTATAAAAAGAGCCGCAAGTTTACATCATTTTAAACACCGTACAGGCGAAATATCTATATTGTATCATGTGTTATGTGTTCTGCACGCACTGATGGGTTAATGTATGCATCATCAGAACGGTGCAAATCCTTTGTGAAAATTCCCAACTGTGTGTTCAGATTACACTCAAAAAACGAGCAGTATAAAAAATGAATCAGTCGTCTTGAGATAATGGAATATAAACATCACTTATCCTGAAAAATAAACTTCTAAACACTCATGGGGCTGCACTTTTTGCTTTGTAAGTACACAGTAATGCACAATCCCTCTGTAATTACTTAGTAATTTGCTTGTATACCCATGTGCGTAAAAGGGGCTGATCTGGCTTAGTAAATGCTCAGCAGGTACGGGCACACGGCACTTTCTCAGATCCATTCAAGAAATAACCTATGTCACAATCTCATTGTGTAAATTATAAGGCTAAATGAAACCTCAAAGGCTGCGAACAACAAATGTTGTTTCTTTAAAGACAACTTAACACAAAAAAAGAATTAAAAAAGCCATTCAGAGGACAGTAACAATGTGAAATATATTTTACAAGATTTTTTTTTCCCATTAATTACGATACCCTACTTAGTGATAATCTGATTCACCTTTCCAAAGCATCAAGTCTCAAGCCAAATATTGATCCGATCGATCAGGGAACAGTATGCAGAGTGCTCTTCTAGGGCAGATTGGTTTATGCCTTATGGTTGGACCTATACTCCTCTTTTTTCTTTCCCTTCTATTGGTTGAACTTGTTGGACGTGTATTTTTTCAATCGTATTAACTGTGTAAGTCCTTAAAGAGAACCTGTCACCAGGTTTTTCCCTTATAAACTGCGACCACCACCAGTGAGCTCTTATATACAGCATTCCAGAATACTGTATATATAAGAGCCTGGGCCGCTCTGTATACCATAAAAAACACCTTTATAATTCGGTCCGATGGGTGTTGCAGCTCTTGGTTTGGCGCCTCCTATCTTCTTTCCATCACCGTCCTCCTTCTTCTCAGCCCAGTGTGGATGACGTGTCCTATATCACCTACACAGGCCGGTATTGAGCTCCTGCGCATGCACACTTTGATCTGCTCACTGTAATGTGCATGTGCGGGCAGTCTTTGACCTTTCCTCATGTCTACACATTACAGTACTTTGCTCAGCAGGGCAGATCAAAGTGCGCCTGTGCAGACTGCAATGCCAGCCTGTGTGGATGATGTAGGACGTGTCATCCAAACTGGGCTGAGAAGAAGGAGGATGGCGAATGCAGTCGTGAGGAGGCGCCGGACCCAAGAGCAGCAACACTCATCGGACTGGACCGCCCCCTAGGTGAGCATAATAAAGGTGTTTTTTACGTTATACAGAGCGTCCTTGGCTCTTATATACATTAGTCTAGAATGCTGTATATAAGAGCTCACTGGTGGTGGCCGCAGCTTATAGGGGAAAAACCTGGTGACAAGTTGCCCTTTAACCGAAAATTTACATAACAGGGGATAGGAAATGTGAGAGATACCCCAGGGGACCCTGGGACCCAAATATTTTAAACGGTGGAACTGGGTAGTAACCATAACTTCAAAAGTAAGAAAACAATAGAAAAAAATGAAAATCAAGAAAAACAAATAAACATTTGTTATACATTGATATTCATTCCGAAACCTATTTTTCCCACTAGATTAAATTCAATAAAGTCATACCTGAAGAACAAAATAAACAGACTATGCTTTACATCGGGCAAAGAGAACAAAGATAAAAAATACAGAATCTTATTTCTTGGTAACTTTTACTTCAGTATAGAGTCTGTAACTTTAGTTATTAGGTAGAATCTTAGCTAAATAGCTCTACATATGTGATTGACAATAGATACCATGCCATGAATGCCATGTATGCACATAGCATCCAATTACTTACCAAACTGTTCAACCATAAAAGTGATTACCAGCTGTAACCTGTCAACTTGTCATCTCCTAAAAGTTAAAACACCATCAGAAATTACGTGAAATATTGTATTCTATATTATGAATCAATATTGTTAACACAGAGCAGATAGGAGGGATGCAGAGAGATCTACAAATATTATCCAAACTTGCAACCTCTTCACTGATTCCCCAGCAGAAAAGGTACCAAAACATAAGTAGAATTACAGTTTGCACTATCACCTGAAAAAGTGGACCTGTCCCCTCCTGGAAGAACTCATCATAGACATTTAGACTACAATAGAGAATTTTATATATATATATATATATATATATATATATATATATATATATATATATATATATATATATATATATTGCTCAAAAAATTAACCACAACCAACATTCAAAAGTGACCAAAACATCAACCAGAAAGCATTGGTACTGAGATGTGGTCTGTGGTCCCCACCAGCAGAAGCACTCCTTTATTGAGTGTGTCTTGATAATTGCAAATAATTTCCATCTGATGTTTATTCCATTTACACAACAGCATGTGAAATTGATTGTCAATCAGTGTTGCTTCCTCAGTGGACAGTCTAATTTCACAGACGTTTGATTGATTTGGAATTATATCCAGTTGGTTGTGTTCCCTTTAATTTTTTGAGCAGTATATATATATATATATATATATATATATATATATAATATATACACAGTGTGTGTATATATATATATATATATATATATATATATATATATATATATATATATATATATATATATATATATATATATATATATATATATATATATATATATATATATATATATATATATATATATATATATATATATATATATATATATGTGTGTGTGTGTGTGACGCCCTGGACTAGTCAGGTCGCCACAGGGTTCTGCACAATCTTTCTCTCCCCGTGCAGGGCTCAACCCCCCCATGGTTCTGGGAACCTAACCTGCAGTACTGCCTCCACCAGCATTCACAAATCCTAGTGACACCTTGCACCAAACCTGTCAGGCACACCAGTGGGCTGCTTAATCTGGAATAGGGCCGCCAACCTAGGCGTCAGGCAGGGAGGTGGGAGGTGTTAAGTCAGTGGAGTGGTAGCCCTCGAGCTGTGAGGAACTCTGAGGAAGCTGGGAGTTGTAGCTCCCAAGGGAGAATCAAACTAGGTCGCAGACGGTGGTTTGGACCTAGAGGAGTTGGACCCCCGGTCGCAGGGGATTGAGGCTAAGTGCCTGGGACCTGTCTTGGAGGACGGTCAGCAGCGTGAGGCTAATCACTGGTCCGGGACCGAAGGCACAACGGGGTACACAGACCCTAGGTCGGGGAGAAGCTTCAGGCAACCCAGCAATTAACCTGCGGAGGACAGGACCTCTATGGACTGTTCAGACGAAGCTCAGAGATCGGGGGCACTAGTGCAACGAGGGGGATAGGGCTTTCCAAGCAAGCGGCCCACTGAAATCCCAAGCGTGAGCCCCTGAGAGCAAGCTCTTCTACTTAGCCACAGTGGAAAGCTCCAAGCTGACGGGCCACAAAGTACACTTTAAAAATACTGTGCCAGGAGGCAGGTCATGGACCACCAGGCAGTGCTGAAGGGAACGTGACCCGAACGAGCTCCCCCAAGAGGGCAGCGGCACCCAGAGACTTGGTTTACCCTATTGTCAGCGTCTGCTTTATTGCAGAGTGAGTACCAGTTTAACCCCTTCAACCAGCGAGCCTGCGCTCCCCTTGCACCCCATACCACCATCCAGAGTCCTGGGGCCCTTCCCTACCTGTGGAGGGTCACGTCAATATGCTGCCCTACTTCATCACCCCGGGTACTCCCAACGGCAGCGTTGGTACTCCCAATTACCTACACCACGAGTGGCATCACGAACTATATACATATCTCCCCTGTAAATACCCCCCTTCTTTATTCGGGTGTGACCCTTAGCCCCGGGTCTGGAGACCCTCGAGCCACTAGCAGTGACATCCGGATCCGAGCGGTTCGACCGCTGCCGGGGTATTACATATATATATATATATATATATATACGTGACTTCCGGTATCGGCCGGTGAGTAAATGTTTACCACCGATGCTGTCATAATGGCCCTGTCACATATTGACAGTGCCCTTTAAGGTTTTAAACGGCACGGGCAGATAACGATACTGCTCGTGTCTGGCAGGCACACATCTCAGCTGTAAAAATCAGCTGAGATGTGAGACGATCACTGCATGCTTCTAGCGGCAGACCGCGGGCAGTAACACTATGACTGCTAGGATGTAATATTACTACCCGCGGTCGTTAAGGGGTTAAGGTTGTTGTCCTGCTGGAAGGTGAACCTATACCCCAGTCTCAAGTCTTTTGCAGCTGCTAACAGGTTTCCTTCCAGGAGTGCCCTCTATTTAGCTCCAACCAACTTCCCATCAGTTCTGACCTTTTTCTATGCCCTTGCTAAAGAAAACCCTCCTCTGGTGTTTTCAGGGTGATGTGCAGTTTTAGTTTTCCACCACGTATAGTGTTTTGTATTTAGCTCAAAAGTCCTACTTTGGTCTCATCTGACTAGAGCTCCTTCTTCCACATGCTCGCTGTGTCCCCTACATGGCTTTTTGCAAACTGCAAGCTGGACATATGTCTTGCTTTCAAAAATGGCTTTCTTCTTGCCTTTCGTTTATAAAGGCCAGAATTTTAGACTATACAACTTATAGTTGTAGTGGAGACAAATCCTCCCACTTGAACTGTGGATCTCTGCAGCTCCTCCAGAGTGCATGGGCCTCTTGGCTGCTTCTCTCCTTAATGCTCTCCTTACTTGGGATGTCAGTTTAGGTGGACGGCCATGTCTTGGTAGGTTTGTAGTTTTCCCAAACCCCTTCCATTTTTGGATGATGACTTGAACAGTGCTTTGTAAATTGTTCAGAGCTTGGGCTATTGTTTTATATCCTAACCCTGCTTTACTATTCTCCACAACTTTATCCCTGACCTGTCTGGTGTGTTCCTTGCTTGTCAAGATGCTGATTGATTGCTAATGTTCTCAAATAAACCTCTGAGGTCTTCACAGAACAGCTGTAGTTATACTGGGAACAAATTACACATAGAGGTGGACTGAATGTATTAATTAGGTGACTTCTGGAGGCAAATGGTCCCTCAAGATTTTATTTATGGTATCAGATAACAAGGGGGCTAAATATAAATGTGAAAAGATGTAGAAAAGCTCACAGGGTATGAATACTTTTATAAGGCACTGTATCACTATGTGTGGGGGAGAAGAGTGTGCAGCATGAAAACACAGAGGAGTTTCTGTTATCCTCAGACACAAAGGAGACAATGTTATATTTTTATATAGGGAATTACTGTTGTCCTCATACTGGCTATAGTTATATAAGAAGGAATATAAGATGGATTCCTGTGTGTTATGGAGAAGCAGAGGGAGGAGAAGGCTTTAAACAGCAACTTCAATCCTGTCACTGCTTCTCTTTCGTTATTTTGTGGCTGTCTGCCTCTCTACAGCATTAAATAACAGATTCAGATTAACCCTTTGCAGGCAGCTGTTTCCTTCTTTTGCAGATTAAGCCTTTACAAGCAGATCTGTCTTCCTCATTTATATGGGATTCATTGTACAAAGGGACATCTTATTACATGGCTAATCAATAACAATAACAGTGTAGCTGATTTATGTGGAAAAATAGATAAATCCATTGTTCCATTGTAATCTATGTACCAGCAAGTCAGTAAAACAGTGTAAGGGGCCAAATTCTGCCAGATCTGACAATAAGCCACAACTTTAGCTTTCAGATGATGATTATAGGAACACTCCTACCTACACCTTCAGAGTTGGTACTTACCATAGAGGAGGATTTCACCAGATTTGTGCTCACTCTCTTAAAGGGAATCTGTCAGCAGGTTTTTGCCATGTAATCTGAAGACAGCATGCTGCAAGGATTAACATTCAGATTACAGCCTGGCATCTCTTATCTCGAAGTGTGTTTTGGTTTACCTGTAATGTTAGTTTAAGCTTCCTTGCTTTATCATTAGTCTGACTGAGGAACACATGAGCTGAAGTCTGACTCTGCCCCCTTCTGTGATTAGCAGCTTCTGTCTATGGAAACCTGGAGTGGTCGGAGGCAGCTTAAACACTGCTACATGCAAAAAAAAAATTAATCTTTGATTAGATCAGAATGGCTGCACCCAGTGATCTAAGTAATACAGCGTTAGATTCAGGATCTCTTTTCCTACATCATGCTGATGTTATTATATAAGGTAGCAAAAACCTGCTGACCAATTCCCTTTAAAATAAAAGGAAAGGCTGCAACCCTGTAATACTGTGTAATCATCTGCATTGCTATGGCATACAATGACAGTTATATGACAGGTTTTTAGTGCCAAAGATTGAAAATGGATTCTATACAGAGAATGTTTATCTTTTTTTCACACCTTTTCTTCTATTTAAATCTAGACCTGGATTTAGCTCATAAACCTTTAGGAAAATGCATGTATGATTAATTTAACCATGTGCAGAGACCCTCAAACTGCTACAATAGTGCTGATAGCTTTTTCTCTTTTGACAATTCTGTATACCCTCAACAAATCTGTCATTGGCAGGGAGGTGGAGTGGGGCCAAACTAAGCAATTGCCCAGGGCACCAACTCCCTTGGGGACCCCAAAGGTCTACAGCAGGAGCTACACTACAAATAGCGCTAAAACAATAAAAAATAAAACTACACATACAGTATAACTACACATACAGTATTTTGTATCACTGTGTTTGTAAAAATCTGATATACCAATGTAATGTAAACTAATCTGATCGGTAAATGACGAAATGAGAAAAAATCAAAACGTCAGAATTATGTTTTTTTGGGCCACCACAACATTAGAGACAAATTAAACATCGTATCTGACACAAAATGGTATCAGAAAAAAATGTCAGCTCAGACCACAAAAATAAGCCCTCACACAGCCCCATATACTGAAAAATGAAAACATTCCGAGTCTTTGAAAATGGCAACAGAATCCGCTTTTTTATTTTTTTCTTTTACAATTTTTAAACTTTTTTTCACTAATAAAATAAAAAAAACATAGACATGTTTGGTATCTACATACTCATCTAGACCTTGATAATCATCTTGCTAGGTCAGTTTTACCATATAGTTAACATGGTAAATAATTTTTTTTTAAAATAACCTTGTAGAAGTGCACTTTTTTTTGCAAATTTAATGCACTTGGAATTTTTTTTACCATTTTCCAGTACACCATGTTCCAAATTATTATGCAAATTGGATTTAAGTGTCATAGCGATTATTTTTTTTTTTTTTCTCAATGAAACTCATGGATGGTATTGTGTCTCAGGGTACTATGAATCACTGAAATCAATCTCAGATACCTGTGATAATTAGTTTGCCAGGTGAGCCCAATAAAAGGAAAACTGGATGTTCCACAATATTAAGCAGGTCACAGTTTTCAAATAACATGGGAAAGAAAAAGGATCTGTCTGCTGCCGAAAAGAATCAATGCCTTCGACAAGGGATGAAAACATTAGATATTTCACAAAAACGTAAGCGTGATCATCATACTTTGAAGAGATTTGTGGCTGATTCTGAGCACATACGTGTTCGTGCTGATAAAGGCAGAATGAGGAAGGTTTCTGCCAGGCAAGTTCATCAGATTAAGGCCTATTTCACACGTCAGTGATTCTGGTACATGTGCTTTTTTTATACGTACCAGAATCACTGACATACGCAGACCCATTATAACCAATGGGTCTGCTCACACATCAGTGATTTTTTACTAACCATGTCTCCTTGCAGCGTACACGCGTGTCCGTGATTCTGCACGGAGACAAGTCCGTTTTATTCTGGCATCACTGATGACCCACGGACCACACTATGGTGTGATCCGTGCGTGAGCCGTGAAACACGTACCAGAAAAACACTGAGATATAAAATAATAAACAATTTCAACTAACCTTTCCAGCGACGCTCTGTGCAGCCTCCGCTCTCTGCAGCTCCTGCCCGGCTTATGAATATTTATGAAAGCAGGAACAGCCGACCCGGAAGTAGCTACAGAGAGCGGTGGGAGGATGCTGCAGAGCCGAGGAGTTCAGCACCATGGACAGCAGGAGCGAAGGCAGGTGAGTAATTTCCATTTGCAATCACGGATCACGGATCACGGATTGCACATGGACAACCCACGTGTGCTGTGAATCACGGAACATGGAGGGACATGTGCGTGTTTTACACGTCAGTGAAGAACGTCAGTGTTTTTCACTGACGTGTGAAACGGGCCTAAGAGAGCAGCTGCTAAAAAGCCATTACAAACCAGCAAACAGATATTTAAAGGGAACCTGTCACCTAGAATATGCGTTCTAACCTATCAGCAGACGCATGTGTGCCCTAATTACACCTCCCCACCCATCCCTATGTTATAAAATTGTATAATATGAAAGTAATAAAAAATGTTTTATTACCTTCATATTTCCTATGTAAATTAGAGAGCTTCTAGTCACAGGCGTGGCGCCTTGCCCCTGCTTGCTTTCCGTGGTATCACGCCCCTGTGGGTGTGATACTATGGAGTCACATGAGCGACGAACCCGTCGCTCATTCTATCCTGCGCCTGTTTACACTTACTATTGAGGCAGGCTTCTCTTCCGGGTTCTCCTTGTCAGTTTCAGACGTGCACTGCGCATGCACAGTATGCACCTGAAGCCGGCGCGTGAACACCCGAAAAAGAAGCCTGCCACAATGCGCACAGGGTAGAATGAGCAACGGTGACGTCGCTCATGTGACTGCATGGCATCACGCCCAGTATGCAGTCGTCCATAGGTCAAGGCGCCGCCCCTGTGACCAAATACCCTGCTATTTACATAGGAAATATGAAGGTAATAAAACATTTTTTATTACTGTCATATTATACAATTTTACAACACAAGGATGGGTAGGGAGGTGTAATTAGGGCACACATGCGTCTGCTGATAGGTCAGAACGCATATTCTAGGTGACATATTCCCTTTAAAGCTGCTAGTGCCTCTGGAGTCCATCGAACCTCAAGGTGTAGGATCCTTCAAAGGCTTGCTGTGGTGCATAAACCTACTATTCGCCCACCCCTAACCAGTGCTCACAAGCAGAAACAGTGGGCCCAGATATACAGTATATGAAGACTAATTTTCAAACAGTCTTATTTACTGATGAGTGTCGGGCAACTCTGGATGGTCCAGATGGATGGAGTAGTGGAGGGTTGGTGGATGGCCACCATGTCCCAACAAGGCTGCAACGTCAGCAAGAAGATGGAGGAGTCATGTTTTGGGCACCAGCATGCGGAGCTGCCTCCCCACCTACACCCCACCTACTGTCTCCTCCCCAAAATCCTATAGAATGTAAGCCTGCAAGGGCAGGGCCCTCTTCCCTCTGTACTAGTCTGTCTACTGTAACTTGTATATGTATTTTGTATGTAACCCCTTCTCATGTACAGCAGCATGGAATTAATGGTGCTCTATAAATAAATAATAATAATAATAATAATGTGTATGTCCTGTGTGTATACATATGTGTGTGCTTGGTGTATACAGTGTGCTATGTGTGTGTGTATACATATGTGTGTGACATACATTGATTGTGTCACATACTGTGTGTATGTAGCATCCATATTTATAAATCCAACTGCGCAGACAAAAGGTCATAGATATAAACAGGTCGGTAATCGCCCAACAAACGAGAAAATGCTGCTCATTCATCGGATGAGTGGATTGTTTATGGTGGAATAAAAATCATTGTTCTCAGCAGCACATCATCCAATGCAAATTTCAGAAGTGCTGCCGATAATATGATACTGTACGGGGACAGATTGATCTACTGGTTATCTTTCTGTGCCCATCATTCTTGCTAATCCTATGTAAAGATGCCGGGAATCGAGCTCTGAAGGATCTAAATATTGCTGATCACACTTTTTTACCTGTCTGCACTCAACCTAAATGGTTCAGGTTTACGGTGCAATATGAAAGAATTTAGGGTCCCACTATAAACATCTTCCCAGGAAATCACTGTCTAAAACCTGCCCTGACCTCCAAGAACTGTCTTGAGATGATAATAGTTTAGTAAGATGCCCCAGTCTTCGCTGGTTTTATTGTAGAAGCCAGGAGTCAGTAACGGAGCTGGCATTTTGTCCGTTGTATTTAAAGTGCATCAGTTAATTAAGACGATCTATAGCACTGACCCTTATATGAGCTGTAAGCTAGTTAAAGTGCTTATGCTTGATCAGAAACACAGTAAAATACCGGTATGTGACAAAAAAAATCTCCATCCTTTTATTTTTCTCTCTTTTGTCACAAAGTAAAAAAAAAAAAAGAAAAAGAGCAGTTGACAGGTCCCAATTACTGTATTCCCATGGAATCAGATCCAGACTGGTGCAGAATGTCAACATGTCAGTTCAGTCAGGAGATATTTTACATAGAATTCTACAAATACTGCATTCAATCTGAAAAATTTACTAGTATCACCATTTTATAAGCCAATTTTAGTCCAGAAGATGAAGTAAACTGTCAGAAATCCTTATATAAAAAAGCAAGAGAAACAAACCAGGACTAATTCATACAAAGGTGCAAAACTTGGGTGTTGCTTTGGGGAAGGTGTGAAATAAAGACTCTCATGTTGCTCTATGTCTCTGGATCATAGCAATCCAAATAACCATAGAGTAAAAAATCACAAAGTGGAGCTCCCCATGCGTTTTGTCTTTCTTTATTGCATTTCAACAGCACATGACAGTACATAAGACAGGAGGTGCTTGTGTCTAACCCTCTTCTTGTCGTGTGCCAAAAAATGACAATAAAAAAATACATAAGTTGAAGGAGAAGATGGGACAACGCCGTGCTGCCGTGTGGAATTCAACCGATCCAAGTAGTAAAGTAGTGATTTTAATTTTGTCAGCGCATTTCTGTGAACACTTTCGCCCCTCCTCCTTGAGCTTATATATCTAATATATATAACGGCTAAAAGAACTAGGGATATGTAGTTTGAAAAAGAGAAGGCTGAGAGGAGACTTAATAGCGGTCTACAAATATCTGACAGGTAGTCACAGTGCAGAGGGAACCACCCTATTCTCATTAGCACAAGGAAATACAAGAAGCAATGGGATGAAGCTAAAAGGAAGGAGATTCAGATTAGACATTAGGAAAAACTTTCTGACAGTGAGGGCAGCCAGGGAGTGAAACAGGCGACCACGGGAGGTGGTGAGCTCTCCATCAATGGAAATCTTCAAGCGAAAACTGGATAAACATATAGCTGGGATGATTTAAGAAAGCCTGCACTCGTGGGGGGTTGGACCCGATGGCCCTTGAGGTCCCTTCCAACTCTACAACTCTATGATTCTATGATATCTACTACAGGGGAGCTACAGCAGCCGTGTCTATGCGTGTATAATAGTTGGGCTTAAATAACTACCCCGGGTGAACCTCTCATTTCCACCAAGACTCCAAGACCATATTATCCCCCAGAAAAGACAGTATCTGCGCTCCTATTGTCTTTCAGTCTATTTGAGTTCAGGTCCACACTCACGGGGTGCCAGTGTCAGACTCTGTTCACATTGCAACAGGCAACCTGATCTCTACTAGTTGCTCAGCCTCAGCTGGGTGTCGGCTGAGTCTTTTCCACTGCTTTCCAGTCCTGCAGGAATTAATTTCTGTTGAGTGGTGTGCAGCTCCTTAAGATTCAGGTTGGTAATTTCCATTCAGCTGTCTCCTACCTATTTAAGGCTGGGGAGTCTGTGTGTTACTGCCAATAATAGCTTCAGCTTATGCTCCTGCGATTTCATTTTTTGTGGCGAACCTATTCCTGGTGAGCAGTAGCTTACTGTTTGAGTGGTGTGGAAGTTTCCCCATTGTGCGTTTACTTCCTTACTTATATTTTATTCCCTCTCCTTTGTCTTTGTGTGCAGTGTGTATGAGTTTAGGTTTTTTTCCCCCTGTCCATGTCATTTTGATGAATTTGTTACAGTGGGGCCAGCCCGCCCCAAGGGTGGGGCAGAGGGAGAGTAAGAATAGGGCTCAGACAGGAGTCAGGGTCATGCTGGGGGCTCAGACCTCCCTACCATCAAATGTATCTTTGAGATAAGGGACAGCGCAAGGACCTCAGTCTGAGGGCCAGTATTGGTGTCACTATTTAGTTATTACATACCCCGTGATAATTTCCCAATAAAAAATACAAAATGCATAGTGAACACCACTTTTTAATCTTTTATTCTGTTTTTTTTCTCAAAATTGTTTCTTCTTAGCTTGTTCGTGCACCGAAAGAACAATTCTTTGCCTGCTATAAGCTATACCTGCTGTGAGGCCACCACTTACTGGTGCACGTAAACTTGCTGCATTGCATTTATGTCTGACATTTACATCTTTCTGACCTCCAACTGTTTATTACCTTGCATGTATATTTCATAAGTTGCATTGCACTTTATTTAGGTTCTTATACATACCATCTGCATATACCATCTGTGATTGGCATTGCATATCCATTCTATTCAGATTCCATATGGGGATTCTTTAATACCTCATGCACTGCATTGCGTTTTCACTATGTTAAGTGGGCTTTTTGTATTTTTTTCTGTACCCAAATGTGTAGGGTGTTGTTTTGATTGAATTAATCTTTAATATATACTTAACTTTTTGCCGCCTTACACATTGGGTTACCATTACCATCTCCATTCATTTTTGTACACAGCAGCCTCTTCCATGAATGGATATTGGCTCACCAGGAGTAAGAAAACTGTTTTAGTACCACCTATATGTACCCACCCTTTAAGGCTGGAGACACACGGGCATTAATGTGAGTCAATCGCATGACACTCAGCTCCCGCTCTGCTGGAGTGTAAGCCAAGTGTTATGCGAGTGCCATGCCACTGTAATGCGATGCTGCGGTTGCAGCACAGCCGCGAAGGACAGGGCGGGCGCTGTGGAGGAGAGAGAGGGAATAATCTCCCTATCTCCTCCATTGTCAGCTGATGCAATTCCCGCACTGCACTCGCATTACACCAGTGTAATATGAGTGCAATGCGATGTTTCTCTTGCACCCATAGACTTATATGGATGCGAGTGAAAACAGATCGGATTCCACCCGCAGCATGCTGCGATTATTTTCTTGGTCCGATTAGGGCTGAGAAAAAAATCGCTCATGGGAACGGCCCCAGAGAGTAACATGGGTCCAGATGGAATGCGATTTTTTTTTTTTATCACATTGCACTCACTCCGTTTTCTCACCATGTGTGCTCAGCCTAAGGATTCCTTTAAACAGCTTTAAAAAATTGACTTCGGGTTCATGGCAGCTGTCAACCAGATCCCTATTCCAAACTTATGAGACCCTTAAATTGTACTGTCGATAATTGAGTTTTTTGTTTTTTTCTGTTGATGCCCTTTTGAAGAGTAAAGCGGGCTTTACACGCTACGACATCGCTAATGCGGAGTCGTTGGGGTCACGGAATTCGTGACGCACATCCGGCCGCATTAGCGATGCCGTTGCGTGTGACACCGATAAGCGATTTTGCATCGTTGCAAAAACGTGCAAAATCGCTAATCGGCGACACGGGGGTCCATTCTCAAATCTCGTTACTGCAGCAGTAACGAGGTTGTTCCTCGTTCCTGCGGCAGCACACATCGCTGCGTGTGACGCCGCAGGAACGAGGAAGCTCCCCTTACCTGCCTCCCGGCTGCTATAAGGAAGGAGGTGGGCGGGATGTTACGTCCCGCTCATCTCCGCCCCTCCGCTGCTATTGGGCGGCGGTTCAGTGACGTTTCAGTGACGTCGCTGTGACGCCGCACGGACCGCCCCCTTAGAAAGGAGGCGGTTCGCCGGTCACAGCGACGTCGCCGGACAGGTATGTATGTGTGACGGGTCTGCGCGATGTTGTGCGACACGGGCAGCGATTTGCCCGTGTCGCGCAACAGATGGGGGCGGGTACCCACACTAGCGATATCGGGACCGATATCGCAGTGTGTAAAGTAGCCTTTAGACATTTGCCTACAAAGTATCCACCTACATTATCTGTGGTACTAGAGAGACCATTTTCATTCTTCTGAATGTATTTTGCATAATGTTTCCAGGAAACATTATCCTGTTGACCATAGTAGCATCAGTACATTCAGTACATTCCAAGGAACAAAGGATAATTTTCCACTTATCTCTAATTTTACACAGCAAGTAAACTTTTTTTTTCTCATTTCATTTATTGATCAGTTTTTGAAAAGTTATTATGAATCTTTATAGTGTACTCCATTATTGTATCTTGCTCCTTTTCAATATCTTTCTGAAAGATCTGTTTCAACTGCCTTGTTCATTAACTTAGAGTAGATGTTTTGAACTGCAGGTCTAGCATATACACTGATGAGCAAAAGGGTAACAATGTTTTGCACATTTAACTTTCAGGCTCCATAACTCACCATTCACTACAGCTTTGAACATGAGACTACCTTCATTTTATAGACAAACATCTTGGCTATCTCATACGTAAATCTGATTTGCAACTGTTTAGTATATGATTAGTTATGCAGATTCTTGTCATGTCACTGCATTGTTACTGTTTTGCTCCTAAAAATATAAAATTAGAACTATTATTATTTTTATTTACAAGTATTTTGTAAATCCACCTTTGGCTTTTGTCACTGCCTGAATCCTTTTGGACATGCCCTTAATGAGATTCAACTGAGTCTTGATCAAAATCTGATCCTGGGTTTCTTCTACACGGTCCTAATGTTGGTGCATTTTGGTCGACTCACTTGAGTATATATACAGTTTTTTCTTCTACTCTACCCATAAGTGTTCTATTCAGTTAAGGTCTGGGGACTGTGGGGGCCAGTGCAGCACCTCTACTTGATTGTCATTTAACCATTTCTTCGCCAATCTCTATGTATGCTTTAGGTCATTGTCCTGCAGGAACACTATGTCGCCCTTTTCATACCCATAGTACTCTAGTCTATAAAGTAACTTGTCTTGTAGAATACTCACATATAGCTCAGAATTCAGACCACCATCGATCCTGGTCAAGTATCCAACACTTTTAGCTGTGAAACAACCCCATATCATCAGGCTTCTTCCACTGAACTTGACAGTTCCTTCAGTTTCTCAATCCGTTAGCACCTTTTTTCCTTGTTTCTTTTCGACACACTTGCACCCATCTGAGCCTAGTCTACTGATTTTCGTCTCATCGCTCCAAAACACCCGTTTCCAAACTTCTACTTTCCAGTTTTTTGTACTTTTTTGCAAACTCAAGCCGGCACTTCTTATGACGATATTGAAGTTGAGTCTTCACCTTTTTTCAGGCCTTCATTCCAGACTTTAGTAACATGTGTAACTATGCTATTCTAGTCCCTATTAATACTGCTCTTAGCTCCATTTTCTGTAGGGAGAGTTGCAAGAGAAGGGATAGTGTATTCGTTTTGTACTAAAGGCATATAGGCAGTGATTATTGCCTTACAGTCCTTGCTGCTGCAACGTAACATCAATAGTCCTTTTCAGTCCTACATATAGTTTATTCTAGTCACTATACATACCGCTCTTAGCTGCATACCTAATTTAATATGCGCAAGGTGTGCAGTAAGGGAAGGGAAAGGGGACATGTTGCTGATGGTGCACGCAAAGGCCGAGGTCGTGGCCAGGTGAAACTGTGTCTGCTGTGGGAGCACAACAAACACACTTATCCTTTAAAACCAGTCCTAGTTGCAACACATGCGGGACAAGACTATTGAAGCCAGAACAGTGCGAATAAGTGGTCAGTTGGAAGGCAGCTAATGCTTCCAGTCTGTTTCCTAGCACCACCTTGTCTTCCACCTGGTCTAGTCTCAGTAGCCAAGAAGTTTAGACCACATAATCGTCACCCTGATCTTCTTTCCTCCCACCATTGCGAGTCCCAGGAGACAATTGTGATTCCACATTGGGACACTCCGAGGAGCTCTCTACATGTACATGTATTGATTCTGACCTCTCACAATGCATGTTTGAAGAGGGACATAGAAACATTGTGTGCAATAATGCCCAAATATTTGAGCAGCCATGGTCCAAAGAAAACAATGGTGGGGAACGGCAATTAATTACTCAAGGGGTGGACAATTATAAGTCACAATTGCCAACAAGTCATGTTGTTAGGTCAACAAGTCAGGAAGAGGACAAAAGTGCAATAGTAGAAGGTGTGGTTGTGCACGATGAAGTCACTGACCCAACCTGACCCAACCAAAGCGATGACAGCAGTGCAGAGGGGAGGGAGTAGACGTTATACTGTTCCCCATAGAACCCACACCCGGAAAGCTCCTAATCCAAGGGTGAGGAGTTTTTTCTTCCTCTTTTTAATTTTCCTTATATTCATGTAATTGTACAGGAAATAATGTGTCCTAAAATATTTTCCTCTAAAACCTATTTTAGCTTTGGGTTTGTAGGTTTTATTGTCACGCCATGAAAGTGACAACATTGTTCCAAGCAGCCATCTGGAAGTCAGAGATGCATGCAGGCATCTTCTTATGCTGTTGCCATTTCATTTGAGTACTGTTGTCATCCATTTCAACTACCCTGGAAGGGTCTGTCGGAAAAATTCTTGTGTTTCCCATTGTCTGCCATTATACTTATTAGTCGAGTCAGGCCCATCTGAGTGTTCAATTTGCTCAATTCGAGTAATGAGCACTCGAGCATTTTAGTGCTTGCTCATCACTAGTTGTAATTTGCAGCATACAGGAAGAAAAAAAAATTCAACCACGAGGAGCAAAACAGTAAAAATGCAGCAACATGACAGGAATCTGCATAACTAATTATACGCCTAATAGTTGCAAGTCAAATTTATGTATGAGATAGCCAATTAATTGTCTATAAAATGAAGGTAGTCTCAAGTTCAAAGATGCAGTGAATGGTGAGATATGGAGACTGAAAGTCAAAAGTTCAAAACATTTGTTACCCTTTTGCTCATTAGTATATTTATACTCAAATATGAGCTTCTCTGCTCCTCCCCTCAGGGAGAATGTTGTAAATAGAGTCTGAGCATGGGAAAGGAGAGCAGAGAAGTTATATTTGAATATGGATATTTTACTAAACCTACAGTTCAAAACAGCGACTCTAAGTGCATGAACAAGGCAATTGAAACAGCTCTTTCAGAATGGAGCTTGAGAGGAAAGTAAGCTAGATAAGGTAGTAGAGTCTATTACAAAAATCCATAACTTTGCAATGTATGATCAATAATTAAATGAAAAAAAAGTTTAGTTACTTTCTTAACATGCAGTGGGGAAAAAAAGTATTTAGTCAGCCACCAATTGTGCAAGTTCTCCCACTTAAGAAGATGAGAGAGGTCTGTAATTGATATTATAGGTAGACCACAACTATGAGACACAAACTGAGAAAACAAATCCAGAAAATCACTTTCTGTGATTTGGCAAGATTTTTTTTTTTTTACAAATTATGGTGGAAAATAAGTATTTGGTTATTAACAAAAGTTAATCTCAATATTTTGTTGTATATCCTTTGTTGGCAATGACAGAGATCAAATGTTTTCTGTAAGTCTTCACAAGTTTGGCACATATTGTTTGAGGTATGTTGGCCCATTCCTCCATGCAGATCTCCTCTACAGCAGTGATGTTTTCGGCCTGTCGCTGGGCAACATGAAATTTCAACTCCCTCCAAAGGTTTTCAATGGGGTTGAGATCTGGAGACTGGCTAGGCCACTCCAGGACCTTCATATACTTCTTATGAAGCCATTCTTTTTTTGCCCTAGCAGTGAGCTTGAGATCATTATCATGCTGAAAGACCCAGCCATGTTTCATCTTCAATGCCCTTGCTGATGGAAGGAGGTTTGCTTTCAACATCTCTTGATACATGGCCCCATTCATTCTTTCATGTACACGGGTCAGTCGTCCTGCTCCATTTTCAGAGAAACAGCCTCAAAGCCTGATGTTGCCACCCACATGCTTCACAATAGGTATGGTGTTCTTTGGATGCAGCTCAGCATTCTGTCTCCTCCAAACATGACTGGTTTTGTTTCTACTAAACTGTACTACTTTGGTTCATCAGACCATATGACATTCTCCCAATACTCTTCTGGATAATGCAAATGCTCTCTAGCAAACTTCAGATAGAACCAACATGTACTGGCTTAAGCAGGGGAACACATCTGGCACTGCAGGATCTGAGTCCCTGGTGGCTTAGTGTGTTACTGATAGTAGCCTTTGTTACGGTGGCCCCAGCTCTATGCAAGTCATTACTAGGTCCCCCCGTGTGGTTCTGGGATTTTTGCTCACCGTTCTTGTGATCATTTTGACCCCACGGGGTGAGATCTTGCGTGGAGCCCCAGATCGAGGGAGATTATCAGTGGTCTTGTATGTCTTCCATTTTCTTATTATTGGTCCCACAGTTAATTTCATCACACCAAGCTGCTTGCCTATTGCAGATTCAGTCTTCCCAGCCTGGTGTAGGGCTACAATTTTGTTTCTGTTGTCTTTTGACAGCTCTTTGGTCTTCACTCTTTGGAGTTTGGAGTTTAAGGTTGTGGACAGGTGTCTTTTATACTGATAACAAGTACAAACAGGTGCAATTACTACAGGTAATGAGTGGAGGACAGAGGAGCTTCTTATAGAAGAAATTACAGTTCTGTGAGGTGACAGAAATCTTGCATGTTTTTAGATGACTAAATACTTATTTTCCACCATAATTAAAAAAAAAACAAACAAAAACATTTTGCCAAATCAGACAAGTTGATTTTTTTATTTGTTTTCTAATTTTGTCTCTCACAGTTCTGGTCTACCTATGATGTTAATTACAGGCCTCTCTCATCTTTTTAAGAGGGAGAACTTGCACAATTGGTGGCCGACTAAATACTTTTTTTCCAACACTGTATATATTGACATAGTTTTGAAATTCTCACTTGTCCAAAAAATAAAATTACTGTGCACTGTTTCTAAATATCAACCTTTATGAAACAGTAGTTCCCTTGTGTTCATTACCAAATTATTATTTAAGTCTGCAGAAACTCCCTCTTAACTCCCTTTAATTTTGGAAAGAATAGACAGAATTAAAATAAACCAGGCATCCTGCTGGAGATCCGCATGTCTTTATTTGATTGCAGCCTAACTGAAGTCTTAGGGCAGCTTTGCACGTTGCAACATCGCACGTGCGATGTCGGTGGGGTCAAATCAAAAGTGACGCACAGCCGGCGTCACTTTCGACATCGTAGTGTGTAAATCCTAGATGATACGATTAACGAGCGCAAAAGCGTCGTTATCATATCATCAGTGCAGGTTCCGACTTTTCCATAATTACGCTGCTGCGACAGGTACGATGTAGTTCCTCGTTCCTGCGGCAGCACACATCGCTGTGTGTTACGCCGCAGGAGCGAGGAACATCACCTTACCTGCCGCCGGCGGCTCTACGGAAGGAAGGAGGTGGGCGGGATGTTTACATCCTTTTCATTTCCGCCCCTCCGCCACTATTGGCCGCCTGCCGTGTGACCTCGCTATGACGCCGCATGACCCGCCCCCTTAGGAAGGAGGCGGGTCGCTGGACAGAGCGACGGTCGCAGGGCGGGTGAGTGCATGTGAAGCTGGCGTAGCGATAATTTTCGCTACGCCAGCTATCACAAGATATCGCATGTACGACGGGGGCGGGGACTATCGCGTGCGACATCGCAGCATCGGTTTGCGATGTCGCAACGTGCAAAGCCCGCCTTAAGGTAGAACCTTCTTATTGTTTCTAAGCAGCTGCAAGAAAAAAAACATCTGTTTTAACATCCTTATATTCATGTGCCTCTGAATTCTCCATCAGCAGAGGGATTAATTTGGATACACTTGACTGACTTCAAACTGGAAAAAGTACCAGGGATATTGGCCTATTTATACAGCATTTCTTTTTTTATTTAGTATAATGCTGTAGAATATATTGTCATAACAGTTCAACCTCTAGCGCCATTTCGAGCTCAAGAAGGGAACCAGCACAGCAGAGAGGAACCAGAGGAACCTTACATAATAAAAGAGCTATTTATCCCCCTCCGCTCACTTCAAAGTCAACTGCGTAGTAATGATTCAGGCTGGTATATTTTAGGATTTCTTTTATGGCTATTATTTTTAAATAAAGATTGGTTTTACATCAAGGTGAATAAATCCAGAAATACAGATTTATCATTGCTTTAAACTGATAATCCCTCTTTCTATATAAATTTGTGCTTAGAGGAGCCAAGTACATCAGCATTAATTACCGTATCTATTTCAACCTGTACTGAACAGCAGACATCACTTGATGCAAACTGGTGGAATTCAATTTACAAGTGCATCTCAATAAATTAGAATATCATCAAAAAGTTAATTTATTTCAGTAATTCAATACAAAAAGGGAAACGCATATTATATAGTCATTACACACAGAGTAATCTATTTCAAGTGTTTATTTCTAATAATGTTGATGATTATGGCTTACAGCCAATGAAAACTCAGAAGTCATTATCTTAGAAAATTAGAATAATTACCACAAAACACCTGCAAAGGCTTCCTAAGCATTTAAAATGGTCCCTTAGGCTAGGGCCCCACTTTGCGTTCACCTACTTGCGGTTCAGAACGCACGTTTTAGCCTTAATTGATTTGACCAAAGTTGCCTTTTTCAGAAATTTAGCGCTGAAAACGCATGCGTATTTACCGCGTTTTAGATGCGTTTTCAGCGCTTTTTACCTGCTTTTCCACCTGCGTTTTGATAGATGCGTTTTGAACATCTAGACACTGATAAAGTTTAAATAGTCAAACTCAATGAAAAAATGGGAAAAAAAATCTATATTTTTTTGAAAAATAATGGAAATAAATTATTTTAATGAAATTATAGCGGTAATATGATATTTAATGGAAAAATAGCAATAATTTAATAAATTTCTTATTTTTAATTGTTGGACTATGTGTGTGTAAAGGGACATATGAAATCATTATTTTGATGTCCAAAAAGCATGCGTTTTAGTAGTCAAAAACGCATGTTTTCTGCACATAAAAAGCAGGTAAAACGCAGGAATTTGCAGGAATCTTGGTTTTTGCCATTTCTCATTGACTTCAATGTTAGCAAAACGCACCCAAAATGGCAAAAACAATTGACATGTTGCTTCTTTGAACGCATGTTTTTTGCCACAAAATATGCAAATTAAACGCAGCGTTTAGAAACGCAAAGTGGGGTCAGGAAATCCACTTTTTCCATAGACTTTGCTCGTAAATCAAAACGCATGCCTTTTGGCATGAAAAAGGTGCTTCTCAAAACGGACCTAAAAAGCCCCTAAAACGCAGGTGGAAACGCAAAGTGGGGCCCTAGCCTTAGTCTGGCTCAGTAGGCTACACAATCATGGGGATGACTGCTGACTTGACAGATGTCCAGAAGGCAGTCAATGACACACTTCACAAGGAGGGTAAGGCTATGTGCGCACGTGTGCGCTCTGCACCGCAGCTAAAAGGTGCGCTTCAGAGCGCAGCTGAAAAGCTGCGTTCTGAAGCGCATGGTGCCGGCAGAGAACGTGCGCTCTGCATGCTGCCTCTCCCTATAGACAGCATGCAAAGCGCACGGAAGAAGTGACATGTCACTTCTTAGAACGCAGCGATTCGGGCAGCAGCCGAATCGCTGCGTTCTAATATGCCACGTGCGCACGGCTCCTGCACAATCTCCATAGATTGTGCAGGGGACGCAGGACGCATGCAGTTACGCTGCGGTGCATAACACAGCGTAACTGCATGCAATACGCACACATGCGCACATCCCCTAAGCCACAAAAGGTCATTGCTAAAGAAGCTGGCTGTTCAGAGTGCTGTATCCAAGCATATTTATGCAAAGTTGAGCGTGTGGCAGATAAAGGTGCACAAGCAACCAGGATAACAGCAGTCTTGATTGGATTGTTAAGAAAAGGCCATTCAAAAATTTGGGGAAGATTCACAAGAAGTGGATTGCTGTTGGAGTCAGTGCTTCAAGAGCCACCACACACAGACGTATCCAGGACATGGGCTACAACTGTTGCATTCCTTGTGTCAAGCCACTCATGACCATTAGACAACGCCAGAAGCATCTTACCTGGGCCAAGACTGGACTGAAACTGAACTGGACTGTTGCTCAGTGGTCCAAGGTGTTGTTTGCAGATGAAAATAAATTTTGCATTTCATTTTGAAATCAAGGTCCAGAGTCTGGAGGAAGAGTGGAGAGGCCACAATCCAATCTCTTATGTCCAAAGCACATGTAGAAAATACTGATGTTATTAAACTTTGACTTTTGGTCCTCTAGTTTTTCTGCTCTTTATTGACATCCAATATAAAATTAAAAAAAGTTATAAATTATGTTTTTTTGTTGTGTTTTTTAACTTTCTATATTTTTTTTTTTAAATAAATGTTTGTGTTTTTTATGTTCCGCCCCCACGTTGGTAGCAGCCGGGCTGCTCGGATATGGATTCGCAGTGTGGCTCGAGGGTTCTCCGGACCCGGGGGGTCTCGCGGACACTTCAAATAAAAAGGGGGATTGGTTGTATGTGGGACTTTCTATATAGTCTAGGACGCCACCCACGGCGTGTGGTAAGATGAGGTACCACCGTTGCTATTAGGGAGCACTCAGGGACGTTGTAATGGCAGCTAGTTGTTTTTAACCCTCCGTGGGTAGGGGTGGATGCTCCGGGGCCCAGTGTCACAGTGATGAGGATGGTGGCTGCAGGGGCCGGCGTGCCCGGTTGGACCAGGGGATGTTAGTGTACTCACAGTCAAAGAAATCACACAAGTCCAGCGGTAAACCAAGGTGCCAGTGGCCGGCCGCCGCGGCCGGGGTGTATTCTGGTCCCTCACCCGGGGTGATGGTCTGTGTCACTTTCCTCTGCACGGTTTAGTTCTCTTTGGACTTCCCGGTGTGGAACACGGGAGTCAGCTCCCAGAACTGCGGTTGGGAGCCTTGCCTGCAGATGCTGACCCTTGGGATCTAAAGGGGCCCTGGTGAATGCTCTATCCCCAGCGGTGGGCTGCTGGTCTGCTCTTTTGGGACTTTGGGTGGGACAGGACCTATAATCCTGCCCTCAACTGCTGAATTAACAAAGCCGGTGGTTCCGGTCATTGCTTCAGGGTCCAGATACCCCCTCTGTGCACGGTTTCCGGGTCGGTTCTCCGGTGTCGGTACCGGCGGGCTCCTACCCTGTCCCGGTCCACCTCGGATCTCCGGCAGCCGTCTTCTGTCAGACACGGACCACCGTCTGCCACCTAACCAGCACGCCAGGGCTCCAACCCCGACGCCTTTCCTCACTGGCTTCCACTTGAACTTCACTTTCTCCTCTCCTCTCCTGCAATCCGCACTCTGCTCTCACTCACTACTGACTCCGAACTCTTCTTTTCCCGCCCCGGGTTCTCCAGACCCCTAGGTGGGCGTTTTCCTTCCGCCTGGTCCCGCCCACTAGTGTGCCTTTCCTACCCTGTTGGGGTGACTAGGGTTTTGTCGGCTCAATGTAACCCTATAAGGGAAAATGTTGTGTTGGGGTCTACTTTGTGTGTGACCACCTGGCAGCGCCAGGGCGTCACATTTATATAACTATTTTATTGCATAGCTCTAACCCCATCGCAAGACCTAACTCTAGCCCTAGTTAGGATTGGAAAAACTAATACATTTCAGACAAGTCTTCCAATAGGTCTCGGTCTCTGCTCTCACAAAAAAAGTGAGGGGAGAGACCAAAAATTATAAATCAATCAATGCTTGCTCAGCCTCAACCAGGTTGCTCCAAAAAGAATCGATGTTTGCGACTAGACCAATTGACATTGAGGAAAGAGAAAGGAGCTCAAAATTTTGCACTGCCTTAGAATTTGGTTCCAGAGGCACCCTGTAGCTCCTTTATGATATGCCACTGAGTGTTGTCAATCCAGGCCATCTCTTTTATATTTATCATATAACAATATAGGATAGCTTCTTCTTTGTCCTCTATGCTTTGATCTTTCAGACAGAGATGGACTGTAAATTGAAGCTCCAGGACCCCAATGCAAAATTTGTAACACGTCGAATCATGTACATGTGTGATTTATAATACCATGGTGTTGATATTGTCACACAAGATTTGCACAAACTTCGCTGACTGTCATGGTGACATCGGGTTCTGTTCAGATTGCAGATTCTAACACTCTGCCAGATAGTTTATCTGGTGTCTGGGATAAACACAGGGAGACTCAGGTGTTGACCGGCTGTGTTCTGATTTATAGGCAGGCTAGGAAGTGTTAATCTATGCTGGTCTACTTGCGCCTTTGATCACATGTTGTGGGGAGGCCTTTCACATCTGCTCCCCTCCTATTTATGCTGGTTGAATCCTTCCACCTATGCCTTCTACAGTTTGTTTTTGTTGGTCTGTTTGGTGTGGTGTAGAAGACTTTCTGGTAAAAGTTGTGGTTTTTGCTTGCTGCGGTTTTTGAAGTTTACCTCTGGTGTTTTTGTAGCTTCATTCCTCTTCTTGTTTTTCCTACTGAAACTCTTATTGTCTTAATCTTTGTGTGTGTGCAGTGTGACAGAGTTTTGGTTTTCCCTTGTCTGTCTTTATCTGTGCGTTCCATCAAATTCCTGTCCCATGCACCGCGTAGGAAGTGGGAGGGTGAATCAGATCAGGATTGGTCAGGATCAGGGCCAAGAAGGAGACTCGGGCATCTCCACCTTCAGGAGTATTCCAGAGGTTAGGGATAGCAGAGGGCCCCGCTATCCTATAGTCATCATGACAGATATGTGGTAGAAGGGATTTTGGGCCATCCAAGGCACCAAGTGCTAGATATCACTTCTACCTCGTCACCCAAAATAATGTACATCCAGGATTTTTTTCCCTAGAAAACAAAATAATATTCTATGAGAGACAGTATTCTAACATGGTGAGTAACGGGATGTTCTGTTATTCATGAAGTCAGTTTTATCAGCGGCCAACATTATTAAAAAAGCTTAAGCAAGTTTAAAGAAACAATTATTCAGTCCGGGAAGCAGAGCCAAACAGCGCGCGCTTCAACAATATTTTCTTCTGTTATTTCTTTGCTCAGACTGCCCTGCATTTTCATTTCTAGTTTACTATGATTGTTGGTTGTCATGGCAATCCCATCTTCCCTAATTTCTGTGACTTGGAGAGGTCATTTTACATTCTACTGACAAAATATTTTTGTGAGGAAATGACAGATTACTGCCAAAAAAATATTGTTGTACTGTAGAAATTAACCGTTGCCAAAACCGTATGTGTCTGACCTGGCATAGTAATTGCCAATGACTAAGGATGAGGAACAAATTTGTAAACAGGTAACAAGATTCATTAAAGTGAACTTCCCTGGAGCCCAAGTAAAAGATTATATATAGAAACTGCATCAGCAGCAGTTCTTGTATATTCTGTTCTTAGTGGAATCAGTTGCCCGGGCTGTGTTTTTCTAATATCCTATAAGGCTTTGGAAATTTTAATTTTACGCTGAAACCTTGCACACAACTGATAAAATATATGATGCATTAGCACTTCTTGTGATTTGCATAGTGTTCACGTAATATACACAGCCACAAACCAAAATATAGAGGTTCCTTAAAGGGGTTGTCCACCACTTGGACAACACGCTCTCCTGGGGCTTACGTGAGGTTGTTATGTCACTTGAGCCTAATCAGTGGCGGCTTCACTGTCCCTGCCTTTGGACATATCGGTAATCAAGAGGAAGTGACATCTGCGGCTGCCACTCACTTCCTGGAGATTACTCATACATCTGAAAGCAGAGATAGTGAAGTCGGTGCTGATTGGGCTTGGGGCTCCTAGGAAATAACAATTGTACTTGAGCCAAGGAGAACAATCGCCAACAACACTAGAATGGCCCCGGCATCAGAGATAAGTATACATTTTTTTAATTTTAATTGGGGGAAACATGGGGAATGAGAAAGGGTTGTCTTACTAGTGGACAACCCCTAAAATTTTCCACTGATGCCCTGCAGTTCACTCATAAAAATGTACAACTAACTTCACGCCCCCTGATGAAAGCCCTGTGCTGAAACGCGCGTAGGGAATCATGTCTGCAGGTCTGTCCACTGTTTTGATTCATTTATTTTAATGCACTGTCTATATATTATTTGAACTTTTGAGTGGACTTATTTCTATATATACTGGTTTTCCATAGCAATTTTGAACTATTTTTTGGCCACTTTTACATAATTGCTTTTCCTGTTTGTTACACATCTATTCTTTGACCTGTTTGAACTGTTTGTTTTTCTGCCTGCAGAGGAGCGCCATCTTGTGTGTCATTTATGTTATTTCACGTTATCTGTCTTTATATACAGTCAGGGCCAGAAATATTTGGACAGTGACACAAGTTTTGTTATTTTAGCTGTTTACAAAAACATGTTCAGAAATACAATTATATATATAATATGGGCTGAAAGTGCACACTCCCAGCTGCAATATGAGAGTTTTCACATCCAAATCGGAGAAAGGGTTTAGGAATCATAGCTCTGTAATGCATAGCCTCCTCTTTTTCAAGGGACCAAAAGTAATTGGACAAGGGACTCTAAGGGCAGCAATTAACTCTGAAGGCGTCTCCCTCGTTAACCTGTAATCAATGAAGTAGTTAAAAGGTCTGGGGTTGATTACAGGTGTGTGGTTTTGCATTTGGAAGCTGTTGCTGTGACCAGACAACATGCGGTCTAAGGAACTCTCAATTGAGGTGAAGCAGAACATCCTGAGGCTGAAAAAAAAGAAAAAATCCATCAGAGAGATAGCAGACATACTTGGAGTAGCAAAATCAACAGTCGGGTACATTCTGAGAAAAAAGGAATTGACTGGTGAGCTTGGGAACTCAAAAAGGCCTGGACGTCCACGGATGACAACAGTGGTGGATGATCGCCGCATACTTTCTTTGGTGAAGAAGAACCCGTTCACAACATCAACTGAAGTCCAGAACACTCTCAGTGAAGTAGGTGTATCTGTCTCTAAGTCAACAGTAAAGAGAAGACTCCATGAAAGTAAATACAAAGGGTTCACATCTAGATGCAAACCATTCATCAATTCCAAAAATAGACAGGCCAGAGTTAAATTTGCTGAAAAACACCTCATGAAGGCAGCTCAGTTCTGGAAAAGTATTCTATGGACAGATGAGACAAAGATCAACCTGTACCAGAATGATGGGAAGAAAAATGTTTGGAGAAGAAAGGGAACGGCACATGATCCAAGGCACACCACATCCTCTGTAAAACATGGTGGAGGCAACGTGATGGCATGGGCATGCATGGCTTTCAATGGCACTGGGTCACTTGTGTTTATTGATGACATAACAGCAGACAAGAGTAGCCGGATGAATTCTGAAGTGTACCGGGATATACTTTCAGCCCAGATTCAGCCAAATGCCGCAAAGTTGATCGGACGGCGCTTCATAGTACAGATGGACAATGACCCCAAGCATACAGCCAAAGCTACCCAGGAGTTCATGAGTGCAAAAAAGTGGAACATTCTGCAATGGCCAAGTCAATCACCAGATCTTAACCCAATTGAGCATGCATTTCACTTGCTCAAATCCAGACTTAAGACGGAAAGACCCACAAACAAGCAAGACCTGAAGGCTGCGGCTGTAAAGGCCTGGCAAAGCATTAAGAAGGAGGAAACCCAGCGTTTGGTGATGTCCATGGGTTCCAGACTTAAGGCAGTGATTGCCTCCAAAGGATTTGCAACAAAATATTGAAAATAAAAATATTTTGTTTGGGTTTGGTTTATTTGTCCAATTACTTTTGACCTCCTAAAATGTGGAGTGTTTGTAAAGAAATGTGTACAATTCCTACAATTTCTATCAGATGTTTTTGTTCAAACCTTCAAATTAAACGTTACAATCTGCACTTGAATTCTGTTGTAGAGGTTTCATTTCAAATCCAATGTGGTGGCATGCAGAGCCCAACTCGCGAAAATTGTGTCACTGTCCAAATATTTCTGGACCTAACTGTACCTAATAAAAATCTATTACTTTTGACTTTCTGAGTTGGTTTTTAAGTGAGTTGGTTGTCCTTTACTCACCAAAATCAGTATATGTCATGACTACAGATAATTATATTGACGTAGAATGTATCAAATTCGTCAATTGTGTAATACTAAGGAAATCCTGGACGCTGATCTCTTGGAGGTCTGGAGTTGAAGAACAGTGCTTTAAAAGTGCTTTACACGCTGCGACATCGCTAGTGATTGCTAGCGATGTCGTGCACGATAGCACCTGCCCCCGTCGTACGTGCGACATTTTGTGATCGCTGCCGTAGCAAACATTATCGCTACGGCAGCGTCACACGCACATACCTTGTCAGCGACATTGCTGTGACCGCCGAACAATCCCTCCTTGAAGGGAGAGGTGCGTTCGGCGTCATAGCGACGTCACTGCGGCGTCACTAAGTGGCCGCCCAAAAGAAGCGGAAGGGCGGAGATGAGCGGGACATAACATCCCGCCCACCTACTTCCTTCCGCATTGCCGGTGGACGCAGGTAAGGAGATGTTCCTCATTCCTGCGGTGTCACACACAGCCATGTGTGGAGCTGCAGGAGCGACAAACAACATCGTACTTGTGGCAGCAGCGATATTAAGGAAAGGAGAGACGTGTCAACGATCACCGTTTTTGAACGATTTTGTGATCGTAGATCATCGCTCCTTGGTGTCACATGCTGTGATGTTGCTACCAGCGCCGGATGTGCATCACTAACGACGTGACCCCGACGATATATATCGGTAGCGATGTCGCAGCGTGTAAACCACCCTATAGTCTGTACATGAAGGAATCCCTGCTTAATTACATGATCTTTTTTTTCAAATCACTAATAAAAGTAATAGTGACGATTGGGTCCATGAATTTATTGGATCCTTTATTATACTATTGTGAGTCGACTTTTCCCATCACTATAATGTCAAGCTCTTTTGCTCCATCTAATTTTGTGATTAATTTTCTCCTAGATGAGTTGTTTTTCAATGAAAGTTCTGAGAAAGATGTTGATTTGGTTATGCCCGGAGATGCAGTTCATAGAATATGGATTAAGGGGTACTTTGCACACTACGACATCGCAAGCTGATGCTTGAGATGCGGCGTGCGATAGTCCCCGCTACCGTCGCAGCTGCGATATCTTGTGATCACTGCCGTAGCGAACATTATCGCTACGGCTGCTTCACATACACTTACCTGCCCTGCAACGTCGCTCTGGCCGGCGAACCACCTCCTTACTAAGGGGGCGGGTCGTGCGGCGTCAGAGTGACATCACACAGCAGGCGGCCAATAGAAGCGGAGGGGCGGAGATGAGCGGGACGTAAACATCCCGCCCACCTCCTTCCTTCCACATAGCCGGCGTGAGCTGCGGTGACGCAGGTAAGCTGATGTTCCTCGCTCCTGCGGCTTCACACACAGCGATGTGTGCTGCCGCAGGGGAACGAGGAACAACATCGTACCGTCACTGCAGCGGCATTATGAAAATGTTGGACACTACACCGATGATACGATAACGACGCTTTTGCGCTCGTTAATCGTATCATAAAGGATTTGCACACTACGATATCGACAGCGACGCCGGATGTGCGTCACTTTCGGTTTGACCCCACCGACATCGCACCTGCGATATCGTAGCGTGCAAAGTACCCCTAAGTCTCAGGTCACTACATGGCCAGAAATATATTACTTAGGCCTCTTTCTCGTATTTGCGGAAAACACACATTTTGTTGAAAGTGCGTCTGGCCATCTATGTGCCGTGATTTTGGCACATGTGTGTTCTCCGTGTGCTATCCGTAATAGCACACAGATATCGGGAACTTTTTACTCACTTGTCCCCAGCGCTACTGTCCGTGGTGCTGATGTCTCCAGCGCTGTGGTCACACTTGCTTCTGTGTCCCCGATGCAGTGAATATGCAAGGAGCATAATGAGTGACAGCAGCACTGAAGACAGGTGAGTATAGAAAATCATATTATTTCAAAGAGATGTGTTTTCTCTGGTACGTGTCACATGGATCACAACACTGCGTGGTCTGTGTGACATCAGCCCTGCTGGAGAAAAACTGACTTGTCTCCATGCAGAACACATGGACACGCATGTGCTTCACATGTACACACGGTCCTTGGCTAAACACTGATGTGTGCGGAAGCCCACTGATTTTAATGGGTCTGCATATGTCCGTGATTCCGGTATGTATAAAAATGGCATCATACATACCGGAATCACTGACGTGTGAAGGGGGCCTTACAAGGGTCAAACAATATTATTCCATATTTAGCTGCAAATCAAGAGTTTAAATATGTCTATTTGGAGATTCTTTGGTATACTCATAAATAATAGGAAAAAGGATCACTACATTACTGAAAAGACACGGTCACTCACCGGCCTGATAGAGGCATTCTATGCAATATAGCAATTATTATTATGGTGCAGATATTGTACAAGGTGGGTCAAAGATTTGTCATCAATTCTTTAATACACCCATCTTATTCTACTAAAGAGCATAAAGTGGTGAGCATTTATTATTACATATTCATTCTTTCTCTTGTATCTAGCACATCAGGCAATAATACTGTATGTTGAGATATACTATGTGTTCAGCAATATATACTGTAGGTGATTGTGCAAAAATATCTGTATATTCAAACTGTTATTTTATTTATTATATTGATATTTATTTTATTTTTCTGTTATTTATCTAAGATACACAACACAAAATATTCACCAAATTATAGTCATTCATGCGTTGCTGGGCTATTCTTGAGACACCTGAAAGTACTTCCACGATGCTTTCACAAGAATGAGTAGGGACCACATGCTGTATAAACCAATGCTATGAAAACAGCTGTAATCGGGCACGTAAATGTATGCCATCCAATAGCCTTTGGGAAAAGATCTAGCAAATCCCTACTAACTTTATAAGAAATAATTATACTTCTGAAGTGAGTATGGGATCGCAAGCGTTTAAATTAGATTTCACATCAAATAAGTAGCAATCTTAATTGAGAAAAAAATGTGGAGAAAAAAAAAGTAAAAATTCTGAGCATTGCATGCACCTGAGAGCAAGCTCAAGATGTCAGGCACGGCCATGTAGGCTTCCCCATTATGCTTTGTAGCCATTACATGATGTGGTCTAAGGGGTACTTTGCACGCTGCGACATCCCTACTGCGATATCGTCGGGGTCAAATCGAAAGTGACGCACATCCGGCGCCGGTAACGACGTCACAACGCGTAAAGCCTAGATGCGCCGATAAACGATTGCAAAAGCGTCGAAAATCGGTGATCTGTGTAGCGTCGATCATTTTCATAATGTCGCACCAATAGGAGATACGATGTTGTTCCTCATTCCTGCGGCAGCACACATCACTGTGTGTGACACCGCAGGAGCGAGGAACATCTCCTTACCTGCCTCCACCGGCTATGCGGAAGGAAGGAGGTGGGCAGGATGTTTACGTCCCACTTATCTCTGCCCCTCCGCTTCTATTGGCTGCCTGCCGTGTGAAGTCACTGTGACGCCGCAAGACCCGCCCCCTTAGGAAGAAGGCGGGTCGCCGGCCAGAGCAACGTCACAGGGCAGGTAAGTGCGTTTGAAGCTGCTGTAGCGATAATGTTCACTACGCCAGCTATCACAAAATATCACATGTGCGACGGGGGCGGGTACTATTGCGCTCGGCATCGCTAGCCGATGCTAGCGATGTTGCAACGTGCAAAGTACCCCTTACAGTCAGTCCAGGACGGACTACAACAAAGACAATAAAAAATGAGAGCAGGGAAAGCAGAGGCAAATTTAGGATTTTAAAGCTTACGGATATGAGTTAAAAGCACACAGCTCATCGTGTCAGATAGGGGATAAAAAGGCCTCAACCCTATTGTGCTGTACTATTTCAGCACTGAAAAACATAGAAATGGGAGTGTTAGTCTCAGTCTGTGAATAATATACAGATTCATGTGGTAGGGAGGTGCAGGAGCTGCAGAGTCAGTGTGACAGTGACATGATAATTCTGTAATATACAGCAGTTACAGGAAATTAACATTATTTTTTTTACTCTTAACCCACTTGGAAACAAGGAGGGCAGGTCAATACATCTTTGTTCTAATTTGTGTTATGTTGAACAACTCAGGAAAGATTTAATACATTACTAGGAAACCTCAAAGTGCTATTCATGTGTTTTCCAGGAAGGTAGAGGATTTACAGTATTGAGATTCAGATGAAAATTTAATCACTGCAAATGAAATATTGGGGAAACACTCGAAGCTGTCGAATTTGAATTTCAAAAGATGTGATCATCTCCTATATTTAGTCAAAAAGAAAATTGTAGGCAAAACTATGAGCTTCTGGGCCTCAATACGTTATATAATTAGTTAACTCACAGACTATGAAAATTGCGATACATGCTCTGTATGGTTTCATGATTGCCGTACTCCTTCTGAGTATCAGACCACCCCATTAAGGAATCTGGATTTATCATCAGCTGCCTTTTATAGTATGAAGTTTGCATTTACAATAAGTTTCTACCTTCAGAAATTCCGCAATGTTTTTTCTACTTTTAGTTTATTTTTATGTTTGTTTTACCTGTACCTTTACAATATTAAAGAATTTAAAGTGATTTAGCTATTTATTCTTTATTCCTCTCTCCAGGTACCAACATTAATGATGGACACCCAGTTTTCAGAATTCACGCCAGACATTACACCCATTATGTTGGCAGCTCACACTAATAACTATGAAATTATAAAACTTTTAGTCCAAAGAAGGGTGACAATACCTCGCCCACATCAGATACGTTGCAACTGTGTGGAATGTGTCTCCAGCTCGGAAGTTGACAGTCTCAGACACTCCAGGTCTAGACTTAACATCTACAAAGCTCTGGCCAGCCCATCTTTGATTGCCTTATCCAGTGAGGACCCTATCTTAACAGCTTTCCGCCTTGGGTGGGAACTGAAGGAGCTCAGCAAGGTGGAGAATGAGTTCAAGGCAGAATATGAAGAATTATCTCAGCAATGTAAGAAGTTTGCCAAGGATCTACTTGACCAAGCAAGGAGCTCTCGAGAACTGGAAATTATACTTAACCACAGGGATGACCAGAGTGAGGAGCTGGATCCTCAGAAGTGTCATGACCTGGCTAAGCTGAAGGTAGCAATAAAGTATCATCAGAAAGAGGTATGGTGAACTTACATTGTTTTAACATATATTTTTTTGTTCTTTTTTATTGCATCAATTTTGAAAAAAAACCAGACAAGAAATATTCCTATTATCTAAGGTTCACCTATGGACAAAATTTAAACTGTAATTTCAGATATTATCTATATATAGAGTTGACTTTGTTGATTTTTTTTGTAAGCTCAGGTTAGGGTTTGCAATTTTGCATAGCGCTTCATTCACCATTTTGATCATTGCTACTAAAAGTAGACATTCTGTAAAAGCTACATCCTTAGGGGTACTTTGCACGTTGCGACATCGCTACTGTGATGTCGTTGGGGTCAAATCGAAATCGATGCACATTCGGCGCCAGTAACGACGTCGCAACATGTAAAGCCTAGAAGCACCGATAAACGATCACAAAAGCGTCGTAAATCGGTGATCTGTGTAGTGTCAGTCATTTTCATAATTTCGCTGCAGCAACAGGCACGATGTTGTTCCTCGTTCCTGCGGCAGCACACATCGCTGTGTATGAAGCCACAGGAGCGAGGAACTTCTCCACACATGCCTCCACCGGCTATGCGGAAGGAAAGAGGTGGGCGGGATGTTTACGTCCCGCTCATCTCCGTCCCTCCGCTTCTATTGGCTGCCTGCCGTGTGACGTCGCTGTGACGCCGCACAACCCGCCCCCTTAGGAAGGAAGCGTGTCTCTGGCCAGAGCGACGTCGCAGGGTAGGTAAGTGCGTGTGAAGCTGCCGTAGCGATAATGTTCGCTACAGCAGCTATCACAAGATATCGCATGTGCGACGGGGGCGGGTACTATCGCGCTCGGCATCGCTACCATCGGCTAGTGATGTCGCAGCGTGCAAAGTACCCCTTAGAGTGACCATCAATATTAGATAGGTGAGGGGCCAACTGAGGAAAGAAATAAAGGGTTATGCGGAACTGTGTGGACCTTTGGAGGTAGGAGTGATAAATGTAACTTGTATTCTAATTAATGGGTTATATATAAAGATAAAAGAGGAGAGAACTTGTACCTGAACCTTAAGGATCTCTGATAGCACGGGGAAGAGGAAAAGAAATAGAGCTCGCAAAAGGTATGCTGAACAAGAGGTATGAGGGATAGGAAGAGAATTTAGAGACAGAAGGATCCTTAAAAGTAATCTGTCATCAGTTTAACACTTCCCAATCTAAGGGCTGCATAAAATAAAGTTAGGTACACTGTTTCCATTAGCGATTTACTTATTGGGCTGCTTGCCATAATTTAAATCAGTGTTCCCCAACTCCAGTCCTCAAGGTCCACCAACATTGCATGTTTTCAGGATTTCTTTGGATTGCAAAGGTGATAATTTAATAATCTGCACAAGTGATGATTCTACCACCTGTACTTTAGTAAGGAAATCCTGAAAACATGATCTGTTGGTGGGGACATGAGGACTGGAGATGGGGGAACATTGGTTTAAGTATTACTGTACGGTCTACTCTTGTGTTGTCAGTGATTAGCTACTTATAACTACACCTACACCATTGATTAACATTTTTCTGACTTCACTGTGTGTATGCAGAAAGCTGCCGGTTAGTGGTGAAGAGGTGAGGCTAGTTAGAGCTCATGAATCTTGAGAACTTCAGTGCTTTATCAAACCTACAGCAATTATCCTAGTAAGTGACCCCCACATTAGAATTAGGGTATCTGCCTCTTTTGTATGATACCTTTAAATGGGGCAGTATAAACCAAGGTTAGGTTTCAAGGAGTTCAATAAGAAATGAGTGAGCACTGGATGAGTCAAAAACGTTTTCAGGAATAGGATTATAAAATAAAGGAGTGAAATATATAAGAAGCACTAGAGAAGTTCAACATATTACTCAGCTGAGAAGGACTCAATGAGGTGTGGGAATATGAACACTAATGGAGGTTCCTGACACTAATGGAGTGGAGTGTCAGGAAGAGAGCCTGGAAACATTATCTGTTCTTGGGTCAAAGGCTGAAATTGAACAATATGAAGTTTAGAAGAGAAGACCAAGTAAAATTTTAAGTACTGGTGTAACTAGAGTCCAATGGACCTCAAACCCGCCCCCCCCCCCCCCCCGCCTGTTGGTCAGATGTATGGGCCCTTGTAGCCTTCTAAATCATATAAAGACATATGTGTTGTACCCTCCACCCATTATCTAGTAATGTCACTGATCATGTATTGTCCCCCATCCAAGACCCCTTCCAAGTATATATGTCTTGCAACCGTAGCCTCTTCCAGGTATATATGTCTTCCATTCTGGGTTCCTTCCAGGTAAATATGCGTTCCATCCTGGTCCCCTTCCAGGTACAGTATATATGTCTTCCAACCTGGGCCCCTGTCAGGTATATATATTTTCCATCCCGGACCCCTTCAAAAGCCTTTTCCAGGTATACAATATATGTTTTCCATCCTGGACCCCGTCCAGGTATATATGTCCCCGATCCTGAGCCTCTTCATGGAATATGTGTCCCTCATCCTGAGCCCATTCATGGTAAATATTTAATGTGAGTATATTGCCTGAAAGTTTTGTCACCTTGTCAACATGTAAAAGTGTATCCCATTCTTGTGTACCTGTGCGTTCTATGTATTATATAAGGTGCCATTTACCTGAAGAGCCATAAAAAGCTACATTTTCCCTATAGTTGCCCCTGCAGAGATGCCTGACTAGAGAGGCTTTCCCCAGCTACATTACCTGTCATATATGTTAGTATTGGAATTAATGGGGATCAACTGATCATTAGGAATGCTCTAAAGTAATTTAAATGTTTCATCAGGTCCTTATGTTTCCAACAAAGTTAATTCCATCACAATGTTCCCTATAACTTTGCCAACTAAAGGAGTAATAGCACTTATAGTAGCATTTATATGACAAGATCTTCTAACACATACCAAAAACAAAGTGAATTCTATTACAGGAAAAAAAACCACAACACTGTTGTAATTAAATATAACAAACGGGCTAAAAAGGCTAATTTGGATGTAATATTCCCTTAGGTTAAGTGGGTCCTGGTGCCTAGTTTCAAAAAAAGTCCACACGTGTAGGGGTATTCCGGTCAACATAAATTAGCACCTGGATAGGGAATTGTTGAAGTATTTCTTACTCCAATTAAAAGTTTCTGGGATTCATTCTACGGCGCCGGTGAGAATTAAAGAAATACACAGACATGTGATTGTCAAAGCTCGACAAATTAATTTAATGAAAATCAGTTATTTTATACTCTTCAGAACTAAAGGTGTGACATTCATGAATTTATCCATAGGAAAAGGGCAATCTAGCACCCAGGATCCATAAAAATAGAAATTCCATGGAGTAAAAATTTTTAAGGATGCTTCAATAAATTGTCTATTATTATGGATTCTGGATGCCAGATTACCCTTTTTCCTATAGATTGTTTTTCCAGTCTACACTAACTGAATCCATTGCACGGTTCCATGAATAGGTGAGCGGACTTAATCTGTTTTCTTTTCTAACTTTATGCATAAATTTAGGTGCTCCTTACATGATAGCAAATAGCAGAATACTTAACTGCATAATAAGTAGAGACACTCCCTGCATCCACTCAGCTTATCCACACCCCCTAAACAAGTTTTTGTTCCAAAAGTGAAACCCCACACTCTAAGAACATTTTTCCAGGCTTTAAGACATTAAGGGCGGCTTTGCACACTACGACATCGCAGGTGCGATGTCGGTTGGGTCAAATCGAAAGTGACGCACATCCGGCGTCACTTGCGATGTCGTAGTGTGTAAAACCTAGATGATACGATGAACGTATCATCGGTGCAGGCTCCGACATTTCCATAATGCCGGTGCTGTGACAGGTACAATGTTGTTCCTCGTTCCTGCGGCAGCACACATCGCTGTGTGAGAAGCCGCAGGAGCGAGGAACATCTCCTAGCTGCCGCCGGCCACAATGCGGAAGGAAGGAGGTGGGCGGGATGTTTACATTCCGCTCATCTCCGCCCCTCCGCCGCTATTGGCCGCCTGCCGTGTGACGTCGCTATGACGCTGCACGACCCGCCCCCTTAGGAAGGAGGCGGGTCGCCGGCCAGAGCGACGGTCGCAGGGCAGGTGAGTGCATGTGAAGCTGGCGTAGCGATAATTTTCGCTACGCCAGCTATCACACGATATCGTACCTGCAACGGGGGCGGGGACTATCGCGTGCGACATCGCAGCATCGGCTTGCAATGTCGCAACGTGCAAAGCCCGCCTAACTCCTTCCTTAATTTAACAGCAATATGTAATTATGCTTAGATCGGTTTTGGTCCTGGAGTTGAATGGAGCAGTTGGTCACTCATAAGCCATTCTAAGATTAAGGAGCTAGGATTCAAGAATATCTGTTATACTGGTTAGTGCTGTAAATTTAGAATTGAGTGGAGGGACGCATGCATGACCAGGTGCTCCACGCCATTTTTTTCTGGACATAGACACCTTGTTCTTTCGCTCAGTGGGTATCCTAGAATGGAATCCAGAAATGCAATAATTATGCCTTATCTAGTGGACAGAACCCGCTAGCATGAAGAATATTTTATTCTCTACATTCTTTCCAAAATGAATAAGAAAGGATCATATTTTAGAGCAGCTGAGTGACATCAGTTACCCTAAAGACTGCATCTTTTCTCATATGGTTAAAAATGTTATTAGCAGTTATGAAAGGAAATGTAATTTAATCTATTTGGATTTTAAAGTGGAAAAAGCCTGCAAAGGAGAAAATATCTTATGTGACATCTCTTTGACAGGGAGGCATTCTGGAGTTTTATTCGCAACTCAAGATTCCCTGGAGGTTTGAATCTAATGAGAGAGTGAATGCTTCATTAGTAAACTGTTCTCATTATTTAACCATATCCGTATTTAGAAGAAATAAATTACATTTAGGAGCCTTATTTTTGTTATTATTTGCTGATGACTACCACTATAGTTAACTGTCGAAATGTGTATGTAAGTGGTTTCATCCTCTGTTCAAATGGTTTCTAAATTATTTTGGAATTAAGTTTATTATTAGGGATAATAATAATTAAGAATAATTTTATTCATTTATATAGCGCTATTAATTCCACAGCGCTTTACATACTTTGGCAACACTGTCCCCATTGGGGCTCAATATCTAGAGTCCCTATCTGTAGGTCTTTGGAGTGTGGGAGGAAGCCAGAGTACCTGGAGGAAACCCACACAAACACAGAGAGAACATACAAACTCTTTGCAGATGGTGTCCTTGGTGGGATTTGAACCCAGGACCCCAGCGCTACAAGACTTCAGTGCTAACCACTGAGCCACCGTGCCGCCCGAATACCTCAAATATTTGGCTTCGTGAATATTTTCCGAATAGGTCGCCGCTATGCAAATATTCGGTGCACAATGTAAGTCTATGGGAAGACCGAATAGTTCCCAATAGTTGTTATTCGGGTTTCTCATAGACTTACATTGTGCATCGAATATTCGTGAATAGTAGCGACCTATTCGGAAAATATTTGCGAAGCCGAATATTTGAGGTATTCGATCATCCCTATTTATTATTCTTTTTACCTAAATGCTGGATGAATATGTACATTTGAACAATTACATAACTGCCCTTTTCTATCAATCATTTAGAACATAGCTGAGCTCCTAAAGGCGATTTCCATGTCATCAAATCCTATTATTAGACTATGTTGTTAAATGGTTTGTACCAGGTTTTGAAGTTATGCCCTATTGAATGAATAGGTGTGCAAACTCAAGCTCCACTCCATTAAAGGGATTGTCCCGGTTTGACACAAAAGTCTGTGAATCCTCAGAGCATGCACAGTGCATGCTGTCTGTATGCTCTCGTGTTAGTCGCAAGACCGCAAACATGTGATATGCATACTTCCGGCCACATTCCAACTTGACATACAAGAGCTTTCCCAATTCAATCAGATTGAGTGAGGCCACACACATCTAGGGGGATTGTGGCCGGGAGTATATACAACATACTTCCAGTCACATGACCATCCAGTCGTGGTGCCGGAGAATCTTGACAGCGAGCATTGTGAGCATTCACAAGTTTGAAGTAATATAGAGTGACTGCACACTTTTGTGCCAAACCTGGACCTGGGATCAGTTATGGTCCCAGTGTTCAGGCCTCCAGCAATCATGAAATTATCCCCCCTTACTATGACTTACATTTCAGTATAATTTCTTTTAAGACAGAACATTAATAATGTGACTCAGAGTCACTTCTCATGGACAAGTTGTGGGACAAAAGAGTCAAGGAGTCCAGTGTCAAATACCAGGAGAACACATCAAAGTCAAAAGGGTAAGGCAAAAAAATGTTCAGATGGCAAAATCCGTGGTCTGGCATCAAAGATCAAAATATATGAAAGCTAAAAGAGAAATACAAAAGAATAGTCGAAAGCTGAAGTCCGAGGTCAGGCAACAAAGATCAGAATTGCAGAACACTGAACACAAGGCACACACACCACTGAGCAAAGCTACGACTGGCAATAGTCTGACCATTATTAGCCAGCTAAATAGCAGATAATTAATCACCCTGAACAGATGACACCTGGAGGAAACTCAGCAGACCCGGCCAGATTGAGAGGCTGGTCTGTCACTGACAGCCCAACACACCCCTGCCTCTGATTGGGTGGCTCAGCTGTCACTAACAATACTGACTGCCTAGAATGCCCCTGCCTCTGATTGGACAGCTAAATTGTCACTAACAATACTAACAGCCCAGCACGTTCCTGAAATTGTGACATCTAATCAATATAAGCTGAAAAAAAATCAGCAATATAAAAATTGTCAAATCTTTATTAAATATATTAAAACAGTATAATGCCAAATGCTACTCCACAAAAATAAAGAATATTAACTCCAGTGGAGGGGGTACAATCTCTTGAACCTTGTGTAAGAGTACAACGTACAATACATTCATTTTATTTATTGTATTCTCTCTTTTTTTTTTTTTGTTTTTTTTTTTCATTTCTACTCAATACATCTAACCATTTATTTTTTAAATAATAAGTAATAGAGAAGTAGATGCAGAAAAGCACCTAGGGGGCATGAATGCCATTTTATAGTAAGCTCATAGACAGTGCCTTGGGCACACCAACATTAAATACAGCCTGAATGGTGTCAGACAGGCACTTTCTTCCCCCAGTGTTTTACTGCTTCAGTAATCCAGCATTTATTTATGCCTGCACTTTGCTGTCAGTGTACTACAGATCCTGGCTCCATCAAATGCATTCATTCAGTTCAGCCATTGTGGCGTGAAAGGATTTAGGCAGCTAGACTGTCTACAATGTTCTAGTATAAAAAAAAGGATAAATGATGCTAATAGTAGTCTGCAAAAGCTACGACTACTATACCCACACAAGTATTAGGCCTCTTTCACACTGCGTTTCTATCCCCATTCAGTGGTCCCATTGGGGCTTCCGCCTGACCCCCCGCAAAACGGGTTTCAGATGTATGTGCCCATGGGGCCATTGACTATGATGGTGCAGATGGAGTCACCATGAGCTCTGTCGTGCACCATTTTTGAGAGTATATGCTTACTGGAGGCAGACACCCAGACGCAGTCTACTACGTCTAGGTGTCCGCCCCAATAGGTGTATACTCCCGAAAATGGTGACTCCGTCTGCACTATTATAGTCAATGACCAAGTCAGCGCACACATCCGAAACCTGTTTTGCGGGGGGTTCGGACGGAGGCCTTGATGGGACCACTGAACGGGGAGAGGAACGCAGTGTGAAAACGACCCTAGGAGCCAATATTGGGGTGGTGAAGGGTCCATCAATGGGTTCAACAGACCCATTTATAGGTTCACGGGGCTCATCAATTGCCATTTCGATCCATCATATGACAAATTCAGCAAAGCATCATGACTACTATTGCATTAACAAAGTATGGTTCGCAGTTACATTCTGTACTGTATTGTATTCTTTGGTACTTCATGATGTCTTTCTGGCTACATTATGGTGGTATTTTTTTGCTGAATTTTTCATGAAAAGGTAAACACAGTCAACAAATTGTACCTGTCAATGAGCAGAAAAAAAAATATATAGATTTTTTTATTCTTATCCACTTGTTGCATTTCTTTTTACTATCCTATATTTTAAGTGCTGCTGGGAATATTGGTATTCTATGCAGTCGCATTTGACACTAAAAATATCCAAACATGGGTATAATAAATAATTAAGGGAATCATGATCCCAGCAAAACTTACATATAGGGAACTCCTAAATAATACATTATATCTAAGAATATATGGAGTATATATAAACAATTAAAATAGACAAAAGAAAAAGTAGAACAATATAACAATTTTTATTAGGTATAAAAATAATTACATTAAAATTAAACAAAGCAAATAAAGCAGCAGAATGCTCAATAGTGAAGGCTCAAAGATGGACAAATACAGACATTATTGGACCATAAGGTAAGTATATATAGAGTAGTCAATGAATAAGGACTACTGGGAGAATCAAAAGAGTAGTACTGTATGTATTATTATTTATTATTATAGCTCCATTTATTCCATGGCACTTTACATGTTATATACTATACAGTATATATCCACAATTTTAATCTTGCATAAGTACTAAGAACGTCCAGTACATACAATGTGTCAAAGACTGGTAAACCTGATGGGTACAAAATTGCAAACAGCATAAGTACATATATAGTATAATGCTCACCCATGTCATTAATGCTGCTTATGTGCAAATCTAAAAACACCTAAAGAAACTGAGCTGTAACAATTGTTCAGTAAACATGCAACATTACAAGCATGTGAATGGCAGCCTCAAGACTAGAAAAAAAACAAACAGAAAAATTGTATGAAAAATACCCTGACTATAAATAAATAAAATGCAAGTGCTTAATAACAGGGTACTTAGTATATACAGTACAGACCAAAAGTTTGGACACACCTTCTCATCTCTAGAACAACTGTTAAGAGGAGACTTTGTGCAGCAGGCCTTCATGGTAAAATAGTTGCTAGGAAACCACTTCTAAGGACAGACAACAAGCAGAAGAGACTTGTTTGGGCTAAAGAACACAAGGAATGGACATTAGACCAGTGGAAATCTGTGCTTTGGTCTGATGAGTCCAAATTTGAGATCTTTGGATCCAACCACCGTGTCTTTGTAGAAAAGGTGAACGGATGGACTCTACATGCCTGGTTCCCACCGTGAAGCATGGAAGAGGAGGTATGATGGTGTGGGGGTGCTTTGCTGGTGACACTGTTGGAGATTTATTAAAAATTGAAGGCATACAAAACCAGCATGCCTACCACAGCATCTTGCAGCGGCGTGCTATTCCATCTGGTTTGTGTTTTTTTTGGACCATCATTTATTTTTCAACAGGACAATAACCCCAAACACATCTCCAGGCTGTGTAAGGGCTATTTGACTAAGAAGGAGAGTGATGGGGTGCTACGCCAGATGACCTGGTCTCCACAGTCACCAGACCTGAACCCAACCAAGATGGTTTGGGGTGAGCTGGACCGCAGAGTGAAGGCAAAAGGGCCAACAAGTGCTAAGCATCTCTGGGAACTCCTTCAATACTGTTGGAAGACCATTTCCGGTGACTACCTCTTGAAGCTCATCAAGAGAATGCCAAGAGTGTGCAAAGTAGTAATCAAAGCAAAAGGTGGCTACTTTGAAGAACCTAGAATATAAGACATATTTTCAGTTGTTTCACACTTTTTTAAGTATTTCATTCCACATGTTTTAATTCATAGTTTTGATGCCTTCAATGTGAATCTACAATTTTCAGTCCTGAAAATAAAGAAAACTCTTTGAATGAGAAGGTGTGTCCAAACCTTTGGTCTATACTGTACATTTTTGCAAAAAGGTAATACAATTTTTCTGTTTGTTTTTTTATGTGCAAATCTGCAGCCCTGACGTGCATTTCTCATTTGGCTTCCTCAGGGGGCTGTATTGGAATGTGTGGAGAATGTAGGCTAAATACACACCTTCCCACAAGTGAAAAAGGTTTGACCGCACTAATTGGGCGCATTCATCCTGGACATTCCACTGCAAACCTGAAGCTTCCTGCCATCCTCGTGACGTCGCGGGTCAAAGGAAATGTTTCCTGTAACATCAAAAGCACACGCAATGAGGATGTCTTAAGCAGTGAAGTACCAACAGGCATGCGCGCCGTCGGCCCCCTTATGGAATGATATAAAGTGTGGACATATTTGATTGTGAATATGAAAAATCATGCAACTTCAACATTTTTCCAGATGGGAAAAGTCCCAGTTCTATTGCAATCATTTAAAAATGGTGGAACAAGGAATAATAAATGAGAAATGGTGGAACTGGGAGTTATATACTGATGATAATCGATGGATCTATACAAAGCTCGGAGATTTAAGAGACGTATATTACTACTGGTGTTCAAGCAGCCTGGGAATGCATTGTACACAGAAGAGTCTATACCTGCTGCCTCCAGATCCCCGCCTGGCTGTGTAATTCTCCGTTGTAAGATCAGGTACCTCTTCAACCTCGGAAGAAATCAGGAGCCGTTATGAGTCAAATAAATGAATGCTATGAATTTCACAACACTACCGGTGGCTAATTATTTATTTAGGAGACAGAAGGGACATAATTGTTATACATTTATGCATAGCACGCATGAAAGATTAATTCAGGTGACGAAAAATCTCTCATTTTATAAAATGCATACTCATTTTCTCACCAGTTAGTAAGTAACCCCTTCATTTTCTATGATAATAGGGGTGACAGAGGAAGGTATATGGACGTCAATGTAATAGGTTACTTCTGGCAGCAACCTGTGTTATGCGTGACATTGCTGACAACATGCGAAACAACCTTAGCACGTGACTGAGACACTATCACATTGAAGGTCACAGTTTGTGATAATAAGGCATCATTATAACTCTGGGATTAGACTCACTGTATTATACAACAACCTCTAATTTGTTTTTTTCCAATTAAAAAATATTCTCTTGCAAGTTGTACTCTCGTGTGCAGTCATTTATATTCCATTAATCTCTTTTATATGCTTTTCCTAAGATACTAAGTGACAATCAATATTGACAGTCATAACCGTTCTTGTTCGGCGTCCACAGGCGGGATTCCCACCATGGCTTGGATCCCGTTCATGATTCTGTAAGAGGCTTCCATCTGAATCCCCGAAACTATAGACTCAGTATGACTTATTTCAGCTGGGTCTGTCTTTTTAGGCTGAAACATATAAGCGCAGTCTATCACAACACTGTGGCCAAAAAAGAAGATCCACACCGCTGAAAAAAAGATGAATGTTTGATATTTTGGTTTCCAATCCAATATCAAGTCAATTCTCCTTTCCTACAACTCCTAACTCAAAGATGACGGAGGCCTAACTTTTATTTACTAAGCTTCTCCCTACAGGGCTGCGAATATAAACGTTAACTGCTCAACAACATATTAAGGAACCAGGGAGCAGTCATTCAAAATTTGGCCACTAGATGGCCACATTACACAGATATTAATCAAATACTCTCAATACACATTTTATACTATACATATACATCACATCATAGTACAATACAATTATTAGGTCACTTCTCATATTATTTTTTTTTTATACAGTAACAGATTTACTGAGGAAACAGTGTCTTGCAAGGTGGGGGCGGTAGAGCCTTACACCTATTACAATTATGTAATGCGGGCTTTACACGTTACGATCTATCGTGCGATTGCACGAGCGATCGTACTCGCCCCCGTCGTTTGTGCTTCATGGGCAAATCGCTGCCCATGTCACACAAAGTCGTTAAACCGCCATCACACGTACTTACCTGCTGAGCGACCTCGCTGTGGGTGGCGAACATCCTCTTCCTGAAGGGGGAGGGACATTCGGCGTCACAGCGACGTCACACAGCGGTCGGCCAATAGAAGCGGAGGGGCGGAGATGAGAGGGACGTAAACATCCCACCCACCTCCTTCCATCCGCATTGGCGGCGGGAGCCGCGGGACGCAGGTAAGCTGTGTTCTTCGATTTGTGAGTGATTCTGCGTCGCTCGGAGGTGTCACACGAGACGATGTCGTGAACGATGCCGGATGTGCGTCACGAAAACTGTGACCCCGACGATGCATTGCACGATAGCTCATCTCGTGTAAAGCCCGCATAAGGCCTAACGATACAGGGTTTGTGCCAGTGTGTAAAGCCCTAATGCAGATACAGGGTATGTGCCAGTGTGTAAGGCCCTAATGCAGATACAGGGTATGTGAGAGTGTGTAAGGTCCTAATGCAGATACAGGGTATGTGGCAGTGTGTAAGGGCGTAATGCAGATACAGGGTCTGTGCCATTGCATAAGGCGCTAATGCAGATATAGGGTATGTGGCAGTGTGTAAGGGCGTAATGCAGATACAGGGTCTGTGCCATTGCATAAGGCGCTAATGCAGATATAGGGTATGTGGCAGTGTGTAAGGGCGTAATGCAGATACAGGGTCTGTGCCATTGCATAAGGCGCTAATGCAGATATAGGGTATGTGGCAGTGTGTAAGGCCCTAATGCAGATACAGCGTATGTGGCAGTGTGTAAGGTGCTAATGCAGATACAGGCTCTGTGCCAGTGTGTAAGGGCGTAATACAGATACAGGGTCTGTGCCAGTGTGTAAGGGCGTAATGCAGATACAGCGTATGTGGCAGTGTGTAAGGGTGTAATGCAGATACAGGCTCTGTGCCAGTGTGTAAGGGCGTAATACAGATACAGGGTCTGTGCCAGTGTGTAAGGGCGTAATGCAGATACAGCGTATGTGGCAGTGTGTAAGGGTGTAATGCAGATACAGGCTCTGTGCCAGTGTGTAAGGGCGTAATACAGATACAGGGTCTGTGCCAGTGTGTAAGGGCGTAATGCAGATACAGCGTATGTGGCAGTGTGTAAGGGTGTAATGCAGATACAGGCTCTGTGCCAGTGTGTAAGGGCGTAATACAGATACAGGGTCTGTGCCAGTGTGTAAGGGCGTAATGCAGATACAGCGTATGTGGCAGTGTGTAAGGGTGTAATGCAGATACAGGGTCTGTGCCAGTGTGTAAGGCTCTAATGCAGATACAGGGTCTGTGAAAACTGAGCGCTAATCTACAATGAGCAATGTAATGTTTGCCATAAGTGATTGTTACCTAGTAGTTGTTACCCATATAGACAATAACAATTCTTTAAATGCTTTTTGTTTATGTTTTGTTTTTTATTAAAAGGGATTAGTCAATAAATAAAATAATATATTTTAAACTGCTGCTGATGTAATAAGAAAACAATAAACACTGTACATCATGTAGATAATACTTACAGTATATCATTGCTCCATTCCATGCCAATACTATAGCACATGACCACTGCTGCCACTGATTGTATATATGCACCTGGTGTGTAATTGCTGTAACCAAAGACTGGAAGTCAGTGTTGGATTGCAGGGAAAAGAATAAGTGAAAACTGTTGTATGGGATTTTTTTGTTTAACATTAGCAGTAGTGATGAGTGAGCACTACCATGCGCAGGTGCTCAGTACTTGTGTCAAGCAGTTGGACTTTCGGATGGGCTCAACTCATGTATTCTTATTATTATTATTTATTATTATAGTGCCATTTATTTCATGCCGCTTTACATGTGAAAAGGTGTATACATAATAAAAACAAGTACAATACCGAGTATAAACCAAGTTAATGAAAAACATGAGCATTCTTCCAAAAAATCTTTTGGGAAAAATGCTTGAGTTGCCCATTGACTTCCATTATACTTGGTACACGAGTCAAGCCCTACTGAGCATCCGGCTGCTTGTTATAAGTACAGAGCACCCGAGCATTGTTGTACTCCCTCATCCCTAGTAACAGCTGTTTTCCAAAAATGTATAATTTGGATAACCCCATTAAAAAAAAAATCTGTCAGCAGGTTTCTGCTGCCTCATCTGAGAGCAGCATGATGTAGGTAAAGAGACCCTGAATCTTACTATTTATTACTTAGTTTACTAGGTGCAGCAGTTCTGACACAATCAAAGTTTTTATATTTAGCAATGTAGGAAAGCTGAAAAAGCTAACCCCGCCCACTTTAGGCTTTGTATGTACAATGTCTATAAACCGTACCCGGGTTTTCAGAAGGGTGAGGGTCATGGTTAGATTAGTATAGTCTGGGCAATTAGAATCTCAGGTGATAAAACCTTCTCTATAAGTAATCAGCACAACAGGGTAATAAATGACATGTTGTTGATCTCTGTGTGTCAGCCTCTATCTCCTGCAGTCTTCAGATTACATAGCAAAAATCTGATGACATGTTACCGTTAGGTTTACGTAATTAATTTTTTTCACTTACCAGAATTTTCCATTAACAAAATAAATAACGTGCACACTATGCAAACTACTTCATCAATATAAGGCAGTAGCAACTTAAGATGATTAGTTTGAATCAGAAAACTTACCCAAATTGTATTCAGGAAGATAAAACAAATATCATCTTTCGTTATAATCAATAACCATAATACATACAGCAAAGCTCAATAATATACCAAGAAAACTTTATTATATTTTTAAGAGAAGATAAAAAAATAATTATCAAACTAGCAAATAGTTCCCAATATATTCAGTTTTCAGCATAAGGAACATAAGGACATACACTACCTTTGAAAAGTAGGATTTTAATCAATATCTCACTGAACACAAGAACAATTTCCAAAATTTTGACAAGTCTGAACATTCTTTTCCATCCATAACATGAAAGTAAGGTTATTAATATACACACTGAACAAAAATATAAATCATTGATTGTTCTCAGTGAGAGAAACAAAATTAGAATCTTGTTGTTCCATAGTTGTGCGGTACATTCGGGTATCCTCCATTTTTAGTTACATTAATTTAATTTTGTTTCTCTCACTGAGAACAATCAATGATTTTTCAACTGGCTAACACGGTATCAAAACCTTTTCTCTTGTAACTAAAAATATAAATGTAACACTTTTGTTTTAGCTCCCATTTTTTAAGAGCTGAACTCAAAGATGTCAAGGGTGCTTTACACGCTGCGACATCGCTAAGGATATATCGTCAGGGTCACGTCGTTAGTGACACACATCCGGCACCGTTAGCGACATCGCAGCGTGTGACACCAAGGAGCGACGATCAACGAGCGCAAAAATGTGAAAAATCGTTGCTCGTTGACACGTCGCTCCTTTCCCAAATATTGTTGCTGCTGCAGGTATGATGTTGTTCGTCGTTCCAGCAGCATCAAACATCGCTGTGTGTGACACCGCAGGAACAGCGAACATCTCCTTACCTGCGTCCACTGGCAATGAGGAAGGAAGGAGGTGGGCGGCATGTTCCGGCCGCTCATCTCCGCCCCTCCTCTGCTATTGGACAGCTGCCGTGTGACGTCGCTGTGACGCCGCACAAACTGCCCCCTTAGAAAGGAGGCGGATCGCTGGCCAGAGCGACGTCGCAGGGAAGGTAAGTCCGTGTGACGGGTGTTATCGATGTTGTGCACCACGGGCAGCAATTTACCCGTAACGCACAACCGACGGGGGCGGGTACGCTCGCTAGTGATATCAGTACCGATATTGCAGCGTGTAAAGTGGCCTTCAGACTTTTGCTCAGCCCAGTGTGAGCCGCTTGCAGTGTATGAATGGCTCGCACTGAAGGTAACAACAGCGTGATCAGATGTAGTGTACACCAAACAAAAAAAATGAAAAAACCCCACCCACCTTCCCCTGAAAGTGATCTCTTTATGGCTGGCTGCATGTAGGCGGAGACCTGAACTGACTCCAATTGGGGTTCAGTTCAAATCCGGGCCCCAAACCGAACTTTATCTTAAGTCTGGCTGAACCTGCCAAATCGAACTTCCACGGGATTGCACATCTGTAGCGATGAGCGAAACCGAGGTTTGGTGTTAAGTATGAGCAGCCGGTGCTGCTCGTATCCGGACCCGCTGTATGGCTCGAGGGATCCTCCGGACCCGGGGGTCAGGCAGACACACCGAATGAAAAGGGGGACGTAGTTGTAGAGCCTTGACCGTATTCGGTTCGTGACGCCACCCACCGTGTGTGGTGAAGTGGGACACCACCGCTGCTGTTGTGGGATACCCGGGGGAGATGTAAAGGCAGCCGGATGTTAACCCCTCCGTGGGTAGGGATAGTTGCCCCGGGGCCCAGTGTCTCTGTGCAGGATCTGGCGATGGCAGGGGCCTGCGCGCCCGGATGTACCAGGGGATGTTTGGTTACTCACAAGTAAATTAATCACACGAGTCTTTTGGTAAACCAAGGTGCTGGTGGCCGGCCGCCGCAACCGGTTGTACTCTGGTCCCCCACCCGAGCTGGTGGTCGCCGCCTCTTCCTCTGCACTGGTTGTGGTTGTGTGTTTGGACATCCTGGTATGGAACACGGGGTCCGCTCCCGTCTTTCTGCGTGCCCGCTGACTCTGACCCGTGGGATCTATGGGCCCTGGCGGTCGCCCTATTCCTATCTGTGGGTGGTTGTCTGCTTGTGGGACTTTGGTTGGGACAGGACCTGTAATCCTGCCCCAATCGGTTGATTAGCTAGGCCATTGGTTTCGGTTCTGGCTTCAGGGTCCGAGTACCCTCTCTGTGCACGGTTTCCAGTCGGGTTTCCGTTGTCGGTACCGGCAGGCTCCAACCCTGTCCCGGTCCTCCTCGGATCTGCCGAGCCATCTTCCCGTTTCCTGATGACAAACACCACCATCTGCCACCTAGCTAAGGTATCAGGGCTCCTACCCTGGCACCGTTCAACTTGAACTTCTCCTCCGCTGGAGCTACACCTAGCTCTAGCCTCCACTCCTCGCAACTTGAACTACAACTTCAATCTGTCTGCTTTCCCGCCCCGGGCTGTCTAGACTCCTAGGTGGGCGTTCCCTAACCGCCTGGTCCCGCCCACTTGTGTGCCTGTCTTGCCCTGAGGGGGGTGACTAGGGTTTCATGTCGGCTGTATGTGACCTAGGTGAGGGAAGGTGTTATGCGGGGGCCTATTGTGTGACTACCTGGTTTTGCCAGGGCGTCACAGGTATTCGTAACCAAACACAGACTTTAAAAAAAAATAAAGTAAAGTTCGAAGATTTGGTGCTTTACGTATGCAAACCACGTGCATGAGCATCGCTGTGCTGGAGTACACTCAACCCACTATAATCCACTTGTAGTGTTTTATGGGCTCACACAGTGTGATCGGATGTAGTGTGCAAAAAATAAAAAAAATGAAAAACCCCACTCACATGCCCTATGTACTATGACTATGCGACAAGGGGAACATCTAATTTTCTGCAACAAAAACAAAAATCTCTGAGGTGTTCATTAACCAAACTCCTTGGTGCAAGCACATCATGGCTTCTAGTTTGTTAATGTTTCTGTACAAGCTGGATGATTATTACTAATCATACCAGGATTTACTGTATGTCTAAGACTGTTTTACAACTGGTGCTGGGCTTTATCCTGATGCTTTTTGATAGCAGGAGTAGCTTAGTCTACAATTTCATTTTTGGCATTAAATAACAATAAACTTAATGGACTTATTGGATCCGTCAGGAATGATTCATTTGGATCAATTGAAATGAAGCAGTTGGATGAGAACAGGTCTTAATTTGGACACAAAGTGGCTTATAGTTACAAGTGTAACATCTACACCTTATGAACCAAAGTATGGGGCACCTACAAAAATCCATAGGCAATAATACATAATTGACCCCCCTTGCAACTATAACAATGTTCTCATGGTTCTGATCCATGGTGCTCTGCTCTCCAGCAGAGCCAATGTTCTGTTTTGTATTTTACGCTGGATAGGTTGTTCCTGTCATCTGTTCCTGCGCTGGTGCTGGGAGAGACCTCCCTCCAGGCGCCTTGTTCTGGGTGATTGCTCTGCTTCATTAGGGAGCAACCTCATCTGGAACGCCGCCAGTCATAGTTCCTGCCTGCAGTAAGTGCTATGGCTCCCATATGTGCTTTGATTTTGTCATACTACCCCGGACCTGTTGTTACCCCTCTCCTCCCATGTCCCTGACTCTGATGTTGTTCCCCGGCTCATGACCTCCGGCTTGTACCCTGACGTCGACTCAGCTTTCCCCCTGTGTACCTTACATGATTCCTTGCTTCTGACCTCCAGCTTGTACTCGGACCTCGAATCCACTCAATCCCTGTGTTCCATACGTGACCTCCTGGCTCCTGACCTCCAGTTTGTTTGACTTCCCCATCACTAGTTGTATCTGGTGACACCTAGTGGTAGTTCGTCTCTTCTTGGGTGCTTTTTACAATATGGTAGAGTGTATGTGAGGGAATTTTTGTGCATTCATCCTCTGGTGTTGGATGAGAAAGCCTGGATTGCAATCTCCATACTAGTTCATCCCAAAGCTGTTTAGTGGAATTGAGGTCAGGGCTCTGTGGAGCAAGTCAAGTTCTTCCAGACTAAACTCAACCAACCATGGGTTTATGGATCTCCCTTTGTGTACTGGGACACAGTCATAAGGAGCAAAAAAGTGCATTCCCCAAACTGATCACTCAAAATTAGAAATAAATTGGATTCCAAAATGTCTTTGTATACTGTAACATTAACATATTTCTTCATTGAAACTAAATTCCCATGTAGATGAGTCAATAACCAATAAACAAGCATTTAGGAATGCTCATTTCTGATTATCAGCTTATCTACAAAGACAAACACTCACCTGATCAACAAGCAAAATGCTCATTCTTCAGATGTGGTGAATTGTAAGAACGCCTAAAAATCATTGTTATCTGCAGCACATTGTTCTATTTACACAGGCCATAAAATGACTGAATAAATGTGCCATAAGAAGCCTTGGCCAACCCCTAAAAAACAATCCAGTAGCACTACCCCTCTTCCACTTTATAGTTGGCACAATGCAGTCAGGCAGGTAACGGTTCTTCTGACGTCCATCACACCCAGCCTTGTCTATCAGCAGTCTGCCAGATAGAACATTGATTCATTTCTCCAGAGAACACATTTCCATTGCTCCAAAGTCCAAAGGTGACAATGTTACACACCTCCATCTAGTACTTCCCATTGTGCTTGGTGATGTAAAGATTGCACGCAGCTGCTCAGCTATGTAAACCCATGCCAGTGCAGTATTGAGTCAGCGGAGCATTCTCAGCACTCAGCATCTCTGTTCTTTTCCTGGTCTGAACATCATGGCTGAGTTGCTGTCAGTCCGTAATGCTTCAACATACGACTAACAGGTGATGGGGGAATGTTTAGGTTGGTAGAAATTTCACAAACTGTCTTGTTACAGTGGTGGCGTCCTATTACAGTACCATGGTTAATTTCCACAAGCTCTTTTAGTATGAGATTTTCTTTCAGAAATGTTTATATAGGCAGATTATATGGCTGGGTTTTATACACTTGTGGCAATGGGACTGAATGATAACCTAAATGTCACATGGAGTTTTGCTCAAACTTCGCCGACTGTCATGGCGGCATTGTTCAGATTGCAGATTGTGACACTCCGCCCAATGGTTTCTCTGGTGTCTAGGATCAACACAGGCAGACTCGGGCATTGACCTGCTGTGTGTTGATTCATACGCAGGCTAACAAGTGTTAATCTCTGCTAGTCTGCTTGCTCCTTTACTCCCATGTTGTGGGGAGGCCTATCACATCTGCTCCCCTCCTATTTATATTGTTGGAATCTTTCTACACATGCCAGCTATAGTTTATTCTGTGTTGGTCTGTAAGATGTGGTGCCCCAGATTCTCTCTGGTGAAAGTTTGGTTTAGTGGTGCTTTTTGCTTGGTGCCATTGTGGCGTGCACCCCAAATTTAGAAAAAAACAAAATGTAAAAAAAAAAATATGAGGTCCATCTTATAATCTGGTGGTGTCTTACCGGGGGGACGGCAGTGGTGGTGGAGCGGAGTCACAGGACAGGTTGGTACAGGCTTCAAAGAAATGGCACCCATAGTTGACGCATATGCAGATTGAGCTATCGGCTCAATGGTGAGCCGAGATCTCATCTGCACACGCGCCATCTCTGGACACCATATTCCTTTCTGGGAGATCAATGGGCTGGAGGCGGCACGTGCACAGATGAGATCTTGTACTAAGAATTCAATCTGTGCATGTGTCAACTCCAGGCACCATTATTTGAAGCCCGCACCGCGAACATTTTCAGGATGGCCCCTGCCTCCACGCCCACAGCAAGCATTAGCTTTGCCTGCAGCACAGCCTACAGCCTCCAGCATTGCCCTTGCCTCCTGTGGCCATTCTCCACTACCCCCCGATAAGCTACATTCGACTTATAAGATGCACCCCTGATTTGACTTCCAAATTTTTGGGAGGAAAAGTGTGTCTTATAAGCTCAAAAATATGGTGCGCTGGAAACGAAGCACTAACCCACACAATGTGACCCGGCAAAGCTGAAGAGCGACTACGTAGGCCAGAAGGAGCTGGAAACAAACAAGACAATGAGGTAAGTATTTGAATACACTCTCACTACATAACATAAATAGGTGGGAATAAGGAAAAAGTGACAGAAAAAAAACTGAAAAAAGCCATAGCCAAAAAGCAATATCCAAAATTAGGAAGAAGCTGCCCTAAAGAGGATATGTCACCTGATCAAAAGTGGCCAGTTTTTGCTCTTATTGTATTCCCCAAGCTCCTTTGACTATTTATTTTTGTCACCTTTAAATCTGCCATATGGTGTCATAGATATGGGCCATTCTATTTAGGGATAATTATTATATAATAAGGATTAGTCTAAATATTCTTCAGTAGACTCCTGAAGGTTAAGTAAAAGGACAAAAGTATGAAGCAAAGAATCTTTACAAGAGATGTAGACCTTAAAGTAGAAGGAAAATAAATCACTACAATGTTTACAGCCGTGCCTATGGTCAGAGAAGACTGGTTCATACACCTTGGTGGACACTGGAGAATGGCATCTTAGTGCTCTGTCCTTGGAAATCATTTAAATATAAATATGAATAGCTGTGACATAGCATGCACAGCCATGCATATTCTGTATTTAGCTTAACATCTGCTTTAAAAAAGAAGAGGATACAATTGTGGAGGCTGGCTGTGATGCTAGTCACTACTTACGGTTAGTATAGATGGAAGGGTAGTCAGAGGAGCCGAGTTAGGAAACAGGAGAACATGACAGGACACAGCGAGTAAGCAGAAACACAGTCAAGTCACAGGCCAAGGGTCAGAATTCTAGGAGAGTACATATTAGATTCAGAGAGCAGAGAGGGGTGTGGTCAGGTAACAGCCCGAGGTCAGAAGCCAGGAAGTAACAACAAGAACAGGGAGGCGGCAGAGAGGAGTCAAGAAACTTAGATCAGAACACAAGCACAAACATAAGCCAAGAGCACAACTGCAGAACCAGAAAGTACGACTGGCGCAGTTTTGGGACAGCATGTTCAGTAATAAAACAGAGCAATTACCAGGAAGGTAGAACACCTGAGTAAAAGCACCTCCTGGAACCTGCATGGATTCCTGTGCTGTCAAACAACCTGTCAGCTAGTGCTCAAAGAAACACAGCAGAGCATCTCCAAATGCAAGATGCTCTGCCCAAAGGAAACATATCACTGCCAGCTCTGTAGTTCAGGAATTTGCAACAAAGGCTTCTAATGGATCCTTTAACACACACAGCATATATTGAAGTATTTTAAAAGTGCATATTTTATAGCTGAATTTGTATGACAAATTTCATGACAGTATACAGTTAGGTCCAGAAATATTTGGACAGTGACACAATTTTTGCGAGTTGGGCTCTGCATGCCACCACATTGGATTTGAAATGAAACCTCTACAACAGAATTCAAGTGCAGATTGTAACGTTTAATTTGAAGGTTCGAACAAAAATATCTGATAGAAATTGTAGGAATTGTACACATTTCTTTACAAACACTCCACATTTTAGGAGGTCAAAAGTAATTGGACAAATAAACCAAACCCAAACAAAATATTTTTATTTTCAATATTTTGTTGCGAATCCTTTGGAGGCAATCACTGCCTTAAGTCTGGAACCCATGGACATCACCAAACGCTGGGTTTCCTCCTTCTTAATGCTTTGCCAGGCCTTTACAGCCGCAGCCTTCAGGTCTTGCATGTTTGTGGGTCTTTCCGTCTTAAGTCTGGATTTGAGCAAGTGAAATGCATGCTCAATTGGGTTAAGATCTGGTGATTGACTTGGCCATTGCAGAATGTTCCACTTTTTTGCACTCATGAACTCCTGGGTAGCTTTGGCTGTATGCTTGGGGTCATTGTCCATCTGTACTATGAAGCGCCGTCCGATCAACTTTGCGGCATTTGGCTGAATCTGGGCTGAAAGTATATCCCGGTACACTTCAGAATTCATCCGGCTACTCTTGTCTGCTGTTATGTCATCAATAAACACAAGTGACCCAGTGCCATTGAAAGCCATGCATGCCCATGCCATCACGTTGCCTCCACCATGTTTTACAGAGGATGTGGTGTGCCTTGGATCATGTGCCGTTCCCTTTCTTCTCCAAACTTTTTTCTTCCCATCATTCTGGTACAGGTTGATCTTTGTCTCATCTGTCCATAGAATACTTTTCCAGAACTGAGCTGGCTTCATGAGGTGTTTTTCAGCAAATTTAACTCTGGCCTGTCTATTTTTGGAATTGATGAATGGTTTGCATCTAGATGTGAACCCTTTGTATTTACTTTCATGGAGTCTTCTCTTTACTGTTGACTTAGAGACAGATACACCTACTTCACTGAGAGTGTTCTGGACTTCAGTTGATGTTGTGAACGGGTTCTTCTTCACCAAAGAAAGTATGCGGCGATCATCCACCACTGTTGTCATCCGTGGACGCCCAGGCCTTTTTGAGTTCCCAAGCTCACCAGTCAATTCCTTTTTTCTCAGAATGTACCCGACTGTTGATTTTGCTACTCCAAGCATGTCTGCTATCTCTCTGATGGATTTTTTCTTTTTTTTCAGCCTCAGGATGTTCTGCTTCACCTCAATTGAGAGTTCCTTAGACCGCATGTTGTCTGGTCACAGCAACAGCTTCCAAATGCAAAACCACACACCTGTAATCAACCCCAGACCTTTTAGCTACTTCATTGATTACAGGTAAACGAGCGAGACGCCTTCAGAGTTAATTGCAGCCCTTAGAGTCCCTTGTCCAATTACTTTTGGTCCCTTTAAAAAGAGGAGGCTATGCATTACAGAGCTATGATTCCTAAACCCTTTCTCCGATTTGGATGTGAAAACTCTCATATTGCAGCTGGGAGTGTGCACTTTCAGCCCATATTATATATATAATTGTATTTCTGAACATGTTTTTGTAAACAGCTAAAATAACAAAACTTGTGTCACTGTCCAAATATTTCTGGACCTAACTGTAGTTACTCATATGCATAAGTAACGAAATAAAACAGATGGACGATCTTCGCATGCTTTCACAAAAAAGGAGTAATAGCTATAGTATGTATCTAACATAGGTTTTTTGCATTTATGGCAAGTGGAGGCAAGGATATTTTTTTGTTCTAAAAAATATATATTGTCAAAAAATACAGACTTGTCAATGTTTTTGTATTCTTACCATAATAGTCCAATTTATTTTGACATATCAATCAATAAATACAGTACTAGTCATAGTCAGATTTTTTTTTTTGTTGTATATATTCTTTATTTAGGATATTTCTTAATGATACAGAAATAAGATAACATGAAGTTAACAATCATAAACATGTGTTTTACAAAGAAATGTTGGGGTGGGAGGGGGAACAATGAAGGAAAGGTCCAATCACGGGGATGGAGAGGGTAGAAGGAAAAAGAGGAAGAGGCAAGGAGAGGTTCCTGCCCGTCTGTTGAAACTTGTGTCTTGTTGTAGTTGTTTGTATTTTTGAGTATGTAAAAGGATTGTTGAAACTGAAATGTCTCTCGCCCTGATGAAGCCGCTGCGGCGGCGACACGCGTCGGCCACCCTCCTCTGAGCGGCATTATTGATCCTCCGTTCCACACACCATTGTGTGATCTATTGACCCCTGGCCTCTTTTGGTGACTATTTTCTGCATTTCAACTAGTGTCTTGTACCAGGGCTGCGGCCCCCTGTTCACCTTGGCTCCGCTGTCAAGGCATGCCGGCATGACTTCAGCCTGTATTTATTTATAGGAGCATCCAGTGTTGTCTAGGTTGTATCCTATAACCCATACTATACTTATGACCATATATTTTTATTCTCTTGGACTTCATAGGCCTACATATAACTGTTACTGCTGGTATGATTTTGCTATAGGTATGACTCTTTGTACTATCTCTGCAGCTACATGTTCTAGTCTCTGCATTTAGCAGCCCATTGGTAACTACCCTTTGTCATACTTTGTACTGTAGATACCACCATATGCTCCCCCATCAGGACATATTGGCATTGTTCAAGACTCTCCTGCAGGGGGTCTAACGTCATAGGGTTTTTTCTTATTTTCGTGGTCTATTTGTACGGTCATTTCCTTCTGGCCTATCCATTTGGGATACGTGTACCTATATGCACTGGCCCTGTCCAGGTCATATTGGCTAGGGTACTAACCTGACCACTACTGATATTCATGTATTTTATGGTATTTGCATGTACTGTTCTACACACCTGTTGGCATATAGACACATGTATTTGTAGCACCGCCTATACCTATACACGGTAGCATCTGTTATTGCTACTTTCTTGGTGGTATAATAGATCATATGCATTATACATGGATATTTGATATCTGATATTTGACATTGCACTTTTTGTGATCTCCTTTTAGTCGCCTATATATGCTTATCTTTCAACACTGTATTTTTCAGTCGTATCTATTATTGTTAGATTGAGGCCCGGGTCCCGCTCAGTGGGTGTACTTGTTTTTTGCATGTATTTTTTAATTGTTTTTAACCCCTTCAGCCCCCGGGCACTTTCCGTTTTTGCGTTTTTGTTTTTTGCTCCTTTTCTTCCGAGAGCCGTAACGTTTTTATTATTCCGTCAATCTTGCCATATGAGGGCTTGTTTTTTGCGGGACGAGTTGTACTTTTAAATGAAACCATAGGTTTTACCATATATTGTACTGGAAAACAGCAAAAAAATTCCAAGTGTGGAAAAACTGCAAAAAGAGTGTGATCGCACAATAGTTTTTGGGATGTTTTATTCACCGTGTTCACTATATGATAAAACTGATGTATCTATGTGATGCCTCAGGTCGGTGCGAGTTTGTAGACACCAAACATGTATAGGTTTACTTGTATCTAAGGGGTTAAAAAAAATTCACAAGTTTGTCCAATAAAAGTGGCGCACGTTTTGCGCCATTTTCCGAAACACGTAGCGTTCTTATTTTTTGGGATCTATGGCTCAGTGATGGCTTATTTTTTGCGTCTCGAGCTGACGTTTAAAATGGTACCATTTTTTTACGCAGATGCTACGTTTTGATCGCCTGTTATTGCATTTTGCGTAAAACTTGCGGCGACCAAAAAACGTAATTTTGGCGTTTGGAATTTTTTTGCCACTACGCCGTTTACCAATCAGATAAATTGATTTTATATTTTGATAGATCGGGCATTTCTGAACGCGGCGATACCAAATATGTGTATATTTATTTTTTTTTAACCCTTTAATTTTCAATGGGGGGAAAGGTGGGTGATTTGAACTTTTTAGGTTTTTTGTTTTTTTTTTATTTTTTAAAACTTTTTTTTTTACTTTTTTTTATATTTTACTAGTCCCCCTAGGGGGCTATAGCGATCAGCAATCCGATCGCTATTGTCTATCTGCTGATCACAGCAATACAGCTGTAAACAGCAGATTCACTCACTTTGTTTTTCCCTCTGCTCTCGGCCGAGGGAAAACGAAAGTGAAAGATCATAGCAGCAGGCATCATCACATGACCCTGTGCTACGATGGCAACCACCGATAGTCACGTGATAACACACGTGACTTCCGGTGGGGGCGGCGGTAAGTAAGAAACATGGCCGCGCGCATTTAAATCTTGCTGCCAGACTTTGGCAGCAAGATTTAAGGGGTTAATGGCCGCGGGTGGAAGCGATTCCACCCGCGGCTAGCAGGCACACATGTCAGCTGTTGAAAACAGCTGATATGTGTGCCGATCCACGCCGCCTGCCCGCGGCAGGGGGCGGGGCTTAACGGGACACGATCCTGGACGGATAGATCCGTCCAAGGTCGTGAAGGGGTTAACATGTCTTTTCCAGTGCATTAATAAAGGTGTCTTTCTTATATATTATTATTGGTGTGCCCCTGGTTGTTCTTGCGGAATCTTGTTCTTCTTATTTACCGCTTGACACTTAAATGACCATGAACAGTATGATATTTACGTATATATGCATATATATATATATATATGTATACTAGAAGGTGGCCCGATTCTACGCATCGGGTATTCTAGAATTTACGTATTGTGTAGTTCATGTATGATTTTTGTTATATATATATAGATGTTGTTGTGTGTAGTTACCAAGTGTTTGTGTAGGGCGCTGTACATGTTCTGGGTGTGGCGGGGGGTGAGAGCGGTGTTGTATGTGTGTTGCGTGTGTTGCGTTGTTTGTGGAGCGCTGTGTGTCTGTAGTGTTGTGTGTGTGTTGTGCGGTTTGTGTGTGTGTGGTGTGTTTTGGGGGGAGGTATGTTTTGAGCAATGTGTGTGTTGTGCGGTATGTGCGTATATTTGTGTGTGCTGCGGTGTTTGTGTGTTGGGTGTTGTGTGTGTGCAGCGTTGTCTGTGTGTGTGGGTGTCTGTGTAGGGCGTTGTTTGTGCTGCGCACTCCCAAACGTGCTCCATCCGCCATACTGCGCACTTCCCATCGTGCTGCATCCCCCATGCTGCGCACTCCCAAACGTGCTCCATCCGCCATGCTGCGCACTCCCCATCGTGCTCTATCCGCCATGCTGCACACTCCCAAACGTGCTCCATCCGCCATGCTGCGCACTCCCAAACGTGCTCCATCCGCCATGCTGCGCACCCCCCATCATGCTCCATCCGCCATGCTGCGCACTCCCAAACGTGCTCCACCCGCCATGCTGCGCACTCCCAAACGTGCTCCTTCCGCCATGCTGCGCACTCCCAAACGTGCTCCATCCGCCATGCTGCGCACTCCCAAATGTGGTCCATCCGTCATGCTGCACACTCCCAAACGTGCTCCATCCGCCATGCTGCGCACTCCCAAACGTGCTCCATCCGCCATACTGCGCACTCCTAAACGTGCTCCATCCGCCATACTGCGCACTCCCCATCGTGCACCATCCGGCATGCTGCGCATTCCCAAACGTGCTCCATCCGCCATGCTGCGCACTCCCAAACGTGCTCCATCCGTCATGCTGCGCACTCCCAAACGTTCTCCATCCGCCATGCTGCGCACTCCCAAACGTGGTCCATCCGCCATGCTGCGCACTCCCAAACGTGGTCCATCCGCCATGCTGCGCACTCCCAAACGTGGTCCATCCGCCATGCTGCGCACTCCCAAACGTGGTCCATCCGCCATGCTGCGCACTCCCAAACGTGCTCCATCCGCCATGCTGCGCACTCCCAAACGTGCTCCATCCGCCGTGCTGCGCACTCCCAAACGTGCTCCATCCGCCATGCTGCTCACTCCCAAACGTGGTCCATCCGCCATGCTGCGCACTGCCAAACGTGCTCCATCCTCCATGCTGCGCACTCCCAAACGTGGTCCATCCGCCATGCTGCGCACTCCCAAACGTGCTCCATCCCCCATGCTGTGCACTCCCCATCGTGCTCCATCCCCCATGCTGCGCACCCCCCATCGTGCTCCATTCCCCATGCTGCACCAGCATCAGCCTCTCTGCCCGCAGCATCAGCCTCTCTGCCCGCAGCATCAGCCTCTCTCCTTCTAGCCTCCCCCAGCATCAGCCTCTCTCCTTCTAGCCTCCCCCAGCATCAGCCTCTCTCCTTCCAGCCTCCTTCAGCATCAGCCTCCCTCTCCCAGCCTTCCCCAGGTACAGCCTCTCTCCTCCCAGCCTCCGTCCTCCCAGCCTTCCCCAGCATCAGCCTCCCCCAGCATCAGCCTCTCTCCTTCCAGCCTCTCCCAGCATCACCCTCTCTCCTTCCAGCCTCCCCCAGCATCAGCCTCCCTCTCCCAGCCTTCCCCAGGATCAGCCTCTCTCCTCCCAGCCTCCGTCCTCCCAGCCTTCCCCAGCATCAGCTTTCCCCTCCCAGCCTCCCTCAGCATCAGCCTTCCCCAGCATCAGCCTCTCTCCTCCCAGCCTCAGCCTCTCTCCTTCCAGCCTTCCCCAGCATCAGCCTCTCTCCTCCCAGCCTCAGCCTCTCTCCTTCCAGCCTCCCTCAGCATCAGCCTCCCCTTCCCAGCCTTCCCCAGGATCAGCCTCTCTCCTCCCAGCCTCCTTCAGCATTAGCCTTCCCCTCCCAGTCTCCCCCAGCATCAGCCTCCCCCTCCCAGCCTTCCCCAAGATCAGCCTCTCTACTCCCAGCCTCCTCCAGCACGCCGTGCTCCTCTGCCGACACTCACCCACACCCGATCGCATACACTCACACACACAACCGATCGCATACACTCACCCACACCCGATCGCATACACTCACACACACCCGATCGCATACACTCACACACACCCGATCGCATACACTCACACACACCCGATCGCATACACTCACACACACAACCGATCGCATACACTCACAGACACCCGATCGCATACACTCACACACACCCGATCGCATACACTCACACACACAGACACTGACGAAATCGCACATACGCGCTGATACTCACAACATCCGGAGATATCACATGCTTCTGGCCATGTGATCCTCCGTCAGGTCCTGGAAGCTCACAGCACAGTATCGAGGCCGAGAAGCAAGCAATATCCCAGGATGTTGTGAGTATGTGGATGCGATGTGATGTGTGTGTGAGGGTGAGTGTGATCTGATGTGTGTATGTGTGTGTGTGTGTGCTGTTATGTGTCTGTATTTTCCGCCGCTGCAGGACCTTGATGTGTGGATGCGATGTGATGTGTGTGTGAGGTGTGTGTGAGAGTGAGTGGGAGCCGGTGTACACTGGTAACTATGATACACATCGGGTAACTAAGGGACCTTAGTTACCCGATGTGTATAATGGTTACCAGCTTTCACGGCCTCCGTCAAGATCCCAGCATCGCAAGGTTATGTCTGGCGCTGCTGGGATCCTGACGGAGCCGGTGTAGAAGCAAGCGATATCCCAGGATGTTGTGATGTGTGAGGTGTGTGTGAGGTGTGTGTGAGAGTGAGTGTGATGTGTGTGTGTACTCACCTGGGAATCGGAGCTCCGTGTCAGTTGGGCCAGAGCGAGCGTGCATTGCGTGAGGGGGGCGGGGCCTGCAGAGAGCCGGGGCGAGAGGCCAATCCGTGTGGGGGGGCGGGGCCATGGCGAGCCCAGCAGCCAATCAGCTTTGTGTCACCGTAAGGACACAATGTCACCGGAAGGACACAATTGTGAAGCATGACAGACAGACAGACAGACAGACAGAATAAGGCAATTATATATATAGATGTACATAGAAATTTTGACACACCTATTAATGCAATGGTTTTCCTTGTTCACATTAGAATTTGCATATTGTAGATAAACAAACAAGAATATGTTTTAAACATTAGAATCATCAAAGTCCCTGTTTTATTTTATTACATACCCTTGACATTCTCTAAAGCAGCTTCATCAGGTAGTCACCAGGATTGGCTTTCAATGAACAAGTAAGACTTGTCAAGAGTTCGTTAGTGGAATCACCAACGTACAGAAAGTGCTTGTGATAATCAGATGTATTTCGCAGTAGCAGTGTTGGTACACAGTTCCATACAATGATGAGCCTTCTTACACAGCTGTAGGATAGAATATAGCAAGAACCACTCAAGTAAGTAAAGAGAAATGACAGTCCATCATTACTTTAAAACAAGAAAGTCAGTCAATCTGGAAAAAATTCTAGTACCTTGAAGGTATACTGAAATGAAGTTATAAGTTATAAAAACCATCAATCATTATCATGACACTGGCTTTCATAAGGCCAACCGAAGGAAAAATAAAGTCCAAGAATTACTTCTGCTGCAGAGGATAAGTTCATCAGAGTTATCAGCCTCAGATACTGCTTATTGATAGTACGTCAGATAAAAGCCTTCAAAAATTATGCACTTTCATTAATTAACAGACACATTTCAACATCAACTGTCCAGAGGAGACTGGAAGAAGCTGGCCTTTATGGTACCATTACTGAAAAGAAGACACTACTGAGGACTAAAAGCAAGAAGAGACTTGTTTGGGCCAAACAACACAAAAAACAAGGACTGAATATTACTTAAATGTAAATCTGTGGTCTGATGAGTCAAAATTTGATATGTTTGGTACAGCCATGTCTGTGAGATACAAGATAATGTAAGAGAATGGTGCTCATCTTGAAACATAGAGGATGAGATGTGATGGGGAGCAGGTGCTTTGCTGTTGACAATGTTGGCAATTTATTCCAAATTCAAGGCACACTTACTCAGCATGACTACTACAGCATTCTGCAACAACATGCCATACCATCTGGTTTGCATTTAGTCGGACGATCATTTGTGTTGCCCCAGAGCAATAATCTCCAGGCTATGTAAGGCCTATGAAACTAAGAATGAGAGGAATGGGATGCATCCCCAAATGGCATGGCCTCCACAATCATCTGATCTCAGGCCAATTGGGATGGTTTGGGAAGAGTTGGACTGTAGGGCAAAGGCAAAAAGAGCCAAGTGCTCAGTATTTTTGGAAACTCAACAAAACTATTGGAAAACCAATGCAAGTGATGACCTAATGAAGGTGCTTGAGAGATTGTGAAAGGGTTGTAAAGCTGTCATCACTGTAAAAATAAGGGATTTTCAGGAATCTAAGGTTCAATACATATTCTAGTTTGTTTCACAAGTAACTTAACTCCGTGTTTCCTTTTTGGTGTCTTTTGCAGTTATGCTGCTTCCGTCTGAATTTACAATGTACACATTCCAATAACCAAAACCATTGCATGAACAAGGATATCCAAACCTTTGACTGGTCCTATGTTACATTTTATACGTTTATTTAGCACATTGAGAAGAGGAGACCCCACAAATGAGTTTCCCTTTTTTATGTATTTTATGTCTATGCCTGTAGAGAGTGGCCATGAAATACAACTTTACACAATTCTCCATGGGAAGACTTTATACATATTTAAACTAACTTTTTGAAGACAATAGTTGAAAGATGTTATGGATATTTTTCAAACATCTCTACATGTACCTAATATGAAATGCTATGTAATAAGGTAACATTATTTCTGTTGAAGTTTTACCTCCACAAATGTGCAAAACATTGTAAAGGATGGTATTGTTTCATGAATGAGATAATGATACTTTCAATAATATACTATATATACAAATTAAAAACAAGAGATATTAGGCCAGACCCATGCTTCATCCAACTACATCTCTATGTGCAAGTGTTTTAGACTCCATAATTTGTTATAATTAACTTATTCATATTCTAGGCAGTATTTAAAAGTCTAAATTCTCCTGACAATATGTGACCAGAGTTGACAATCGACAATCTATTAAATTGCCTGAGGATCACGACAGTTAATAACTAACCAACACTCCCTCTTCACGAACTCTCATAATAATATTGGTCAATGATCTGCAATATTCTTTAAAAAAAAAGAAGTGATTTGGGTACAAATATGGCAGGATGGCCACATAATCTTTTGTGATATCCAGAAGATTTCAGGGTCTCAAAATATGTAGTGGTCTTAATAATACACTTAAGTTTAAAATGGAAACAGCATAGCTGATTTATAGAGCAATTGGAACATAGAAGAAGAAACATATTGTTTTATTTTTCTTTACCTTCCAGGAATTATTGAGATATGCAACTTGCTGTAATGTAGTGTTTCGTGTGCATATTAACTATCGATCACACAACGGCATTACATTTATCAATAACTTCCGAATGTCAAAGGGGTTATCCCATCATTACAAATCACATTCAGTGTAAAGATCATAAAAATGAATAATATTTGCAATTTACATTTAATTAAAAAAACAATTCTGTAAAGAGTTAAAGGCCCTCATATACTTTGGGTTAACGGAAACTGATGTAACCCACCAATATCAACGGGATCAGCTGTCAGCCTAATGTATTGTCCTGGCTGTTTCTCTGCAGAATGAGACTAGTTACAGATTCAAGACTTGACAGTCATTTTTCTTGAATCTCAATATTAAACGTGTTTTGCTTTCCTTTCGCAGTTTTAGGGTTAATGCCAATATTCCTTGCCAGCAAACAGGCTAATTACTAGCTCAGGTGTTTCCGGTTTGGGACCACTCCCAGTCCCTTTATATACCCTCTGATACCAGCAGAGGGTGCCAGTTATTTTCTTTACCTTTTGGATGCTGGTCTCCAAGGTGGAAGTGTACCGCACCCGTGGAAGCAGCCGAGCCGCTCAGATCCGGGTTCGCTGTGGCTCGAGGGTCTCCAGACACAGGGGTCGTGCTGCCACTCAAATGAAAGGGGGTATTTACAGGGGAGTTGATGTATATTACGTGACGCCACCCGTGGTGCACGGTAATTTGAGGAGTACCACCGCTGCCGTTGGGAGTACCTGGGGTGATGAAGTGGGGCAGCAAGGTGTTGTAACCCTCCACCGGTAGGGCGATGCCCCGGGACTCGGTGAGGGGGGTGCCGTGGGGATGCAGGGGTCACTCTCATACTCACTTAGTTCATAAGCAGACACTGACAACTGGTTAAACCAAGTCTCTGAACACCATGCCGCTGAGGGGAGCTTGTCCGGGTCCCGTCCCCAATGGTGCTGCCTGGTGATCCGTGACCTGCCTCCTGGCACTTAGTTTGACTTCAACTTGATGACCTAGTAGCATGGAACTATCCGGGCCCCCGCTCCCTACTATGGCTAAGTATGGAAGCTTGCTCTCAGGTCTCACACTTGGGATTTTCTGGACCATTTTAGATTGGAAAGTCCTATCCCCCTCGTTGTGCTAATGCCCCGATTCTGGAGTGGGTGGGAACAGATCATAAAGGCTCCAATCTCCTCAGGTAAATTGTCAGGTTGCCTGAAGGTACTCCTCGACCTAGGGTCCATGTACCCCGTCGTGCTGTCGGTCCCGGACCGGTGATGGTGCTAGGCTGCCGGCTGTCCTCCTCGACAGGTCTGAGCACCTCGCCACAATCCCCTGCAACCGAAGGTCCGACTCCTCTAGGCCCAGGCAACCGTCTGCAACCTAGACATTTCCTTCAGGAGTCACTACTTCCGACTTCCTCTGAGCTCCTCACAGCTCAGTAACTCGCTCTACACTCACTACACTCCTCATCTCCCCTCCCTGACCCCCCAAGTGGGCGACTCTATTCCACTCAAGCCGTCCACTGGTGTGTCTGGTGGGTGTGGTGCAGGGAGTATCTAGGATTTGATTTGCTGTTGGAGGCAGCACCATTTAGTTAGGGACCCAGAACCAAGAGGGAGGCGGAAAACTGCACGGAAGGGCAGCTTGTGCAGTACCCTGTGACGACCTGATAGTCCAGGGGCGTCACAGAAGGAGCTGCTGAAACTCTCTGCTGAAATTGCTGTGGTGGCTGTAGTCTTGGTGCTGACTGCAGCAGTCTGTTGTTGTGTCCCCCTCGTCTGTCTTCCTTTCCTGGTGTGTTGTTTCAGTGCAGCGGTGGGACTAGCGTCCTTCACCTGCCCACTTTCTAGCCAGGACTATTGTAGGGTCTTTTTAGGGCTTCAGGTTCCTGCTCGGCAACAGGTAAGGAACCTGTATAGGGAGTGCCTAGTAGTGCAGGGTACAGTGGCAGGTAAGTGGAGGAGGTGTCCATCTTCTCTCTCACTAGCTCTAGGGCCCACCTTTTTTAAAGTATTCCCGGTACCCCTTGTTTGTCATAGTGTATCCCTTGTTGTTGTGTGTTTTGGCTCATGCCAGACTTTCCCTTAGTTTGCGTTATGACATGTATATGGAGGCCTTGTAACTCTTTCCCATCACATGATGTTGGGGGAAAGCAAGATTTCCCGGCATATCTAATTTTGGATAACCAATCCTTTTGTTCTCCCCAGTATCACAGCTGCCAAAGGGATGGGAGTGAGAACTGTAGGACAACAGCCATCTTTTGTGTATGGGGGGGCTTTGAGTTTACTTACATAGTAGGTAGGACACCACCTTCTGTTTAAAGCATACATCAGTGTTTTTTGCCTAGTGACTCACTGTAGTACAATCGCAGAAAGACTGACATTTTTGCAAGACACGTTTGATTTGCCTTATCATCAGCATATCCATGATTGAAGCAATTACCGTTTGGAATAAAATATATATCCAAATGTATCAAAATGAGGTATCTTCATATTCTCTGATCTGAATGATTGTTCTCAGGGAAAGTAAAAGGAAAATCATTATGTCTTTGGTCAGCTGATCGCAGTATACACTGTGTGCACAGCATGGCATGGCTGCAGATATCTGCAGAAGAACATGGACTGGGAACAACAGTTTAGGAGTTAATTGAGTGTTAAAGCTCACGTTTTAATTCAAAACTCATGTTATGACGCACTTGAAATAAATTAAAGTAAATTAATAATTTTCCTGTGGCAAGTCACTGTCATAATATTTCATTAATTTTCTGAGTAAAGAAAATTTATGAGAGCATTTGAAATCAAGACCAAACCATAGGTAATGATTTCATTCATAAATTAGTCATATTCTGTATCTTCATTTTTGCAATTTATGCTCAGTGGCAACTTTAACCCCTTCATTACATATGACACCCCCATACGTCATGGTTGGGAAGGGATTCCTAATCTATGATGTATATGGGTACATCATGGCAACTGATGCTGGAATCTTGGCCAATCTTAAAGTTGAGGCCTTGCTCTCACAGCCAGGAGCGGTGGCTGCACCACCTTGGGCTGTTTAATCCTCTAAATGCCTCCTATATCAATCACAAAATTTAGGAGGCTGGGAGAGGGAACTCCCTATCCCTTTTGATCAGCACCCTCGCAACGTCATCTCAAGATCCCAATAGTTGTCATGGCAACCTGAGGTTGTTATCACAACCTCCGGGTCAACCAGCTACAGCAAGCCTATTAAGCCCGCTTTACACTCTGCAATTTTGCATACGATCTTGTATGCGATTTGCAACGCCCCCATCGTATGTGAGGCACGTTCAATTTGTTGAATGTGCCGCACATACGAGTAACCCCCCATCACACGTACTTACCCGTCCATACAACCTCGCTGTGGGCAGCAAACGTCCACTTCCTGGAGTGGGAGGGACGTTCGGCGTCACAGCGACATCACACAGCAGCCGGCCAATAGAAGCGGAGGGGCGGAGCTGAGCGGGACGTAAACATCCCGCCCACCTCCTTCCTTCCGCATTGTGGGCCGGGAGCCGCAGGACGCAGGTAAGATCTGTTCATCGTTCCTGGGGTGTCACACACTGCGATGTGCGCTACCCCGGGTACGATGAACAATCTGACGTGCAATTCTAGAGACAGGTACGATGTGTATGCGATGATCTTTTAAACGTTCAAACGCAATCGCACGTACCTGTCACACACTGCAATGTACTTACGATGCTGGATGTGCGTCACTTATGACATGACCCCGCCAACACATTGTAAGATACATTGCAGGGTGTAAAGCGGGCTTTAGACCATGCCAAGATCATGGTCTTAGAATCTTTTGTCACTGCCTCACTGACAGGTGTAATGTATTGCAGTGCAGGTGCATGGTAGGCAATGCATTATATCGGAGCAATCGGAGTAGTGAAAGTTAAAGTCCTATAGAGGGACTAAATAAAAAAAAAGTATAAAATTGGAAAAATATTTTAAAAAAAATCACAAAATAAAGAAAGAAATTATACCAATAAATCCGTATTTTTATCTAAAAACAAAAATAAACAAAAAAGTAAACATATTTTGTCCTGCAAAAAACAAGTAACCAAAAGGTCCATCAGCAGAAAAAATAATAAAAAAAACTTTTAGCACTCAGACTATAGCAATGCAAAAACAATATTTTTTAAAAAAAAAAATAGTATATATATATATATATATATATATATATATATATATATATATATATATATATACAGTTAGGTCCAGAAATATTTGGACAGTGACACAATTTTCGCGAGTTGGGCTCTGCATGCCACCACATTGGATTTGAAATGAAATCTCTACAACAGAATTCAAGTGCAGATTGTAACGTTTAATTTGAAGGTTTGAACAAAAATATCTGATAGAAATTGTAGGAATTGTACACATTTCTTTACAAACACTCCACATTTTAGGAGGTCAAAAGTAATTGGACAAATAAACCAAACCCAAACAAAATAATTTTATTTTCAATATTTTGTTGCGAATCCTTTGGAGGCAATCACTGCCTTAAGTCTGGAACCCATGGACATCACCAAACGCTGGGTTTCCTCCTTCTTAATGCTTTGCCAGGCCTTTACAGCCGCAGCCTTCAGGTCTTGCTTGTTTGTGGGTCTTTCCGTCTTAAGTCTGGATTTGAGCAAGTGAAATGTATGCTCAATTGGGTTAAGATCTGGTGATTGACTTGGCCATTGCAGAATGTTCCACTTTTTTGCACTCATGAACTCCTGGGTAGCTTTGGCTGTATGCTTGGGGTCATTGTCCATCTGTACTATGAAGCGCCGTCCAATCAACTTTGCGGCATTTGGCTGAATCTGGGCTGAAAGTATATCCCGGTACACTTCAGAATTCATCCGGCTACTCTTGTCTGCTGTTATGTCATCAATAAACACAAGTGACCCAGTGCCATTGAAAGCCATGCATGCCCATGCCATCACGTTGCCTCCACCATGTTTTACAGAGGATGTGGTGTGCCTTGGATCATGTGCCGTTCCCTTTCTTCTCCAAACTTTTTTCTTCCCATCATTCTGGTACAGGTTGATCTTTGTCTCCTCTGTCCATAGAATACTTTTCCAGAACTGAGCTGGCTTCATGAGGTGTTTTTCAGCAAATTTAACTCTGGCCTGTCTATTTTTGGAATTGATGAATGGTTTGCATCTAGATATGAACCCTTTGTATTTACTTTCATGGAGTCTTCTCTTTACTGTTGACTTAGAGACAGATACACCTACTTCACTGAGAGTGTTCTGGACTTCAGTTGATGTTGTGAACGGGTTCTTCTTCACCAAAGAAAGTATGCGGCGATTATCCACCACTGTTGTCATCCGTGGACGCCCAGGCCTTTTTGAGTTCCCAAGCTCACCAGTCAATTCCTTTTTTCTCAGAATGTACCCGACTGTTGATTTTGCTACTCCAAGCATGTCTGCTATCTCTCTGATGGATTTTTTCTTTTTTTTCAGCCTCAGGATGTTCTGCTTCACCTCAATTGAGAGTTCCTTAGACCGCATGTTGTCTGGTCACAGCAACAGCTTCCAAATGCAAAACCACACACCTGTAATCAACCCCAGACCTTTTAACTACTTCATTGATTACAGGTTAACGAGGGAGACGCCTTCAGAGTTAATTGCAGCCCTTAGAGTCCCTTGTCCAATTACTTTTGGTCCCTTTAAAAAGAGGAGGCTATGCATTACAGAGCTATGATTCCTAAACCCTTTCTCCGATTTGGATGTGAAAACTCTCATATTGCAGCTGGGAGTGTGCACTTTCAGCCCATATTATATATATAATTGTATTTCTGAACATGTTTTTGTAAACAGCTAAAATAACAAAACTTGTGTCACTGTCCAAATATTTCTGGACCTAACTGTATATATATATATATATTTATTTACTGGCAAAATCTTCAGGCCCACTTGAAAGTCCACCAAGGCTCCACTCCAGCTCCGCCTTATCCCACAAACCTTCCAGTCTCACCGCCACGAGTAGAGATATACACACACACACACATATCTATATACACACACACACACACACACACACCAACAGTGACACGGCCAAAAATGTTAGCACCCTTGAAGTTTTTCCAGAAAATGAAGTGTACCCTGTACACTGCTCCTGTCAATAATACACCCTCTACACCACTCCTCTCCATTATATTTCTCCCACACTGCCCCTATGTATAATACCTCAAATATAATATGGTATACAGTATATGTCCCCTTCCTGGGCCACTCCTGGTATATATGTCCCCATCCTTGTTTATTTGTCCCTTTCCTGGTATATATGTTCCCTTCCTGGGCCACTCCTGGTATATTTGTCCCCATTCTGGTTTATTTGTCCCTTTCCAGGTATATATGTTCCCTTCCTGGGAGACTCCTGGTATATATGTCCCCATCCTTTCCCCCCTCTTGGCACCTTCTGGTATATATGTCCCCATCCTGGTTTCTGTCCGCCTTCCTGGTATATATGTCCTCCTTCTAGTATATATGTCCACATCCTGGACCCCTCCTAGCATATTTGTCTGCTGCAGAAAAAGAATTAAAAACATTTTACTCACCCTCCCTGGCTTCCACATCGCACGGTGGGGTCTCTGAGTGGCGATGCATTTCAGCTGGATGTGCACCCTCTAACGTACATCCAGATAAAGCAGGGCAGGGGCTTTGGGGTCAGTAAGCCCCCAGCACCCCCGGCTCCAGTCTTTAGCTCACTGAGCGTTTACCTGTCCCTGCCAGCTGTCGCATCCTTGCCACCTCCACGGCTCTGTTACTGCAATAGTGTGATGGGGTTGCAGAGTAATGACTTCATCATGCTGCTGTACGCTGGGCTGAGGGATGATGTGCCAGTGCTCTGCTCCACTGACCCTGCGTCCAGTCCAGGCACATGGCTAATTTGTATGCGTCACCCCTTGACATGCAATTTAGCCAGGTTTAGTGCTGAACAGCCAGCCCCCTCTGCTGTGGCTGTGACTGGGGCCCAGTTAAGGGGTGGAACCCGGCTGCCCCGGGGCTTAAGGCTGCTTTACACCAGACAATCTATCGTGCGATAGATCGTCGGGGTCACGTTTTTTGTGACGCACATCCGGCATCGCTGGCGATGCCGGCCTGTGTGACACCTCCTAGCGACGCAGTATCGCTCACAAATCGTGAATCGTGTACTGCTCGTTAGGTTCCATAATATCGTTTAATTTAGTAGTTCATCGTTTCCGGGGTAGCACACGCCGCTCCGTGTGACACCCCGGGAACAATGAACAGCATCTCACCTGCGTCATGCGGCCACCGCCGGCTATGTGAAGGAAGGAGGTGGGCGGGATATTTACGTCCCGCTCATCTCCGCCCCTCCGCTTCCATTGGCCGGCGGCCTTGTGACGTCGCTGTGACGCCGAACGTCCCTCCCACTCCAGGAAGTGGACGTTCGCCGCCCACAGCGAGGTTGCACGAGAGGTAAGTATGTGTGACGGGGGTTACTGACTTTGTGCGACACGGGCAGCGATTTGCCCGTGACGCAAAAAGGACGGGGGCGGGTACGATCGATTGTGAAATTGCACAATCGGTCGTACCGTGTAAAGCAGCCTTTAGTAAAGCTAAGTAATCACCCCTGTTTTATTTTCTTAAAACAGCTGTTGCCTATATTCTATTTGATTAAAATAAATTATATTTCACCTCTGTAAGCACTTATCATGTCAGAATAATATTTGTCACACTTGACACTGTACAATTTCTATCATATTGTGAGCTGATGTTCATACAGGTCCAAATACATTCCAATTACATACAGATTGGATCAGTCAACTAATGATCTCTCCCTTTAAAAGTGTTTGTCAGTAATTTTAACTCCTCAAAACTACAGTCAGTGCTATAAAGGTGAGGTGGACAGCAGTTAAAACATATTTACAGTATATGCATGATCATGCAGGATGCATGAACAAGCAATCTATGCTTTAATTCCCTTTGCACAAAAGGGGGCTTTACACGCTACGATATCGTTAATGTTTTGTCGTCGGGGTCAAGTTATTAGTGACGCACATCTGGCGCCATTAACGATATCGCAGCGTGTGACACTGACCAGCGACCTTAAGCGACCTCAAAAATGGTGAAAATCGTTCACCATGGAGAGGTCGTCCCAAACTCAAAAATCGGTAAGGGTTATTTATCCAGGTGGTTCATCGCTCATGCGGCAGCACACATCGCTGTGTGTGACACCACAGGAGCGAGGAACGTCTCCTTACCTGCCGCCGGCCGAAGGAAGGAGGTGGGCGGGATGTTACATCCTGCTCATCTCCGCCCCTCCGCTTTGATTGGCCGGCCGCTTAGTGACGTTGGGGTGACGTCGCTGTGATGCCAAACGTCCCTCCCCCTTGAAGGAGGGATTGTTCGGCAGTCACAGCGACGCCGCCGACCAGGTAAGTATGTGTGATGCTGCCGTAGCGATAATGCGCGACTGGGGCGGGTACTTACATGCTCCCTATCGCTACAAATTGCCAGCGATATCGCTACCGTGTAAAGCCCCCTAAAGACCATTAAGATTAGTCCCTTCTTGTGCATGGTCCTGGGCTTTCTGCATCTAGCACTCCCCACTCGCTCATGCTAGGGGTCTCTAGGCCATCCCTAACCTCAGGGTTACCCCTAATGGTGGAGATGCCTGAGTCCAATGCCTGGCTACGCTTTTGACCAGAACTAAGCTTTTTCCACCCTCCGACCGGGGAAAGTAGGTGCAGGAGAGATGGAACACAGAAAAAGACAGACAGGAGAAAGCAAAAACTCTGCACACTGCAAACACACAGGAACCAACAATGATATCCTCAGGAGACAAGCAAGAGCAGGAAGGTAGCGACAAAACAACAACAAGGGTTAACTCCACAACTGCACACAACCACAACAACATGTACTACAACCAACAGTTAGTCTGGATCACAACACTTCACGATGCCAGAGAACTCAGTGGGTTTGACCGACTTTTGTCTAATGTGTATAAGGACCTTAACTGATAGCAGCGAGCATTTCTGAGTGGTAAAACCCACTGAAGACTCACATTCACCCAACTCTCATAGGTTAACAACTGCGGCTGACAGGAGAATCGATTAATTGCCACCAGTACGCTCATTCTTTGCACTGTGTAATCATCATAGAACATCTATAAAATATTGCCCTGTACAGGACGTTCGGAATTGCCCATATCTGTTTTCTGTCTCGATCTTAAGTACATGTTTTTTTATTTAGAGACAGGTGATAAATTTGATTGTAGCCGACTGTGTCTGCCCTAGGTTACCATCTGTAGTCTATGAAACTTAAACACCAGGAAAAGAAATGATGTAACCTGTATTATAAGACAACATGTATACAAAGTATACAAGATGCTAATGTTCTTTTCTGTCTGGGATAAGATCTTAGTAATGAGAGACATAGGAGTAAATAGAGAACTTGTACGGTGTTTACATGGTTTAGACGCCCACTCAGTCCTCCGCCTGTGGGTCTATTTTCTTCTACTCATTGTTTACATTCTTCACTTTATACAACCTCATTACAGAAGTCTTTCAAATAAAGACATCTCACACTTCTGAGCAGTTTGCTCAGTGCAATGTATTATGATAAGTCAATAACACCACCTGAAAACATCATAATTCATCAGTCTCTGGAAGGAAAGCATGACCCAGTTCTCTGCTATGTTTACTAATTATATGAAAATCTACAGATGGTGTTTGTAGTGTGGGAATGTCAGTATAGGTGATTACTACCTACAGTTAAGCTACGATTACATGTAGCAATTACCTATAAGGGTCAAAGAAAAATAAATACAGCAAAATAAAAAATGGAAATATCAATTTTACCCAAAAATGTGATTAAAGTGTTATTACCACAATCACATTTTTACAATGCACAGTTATTGCATGTTTATTAATAACTAGAAGGTGGCCCGATTCTACGCATCGGGTATTCTAGAATTTACGTATTGTGTAGTTAATGTATGATTTTTGTTATATATATATATATATATATATATATATATATATATATATAGATGTTGTTGTCTGTAGTTACCAAGTGTTTGTGTAGGGGCTGTACATGTTCTGGGTGTTGTTTGGGTGTGGCGGGGGTGAGAGCGGTGTTTGTGTGTTGCGTTGTGTGTCGTTATTTGTGGAGCGCTGTGTGTCTGTATCGTTGTGTATGTGTGTTGCGCGGTTTGTGTGGGTGTGTGTGTGTGTGTGTTTTGGGGGGAGGTATGTTTTGTGCAATGTGTGTGTTGTGCGGTATGTGCGTATATTTGTGTGTGCCGCGGTGTTTGTGTGTTGGGTGTTGTGTGTGTGCGGCGTTGTCTGTGTGTGTGGGTGTCTGTGTAGGGCAGTGTTTGTGGTTCCCAGTGTGTGTGTGGTGTGTTGTGCAGTGCGTGTGTGGCAGTGCGTGTGTGTGTGTGTGTGTTTTTGTGTGTTTTGGGGGAAGTGTGCACCCCCCATCGTGCTCCATCCCCCATGCTGCGCACCCCCCATCGTGCTCCATCCCCACTCCCTATTGTGCTCCATCCCCCATGCTGCGTACTCCCCATCGTGCTCCATCCCCCATGCTGCGCATTCCCCATCGTGCTCCATCCCCATGCTGCGCACTCCCAAACGTGCTCCATCCCCCATGCTGCGCACTCCCCATCGTGCTCTATCCCCCAAGCTGCGCATTCCCAAACGTGCTCCATCCCCCATGCTGCGCACCCCCCATCGTGCTCCATCCCCCATGCTGTGCAACCCCCATCGTGCTCCATCCCCCATGCTGCGCACTCCCCATTGTGCTCCATCCCCCATGCTGCGCATTCCCCATCGTGCTCCATCACCCATGCTGCGCACTCCCCATCGTGCTCCATCCCCCATGCTGCGCACCCCCATCGTGCTCCATCCCCCATGCTGCGCACCCCCCATCGTGCTCCATCCCCCATGCTGCACACCCCCCATCGTGCTCCATCCCCCATGCTGCGCACTCCCCATCGTGCTCCATCCCCCATGCTGCGCACTCCCCATCGTGCTCCATCCCCCATGCTGCGCACCCCCCATCGTGCTCCATCCCCCATGCTGCGCACCCCCCATCGTGCTCCACAGTCACACATCAGACAGTAAACACGCACATATCTGATCGCATACACTCACACACACACCCCACTTCTCCCTGTGCCCACCGGTGTGCGGTCCCAGCAGCTGTGCTGCACGCCATGCTCCTCTGCCGACACTCACAGATCCGATCGCATACACTCACAAACACACACACTCACACATCAGAACACACTCACACACATCCGATCGCATACACTCACACACACACACATCAGAACACACTCACGCACATCCAATCGCATACACTCACACACACACACACACATCAGAACACACTCACGCACATCCGATCGCATACACTCACACACACACTGACGATATCGCACATACGCGCTGACACAATCACAACATCCGGAGATACCACATGCTTCCGGCCATGTGATCCTCCGGCAGGTCCTGGAAGGTCACTGCACAGTATCGCCGTCGAGAAGCAAGTGATATCACGGGATGTTGTGAGTATGTGGATACGATCTGATGTGTGTGTGAGGTGTGTGTGAGAGTGAGTGTGATCTGATGTGTGTGTGTGTGTGTCTGTGTGTGTGTGTCTGTTCTTATGTGTGTGCGTGTGTTTGTGTTCCGCCGCTGCAGGACGTGGATGCGATCTGATGTGTGTGTGTGAGGTGTGTGTGAGAGTGAGTGTGATCTGATGTGTGTGTGTGTGTGTCTGTTCTTATGTGTGTGCGTGTGTGTGTGTTCCGCCGCTGAAGGACCTTGATGCGCTCACCTCGGGGCGAGAGGCCATTCCGTGTGTGGGGCGGAGCCTGGGCGAGCGGCCAATCCGTGCGGGGGGCGGAGCCGAGGCGAGCGGCCAATCCGTGCGGGGGGAGGAGCCGAGGCGAGCGACCAATCCGTGCGGGGGCGGGGCCATGGCGAATCCGTGAAGCCGAGCGGCCAATCCGTGCGGGGGAGCAGGGCCATGGCGAGCCCAGCGGCCAATCCGCTGTTTCTCAGGACATGGACAAGGACATGGCCAATCCGTGCGGGGGGAAGCGGACCCGAGGCGAGCGGCCAATCCGTGCGGGGGGAGGAGCCGAGGCGAGCGGCCAATCCGTGCGGGGGGGCGGGGCCATGGCGAGGCCAGCGGCCAATCCGCTGTTTGTCACCGTAAGGACATGTCACGGTAAGGACACAATTTTGGAGCAAGACAGACAGACAGACAGACAGACCGACAGACAGAATAAGGCAATTATATATATAGATAACTAGACTAAAGGGGACTTTACACGCAACGATATCGCTAACGATATGTCGTCGGGGTCACGAAATTCATGACGCACATCCGGCCTCGTTAGCAACGTCGTTGCGTGTGACACGAGTGTTAACGATCAAAAATACTCACCTAATCGTTGATCGCTGACACGTCATTCATTTCCCAAAAATCGTTGCTGGTTGTGGACGCAGGTTGTTCGTTGTTCCTGAGGCAGCACACATCGCTACGTGTGACACCCCTACGACGAACAAGAACGTGCCTGTGTCCTGCTGGCAACGAGGTGGGCGTGTCATTAATGTTGCTTCTATTGGCGGGCCGCTGTGTGACGTCGCTGTGACACGTCGCTGTGACGGCGCACAAACCTCCCCCTTAAAAAAGAGGATGTTCGCCGCCCACAGCGACGTCGCTAGGACGGTAAGTAAGTGTTACGCGTCCTAGCGATATTGTGCGCCATGGGCAGCGATTTGCCCGTGATGCACAAACGACAAGGGCGGGTGCTTTCACAAGCGACATCACTAGCAATGTCGCTGCCTGTAAAGCAGCCTTAAACCCAACATAAAGTTTCTTTTTTGTACCTTTGTGTTTTTTTACATTTTATCTTCCCCTTTCTGCATTCAGCCTCAGATAGCCGAATGGGTGGTCCTATTTGCTAAAACTACATTTCCCAGCAGCACCTGCTTCTCCTCAGTTCTACAGGCCTCCCCTTCTGTCTCCTTTGTGCTCCTGACTTTTTGAGTTATTATCAAGCAAAATTACGTGTTAAAGAGGTGGTTCACCCCTTTTCATTACTGGCCACATCGATATTATGTTGAGAAACAAGGTTCCTCTCAAATACCCTGTGTTGCCAATAGTGCCTATGAGCAGCACTATTGCAGTCCACTCAACCCTTTCGCGTGACCCCCAGGTTCCGTGACCTGTGATGACTTCCTGTTGACCTGATATCACCGCAGCCGGCCCCAGTCTTCCTGGGTCACCGGGCTGTGGGTGGTGTTTCACCGTCCATCACAGCCAAGCGTTGCTCTTGCTTGTGATGCTCTGCAGTGAAGGAGGGAGCAGGGAGATCCTGGGCTGTGATGAGCGGTGAAATGCCGCCCACAGCCCAGTCACTCAGGAAGACTGCAGCCCGCCTAAGTTGACGTGAGATCACTGGACATCATCATGGTCATGGAGCCCAGGTGTCACGTGAAGGGGGGAAGCGGACAGCAATAGTGCCGCTCACAAGCAACAATGTATCATTGAATTTTTGGTTCTGAGGAAGAGGTCCCATACCTCGAAACGCGTAGACCTATGGAATAAAATAAGTATTAGTTAATCAACAATTTTACATAATTTTTGGCGACTGCGCCGCACTAACCCCTTCTCTCCTGCTTTGAAGACTCATCCACATGGGGCTGCAGCAGCCGCCATTAACTGTATGTTATTTCTGGTGGCTGTGACCCTCACAACCACATAAGGTTGCCCTTTTATATATCTGATAAGACCCTATCAGCGCTTCTTTTCCCTAGTCTGTATAATTATTGTTGCTACTGGCAGAGGATTATTTTTTGTCATATGCATTAACATAACAGCATGTTCAGTTTCACATCACTGATCTCACAGAAGCGGGCAGCAAACAGCTCAACTCTTCTCAACCTCTTTATATATGCAGGCGCACCCTGTAGTATATCACTCCTCTCAGCCCCATAGACACAGCCCTATCCTTCAGTTCATTATTCCCTTCAGCGCCTCTATATTCAGTCTCATTTTGCATTATATCACTTATCTCAGTCCTCTATACACAGCCATATCCTCAAGCATATCACTCTTTCCAACATCCTCTATATACAGCCCCATTTTCAGTCACCTATACACAGCCCCATCTGGCAATGTACTGCTCTTTTCACCCTCCTCTATACACAGCCTTACCCAGCAGTATAATCACTCTTACCAGGTCATCTATATGCAGCCTCCTTCTGCAGTATATCAATCCTCTCAGTCCTCTATACACAGCCCCATCCAGCAATATATCACTCTTTTCACCCTCCTCTATACACAGCCCCATCAAGCAGTATATCTCTCTTACCAGGTCCTCTATATACAGTTCCATACTGCAGTACATTTCTCATCTTAGTCATCAAATACACAGCCTAATCAGTGTTGCCAACTTGACCTTTTATTTTTACTGGGCAGCTTATCAAAAATCATGAACAGACAATAATTTTATGGACACATTAGAAAACCATACAAAATTATTGAGATTATAACTGGTATTTGTCTACAGATCATAATTCTGATACGAAGACATCAGCTGCAATAGCTGTAAATTGTAGAATGATGATAATTACAGGCAAAATAATCAGTATAAGTTTCTTCAACCTCAAAAAACATCATGGACTGCTTAATTTTATATTTAGACAGGAAAAAAAGTTAACATTTTTACAGACTGTCCTGGAGTTTTTGGACTGTTGGTAACCCAGAGCCCCATCCTGCAGTATATCACTCCTCTCAGCTCCTCTAAGTACAGCCCCATCCTGCAGTACATTGCTCCTCTCAGCCCCTCTATTTACAGCCCCTTTCTGCAATATATACACCTCTTGACTTATCCATATACAGTCCCATCCTACAGTATATCACTTTTTTCAGCCTCGTCCTGCAGTGTATTTCTCCTCTTATAAGTACTATGTACAGTCCTATCCTGCAGTAAATCATTCCATTAAGCGATCAGCACACAGGTACAGCACTGATTCCTGGTATGAGCTTTGCTCTGTAATGAAGCAGACCCCAACTTTGACATCATCCTTTACAGGAGCTGCTCATTTCCAGACACAGCCAAGAGCACATTTATGCTGGCAAGAAACCAGTTGAGAGAGCCTGCACTGCGCATTATCAACCGGGAGCACTGGAATTGCAGCAGAAGCAGTGAAAAGTAACTGCAGGTGAAATATAGCCTGGAGGCACATCCTTTGGGGGTTATATGTGCAAATAAAGGAAGATTAAAACTGAGTTATATTGGAACAGATGAATAAAAATGTGTACACTATTAGAAGATTATATGATAATTTGGGGGAAGGGAAACTTTAAAGTGAACCTGTCAGGTGCAATATACACCCAGGACCACAAGCAGTTCTGGGTGCATATTGCTAAACTCTGCCTAACCTTCCCTGTATCTAGTATCATAGATAAAGAGATCTTTAGAAAAACTATTTCTAAATATCATTTATCATATGCTAATGAGCGCAGGGACGAGTCACAGTGGTGTTAGTTCCCGCACTCATTCCGCCCTCTTAGTATGGTAGCACACCCACAGGGGCGTGCTAACATGCTATTCAATGCAGCATCACCGCCACACACCATATGTACCTATCTTAGCTGTCATCTCTGAACAGAATTCCCGACACTTCCGGTCATGTGCACTGGACCTCTCTGAAGCCGGAATGCATACACCCAGCTTCATACTACACATGACTGGAAGCGCCAGCCATTCACATCAGTGGTCACAGTGGACACAGATGCTGCATTGAATAGCATGTTAGCACGTCCCCTGTCCCATACTAAGAGGGCGAAATGACCGCAGGAACTAACACCCTTGCAACTAGTCCTTACGCTCATTACCATTTCATAAAAGATCTTTAGAAATACTTAGCCTAGACAAATAACAATCTGTTGTCGGTCACCAAGGTCGTCCTCCACCCCTCCTCACAAGGGTGGTTCGCTCTGGGCCAATAAGAGTGCACTAGTGTTACCCTCAATCCAGCCTAGAGTAATTGCCTTAAGAAAGCTGAAGAAAAACAAAACTGACGTGATAAAAGAAAACTAGCTGCAGTTTTGAAACCAGCTTATCTATTTTATTGTAAATCAGCAAAAAAATAAACTTATCAAAAAATTGCCAATTTCACCAAATTGGTACCTAAATTCCATTAGCAGCCAATATATTTGTCGAAATATCAATACTGGAAAGCTTTTAACAGTTCAGAAAATACACAGGTTGAGAGAAGAGAAGAGAAGAGAAGAGGAGAGAAGAGGAGAGGAGAGGAGAGAAGAGAAGAGAAGAGAAGAGAAGAGGAGAGGAGAGGAGAGGAAAAGAGAGGACAGGAGAGGAGAGGAGAAAGAATCCTGCTGACCATAATAAGATCTTACAATTAACAGGTTAGGGAATGAGAAGACCCAACTAATTATGTGATGCCCTGGCAAAACCAGGTAGCCACAAATAGGCCCCCGCATAACACCGTCCCTCACTAGGAAACACACAGCCAACCAGAAACCTTAGTCACCCCCCTTAGGGAAAGATAGACACACCAATGGGCATGACCAGGTGATTGGGACACACCCACCCAGGGGTCCAGACAGCCCAGGCAGGAAAGCAAAGCAGATGAGTCTGAAGTTCAGTTTGGAGAGGAGTGTGGGCTAGAGCTAAGTATAGCTCCAGAAGGAAAGTTCAAGTTGAAAAGTACCAGGGTAGGAGCCCTGGTGCCACTGGCTAGGAGGCAGACGGTGGTCTCCGTCAGCAGGAGATGGGAAGACGGCTCAGCAGAACCGAGTTGGACCGGGACAGGGTTGTAGCCGGAAACCGTAGCACAAAGGGGGGTACTCGGACCCTGAAGCCAGAACCGGAAACAAGCGGACTGATTAATTTATTGATTGAGGCCAGGATAGAGGTTCTGTCGCACCCAAAGTCACAACAGCACACCGATAGGGATAAGAGGTCCCCGCCAGGGCCCATAGATCCCACGGGCCAGCATCTGTGGGCATGGCTCCTTAGGCTACATCCAGCCGGGAGCGGACTCCTGAGTTTCACGTTAGGAAGTCCACCTTACACAAAACAGTGCAGAAAAAAGGATAGAGACCACCAGCCAGGTGGGGGACCCGAATGCAACCGGCCACAGCACCGGCCATCATCACCTTGGTTTACCAGAGACTTGTGTGGTTTAATAACTGTGAGTACACCAACACTCCCTGCGGTCGCTATCCCCTGCACTGAGAAACCGGGTCCCAGGGCCACCATCCCTACCCACGGAGGGGGTAACAACTGGCTGCACAACATCTCCTCTGGGTGCGTTACAACAGCAGCAGTGGTGTCCCTCTTCACCACACACCGTGGGTGGCGTCACGAACTTACTTCGGCCTAGCCCGTACATCTACGTCCCCCCATTTATTCGGCGTGTCCGTGAGACCCCCGGGTTCGGAGACCCTCAAGCAACCACCCCAGAAGGCCCGGATCCAAGCAGCGCCGGCTGCTGACACGGGGGCGGCACAATTATAAGAGTTTACATACTGCAATAGAGAGAGGACCTTCTGACCATAACAGCTTACACTCTATAGAAGAGCGATAGAAGACAGCTGACCATAAGAACTTACAGTCTACAGAAGAGAGCGAGGACCCCGCTGATCATAAGAGTTTACACTCTACAGGAGAGAGAGAGGACCCCACTAACCACAAGAGCTTAAACTCTACAGGAGAGAGAGAGTACCCCACTAACCATAAGAGTTTACAATCTACAGGAGACAGAGAGGACCCCACTTACCATAAGAGCTTACACTCTATAGGAGACAGAGAGGACCCCAACAACCAAAAGAGCATAACCTCTACAGGAGAGAGAGAGGAGACTGCTGACCATAAGAGCTTACACTCAACAGAAGAGAGAGAGGACTCCACTGATCATAACAGCTTACACTCTACAGAAGAGAGAGAGGAGACTGCTGACTAGAGATGAGCGAACTGGTCGTGGTTCGGCTCGAGTTCGGTTCGTCGAACGGAGGTCTCGTTCGAGTTCAGTTCGTCGAACGTTCGACGAACCAAACTCGAACCGCATAGGAAACAATGGCAGGCAATCACAAACACATAAAAACACCTAGAAAACACCCTCAAAGGTGTACAAAAGGTGACAAACAACTCACAACACAACACAAACACATAGGAAAGTGACAAGGACATATACTCATGTGAAAACAAAAGAGCTGGACAAGGAAAAAGAGGAGGAGACACAGATATAGGCATGGCACGCCCTTCTAAAATCATGTAAAACACCGCAAGGTGACTCCAAGCGGAGTCTCCCTTTTTTCCAAAAATTGGGCCCCACACACACCCACCCCTTCAGTGGCAGCACTTGTGCCCCAGTTGTACACTTCACAGCTAGATTTGCATCAAGCACATTCAAAAATATGCCATACTTAACCGTTCCCAGGATGACCCCGGGGTAGGTAGCAAAGTCTTTGCTGAACCATGACTTGTTCATCTTGGCTCCTTTTAAAAAACACAGCAAGCAAGGGTTACTCCAAGCGGAGTCTCCCTTTTTTCCAAAAATTGGGCCCCACACACACCCACCCCTTCAGTGGCAGCACTTGTGCCCCAGTTGTACACTTCACAGCTAGATTTGCATCAAGCACATTCAAAAATACGTCATACTTAACCGTCCCCAGGATAACACCGGGGTAGGTAGCAAAGTCTTTCCTGATCCCAGCTCTGTTCATCTTGGCTCCTTTTTAAAAACACTGTAAGCAAGGGTTACTCCAAGCGGAGTCTCCCTTTTTTCCAAAAATTGGGCCCCACAGACACCCCATCAGTGGCAGCACTTGTGTCCTAGTTGCAAACAGGATGTTTTGATTTGCATCAAGCACATTCAAAAATACGCCATCCTTAACCGTCCCCAGGATGACACCGGGGTAGGTAGCTAAGTCTTTCCTGATCCCAGCTCTGTTCATCTTGGCTCCTTTTTAAAAACACTGTAAGCAAGGGTTACTCCAAGCGGAGTCTCCCTTTTTTCCAAAAATTGGGCCCCACAGACACCCCATCAGTGGCAGCACTTGTGTCCTAGTTGCAAACAGGATGTTTTGATTTGCATCAAGCACATTCAAAAATACACCATCCTTAACCGTCCCCAGGATGACACCGGGGTAGGTAGCTAAGTCTTTCCTGATCCCAGCTCTGTTCATCTTGGCTCCTTTTTAAAAACACTGTAAGCAAGGGTTACTCCAAGCGGAGTCTCCCTTTTTTCCAAAAATTGGGCCCCACACACACCCACCCCTTCAGTGGCAGCAGTTGTGCCCCAGTTGTACACTTCACAGCTAGATTTGCATCAAGCACATTCAAAAATACGCCATTCTTAACCGTCCCCAGGATGACACCGGGGTAGGTAGCAAAGTCTTTGCTGAACCATGACTTGTTCATCTTGGCTCCTTTTAAAAAACACAGCAAGCAAGGGTTACTCCAAGCGGAGTCTCCCTTTTTTCCAAAAATTGGGCCACACAGACACCCCATCAGTGGCAGCACTTGTGCCCCAGTTGCAAACAGGATGTTTTGATTTGCATCAAGCACATTCCAAATCCACAAGCATTTACTCTCCCCAGGATGACACAGGGGTAGTAAATTCCTTGTGGATCCATGACTTGTTCATTTTGATGAACGTTAGTCTGTCCACATTGTCACTGGACAGACGCATGCGCTTATCTGTCAGCACACACCCAGCAGCACTGAGGACACATTCAGAGACAATGCTGGCAGCTGGACACGACAAAATCTCCAAGGCGTTAATTGAGAGCTCTGGCCATTTTTCAAGATTTGAAGCCCAAAATGAGCAAAGCTCCATTTGCAAAGTCATGGCATCAATGTTCATTTGGAGATACTCCTATATCATCCTCTCCAGCCGTTGACTATGTGTCAGACTTGTTGTCTCTGGTGGCCTTGCAAAGGACGGTCTAAAAAAAATTATGAAAAGATTCCATAAAATTGCTGTTACCAGTAGAGATGAGCGAACCGGTCGCGGTTCGGCTCGAGGTTGGTTCGCCGAACGGACCTCCCGTTCGAGTTCGGTTCGTCGAACGTTCGACGAACCGAACTCGAACTGCATAGGAAACAATGGCAGGCAATCACAAACACAGAAAAACACCTAGAAAACACCCTCAAAGGTGTCCAAAAGGTCACAAACAACTCACAACACATGGGAAAGTGACAAGGACATATACTCATGCGAAAACAAAAGAGCTGGACAAGGAAAAAGAGGAGGACACACAGATATATGAGTATATGCAAGGAAACATGCCATTATTGTGCAACTTGAGCCCTGCTCATTCTTGGCTTCCAATCTTGATAAATTGCCTGAGCTCGCCACGTACGTCTTGGGGATCTTGTCGTGTCCTGCAGCCAGCGTTCTCTCTGAACCTGTCTTCAGTGCTGCTGTGGGTCTGCTGGCAGATAAGCACACGTGTCTGTCCACTGACAATGTGGACATGGCTCTCAGAGGACTTTTCTTCCCCGGGGTCAGCCAGGGGACGGGAAAGGCACGCGTATTTTTGAGAGTGCTTCATGCAAAGCATCTTTTTCTTTTTCAAAAGGGGGCTCAACCGATGCCAGTCAAGTGGGGTGTGTGTGGCCCAGTGAGTGGCAACGAGGGAGACTGTGGTTGGAGTCCCCTCGCTGTGTTTCTAAAAGAACCAAGATGAACAAGTCATGGCTCTCAGAGGACTTTTCTTCCCCGGGGTCAGCCAGGGGACGGGAAAGGCACGCGTATTTTTGAGAGTGCTTCATGCAAAGCATCTTTTTCTTTTTCAAAAGGGGGCTCAACCGATGCCAGTCAAGTGGGGTGTGTGTGGCCCAGTGAGTGGCAACGAGGGAGACTGTGGTTGGAGTCCCCTCGCTGTGTTTCTAAAAGAACCAAGATGAACAAGTCATGGCTCTCAGAGGACTTTTCTTCCCCGGGGTCAGCCAGGGGACGGGAAAGGCACGCGTATTTTTGAGAGTGCTTCATGCAAAGCATCTTTTTCTTTTTCAAAAGGGGGCTCAACCGATGCCAGTCAAGTGGGGTGTGTGTGGCCCAGTGAGTGGCAACGAGGGAGACTGTGGTTGGAGTCCCCTCGCTGTGTTTCTAAAAGAACCAAGATGAACAAGTCATGGCTCTCAGAGGACTTTTCTTCCCCGGGGTCAGCCAGGGGACGGGAAAGGCACGCGTATTTTTGAGAGTGCTTCATGCAAAGCATCTTTTTCTTTTTCAAAAGGGGGCTCAACCGATGCCAGTCAAGTGGGGTGTGTGTGGCCCAGTGAGTGGCAACGAGGGAGACTGTGGTTGGAGTCCCCTCGCTGTGTTTCTAAAAGAACCAAGATGAACAAGTCATGGCTCTCAGAGGACTTTTCTTCCCCGGGGTCAGCCAGGGGACGGGAAAGGCACGCGTATTTTTGAGAGTGCTTCATGCAAAGCATCTTTTTATTTTTCAAAAGGGGGCTCAACCGATGCCAGTCAAGTGGGGTGTGTGTGGCCCAGTGAGTGGCAACGAGGGAGACTGTGGTTGGAGTCCCCTCGCTGTGTTTCTAAAAGAACCAAGATGAACAAGTCATGGCTCTCAGAGGACTTTTCTTCCCCGGGGTCAGCCAGGGGACGGGAAAGGCACGCGTATTTTTGAGAGTGCTTCATGCAAAGCATCTTTTTCTTTTTCAAAAGGGGGCTCAACCGATGCCAGTCAAGTGGGGTGTGTGTGGCCCAGTGAGTGGCAACGAGGGAGACTGTGGTTGGAGTCCCCTCGCTGTGTTATACATGCTTTTAGAAGGGCATGACATGGCTTGGAGGTTGACTTTCATAAAATGCAAACTGTTGGCTACCAAAATGCTGCCTTTCCAACAACTGTGGTTATAGGCAATGAGGAACATACTGATGAAGATGAGACGCAGATACCCGATTGGGATGACAACTTAAATATTCGGTCAGGGCAAGAAGAAACTCGGTCTGAGGGGGAGGGGAGTGCAAACACAACAATTGATGATGAAGTTCTAGATCCCACCTACTGTCAACCCACAGTCAGACACTCGAGGAGGTCAATAGAGGCGGTGGAGGAGGATGCAACCGACGTCGAAGTAACCTGGCGCCTTCCTGGACACAGTCGGAGCAGTGGTAGCACGTCTACAACTGCATCCTCAGCCACCACTCTGCCTCTGAGCATTATTCGGGGTGGATCAACAGGTCGCATGGCCTCTAAGCCTTGTCTAGCCTGGTCCTTTTTTGACATAAAAAAAGATCGGCCAAATTATGTGATCTGTAACATTTGCCATGGTTATCTTAGTAGAGGTCAAAACCTCAGCAGTTTGACAACTTCTTCCATGAATCGTCACATGAATAAATATCATATGGCCTGGTGGGAAGCTCACCGTGCTGCAATGCGGCCTAGTGGAGCCAACCATCCACCGCCTGCCCCTTCCAGGGCATCCGCGCGCTCGTCATCTTCTAGGACTGTGGGGACAGCTGTCACACCTGTTTTTCCACCCACAACTTCCACCACTGTAACCGCAACAGGCAGTTTGCTTGGTAGGTCGTCAGTTGGTTTGGAAGGGGAAACAAGTGAGTGTGTACAGCTCTCTCAGACATCGATAGCACCAACTTTGGATGAAGGCAACATCATGTCTCCGCCTGCACTTTCCTCCCAAAGCTGCATTTTTCCAGGGACACCCTACTCAACACCGTCTACACACAGCAGCCAGATCTCTGTCCCTCAGATGTGGTCAAATAAAAGGCCACTTCCTTCGACCCATGACAAAGCGAAGAGGTTGACTCTATCCCTCTGTAAGCTGTTGGCTACAGAAATGCTGCCTTTCCGCCTAGTGGACACACAGGATTTTAGAGACCTTATATCTGTCGCTGTGCCCCAGTACCAGATGCCTAGTCGCCACTACTTCTCTAAGAAAGGTGTGCCCGCGCTACACCAGCATGTCGCACACAATATCACCGCTTCCTTGAGAAACTCTGTGTGTGAACGGGTGAATTTCAGCACCGATACTTGGACCAGTAAGCATGGACAGGGACGTTACATGTCGCTGACTGGGCACTGGGTAACTATGGTGATAGATGGTGAAGGGTCTGCTGCACAAGTCTTGCCGTCCCCACGACTTGTGTGTCAATCCTCTGTCTGTCCAAGTTCCGCCACTGCTTCTGCATCCTCCACCTCATCTGGGTCCTCCACCTCCGCCCCAAGCCTGCCTGGTCAGGCCACCAGCGTTCTCACTGCGCAGAAGGAATCACGCACCCCTCATTACTATGCTGGCAGCAGAGCGCAACGGCATCAGGCGGTCTTTAGCTTGACATGTCTTGGGAATAAGAGTCACACAGCTGAGGAGTTGTGGTCAGCTCTGCGGTCCGAGTTTAATAAATGGTTGTCTCCACTCAACCTGCAGCCTGGTAAGGCCGTGTGCGACAATGCTGCAAACCTGGGTGCGGCCCTTCAACTGGGCAAGGTGACACACGTGCCTTGTATGGCTCACGTGTTGAACCTTGTTGTCCAGCAATTTTTAACACACTATCCCGGCCTAGATGGCCTTCTGACCAGGGCACGGAAACTGTCTGCAGTGCTCACTTCCGCCGTTCAAGCGCCGCAGCTGAGCGACTTGCATCGCTCCAGAAGTCTTTCGGCCTGCCGGTTCATCGCCTGAAATGCGATGTGGCGACACGCTGGAATTCAACTCTCCACATGTTACAGCGACTGTGGCAGCACCGCAGAGCCCTGGTGCAATACGTCATGACGTATAGCCTGGGCCAACGAGATGCAGAGGTGGGGCAGATCACCCTGATGGAGTGATCTCAGATCACGGACCTATGCACCCTTCTGCACAGTTTCGACATGGCGACGAATATGTTTAGCGCTGACAATGCCATTATCAGCATGACGATTACAGTCATTTACATGCTGGAGCACACGCTAAACACTATTCGGAGTCAGGGGGTGGGACAACAGGAAGGGGAGGAACTACAGGAGGATTCATATGCGCAAGACACAACAACATCACCAAGGTCCAGACGTTCATCATCACCAACGCGGCAGGCATGGGACCATGGGGGACAGGGATCAACAAGGGCGCATGGTAGCAGGCGAGATGTTGAGGAAGGTGCAGGAGGACATGAAGATATGGAGGACGAACTGTCCATGGACATGGAAGACTCAGCTGATGAGGGGGACCTTGGTCAAATTTAAGTTGAAAGAGGTTGGGGGGAGATGACAGAGGAAGAAAGAACGGTTAGCACCTCTATGCCACAAACACAGCGTGGACTTGGTCCGCATGGCTGCGCAAGACACATGAGTGCCTTCTTGTTGCACTACCTCCAACATGACCCTCGTATTGTCAAAATTAGAAGTGATGATGACTACTGGCTTGCCACACTATTAGATCCCCGGGACAAGTCCAAATTTTGTGACATAATTCCACCCATAGAAAGGGACGCACGTATGCAGGAGTATCAGCAGAAGCTGTTACTCGATCTTAGCTCGGCTTTTCCACCAAACAACCGTGCAGGTGAAGGGAGTGATTCTCCCAGTTGTAACTTGACAAACATGGGACGGCCTCGTCATCTTCAACAGTCTACCCGTACCAGTAGGACCGTATCTGGTGCTGGTAACAGCAATTTTATGGAATCTTTTCATAATTTTTTTAGACCCTCCTTTGCAAGGCCACCAGAGACATCAAGTGTGTCACATAGTCAACGGATGGAGAGGATGATACAGGAGTATCTCCAAATGAACATCGATGCAATGACTTTGCAAATGGAGCCTTGCTCCTTTTGTGCTTCAAATCTAGAAAAATGTCAAGAGCTCTCCAGTTACGCCTTGAAGATTTTGTCGTGTCCAGCTGCCAGCGTTGTCTCTGAACGTGTCTTCAGTGCTGCTGGGTGTGTGCTGACAGATAAGCGCACGCGTCTGTCCAGTGACAATGTGGACAGACTGACGTTCATCAAAATGAACAAGTCATGGATCCAGAAGGAATTTACTACCCCTGTGTCATCCTGGGGAGAGTAAATGCTTGTGGATTTGGAATGTGCTTGATGCAAATCAAAACATCCTGTTTGCAACTAGGGCACAAGTCCTGCCACTGATGGGGTGTCTGTGTGCCCAATTTGGGGAAAAAAGGTAGACTCCGCTTGGAGTAACCCTTGCTTGCTGTGTTTTTTAAAAATGATACAAGATGAACAGATCTGAAGGCAAGATGAAGGCAACATCATGTCTCCGCCTGCACTTTTCTCACAAACCTGCATTTTTCCAGGGACACCCTACTCAACACCGTCTACAGACAGCAGCCAGATCTCTGTCCCTCAGATGTGGTCAAATAAAAGGCCACTTACTGCGACCCATGACAAAGCTAAGTGGTTGACTCTATCCCTCTGTAAGCTGTTGGCTACCGAAATGCTGCCTTTACGCGTAGTGGACACACAGGATTTTACAGACCTTATGTCTGTCGCTGTGCCCCAGTACCAGATGCCCAATCACCACTGCTTCTCCAAGAAAAGCATGCCCGCGCTACACCAGCATGTCGCACACAACATCACCACTTCCTTGAGAAAATCTGTGTGCGACAGGGTGCATTTCAACACAGATACTTGGACCAGTAAGCATAGACAGGGTCATTACATGTCACTGACTGGGCACTGGCAAACTATGGTGAGAGATGGAGAAGGGTCTGCTGTACAAGTCTTGCCGTCCCCACGAGTTGTTTCAATCCTTGTTCTGTATGTAGAAGTTAATACACTGCTTCTGCCTCTTCAACCTCGTGTGGGTCCTCTACCTTGGCGCAAACCCTGTGTGGTCAGGCCACCCTTCCTTGCAACTGCGCACAAGGACTACCACACACCTCCTTACTATGCTGGCAGCAGAGCTCAATGCCATCAGGCGGTCAAAGTTTTACTTTGAAATGTATGGGAAATGTGAGTCACACCGCTATTACAGAGAATAGTAGTCAGGCAGGGTCAAAACATTAATTGAGGAACAGGAACAGAATGGGACGGCCAGGAAAGAATCAGAAAACAAGCAGAGGTGAAATGCGTATCGGCCAACAAGGTACATAAACAGCAAGCAGGAAAAGTAGTCAGGTAACAAGCACACAAAATCATAAAACTGAACTGGGGGTAAAATTAACCAGAGGTTCATAGCTATGTCTGGCAGTGGTCTGCAGACAGGATGGGCATAAAAAAGGGTGTGGTGTCTTCCCATTGGTTGTAGCTGAATGATGGTATTTCATCTGTGAGATACCCACCAGCTACATTCAGCCAGAGATTCTGCATCTGTCAAGGTAATGCAGCCCAGTGGGTGAGCATAACCTGCGTCCACCTGCGCCGCTGGCATCGACTACTCTCCCATCATCAGCACTATTCATGAAAGGAACACGTTGTCACCTGGCGACCGGAGTACAAATTGACGGAGCGGACTCCGTTGGTGACTTAACAGCCGTGTGCGGCAATGATGCAAACCTGGCTGCGGGCCATCCTCAGGGCAATGTGACACACGTGCCTTTTAGGGCTCACGTGTTGAACCGAATTCGCCAGCAATTTTTAAAACACCATCACGGCCTACATGGCCTTGTGCAGTGGGCACGCTCGCTATGTGCTCACTTCCATCGTGCGCACACAGCAGCTCAACAACTTTCATCACTCCGGAAGTCTTAGGGTCTGGCAGTTAAACGCCGTAAATGCGATGTTTCGACACGCAGGAATTGGAATCTGCACATGTTGCAGCGTGTGTGGCAGCACCGCAGAGCCCTGCTGAAATACGGTAAGACATATAGCCTGGGATAACTTGATCCAGAGGTGGTGCAGATCACGCTGCTGGAGTGGTGTCAGATCAAGGACCTATGCACCCTGCTACACAGTTTTGAAATGTCGACGAAGATGTTTAGCACTGGCAATGTCATTCTCAGCGTGACAATTCTGGTCATCTACATGATGGAGCACACTGTAATTATTATTCGGAGTCAGGTGTTGGGACAAGAGGAAGGGGAGGAAGTACAGGAGGAGTCATATGCGGAAGGGATAACAAGATCTACGAGGTCCAGATGGTCAGCGGCACCTATGCGGCAGTCATGGTGAGGGAGAGGGATTAACAAGGGCGCATAGTATCAGCAAAAAGTGTTGATGAAAGTGCAGGAGCCCATGAAGAAATGGAGGACGAACTGGCGATGGGCATGGAAGACTCAGCAGATGAGTGAGAGCTTGCTCACATTTCGGTTGTGCGAGGTTGGGGGGAGAGGGCAGAGGAAGGATGCACGATTCTCACCTCTCTGCCACCAACACACCAAGGACTTGGTCCTCCTGGATGCACAAGACACATGAGCGCCTTCTTGCTGCACTACCTACATGACCCTCGGATTGTATGAATTTGAACTAATCCTGAATACTGGGTTGCCACACTGTTAGATCCCCGGTACAAGACAAAATTTGGCGAACTAATTCCTGCCATAGAAATAGACGCACGTATACAGGAGTATCTGCAGAATGTGGTACGCAATCTTAGATCTACTTGTCCACTAAACACCAGTGCTGCACAGAGTGAATCTCAACGCTTTGTCATGGATAGGAGGAAATGGTCTTTTACTTGTCCACATCGGAGGGACCGAGGGATGGCTGCTGTGCTGAGATGGCGTTGAGTACGGTGTCCCTGCACAGTTGCACTTTTGGTCATATCCCAAAATGAGTTGAAAAAGGACAGATGCTGTTGGAAAGGGGAACAGGTGTGTTGGAAAGGGGAAAAAAGTTTTGGTCCGTGGATTTGGTGGTTAAGCAACTGTAACATTTGCTGAAGAAACAACATCTGTTACAGTGGGACTGGCAGATTTGGATAAAGTGGTATATAATCTGTGACCGCTATATAACGAAAATTAATAAGAAAAGAAAGAGAAAGGTATATATCCCCATCAGCAGTCAGTGTCCACCGTGCTCCCAGTTGGAAAAGGAGAGGTTGGCAACTTGAAGGTTTGGTGGAGGATACAGAGCTGTGTGGCTATGAAACTAATAGTAGCCTGAACCGAGTTAGACGCCATTCGGATCTGGAGACTGTGAGCCCTGTTAGCGTCACAGGGTCCACATGCCCACCCAGCCCAGGAACTCCCTGTTAACAACACAGGGGCCATTGAGTACGCTGACCGTGTGCGTAGGGGCCACACCTGTGGACAGCAGGCGCATCAGCAGCAGCAGGCCTGTTAATGCCACTGGGCTGCACAAGCAGGACTGTTAGGACAGGAGCTGGTCTTAACCGTTCTGCGTTACCAACTGTGGTGGTGGCCTGCATCCACCACCCGATCCCTGCCTACCTCTGGCCTAAAGCCGCAATGGGTTCAACACATGGAGGTGTGCTCTTTCGGAGCATAATAGAAGACTGCGCACCTCCTTGTTGGCTCCAGCCCCTTTTATAACCTGGGTCCGCCCCAAACCAGGGTGAACCACAATGCACCTCCTGGAGACAAAAGTAGAGTGACACGTCATGAGTGGCATAACTAGCGTCCTATTTGGAAACGCAACTTCAATGATGACCTCATGGCTGCCATGACCCAAACACCTCACCAGTCATCGTCTGAGCATCAATAATGCGGTGACAAGTCATAGGTGTGGGCCTCTGCAAGCCATTTGGGAGGACACCTGATGCCCTGTGGTCTATATGGGACCCCCACATCAGGGCCAGGGCCAAAGAGTTCATTACCGGACCTAGTCTCTGATGCAGGAAGTGCCTGAGCATGCTCAGTAGCATGAAATACAGTCTCTGAAAAAAGACTATCAGCTTTAGCATGGTGTCTATGCCCAAAACAGGACTTATACCCGGCACGGAATGCAAGCACCTGTGCAAAGAGGCTTTTCACACTTAGTGTGGGAGCATGCGCTGTATCCCGAAATGAAAACTTAGCGTCAGGAATGGCACAGTCAGGCTGAGCATACTCACTAGGCGAAACACTGTAATTATGCTGCAGCTGGGGTACATCGGCACACGCATGCGCACTAGCTGCCTCTCCACACTTAGACGTGGAGGGGAAATTTGTCTTGGAGATGCTGTCTATGAACAGAAGGAAAAGCTAAAGGAAGCCTGACTTTCTATCCCTCCGAATTATGAAATGCAGCAATGAATTCCATGAGTTTGCTATAACATTAGCGTAGCAAAATGTGCATGAGGGTGTGATGTAGAGGTGCTAGAAATAGCTTGTCACCAGTGGGGCACTAATGGAATACAACAGCCAGTTCTATGATGCCACAAAATGGCAGTATTTTGTGCTATCATTATAGCTTATTAAAAACAGAGCACGAGGTTGTCATGCAGAGGTGCTGCACATAGATTTGCAGTAGTGTGAATTGACAAAAGTACAATAGCCACGTTTAGGATACAACTAGGTACAGTGAGTGTTTGCTAGTATAATGGCTGAGTTTAAAAAAGTTTGAGTGTGCAATGCAGGCAGATGTCCTGCAAATAACGTTCCAATACTGTGAATTGACAAAAGTACAATAGCCACGTTTAGGATACAACTAGGTACAGTGAGTGTTTGCTAGTATAATGGCTGAGTTTAAAAAAGTTTGAGTGTGCAATGCAGGCAGACGTGCTGCAAATAACGTTCCAATACTGTGAATTGACAAAAGTACAATAGCCACGTTTAGGATACAACTAGGTACAGTGAGTGTTTGCTAGTATAATGGCTGACTTTAAAAAAGTTTGAGTGTGCAATGCAGGCAGATGTCCTGCAAATAACGTTCCAATACTGTGAATTGACAAAAGTACAATAGCCACGTTTAGGATACAACTAGGTACAGTGAGTGTTTGCTAGTATAATGGCTGAGTTTAAAAAAGTTTGAGTGTGCAATGCAGGCAGACGTGCTGCAAATAACGTTCCAATACTGTGAATTGACAAAAGTACAATAGCCACGTTTAGGATACAACTAGGTACAGTGAGTGTTTGCTAGTATAATGGCTGAGTTTAAAAAAGTTTGAGTGTGCAAGGCAGGCAGATGTCCTGCAAATAACGTTCCAATACTGTGAATTGACAAAAGTACAATAGCCACGTTTAGGATACAACTAGGTACAGTGAGTGTTTGCTAGTATAATGGCTGAGTTTAAAAAAGTTTGAGTGTGCAATGCAGGCAGACGTGCTGCTAATAACGTTCCAATACTGTGAATTGACAAAAGTACAATAGCCACGTTTAGGATACAACTAGGTACAGTGAGTGTTTGCTAGTATAATGGCTGAGTTTAAAAAAGTTTGAGTGTGCAATGCAGGCAGACGTCCTGCAAATAACGTTCCAATACTGTGAATTGACAAAAGTACAATAGCCACGTTTAGGATACAACTAGGTACAGTGAGTGTTTGCTAGTATAATGGCTGAGTTTAAAAAAGTTTGAGTGTGCAATGCAGGCAGATGTCCTGCAAATAACGTTCCAATACTGTGAATTGACAAAAGTACAATAGCCACGTTTAGGATACAACTAGGTACAGTGAGTGTTTGCTAGTATAATGGCTGAGTTTAAAAAAGTTTGAGTGTGCAATGCAGGCAGACGTGCTGCAAATAACGTTCCAATACTGTGAATTGACAAAAGTACAATAGCCACGTTTAGGATACAACTAGGTACAGTGAGTGTTTGCTAGTATAATGGCTGAGTTTAAAAAAGTTAGAGTGTGCAATGCAGGCAGATGTCATGCAAATAACGTTCCAATACTGTGAATTGACAAAAGTCCAATAGCCACGTATAGGATGCCACTAGGTACACTGAGTGTGTGCTAGTATAATGGCTTCGTTATAATTAGTTGGAGTGTGCAACGCAGGCAGATGCGCTCTGCAAATGTCTTGGCACTAGTGGGACTATAGCAAAGTCCAATAGCCACGTATAGGATGCCACTAGGTACACTGAGTGTTTGCTAGTAAAATTGCTTAGTTTAAAAAAGTTGTAGTGTGCAATGCAGGCAGACGTGCTCTGCAAATGTCTTTGCACTAGTGGGACTATAGCAAAGTCCAATAGCCATGTATAGGATGCCACTAGGTACACTGAGTGTTTGCTAGTAAAATTGCTTAGTTTAAAAAACTTGGAGTGTGCAATGCAGGCAGATGTGCTCTGCTAATGTCTTTGAACTAGTGGGACTATAGCAAAGTCCAATAGCCACGTATAGGATGCCACTAGGTACACTGAGTGTTTGCTAGTATAATGGCTTCGTTATAATTAGTTGGAGTGTGCAACGCAGGCAGATGCGCTCTGCAAATGTCTTGGCACTAGTGGGACTATAGCAAAGTCCAATAGCCACGTATAGGATGCCACTAGGTACACTGAGTGTTTGCTAGTAAAATTGCTTAGTTTAAAAAAGTTGTAGTGTGCAATGCAGGCAGACGTGCTCTGCAAATGTATTTGCACTAGTGGGACTATAGCAAAGTCCAATAGCCACGTATAGGATGCCACTAGGTACACTGAGTGTTTGCTAGTAAAATTGCTTAGTTTAAAAAAGTTGGAGTGTGCAATGCAGGCAGATGTGCTCTGCTAATGTCTTTGCACTAGTGGGACTATAGCAAAGTCCAATAGCCACGTTTAGCATGCCACTAGGTACACTGAGTGTTTGCTAGTATAATGGCTTACTTAGAATGAGTTGGAGTGTGCAGAGGACAAGAGGGTACAGTGGCAGGATTGTGGTGCTCTGGGTAGAGGAATGGAAGCCTGCCTTTCTATTCCCTCCTAATGGTGAAATGCAGGGAGGAAATCCCTGACCTGGGCTACACAGACGCTGTTGCTGTTTGCAGGACCTGTCACCTATGGCTCTCTGACCCTGCCGCTTTGAGCCCTTAAAAGGACTGCTAGAATGTGCTCTCCCTAAGCTGTCTAACGCTGTGTATGCAGCGCATACAGCTGTATCGGCTATAGGACTCAGGAGGACGGAGCTGCGACACTGATGTCTGACACCAAAGACGCAGAAGGCAGATAATGGCGTTCGTGAAGAAAATGTCCGGTTTTATAATGCAGGGACATGTGACATGCAGATCCTATCACACATGCCGTTGCTTCTCTGGCTCAAAGTCCACTTAGGTGTGTGTGTGTCTGTGATTGGCTGACATGCTGGCCCGCCCCACAAGACGCGCGCGCTTAGGGAAGGAAGACAAGAAAAAAAAAAAAAAAAATGGCGATCGCCATTATAGAAACAGCAGTGATCTGAAGGCGCTGTTCACGCACACTATACACTGAAATGTGATAATAGTTTGATTCACAGAGTGACTTACACTATTACAGCAGAAACCAAGCTAGGATTTAGCTGTTTTTTGGCTGCTAGAACCGTTCTCGAACGTTTCTAGAACTATCGAGCTTTTGCAAAAAGCTCGAGTTCTAGTTCGATCTAGAACATGCCCCAAAATCACTCGAGCCGCGAACTGGAGAACCACGAACCACGAACCGCGCTCAACTCTAGTTACCAGCACCAGATACGGTGCTACTGGTACGGGTAGACTGTTGAAAATGACGAGACCGTCCCATGTTTGTCAAGTTACAACTGGGAGATTCACTCCCTGCACCTGCACGGTTGTTTGGTGGAAAAGCCGAGCTAAGATCGAGTAACAGCTTCTGCTGATACTCCTGCATACGTGCGTCCCTTTCTATGGCTGGAATTATGTCACAAAATTTGGACTTGTACCGGGGATCTAATAGTGTGGCAAGCCAGTAATCATCATCACTTCTAATTTTGACAATACCAGGGTCATGTTGGAGGTAGTGCAGCAAGAAGGCGCTCATGTGTCTTGCGCAGCCATGCGGACCAAGTCCACGCTGTGTTTGTGGCATAGAGGTGCTAACCGTTCTTTCTTTCTCTGACATCTCCCCCCAACCTCTTTCAACAGAAATTTGACCAAGGTCTCCCTCATCCGCTGAGTCTTCCATGTCCATGGACAGTTCGTCCTCCATTTCTTCATGTTCTCTTGCACCTTCCTCAACATTTTGCCTGCTACCATGCGCCCTTGTTGATCCCTGTCCCCCATGGTCCCATGCCTGCCGCGTTGGTGATGATGAACGTCTGGACCTTGGTGATGTTGTTGTGTCTTGCGCATATGAATCCTCCTGTAGTTCCTCCCCTTCCTGTTGTCTCACCCCCTGACTCCGAATAGTGTTTAGCGTGTGCTCCAGCATGTAAATGACTGGAATTGTCATGCTGATAATGGCATTGTCAGCGCTAAACATATTTGTCGCCATGTCGAAACTGTGCAGAAGGGTGCATAGGTCCTTGATCTGAGACCACTCCATCAGGGTGATCTGCCCCACCTCTGCATCTCGTTGGCCCAGGCTATACGTCATGACGTATTGCACCAGGGCTCGGCGGTGCTGCCACAGTCGCTGTAACATGTGGAGAGTCGAATTCCAGCGTGTCGCCACATCGCATTTCAGGCGATGAACCGGCAGGCCGAAAGACTTCTGGAGCGATGCAAGTCGCTCAGCAGCGGTGGTTGAACGGCGGAAGTGAGCCGACAGTTTTCGTGCCCTGGTCAGAAGGCCATCTAGGCCGGGATAGTGTGTTAAAAATTGCTGGACAACAAGGTTCAACACGTGAGCCATACAAGGCACGTGTGTCACCTTGCCCAGGCGAAGGGCCACACCCAGGTTTGCAGCATTGTCGCACACGGCCTTACCAGGCTGCAGGTTGAGTGGAGACAACCATTTATTAAACTCAGTCTGCAGAGCTGCCCACAACTCATCCGCTGTGTGACTCCTATTTCCAAGACATGTCAAGCTAAAGACCACCTGATGCCGTTGCGCTCTGCTGCCAGCATAGTAATGAGGGGTGCGTGATTCCTTCTGCGCAGTGCGAACGCTGGTGGCCTGACCAGGCAGGCTTGGGGCGGAGGTGGAGGACCCAGATGAGGTGGAGGAGGCAGAAGCAGTGGCGGAACTTGGACAGACAGAGGATTGACACACAAGTCGTGGGGACGGCAAGACTTGTGCAGCAGACCTTTCACCATCTATCACCATAGTTATCCAGTGCCCAGTCAGCGACATGTAACGTCCCTGTCCATGCTTACTGGTCCAAGTATCGGTGGTGAAATGCACACGTTGACACACAGAGTTTCTCAAGGAAGCGGTGATGTTGTGTGCGACATGCTGGTGTAGCGCGGGCACACCTTTCTTAGAGACGTAGTGGCGACTGGGCATCTGGTACTGGGGCACAGCGACAGACATAAGGTCTCTAAAATCCTGTGTGTCCACCAGGCGGAAAGGCAGCATTTCGGTAGCCAAGAGCTTACAGAGGGATAAAGTCAACCTCTTAGCTTTGTCATGAGTCGCAGGAAATGGCCTTTTATTTGTCCACATCTGAGGGACAGAGATCTGGCTGCTGTGTGTAGATGGTGTTGAGTAGGGTGTCCCTGGAAAAATGCAGCTTTGTGAGGAAAGTGCAGGCGTAGACATGATGTCGCCTTCATCCAACATTGGTGCTATCGATGTCTGAGAGAGCTGTACACACGTACTTGTTTCCCCTTCCAAACCAACTGACGACATACCAAGCAAACTGCCTGTTGCAGTTACAGTGGTGGAAGTTGTGCGTGGAAAACCAGGTGTGACAGCTGTCCCCACAGTCCTAGAAGATGAAGAGCGCGCGGATGCACTAGAAGGGGCAGACGGTGGATGGTTCGCTCCGCTAGGCCGCATTGCAGCACGGTGAGCTTCCCACCGGGACCTATGATATTTATTCATGTGACGATTCATGGAAGAAGTTGTCAAACTGCTGAGGTTTTGCCCTCTACTAACAGAATCATGACAAATTTTACAGATCACATAATTTGGGCGATCTTTTGCTATGTCAAAAAAGGACCAGGCTAGGCAAGGCTTAGAGGGCATGCGACCTGCTGATCCACCCCGACTAGTGCTCAGAGGCACAGTGGTGGCTGAGGATGCAGTTGTAGACGTGCTACCAGTACTCCTACTCTGTCCAGGAAGGCGCAAGGTAACTTCGTCGTCAGTTGCATCCTCCTCCACCATCTCTGTTGACCTCCTCGAGGGCCTGACTGTGGGTTGACAGTAGGTGGGATCTAGAACTTCCTCATCAATTGTTGTGTTTGCACTCCCCTCACCCTCAGACCGAGCCTCTTCTTGCCCTGACCGAATATTTAAGTTGTCATCCCAAGCTGGTATCTGCGTCTCATCGTCATCAGTATGTTCCTCATTGTCTATAACAACAGGTGTTACAGTTTGTGAAAAAGGGTCAACATTATGCTCAGAAACTTGGTCCTCATGGCCTGAATCAGAGTCACAAAGGTTCTGGGCATCACTGCAGACCATTTCCTGGTCTGTACTCACTGTAGCTTGGGAGCAGACCTCTGATTCCCAGGCTATAGTGTGACTGAACAGCTCTGCAGACTCAGCCATCTCAGTTCCACCATACTGTGCAGGGCGGATGAAGACATCAGAGCTGGGAGAAAGCAAGTTTGATTGGTATGACAACTCAGAGGACTGGTGTTTTTTGGATGCAGTAGTTGAGGTGGTGGAGAGGGCACTTGTTGGACCACTTGAGATCCATTCAAGCATTTTCCTTTTTTGGCCATCATCTACCTTTGTTCCAGTTGTTCATGTCCGTAAAAAAGGGAGCACATCGGATTGTCCACGGTAAGTAGTAGACATCTTACTTTTGCTGGAAGATGGTCTATCTTCAGCAGATGTTAATGGAGCTTTGCCACCTTCCCCACGGACAAACCCTTTTTTTCCTTTTCCAACACGCCTCTTCCCCTTTCCACCAGCATCTGTCATTTTGCCACTCATTTTGATTGCGACAAGATTGTGCACTTAAAATGTGGTAGTAAAAATTGAGAGGTGGTGTAGATTTCAGCGGTGGTCTAGCTTTATTAACAGAAGAATAAACAACAATAATTATCCCTGACAATGCAACTACGGCCCTTAAACTGGCAGCAGTGTTTGCTAGTATAATGGCTTAGTAACAATGAGTTTGAGTGTGCAATGCAGGCAGACGGGCTGCAAATATCTTTGCACTAGTGGGACACTACAGAAGTCCAACAGCCACTTTTATGATGCCACTAAGTTCACTCAGTGTTTGCTAGTATAATTGGCTTAGTAACAATGAGTTTGAGTGTGCAATGCAGGCAGACGTGCTGCAAATATCTTTGCACTAGTGGGACAATACAGAAGTCCAACAGCCACGATTAGGATGCCACTAAGTTCACTCAGTGTTTGCTAGTATAATGGCTTAGTAATAATGAGTTTGAGTGTGCAATGCAGGCAGACGTGCTGCAAATATCTTTGCACTAGTGGGAAAATACAGAAGTCCAACAGCCACTTTTATGATGCCACTAAGTTCACTCAGTGTTTGCTAGTATAATGGCTTAGTAAGAATGAGTTTGAGTGTGCAATGCAGGCAGACGTGCTGCAAATATCTTTGCACTAGTGGGACAATACAGAAGTCCAACAGCCACGTTTAGGATGCCACTAAGTTCACTCAGTGTTTGCTAGTATAATGGCTTAGTAACAATGAGTTTGAGTGTGCAAAGGGCAGGAGGGTACAGTGGCAGGGTTGTGGGTCTGGGTAGAGGAAAGGAAGCCTGCCTTTCTATCCCTCCTAATGGGGAAATGCAGCGAGGAAATCCCTGACCTTAGCTACACAGACACTGTCATCTTGTGTAGCTGTTAAACTCTGTTTTCACGGACCTGTCACCTATGGCTCTGACCCTGCCGGTATTAGCCCTTAAAAGGACTGATAGAAAGTGCTATCCCTATTCTGTACAGCGCTGTGTATAGAGCGCACATAGCAGTATCGGAGATAGGCGCTGCACCAGCGGTGACTGACACCAAGGACGCAGAAGAGATAATGGCGTCCGGACGGGCAGATACTCGTTTTTATAATGCAGGGACATGTGACATGGACATCCTATCACACATGCCGTTGCTTCTCTGGCTAAAAATCCACTTAGCTGTGTGTGTGTCTGGGATTGGCTGACATGCTGGCCCGCCCCACTACACGCGCGCGCTTAGGGAAGGAAGACAAGGAAAAAAAAAAAAATGGCGATCGCCATTATCCATACAGCAGTGATCTGAATGCGCTGTTCCCGCACACTATACACTGAAATTTCATAATAGTGTGAGTCACAGAGTGACTTACACTATTACAGCGGAAAGCCAGCTAGTAATTAGCTGGTCTTTTTGCTGCTAGAACCGTTCTCGAACGTATCTAGAACTATCGAGCTTTAGCAAAAAGCTCGAGTTCTAGTTCTATCTAGAACAGCCCCCAAAATCCCTCGAGCCGCGAACTGGAGAACCTCGAACCACGAACCGCGCTCAACTCTACTGCTGCCCATAAGAGTTTACACTGTACAGAAGAAAGAGAGAACCCCACTGACCATAAGAGCTTACACCCTACAGAAGAGAGAGGACTCTGGTGACCACAAGAGGTTACGCTCTACTGGAGAAAGAGAGGACCGCACTGACCATAAGAGCTTACATTCTCCAGAAGAGAGAGAGGACACTGCTGACCATAAGAACTTACACTCTACAGAAGAGAGAGAGAACCCCGCTAATCATACCAGCTTACACTCTACAGAAGAGAGAGAGGAGACTGCTGACCATAAAGGGGGTGTTACACACAGCGATATCGCTAGTGATATCGCTGGTGAAAGCACCCACCCCCGTCGTTTGTGCGTCATGGGCATATCGCTGCCCGTGATACACAAAATTGTTTGGAGCCGTCACAAGAACTTACCTGCCTAGCGACGTCGCTGTTGCCAGCGACCCGCCTCCTTTCTAAAGGGGCGGTTCGTGCGGCGTCACAGTGGCGTCACTAAGCGGCCGCCCAATAGAAGTGGAGGGGCGGAGAAGAGCGGGACATAACATCCCACCCATCTTCTTCCTTCCTCATTGCCGGCGGCTGCAGGTAAGCTGCAGTTCGTCGTTCCCGAGGTGTCACACGTAGCGATGTGTGCTGCCTCGGGAACGACGAACAACCTGCATGCTCATCAATCCACGATTTTTTAAAAAGGAACGACGTGTCAACGATGGACGATAAGGTGAGTATTTTCCATCGTTATCCGTTGTTCCTTGCTGTCACACGCAACGACGTCGCTAACGATGCCGGATGTGTGTCACGGAATCCATGATCCCGGCGATATATCGTTATATACGTCGCTGTGTGTAACGGGGCTTTAAGAGCTTACACTCTACAGAAGAGAGAGAGGAGACTGCTGACCAGAGAGAAGACCCTGTTCACCATAAGAGCTTATACTCTACATTAGAGAGAGACTTAGGGGTACTTTACACGTTGCAACATCGCATCCGAAATATCGTCGGGGTCACGTCGTTAGTGACGCACATCCGGCGTCGGTAATGACATCTCAACGTGTAAATCCTAGATGCGCCGATAAATGATCACAAAAGCGTTGAAAATCGGTGAACTGTGTAGCGTCGGTCATTTTCATAATGTCGGGTCGACCGCAGGTGCGATGTTGTTTGTCGCTCCTGCAGCTCCACACATCGCTGTGTGTAAACCCGCAGGAGCGACAAACATCTCCTTACCTGCGTCCCGATGGCAATGCGGAAGGGAGAAGGTGGGCGGGATCTTATGTCCCGCTCATCTCCGCCCCTCCGCTTCTATTGGCCGGCCGATTAGTGACGTCACGGTGACGCCGAACGCACCTCCCCCTTGAAGGAGGGATAGTTCGGCAGTCACAGCGATGTCGCTGAGCAGGTATGTGCGTGTGAAGCTGCCGTAGCGATAATGTCCGCTACGGCAGCAATCACCACATATCGCATGTACGACGGGGGCGGGTACTATCACGTTCGATATCGCTAGCTGATGCTAGTGATGTCGCAATGTGCAAAGTACCCCTTACTCCATGACTCTGGAGATGGAAAATAACTCTGCCATACAAACTGTGCTCCACTTGGAACCACTAATCTGTGATGGCCCCGATACTGACCTCCCTGCTGTATATAGCATCTTAAACTCTACAGGTTAGAGAGTGGACGCTGGTCACCACAAGTGCTTAAGGGTACTTTACATGCTGCGACATCGCTAACGATTTATCGTCGGGGTCACAGTGTTTGTGACGCACAGTCGGCGTCGTTAGCGACATGGCAGCGTGTGACACGTACGAGCGACCTTCAATGATCGCAAAAGTGGTAAAAATTGTTGGTTTTGGAGAGGTCATTCAAACACCAAATATTGTTGTTTGGGCACTAGCGATGTTGTTCCTCGTTCCTGCGGCATCACACATCGCTATGGGTGACACCACAGGAGCGACGAACATCTCCTTACCTCCGTCCACCGGCAATGAGGAAGGAAGTAGGTGGGCGGCATGTTCCAGCTGCTCATCTCCGCCCCTCCTCTGCTATTGGACGGCTGCCGAGTGACATCGCTGTGACGCCACACGAACCGCCCCCCTTAGAAAGGAGGCGGTTCGCTGAGCAGAGCGATGTCGCAGGGAAGGTAATTCCGTGTGACGGGTGTTAGCAATGTTGTGCGCCACGGGTAGCGATTTGCCAGTGACGCACGACCGACGGGGGCGGGTACGCTCGCTAGCGATATCGGTATCGATATCGCAGCGTATAAAGTACCCTTAAGTCCCCTGTCTCCTATCTTATACTTATCTTCAGGCATCTTCACCTTTTTTCGGCATTGGATTGGTCCCACAGCACAATCTTGTGACCATTACTTTTGACTAGCTCAAAATCAGAAGTTACGTCACAAGCTCTTAATGCAAGTCTATGAGAGGCAGAAGTCCATCTTCCTTAGGCCTCTTTCACACGTCCGTGAAAATCACGCACATTTTTCACGGACGTGTTAAAGGTCCGTATGGCCCTCCGTGTGCCATGTTTATAGCACACGTGTGTTCTCCGTGTGTTATCCGTGATAACACATGGAGAACGGGAACTTTCTGCTCACCTGTCCCTGGTGTTGCTGTCTGTGGTGCTGATCTATGGGCTCAGGCCCTGCCGACTTCCCGCTGGTGCTGCTTCCAGCCCGCAGTGGAGGGAATATGCCATGAGCATAATGAGTGGGGGTCGGAAGCAAGTGCCAGCAGAGGCAGAGACAGCAACGCTGGAGAAGGTGATTATAGAAATTCTTTTTAATTCACAGACATGTGTGTTTTCTCTGCTACGTGTCACATGGTTCACATCTGTGCGGTCCGTGTGACACCCGTGATGCTGGAGAAAACGGACATGTCTAAATGTGAAGCACATGGACACACATATGCTCCACACGAACACATGGTCCATGGCAAAACACGCACGTGAGCACAGACCCATTGATTTTAATGGGTCTACGTGTGCCTGTGTCTCCGGCACGTGAGGAAACGGACCAAACACGTACCGGAGACACAGACGTGTGAAGGACGCCTTAGGAGGATGTGATGGACTGCAGCTGTAATGTGGTACAGCCTATTATCCTCTATGGAGAGGGAAAGGGGGTGGAGGAGTGGGCAGCAAGGAGATGGAACAGATGGAGGCAGACAGAAAAACATTGTGTAGACCTGTCTCATCTCTTATCACATCAAAGCTCCAGTATAATGTCCATGTAGCTGCCACTCCTCTCTGTGAACTTAAAAGTGAATGAAGAGCAGGAATCTTTCTCTGTGTGCTGTGCCGTATATGGGTGAAATCAATGCAAAACATCTCTTCCCCTAAGAAAACAGTAAATTGCAAGTTACAAATAGAAAAACTCTTGAAGTTTTATTCCTTTATATTAATAATTCCACAAAACATCCGTAATGATCCAAAAGCGAAAAGTCACCGATACGTGTCCATGTGACACCCTTAGGCGGGCTTTGCACGTTGCGACATCACAAGCCGATGCTGCGATGTCGCACGCGATAGTTCCCGCCCCGTTGCAGGTACGATATCTTGTGATAGCTGGCGTAGCGAAAATTATCGCTACGCCAGCTTCACATGCACTCACCTGCCCTGCGACCGTCGCTCTGGCCGGCGACCCGCCTCCTTCTTAAGGGGGCGGGTCGTGCGGCGTCATAGCGACGTCACACGGCAGGCGGCCAATAGCGGCGGAGGGGCGGAGATGAGCAGGATGTAAACATCCCGCCCACCTCCTTCCTTCCGCATAGCAGCCGGCGGCAGGTAAGCTGATGTTCCTCGCTCCTGCGGCGTTATACACAGCGATGTGTGCAGCCGCAGGAGCGAGGAACTACATCGTACCTGTCGCTGCAGCATAATTATGAAAAAGTCGGAGCCTGCAACGATGATACGATAACGACGCTTTTGCGCTCGTTAATCGTATCATCTAGCATTTACACACTACAATCTCGAAAGTGACGCCAGAAGTGCGGCACTTTCGATTTGACCCCACCGACATCGCATGTGCGATGTTGCAACGCGCAAAGCCGCCCTTAGTCTTGGTGCCATACACTTCAGAAACGCATTGGTCATGGATGGTTCATGGAATTTTAAATATGAACGAATAAAACTTCAGTAATTTTTATCTGTGTGGCTGGATCCATCTATATTTCATTTGCTTGTCTTCCCGGCTAAGCAGTGGTGTCAATCTCAGCTTCGGAGAATTAAGGACTACTGGGCTGGCTACTCCTATTTTTCAAGACATCTTATTCTAACAAGTTGCTAGAAAGCACAGTTGCCATTTAAATGTTAATATAATGCTGTAAAAATTCTGAGAATACATAATAATATATTAGTGCATAGAGAAGCATTTTGTTGGTTAGTTAGACGATATGGACACTTTCAAGAAAATTAAAGATATAACCTGTCAGCACAGTTTTGAAAGTTAAAGTAAAAACATAACCATTATGTTGCTGCTCTACAGATTAAATCGATACCTTTAGTAAAGAAATACGCTGTGTGGTTGTTTTTTAACCCTTTCACCCCTGGGTGATTTTCCGTTGATCATTTTCGTTTTGCATCTTGAGCTGACGTTTTAAATGATACCATTTTTGTGCAGATGCTACATTTTGATCGCCTGTTATTGCATTTTAAAAAAAAATTGCAGTAACCAAAATACATAATTTTGGTGGTTGGAATTTTTTTTTTTGCTACACTGTGTACCGATCAGATTAATTGATTCTATATTTTCATAGATCGGGAATTTCTGAATGTGGCGATACCAAATATGTGTATATTTTAAATGTTGAACTGGTTTTTCTATGGAGCGAAGGGGGGTGATTTGGACTTTTAGGTTTTTTATTTTTTCATAATTTTAAAAACTTTTATTTTTTACATTGTTTATTTATTTTACTATTCCCCATAGGAGACTATTACTGCACTGTCCGATTGCTTGTTCATTTCTGCAGAAATGCAGCGTTCATTTGAGTGTCGGCACTCTGTCGGCTCTCACAGGAAGTTCGTCATGGCTTTGTCAGGGGTCAGAAACTGACTCCGCGCTACCATGGCAACACATTGGCACCCCGTAATCAGATCACGGGGCTGCCAATGGCGGTGGGGAACAGCGCGATCATTTAAATCATGCTGTCAGTATTTGACAGTGCGATCTAAAGAGTTAACAGGTGCGGGCAGATCTCCGATCAACCTTTGCCTGTTAGCCACACATCTCTGCTGATCAGATGAGCAGAAATGTGTGGGGATTACCATAGGCTTGCCACCGGAGCCCGCGGTAACGTGAGATAGGCGACCAAGGACTTACCGGTACGTCCTTTGTCGTAAAGGGATAAAATCCTCATATGAAATTTTCAAGTAATTAGATTTAGGTGCACTGGGCAGGACTGTACAATGGTTCTTTCACTGCTGCCCCTCTCCCTCCACCTTTGGTGTCTGTGTGTCAGGTCCCTGCTTTGCTTTGACCTATGTGACTGGCGCCCTGTACAAACCTCATTTGTATGCATACTAGCAACCACCCCCTTCACAAAATGGTAGGCTTTGAGTAGTTGTCAGTAATCTGTACCTGTGTTACCCCGCATTTATTATAGGGGTCTGTCTGTATCCTTCTAATGTATTTGCTGTTTGACCCTTGATGGTTAATGTCTGTTTTTGGTGAGGTTTTTTTTCCCTTACTTCTTTTGCGAGTGACCTGCCTTCTTTTTAAAATTTCACGCTGGCTTCGTCCATGCCGCGGGTGGTTTGTGGGTAGATTGATTTCCTGGTGGTCTTCAATACAATAGTGCTGGTGATGGCGCATGCGCAGATTGAGATCTCACTTCAATTACATCTTTTAGAGATGCAATTGAGCCAAAATCTCAGCCTCCGCATGTGCCAGTCTCGTAAAGGACGGCACCGATGTGAAATTTGAAAAAAAGAGTCAGGTCACTCACAAAGCACTGATCTGTTTTGTTTTCATATTTTTTCATTTTCAACCTTTATTAACAGAAGAAAATAGTAATCTTGCAATTTTCACACTGGCCACTAAGGCATTTTTAGACTTGTACTTCATGTCCTTTCTGTAAAGCAGCTGATAACTCAGGAAGGATCTAAAACTAAAGGGGGCTTTACACGCTACGATATCGTTAATGTTTTGTCATCGGGGTCAAGTTGTTAGTGACGCACATCCGGCGTCATTAACGATATCGCAGCGTGTGACACTGACCAGCAACCTTAAGCGACCTCAAAAATGGTGAAAATCGTTCACCATGGAGAGGTCGTCCCAAACTCAAAAATCGGTAAGGGTTGTTTATCCAGGTGGTTCATCGCTCATGCAGCAGCACACATCGCTATGTGTCACACCGCAGGAGCGAGGAACGTCTCCCTACCTGCCGCCGGCCATAATGCGGAAGGAAGGAGGTGGGCGGGATGTTACGTCCTGCTCATCTCCGCCCCTCCGCTTTGATTGGCCGGCCGCTTAGTGACGTTGCGGTGACGTCGCTGTGATGCCAAACGTCCCTCCCCCTTGAAGGAGGGATTGTTCGGCAGTCACAGCGACGCCACCGACCAGGTAAGTGCATGTGATGCTGCTGTAGCAATAATGTTCGCTATGGCAGCGATCACAAACAATCGCATGCGCGACGGGGTCGGGTACTTACACGTGTGACGCCCTGGGCAAGCCAGGGGTCACAGGTCATGACGCCACCACACACTCTACATTCCCTGCAGGCACACCAAGGTCAAAACACAAATCCTTGTTGCCCTCCTCCAGGGGCTGATGTCCACACCAGGGGGTGGGCCAGGCGGTTGGCACCACCCACCGAGGAGTTCACAGCCCTGGAGGCGGGAAAACCAGTGAGTTCAGTTGAAGTGGAGTTGGAGAGTAGAAGGAAGTGGTAGAGGAGTAAGTGACAGTAGTGGAAGTGAAGGAAAGTGACAGCAACAGAGCCTGAAGTTGGTCCGGGTGTGTGCCCCGGACTGAGACAGCATGGTTGGCAGACGGCGGTGACCATCTGCAGGAGAGGCTGATCGGAGGTTGCCGAAAGGACCGTGGACGGGTGGTGGCCCGGCGGTACCGGAGCGGTATACAAAGAGAAGCCAGCACCATTGGCAGGGGCCTTTCGGATCCCGGCAAGGCTAGGAGTCGCCGTAATTTGCCAAATCCGCCAGTGAAGGGGACCTCCGGGTCTCCCAGCAGCAAAGTCCCGATTGAAGGCAACAGTCCAACCGTGAAGGGGAGACACCGCCACCGCCAAGGCACCAGTTTCCCAGGGCCAGCGCCTGCGGGCAAGAGAGGGGCTCCTCTGGCTCATATCCAAGCTGGGGAGTGGGTTACCGGTGGGAATCCATCGCTACCAACAACCGTTTCTAGGTGCAGGGAAGAGACAGTCACCGCTAACTTGCAGGGAACATCTACACCGCAGCCGTCCGAGGGACCCGTCCAACCAGCCGTTTGTTTACCGTGAACTGTGTCATCATCCTTGGGCTGAGTGAGTACCTCCGTGCCGTGCGGCACAGCGCTGCCCCTGTGTCCCTGCACCTCCACAGGCCCCATAACCCGCCTGTCCACCACCCTAACCCCCGTCATCGGGCCCCGGGACCACCAAACCCCCTACCCACGGAGGGGCAAACCAACATCTAGCTGCTCCATACCACCACTCCCGGGATCCCCAGACAGAGCAGCGGTGGTGTCCACACAATCACCACAACCGTGGGTGGCGTCACGAACATTAATCAAATCCCCCACCAACAAATCACCCCTTTCACTCACGGGCGAGGAGCGCCGCTCGAGTCCCCGGGATCCGGCCTATCGCTCGAGCCACCGAGCAGCAGTAGCCGCAGAGCAGCGGCGGCCAGACCCGAGCAGTGGGAGAGCGCAGCGTTGCCACCTTCCTCCCCGCCCGCGACATCTTGGCGTCACGAACAGGATCTTACCGCTCTGCCGTCTGGTAGAGGTGCGCCTTGTTACCGCCGGAGGTGTCCGGCCAGAAAATTTCAGAGCCGCCATCTTTGGCGCGAAAAGTCCCCGCTCGAGCGTCTTCTCAAGTAGTGGAGGCGCGAAGGCCAAAACCCCGCCCCGATAGAGGAGGAGCCGGAAAGAGGCTAGGGGGACGAAATGGCGACTGGTCGCATGTAGCCGCGGCTATAAAAGCAGAGACGCCAGGACTCTGCAGCCATCTTGTTCCTGGAAGAAGCCGCCAGCAGCATGTGGATGCCGTCCCGAAGCACCGTGGCCCCCGCGCCGGGAACCGCAGCGTAGGTGGAGATCCGGACCGCGCAGCTCTACCAGAGGCTGCAGGTCAAGATGCAGCTCCTCATGGAGGAGTGGGAGACCGACATGGCGGATGTCATAGCGACCGTGCGGGGACGCGAGGAGGAAGCTGCGGAAGGGAGGGTGAGTGACCCACGCCCCGATGCCCTTGAAGGGCCGGTCATCGCGGCTGCGGGACCCGGTCTAAACCCTCTCACCCTGCTGCCTCCCTCGCCACCCGTCCCGGAAGCCGTGACTCCGCCACTAGGCCCGCTGCCACCGCAACCGGTAGCGATACCCAGCATGCCCGCCCTGGCGGGCCGACCTGCAGCCGGAGCCGGTAGCCACCCGGAGGTGCTGCCGTGGAATGCCCCGAAGCCCAAACCGGAGGTGTCCCCCGAGAAGTCCCCCGAGCCGGAGCTGATAGCCCGTTCCGTGCCGAAGGCCCAACAGAGGAAAGCCCCTGTGCCCATCCCCCACAACTCGGCTGAGGTTGCGCCGGGTTGCCGCTGCAAGGCGGCGTCCAAGGCCAAGAAGCCGCGGGACCTGCCGCCCAGATCCCTAACAGTGGGCAGCGTCCAAAATATCCTGCGGGGCCCGACCCGTGCGCCGGAGCTCGCAGCAGCGCCGTACTGGGACAGGGAGCCGGTACCGTTGGGCCTGGAGATTGAGGAGAGGGAAAGAAAGAAGGCGGAGTTGGTGGCCCGTGCAATCCGGGAAAAAGAGAACCTCCGTCAGGCAACTTTCCGTGTCCGGGGCCCGTTGTATGAAGGGCAGGTAAGGCGGTTTGATGTCCGCCGGGGCTATGGATTCATATATGAACCGGGCCTGGAGGCCGAAGTGTTTATAGCCCGGCGGGATGTTAATGCTCACCTGCCAGAGGAGCACCCTGGTCGAAATCTGATGCCGGGCGACTTGGTCCAGTACACCCGGCACTGTGGAGAGAGGGGGTGGTTCGCCCTAGATGCAAAATTGAGGGGCAGCCAGGAGGCCCGTGTGAGTGCTACACCCCCTCCCTCAGGTGATGCTGAGGACTCTGAGTAGGGCAGCGGAGCACCGTTGTCCCAGTCCCCGTTGGGACCCCCAGTTTGAAAAGTTTGCAAAAGTTTAAAAGTTGATGAGAAAATGAAAATGATTACCGAACAGTAACCTGATTGTCTGCATCCGTGATTTGCAACCGGCCGTTGCCGGCACCGTTGTCCCCGTGGGGACCGCTTGAAAGGTTTTGCATAGGAACTCCTATGGACAAGCCCGTGAACTTGCAGGGCAACCACAAACGTTAGTGGCTTGTAAATAATATGTTTTTGTTGCAACTGCCACCGTACCGCCTCCGGAGAGGCAGATTGGAGGGAGGGCCCGCAGTGGAGCAGGCTGGGGCCCAGCCACCACCGGAACCAGTGGCTACCCTCTGGAGGGGAAGGACAGATCCCGCTCGGGTAACTTGGTTCAGGACTGGGGTCAAGGGGTGCTGCCTGTTTCTTAGGGGCAGCATCAGGGCCAGGTTACTTGGGTGGGAGAGAGCGGCAGCAGCAACCGTTTAAAATGTTACCGTAACGTTTAAGAAAAGTGCCTCCCGTTGTGGGATGATGTTAATATGCTTGTATGTGTTACCGTTTTTATCTTTTCAGAAAAAAAAAAAAGGAAAATAAAACCGGTGTTGGACGGGCAGCCCGAGGACGGTCTGCGTTTTGCTAAGGGGGAATGTGACGCCCTGGGCAAGCCAGGGGTCACAGGTCATGACACCACCGCACACCCCACATTCCCTGCAGGCACACCAAGGTCAAAATACAAATCCTTGTTGCCCTCCTCCAGGGGCTGATGTCCACACCAGGGGGTGGGCCAGGCGGTTGGCACCACCCACCGAGGAGTTCCCAGCCCTGGAGGCGGGAAAACCAGTGAGTTCAGTTGAAGTGGAGTTGGAGAGTAGAAGGAAGTGGTAGAGAAGCAAGTGACAGTAGTGGAAGTGAAGGAAAGTGACAGCAACAGAGCCTGAAGTTGGTCCGGGTGTGTGCCCCGGACTGAGACAGCAAGGTTGGCAGACGGCAGTGACCGTCTGCAGGAGAGGCTGATCGGAGGTTGCCGAAAGGACCGTGGACGGGTGGTGGCCCGGCGGTACCGGAGCGGTATACAAAGAGAAGCCAGCACCATTGGCAGGGGCCTTTCGGATCCCGGCAAGGCTAGGAGTCGCCGTAATTTGCCAAATCCGTCAGTGAAGGGGACCTCCGGGTCTCCCAGCAGCAAAGTCCCGATTGAAGGCAACAGTCCAACCGTTAAGGGGAGACACCGCCACCGCCAAGGCACCAGTTTCCCAGGGCCAGCGCCTGCGGGCAAGAGAGGGGCTCCTCCGGCTCATATCCAAGCTGGGGAGCGGGTTACCGGTGGGAATCCATCACTACCAACAACCGTTTCTAGGTGCAGGGAAGAGACAGTCACCGCTAACTTGCAGGGAACATCTACACCGCAGCCGTCCGAGGGACCCGTCCAACCAGCCGTTCGTTTACCGTGAACTGTGTCATCATCCTTGGGCTGAGTGAATACCTCCGTGTCGTGCAGCACAGCGCTGCCCCTGCGTCCCTGCACCTCCATAGGCCCCATAACCCGCCTGTCCACTACCCTAACCCCCGTCATCGGGCCCCGGGACCACCAAACCCCCTACCCACGGAGGGGCAAACCAACATCTAGCTGCTCCATACCACCACTTCCGGGATCCCCAGACAGAGCAGCGGTGGTGTCCACACAATCACCACAACCGTGGGTGGCGTCACGGACATTAATCAAATCCCCCACCAACAAATCACCTCTTTCACTCACGGGCGAGGAGCGCCGCTCGAGTCCCCGGGATCCGGCCTATCGCTCGAGCCACCGAGCAGCAGTTGCCGCAGAGCAGCGGCGGCCGGACCCGAGCAGTGGGAGAGCTCAGCGTTGCCACCCTCCTCCCCGCCCGCGACACACGCTCACTATCGCTACAAATTGCTAGCGATATCGCTACTGTGTAAAGCCCCCTTAACAATAGACATAGTCACAGCTGCCTCTGCTCCCCTCTCTTCACAGTGAATTTTGCACAGGTTCATTAGACACTTCAATACAAAAGATAGGGTCAGGATTTGACCACTATGGCTGTGCACAGTGCTTTGGAAACGTATTCATACTCTGTGAACTTTTCCACAGTATTTCATGTTACACCCACAAACTTAAATTTTATTTTATTGGGATCTTATCTTATGTGATAATCCAACACAAAGTAGCAAGTATTTGTGAAGTGTAAAGAAAGTGATGCATGGTTTTCTTAATATTTTTAAAATATAAATCTGATATTTTAGACGTGCATTTGTATTCAGCCCCCCTAAGTCAATATCTTGCAGGAACACCTTTGATTGTAATTACTGCTTCAAGTATTTTGGGGTCTGTCTCTACCACCTTTGTACATTCATAGGCTGACATCTTTTGCCAATTCTTCTTTGTTAGGCCTCTTTCACACGTCAGTGATTCTGGTATGTGCTAGTTTTTATACGTACCAGAATCACGGACATATGCAGACCCATTAAAATAAATGGGTGTGCGCACACATAAGTGATTTTTCATTGACCATGTCTCCGTGCGACGTACACGCGTGTCCGTGTGCTCCGCACGGAGACATGTCCATTTTTTTCTGGCATCACTGATGTCCCACGGACCACACTATGGTGTGATCCGTGGAACACGTGTGGCGCCCCTGACCTGGTCAGGCACCACTGAGTACTGCACCCATGCTGGGGACAGTACAACACAGGTAATCCAGAAGGCTGACCGGGGTGTGGAACACAGGCGCATAGTGATCAGGTCTCACACATGTACCCATGAGAGGACCCCTGGGGATCCCAGGAGGGGGAAAAGCCTTCACCTTCACTGGAATAGTGGAGGGGGCCAAAAGCCTCCATCTCCTCTCAAGGGGTGTGGTAAGAGAGTCTGGTTGCTAGGTGGCGTAGGCAAGAACAGGAGAGGAGGGGCAGTGAGCCAGGGCAGTGTAGAGTCCAGGGAGCTCGAGTGAGGAGCAGATCCCTGGGGCTGTGCAGTCTGACAGCGCCCGCGCAGTGGCTACTGACGGGGGAGAACGGTCAACTAGGAGGGCTACCCGAAATCCATCTTCAGCTAAAGAGAGAGCACGGAGTGGGAAGTAAGGAGACTGCTAGAGAGTACCAGGCCCAAACGGGCGGCAGATCCCGAAGCGGAGATAGATCCAGCTTTCTTTTGCTAAACCTGCCGGTGTGGGGCTCTCAAAGCCCACGCCACAACACCACAAAAGCCGCAGCCACGTAGCCACAGTTAGGGCCCATAGGTCACAGGAGGCAAGCAGCTGGAGTGGCCTGGTCCAGGCGACAAGCACACGGCAAACGAAGGGGAGAGAGGCTGCAGCATCTTCCCTGGGTGACCCCCATAGGGACTCAAAGTCGGGGTTACCCCAAACCACCAAGGGCTAAGGAAGGCGAGTTAGTAGTCACCCTCACAAGTCAGCCTGAAGGACACCTGGTTCCCACTTGGTTCATCCCAGCTACGCCCGGGTCACTCACCCTGCCATCAATTGTGAGTAAAAACCCTGAAAGACATCCTGCCTGTGTTGAGTCATTCTGCGCCTTGTAGTTCTACACATCTACACAGGGCCCTGGGGCTTGCCTCACTCTCAGGGGGCTATTCCAACTAACTGCACTCACCATCAGCCCCAGGCGTCCCTCAACCTGCAGTGGCGGTCCCCCCCCCACTGACCGCAATACTGAGAGTGGCGTCACGACAAACGACAAGAAGAAGATCTCCTACCTGTGACCAGATCCAGCTACGTGGAGTCCCTGAAGGTAATGCACCGACACAGCGTTCTCGGGGCTTCACATCTGGCGTCACGAACAGGATAAGGACTAGACCTGTTCAGACAGGTGACCATGTGCCTGGGCGGTCCGCTTGAAAAGTTGGAAGCGCCGCCATATTGCCACCATGAAAAGCGCGCTGAAAAACAACAGCAGCCCGCGCTGGAAGAAGTTACCGCCCACGAAGAGGTGTGGCTACCCAGAGATCCCCTGCAGAGTTCTGACCTCGCTTGTGAAGAGAGCGGAAGCGTCCAGAGACGGCGGGAAGGAAAGAGAGCCACAAGCCTGCTGCTGCAGAGAGAAGAAATGGAGTCCGGACGTGGATACCCAGAACCAGGCTCTGCTGCCTGGTGGTGCCGGGAGCTTGCTATCTTCTGCGATCAGCTGGAGGCCAGGATTATGCGACAGCTCAGAGAGGAACGCATGGAGCTTCTGGAGATGGCTGCGGCGGTTCGGACCTACGAGGAGGGAGCCGCGCGACGCCTGCCAGATCGAGCGGCGACGACTCAGATCCCGATGGTGCCACCGATGGGTGAGTCCAGAGTTGCCCCGGCCAGCGCAAGTGCTCCGACCCCTGCTGCTACGACCGCGGTCCCAGAAGAGGCGCCTGGCGCGGCGACGCTGAGCGAGGCCGCAGCCACGCTAGGTGCGGCCCGCCAAATCCAGGCCGCCGCAGCGACACCCCGCCTGGCCCGCAAAGGTCCGACTGCCACGGCGATACTCATCCGTGCCGCCGGTGTGACGCTGACCCAGGCTGCCACCCTGCTGAGCCCAGTCCGCCAAGACCCCACCGCAGCAGCGACGCTCGTCCGAGCCGCAAGTGAGATGCTGAACCAGGCCGCAGCCCCGCCAGGTGCGGCCCGTCAAGCCCCGATCACTGCAGCGATGCCTAGCTCCACCTGCACGGACCCCATCGAGGATGCGACGCCAATTCAGACCGCGGCTGCAATGCCCAGTCCGGCCCGCCAAGAACTGGCCGCAACAGCGACGCAGATCCAGGCCGCCGCCACGCCAGGCTCGGCCCGCCAAGACCAGGCCGCCGCCATACAGGGTGCGGCCCGCCAAGACCAGGCCGCCGCCATGCCGGGCGCTGCCCGCCAAGACCAGGCCGCCGCCATACAGGGCGCGGCCCGCCAAGAGATTGCATCACCATTTACCCCGGCCTGCAAGGCCAGAGCAGACACCGCTCCCCAGCCTAAGGAAGTCCCTACTAGGAAATCCCTGATAGGTGAAGACTCCGCATACTGGCAGCTGAAGGCTGACCTGGAGGCCAAGTTCCCACAGGAGATGGTGGACCGATACATGCTCCCTCCGCACACCCCTAAGGCAACCCCTGCAGCAACCACGCTGAAGAGTCCACCGCCTGGGCCAGCTGAGGAACACTCATCCCCGGCGCTGCCACGATCAGAGTGCAGCGAAGAACTAAGGGGGAGAGGAGGGCAAGAAGTTAAGGAGTTGCCCCCGGAGCCAGCAGCAGTGCTAGTCCCAGAGCCGGAGATGCTGCCATATTCCCGCTGGGACGAGGAAGACCTGACACCTCCTGCTGACGAAGAAGACCTGCCCAACCGCCCTACCTGGGAGCTTGTAAGCTGCACTTCGCAGAATCCAGCCCGCAAGACACAGCGCCGCAGCAGAACTCAGTTTTCCCCTGCACCGCCATCCCCAGAGCAGAGAGATGACATCACGGCCAGAGACCTACAAGAAAAAAGGTTCCTGAGGAGAGCCAGAGCACAGGTCCGAGGACCCCTTTGCAGAGGAGTAGTGGAGGACTTCAGCCTCAAGTCAGGATACGGGTTAATCGTAGCACCTGGTATCAAAGAAGGCATTTTTGTCAATAGGAGAGACGTCAGAGCTAATCTGCCCAGAGGACACCCTGGCAGAAACTTAAAAATGGGAGACACAGTGCAGTTCACCATGCACCAAGGAGAAAGAGGGTGGTATGCGCTAGATGTAGTGCCATGTCCCAAAGAAGAAGAAAGAAAAGACCAAAGACCTAATGATGAGACAACTACAGATGAGGAAAAAGGTCAAGAAAGCAACAGGTGCCGCAGCCCTACAGGCCCAAGCCCTGGTGAAGAGGAATCTGCCTAAAGTAAGAAGTACAGCAGTTGAAAAGTTAAAGTTTTGACCAGTTTGGAAAGTTTGTTTTGCAACGTTTTAAAAGTTCAAGTATGTGCCCACATAAACTATTGTGAGAAATAAACCTTAAGGCTATGAACTGGCTATAGCCACAAACTCTCGCAGTGTAAATAGTTACACCAAAAGGGCACCACCACCACCAGAGTCAGCCTGTTTAGGGGTTTGGCTCGTCTGCAACCGGGAGGAGCCCGTCCGTATATAGGGCCTTGGCTCGCCTGCGACCAGAGAGCATGCCTGTTTATGGGGCCTGGCTCTCCACCACAAAGAGGGTACCTGGTCAGCACCAACTGTGGAGGCCGCCTCTACATCCTGCCAGAAGTGGCTGAAGGCGCGGATCCACCAGGCCAGGTATACCCTGAAGACCACCAGCCCAGGAAAGCCGCCTCTACATCCTGCCAGAAGTGGCTGAAGTCGCGGCCAACGTGAAAGGGTTTTGGGTGGGTTAACGGACTTGTGGGTGGAGGGTGGTGATGTATGGTACCTGGTGCTTTTAAAAATGTTTTACATGTTTTAATGTTTTATGCATTTTAAAATGTTGTCTTGCAGCCCGAGGACGTGCTGGTGATAACTAAGGGGGAATGTGGCGCCCCTGACCTGGTCAGGCACCACTGAGTACTGCACCCATGCTGGGGACAGTACAACACAGGTAATCCAGAAGGCTGACCGGGGTGTGGAACACAGGCGCATAGTGATCAGGTCTCACACATGTACCCATGAGAGGACCCCTGGGGATCCCAGGAGGGGGAAAAGCCTTCACCTTCACTGGAATAGTGGAGGGGGCCAAAAGCCTCCATCTCCTCTCAAGGGGTGTGGTAAGAGAGTCTGGTTGCTAGGTGGCGTAGGCAAGAACAGGAGAGGAGGGGCAGTGAGCCAGGGCAGTGTAGAGTCCAGGGAGCTCGAGTGAGGAGCAGATCCCTGGGGCTGTGCAGTCTGACAGCGCCCGCGCAGTGGCTACTGACGGGGGAGAACGGTCAACTAGGAGGGCTACCCGAAATCCATCTTCAGCTAAAGAGAGAGCACGGAGTGGGAAGTAAGGAGACTGCTAGAGAGTACCAGGCCCAAACGGGCGGCAGATCCCGAAGCGGAGATAGATCCAGCTTTCTTTTGCTAAACCTGCCGGTGTGGGGCTCTCAAAGCCCACGCCACAACACCACAAAAGCCGCAGCCACGTAGCCACAGTTAGGGCCCATAGGTCACAGGAGGCAAGCAGCTGGAGTGGCCTGGTCCAGGCGACAAGCACACGGCAAACGAAGGGGAGAGAGGCTGCAGCATCTTCCCTGGGTGACCCCCATAGGGACTCAAAGTCGGGGTTACCCCAAACCACCAAGGGCTAAGGAAGGCGAGTTAGTAGTCACCCTCACAAGTCAGCCTGAAGGACACCTGGTTCCCACTTGGTTCATCCCAGCTACGCCCGGGTCACTCACCCTGCCATCAATTGTGAGTAAAAACCCTGAAAGACATCCTGCCTGTGTTGAGTCATTCTGCGCCTTGTAGTTCTACACATCTACACAGGGCCCTGGGGCTTGCCTCACTCTCAGGGGGCTATTCCAACTAACTGCACTCACCATCAGCCCCAGGCGTCCCTCAACCTGCAGTGGCGGTCCCCACTGACCGCAATACTGAGAGTGGCGTCACGACAAACGACAAGAAGAAGATCTCCTACCTGTGACCAGATCCAGCTACGTGGAGTCCCTGAAGGTAATGCACCGACACAGCGTTCTCGGGGCTTCACACACGCACCAGAAAAACACAGACATTGAAAATAAAAGCATTTTTAACTCACCTTCTCCAATGATGCTTCCCTCTGGCCTCTGCTGGCTGCTGCTTCAGAGCTGGCTCGTTGTGGTTATGCATATTCATGTATGCAGGCACAGCCGACCCGGAAGTAGCTGCAGCAGGGGCGGAAACACAACAGAGCCGGAGAGTTCAGCACCAGGGACAGCAGGAGCGGGGACAGGTGAGTATATATCCATGTGCAATCACGGATGACAGATATCGTATCACGGATTGCACATGGACAAACTACGTGTGCCATGAATCACGGCACATGGAGGAACATATGCGTTTTTAACATGTCAATCTAAAATGTCTGTGTTTTTTCACTGTTGAGTGAAACAGGCACACAATGGGTCTCAATTTATTAATTAGTTGACTTCTGGATGCAATTGGTCACTCAAGTTTTATTTAGAGATATCAAACTGTGGCGGGCTGGATACAAATGCACAATTTTCAGATTTATATTTTTAAACTATTTAGAAAATCTTGTATCATTTTCTTTACACTTCACAAACACTGAATATCACATAACATCTCAATAAAATGCAAAGACGTTGTGGATGTAACGTGAAAAAAATGTGGAAAAGTTCACAATGGACGAATACTTTTTCAAGGCATTGTACATGTGTTGTATCCTGAAACAATAGGAAGTTATCATCTAAAACTGACCAAGTGGCCAGTGTGAAAATTGCAGGATTTCTATTTTTTTTATTTTTTTTAACACAGATTTTGATATTTAAGCAAAAAAAAAAAAACACTGTCAAAATAAAAAAATACATATAACAAAAAAAATCTTATTCAAGCAATAGGCCATTTTATGATGATAATTTTCCTTTAAACTGTTTCAATACTGTTGGCTGCCACTGATATGATTGTGCTTAAGTATAGACAAAAAGAGTAAAGGGTGCTTTACACGCTGCGATATCGGTACCGATATCGCTAGCGAGCATACCCGCCCCCGTCGGTTGTGCGGCACTGGCAAATCGCTGCACGTGGTGCACAACATCGCTTACACCCGTCACACGGACTTAACTGCTTAGTGACGTCGCTCTGGCCGGCGATCTAAGGGGGCGGGTCGTGCGGCATCACAGCGACGTCACACGGCAGCCGTCCAAGAGAAGCGGAGGGGCGGAGATGAACGGAACGTAACATCCCGCCCACCTCCTTCCTTACGCATTGCCGGTGGAGGCAGGTAAGTAGATGTTCGTTGCTTCTGCGGTGTCACACATAGCGATGTTGTCACGCTCCCGGTGTCCCAGCAGCGCTCCTTACCTACTGAGCCGGTCTCACCATCCAGGCACCGCTCCGTAACCACTGAGCCAGTCACACCTGCGTCACGCCACCGCTCTGTACCCACTGATCCAGCCTCGCCAGCGTACCACCGCTCCTTCCTCACTGGTCCAGTCCATGCATCCACCGGTCACGCCTGCCATTCCCGCTCATGCTCCCCAGAGTCCTGTTCCTGATCTCAGGAGTCTGATTCTGACTAATGTTCTGTATAGGACAGGGCCGCGCCCACTCACCTGGTCTTATAGCCCCAGCACTGCTGCAACAGGAAATGACCTGAGGCTGTGCTGAGTATATAAGACTGGCCTCTCCATGTGGGCGGCGCCTGATCATCGCTTGCGTTTCTATGCCTTGTCTTGTGAGCTAGGTGCTCAGGTGTTTGTTCCTGTTTCCTATTACTGCCTTAAAGTACGCTGTGAACTTAGTGACCTGGTCCTGTCTTTGCTTCCTGATACCTGCACCCGTTCCTGCCACGTTAGTGCTCCAGCTACCGTGTACCCTGCCCTCCAGGTGGGGTGCTCGGTCCAGTGTATCCACCTCCTGGGCCTACCAGTCCTCCCTGGCCCTCACAGATGTGTGATGCCGCAGGAACGAGGAACAACATCGCTACGTACGAGACAACGATTTTTGGTGTTTGGACGACCTCTCCAAAACCAATGATTTTTGTCTCTTTTGAGATCGTTTAAGGTCTCTGGTACGTGTTAAACGCTGCGATCTCTCTAACGACGACGGATGTGCGTTACAAACACCGTGACCCCGATGATAAATTGTTATCGATATTGCAGCGTGTAAAGCCCCCTTAAGGCTATGTGTGCACACTGCGGATTTGTTTCTCCAGTGAAAAACACACCTTCTGCCAGAAAAACGCACCTACCTGCGGAAAAAACGTACAAAAACCGTATGCGTTTTTACTGCAGTTTGGTACATTTTTTATACGGATTTACCGCGTTTTTGCCTGCGGTTTTGTTCTTGTGGATTTTTAACATTGAACACAGCGAAAAACGCAGAAAAACGCAAAAAAAGTGACATGCTGCTTTTTTTTGCTGCAGAAATTCCGCAGCAAAACCTGTAAGGAAAAAAACCGCAGTGTGCGCACAGAATTTTAGATTTCTCGTAGACTTTGCTGGGGAAGGACTGCATGAAGCTTATGAACAAAAACTGCACCAATTCTGCAGAAAAAAAACGAGGCAAATCTGCGGCAAAAATTGCAGTGTGCGCACAGTCCCTTAAAGGCAAAAATATTGATTTTAGTTTTGTTTGTATTTAACAATCCAAGTCTGATTTGTGATTGTGTTTTCCATTATATAATACCGTACTTTTCATTTTATAAGACGTACCGGATTATAAGACGCACCCCAAATTTAGACAAAAAAAATATGGGGTCTGTCTTAATGTTTTACCGGAGGGGGGCGGCAGTGGTGGTGGAGCGGGGTCACAGGAGGCAGAGGCGGTGGAGGAGTAGGGCGATGCTGCGGGCGGTGCAGTGGCTGTCCCAGATGCTCGCTGTGGGTGCTGTGAGGTAGGAGGAGCATTCAGGAGCTGTCGGTGGTGTGGGCTTCAAAGAAATGACAAGCCAAGATCTCATCTTCCCATGGGTCCGCTGCAGGGCATCAATGGACCAGAGGCTGCGCATGCGCATATGAGATCTTGAGCCGAGAGCTTTATCTGTGTATGCACCGACTCTGGGTGCCATTATTTGAAGCCCACACTACTGACAGCGGTCCCTAGCTCACTGTCCGCAGCACAGCTCCCAGCACCAAGTCCAGAGCACAGTCAGCCGCTCGCAGAAAGCCCACCATCCGCAGCACAGCGCTCGCGGCCAGCAGCATTTCCCCTGCCCTCTGTGACTCCTCTCCACCACCCACGGTAAGCTACATTTGGATTATAAGATGCACCCCTAATTTACCTCCCAATTTTTGGAGAGGAAAACTGCGTCTTATAATCTGAAAAATACAGTATATGCATTAATTTTACTGATATGTATTTTACACCTCAATTGATGGCTACATGGAAAATGCCGGCATATTAAAGGCCACTGTTAGGGAGTAATGTATATTATATACATGCTGTATATGAAATAACGCCCCGTTTATTAACTCCAGCTCTACAGTGTGTCTACCCATATCCTGTCCACCGCCATAAACTTGAGATTGGCGTCAGCTATAGGCATAGAAGTCGTGTCTAGGTATAGTAAAGTAGCCATGTGCTACGCAATGAAACCACCTATAGAGCCACCTGGTGGAAAACAACGGAGTTAGCATTTTTATCGTCAAAACGGAACGAGATAGAGAAAAAAAGGTAATTAAATAATTGTAGGGCATCATCAATTCAATACATAAATGCCATGATATGAAACCCATGACCACCCAAAACATTGAATGCTGGTCACGCATATGGCGCTCATTTAACGTTGATGCTCAAAGTGGCCACCGTCAGCTGCAATGCACATCTGGACTCTGCACAGCTTACTGTATCTTGCTGCACGTTGTGCAATATGGTAGGTGACACGTTTGCACAAGCATCTGTGATACATCGTCGTAGGTCCTGCAATGTTGGTGGAGGGGTCGCATACACCTGCTGTTTGATGTGACCTCACAGAAAGAAGTCCAATGGGGTCAGGTCAGGTGAGCGTGGAGGCCACTCCATGCAGCCACCATACCCAATGACTTGTAGGAAGGTCTCCATGAGGTATCGCTTCACGTCCGCAGCCTTGTGAGTTTTACACATTCTAATCATAGCATTTCTGTATGCAAGGTGTTGATTCGTATTGAATTGATGATGCCATACAACTTTGTAATTCACTTTTTTTCTCTCTCTCGTTCCGTTTTCAAGATAAAAATGCTAACTCCGTTGTTTTCCACCAGGTGGCGCTATAGATGGTTTCATTGCATAGCGCATGGCTACTTTACTATACCTAGCAACCACTTCTATGCCTATAGCTGTCGCCGTTCTCAAGTTAATGGCGGTGGACAGGATATGGGTGGACACACTGTATATGTTTTCTTTTTAATATATAACTAATAAAGATCCTAAATGTCATTGTGTAAATGAGGCCTAAAATGTAATAATCTTTAATGTCCTCAGCTGCTTTTTACTGCAGCAATCAAAAGATCCTTCAAAGATCTCATGCGAAGAACTGATTTCTGCCAGACATTTTGCGAGCTTCCAACAAGTGTTGACTCACGACGCACAATATATATGTCAGGGACTTCACATTTGATTGGTTTTGTGATCCATGTATTTGAACTGTTTCCAGTTACAATTATAGCTGGTGTAGTATGACCCACTCAGCCTTGTAATACAGTGAAGAAAAGAAATCCAATTATTTCCTGCCCAGCTGGATCCTGAAATAATCGGAAAATAGGTTGAAAGTTATCGTTAGGGAAATAGGTGGGAATTTTTAGAATTAGATTGAGAAATACATGAATTTATTGAGTGAGAGTGATCATGAAAACTGGGTTTTGAAGTTATGTGGACAGACAGCTTTGCTTACTATGTATCCATGATCTTACAAGCCCTGGATGCCTCCGCTGATCCATTGCATCTGTGTGACATTTTATTAATGCTTGTCTGATTCAGTTAGTGTTTTCTGATTTCACCCAAAATGACTGGTGATTGGCATAGCAATGATGTCTGACGTAGATGATTGCTTTGTGTCATAAAACTGAGCAAACGGGGGTATTTGGGTAATCGTTGAGCTGAAAGTAAGCTATGTCCATTCAATCTCCATTACTGCTCAAATTGGAAAGAAATGAGCTATCGCAATGGAAACCCCAAAGAAATCATTCAGTACAAAATCATACTATTGATATTGACCCCAGAATATATGAGAAATATGAAGATTAGATAATGTAAATATACAACATATTAATGCTATAAACTTTATAACAAAAGCTAATCCCCTTTAAAAACATCTTTTATTGAATATGCATTAAAATGCCAAAAAAAGTACAAAATAGAACCCAAAATTGAAAAATTAAAATTGTAGCAGAGGGGTATACAGTAGATAAGTACAATCATAAAAAAAATAAAAGGGGAAAATATATGTTTTGATGTCCACAGACTGTCCAGGAGTTGACTGATGCTTTAATCCATGTCTTGGAGCAGATCCCTCAGCAGAACATCCACTGCCTCATCAAGGACATTCCCAGGCGTTGTAGGGAGGTCATACAGGCTCGTGGAGGCCACACACACTACTGAGCCCCATTTCCTTGTCTTAAGGCATTCCCACTGAAGTTGGATTTGTAATTGGATTTTCCACTTTGTTTTTGAGCATCATTCCAAATCCAGATCTTCATGAGATATTAATTTTGATTTACATTGATCATTTTTATTCTTCTCAACACATAATGAATAAAGATTTGCAACTAGAATATTGAGATCTAGTATTTTAGTATTCCCCTCATTTTTTTGAGCAGTGTACAGTATATATACTGAACAAAAATATAAATGTAACACTTTTGTTTTTGCTCCCATTTTTCATGAGCAGGAACTGAAAGATCGAAGACATTTTCTACGTACACAAACGGCCTTTTTCTCTCAATAATTGTTCACAAATTTGTCTAAATCTGTGTTAGTAAGCACTTCTCCTTTGTCGAGAAAATCCATCCATCTCACAGGTTTGGTATATCAAGATGGTGATTAGACAGCATATTTATTGCACAGGTGTGCCTTTGGCTGGCCACAATAAAAGGCCATTGTAAAATGTGCAGTTTTATCACACAACACACCTGTGCAATAAAGGCACAAAATAACACAAAAATAACAATAAACATAAATGAATTGCACACAAGCAGAGGATGAGACACAGGGCTATTAATGTGAAAAGACAGCCATTCAGCAATGATAGAATAAAAGAACCCAAAAAGAATAACAATACATGGAAACCCTCTCACACCTAAATTAAACAAAGTAGGAGAAAACTGTGAAGTGATTCACACAAACAAATTGAAGTGAATTGCAATCTCTCTCTAAGGAGATCTTAACCAAGGAGCGGGGACTCCAGACAACCATCCATCCAGAAATATAGCCAACACTGAGGCATACGAGTTGTTAGTATAAATAGCCCCTCCCAAAATGTGATTGGGCTAACCAAACAAGAAAGGACACACACCTTAATAGAAGTTAAACGGGAAGGCAAAGCATAAGAAAGACAAGAGATCCTTCATTGATTGGACCAACACAAAACAGGCTGTGGTGGTCCATCCAAGAGGGAAACCGGCCAACTACCAGAGATCACCAGATTAAACCCCGGAATGCAGCCATGCCAGTGCTCCGCTTTCTACAAGGGAAACCTACCAAAAACTAGAGATCATCGGATCTAATCCCAGAATGGAGCCATCACAGTACCCCCTTCTATGAGGGCCTACTGGGCCCTCAGAAATCCTTAATCTCTGATGATGCTGATGGAACTTTTTTATCAGGCAATCAGCATGAAGGTCATCTGAATTATCCTCAGGACCATAACTCTTCCACTGAAACAGTGAATCCCAGAACTTGTTTTGCTTCATAGTCTCGAAGCTCCTCTAGATCTACCACAATAATGTCATGAGGACCAGGCGTCCCCAAAAATCTCTTAAGAAGGGTTTATCTTGCCTGTGTATCAAAATAGGAGAAACTGCATGTAGCTTTTTTTTTTTTAATTATTTAAATAAATAATAATAAACAGCGTGTGGTCCTCCCCAATTTGAATACTCTCCAGCCATGATAAAACTCGACAGCTGGGGGCTAGTAGTCTCAAGCTGTGAAGACTTGTGCTTATTGGGCCACCCCCAGCCTAAAAATAGCAGCTGCTGCTGATTGTAATTACCGCACCCATTGGATGTGACAGTCCCGGTGCTTTAGCAACTCTTTCCGATTGCCCTGGTGTGGTGGTAATCGGGGTAATAAGGGGTTTATGTCAGCTCACAGTTGTCAATAGTCCCTAGATAAGTAGTAATGGGAGGTGTCTATGAGATCCCCCCATCTATAATCTGTAAGTGAAAAGAAATAAACACACACACACTGCAAAAATTCTTTATTGGAAATAAATGACAAAAAAATCACCCTCTTTAACCAATTTATTAACCCCAAAACACCCTTGCAGGTCTTACGTAATCCAAACGAGGTTCCACGACAATTCCAGTTCTGCCACATCTGAATTCACATTGAGTAGACATAGAATATGACACCTACTGTGAGGTTCATGCAGAGATTGAGTGAGCCATGCAATCAGCAGTAACTTCACTCAGGTGATTTGCATTCACAGCTTGAGGTTCCCACAGTCCTGCACCTGTGACTGCAAATAGTCTTAAGGGGGCTTTACACGCTGCGACATCGCTAATGCGGAGTCGTTGGGGTCACGGAATTTGTGACGCACATCCGGCCGCATTAGCGATGTTGCTGCGTGTGACACCGATGAGCGATTTTGCATCGTTGCAAAAACGTGCAAAATCGCTTATCGGTGACATGGGGGTCCATTCTCGATTATCGTTACTGCAGCAGTAACGATGTAGTTCGTCGCTCCTGCGGCAGCACACATCGGTATGTGTGACGCCGCAGGAACGAGGAAGCTCTCCTTACCTGCCTCCCGGCCGCTATGCGGAAGGAAGGAGGTGGGCGGGATGTTACGTCCTGCTCATCTCCGCCCCTCCGCTGCTATTGGACGGCCGCTCCGTGACATCGCTGTGACGCCGCACGGACCGCCCCCTTAGAAAGGAGGCGGTTCGCCGGTCACAGCGACGTTGCCGGGCAGGTAAGTATGTGTGACAGGTCTGGGCGATGTTGTGCGGCACGGGCAGCGATTTGCCCGTGTCGCGCAACAGATGGGGGCGGGTACCCACACTAGCGATATCGGGACCGATATCGCAGTGTGTAAAGTAGCCTTTGGTGACATCACCAGCACACTGCACTGCACATCCTGAATGCGCTGTCTGATATACATCTTCAGAGCACCCACTACCACCCCCTCACTAAAAATTTTAACAGGATTTTCTTCCCTAAACTCTGTCGCCATTTTTCAAGACCCATAGCATTATCATTTCTCGTGATCTGGGGCTCAGTGACAGCTAACTTTTTTACATATTGAGCTGATGTTTCTAATTGTACCATTTTTGGATAGATGTAAGATTTTGATTGCCTTGTATTGCATTTCAATGCAATGTTGCTGCTACTAAGTAAACATAATTTTGGAGTTTGGAATTTTTTTCTCACTATGGTCTTTACTGATCAGATTAATTGATTTTATTTTGATAGATTGGGCATTTCTGAATGTGGTGATACCAAATATGTGTTGTTTTTTTGTTTTATTTTCAATGGGGCAAACGTTTTAGATCCTGCATTTTGGGTTTGGGGTTTTTTTTAAAAAAATGTATATTTTTCAAAGCTCTTTTTTCAACTTTTTTATTTATTTTACTAGTCCCCCTAAGGATTTTTATCACGGCGTAGTCTGATCGCTTCTAATCAGAGGAGGGAATTTTATCACTGCACAGTCGACTGCTCCTGATCAGAGTGATGCTTCAGAAGAAATACTGTGTTACTGTGAGGGCCAATGCTCTGCCAGCATTCATAGGAAACACGTCATGACAGCAACAGGAGTTATCATCTCACCCTGCACTGCCATGCCAACATGTTGGTGCAATTCACAGATGACATCAACCCCAAAAGTATTACCCCAGTTGCCATCGTACCAGGGGCAATTGCTGTGGGCTCCATTTTTTAGGCTGGGAGGGACCAAATAACCATGCATCCTCCCAGACTAATACCAGCCCTCAGCTGTCTACTTCACCTTGGCTGATTATCAAAATTAGGGTGGAGCCCAGACCATTTTTTTAAAAATATTTTTTTAAATAATTTAAACAAAATGGCATGGAGCCCCTCAAGTTTCATTTTTTTAGGCTGGGAGGGACCAAATAACCATGCATCCTCACAGACTAATACCAGCCCTCAGCTGTCTACTTCACATTGGCTGATTATTAAAATTAGGGTGGAGCCCAGACCATTTTTTTAAATATTTGTTTTAAATAATTTAAAAATAATGGCATGGATCCCCTCAAGTTTTGATAACCAGCCAATGTAAAGCAAACAACTGAGGATTGCAACCTGCAGTTGTCTGCTTTACCTGCACTGGTTATCTAATATAGGAGGCAGCCCACGTCATTTTTTTTTTCATATATTCCCTATCCACATTTGTTTGCAGGGCAAGTATCCCCACTTTGCTTCCCATTGCAGCCCCTTGCCTTTACTGCAACAATTTTGTAGCTATTTTACAGCACAGAAATTTGGGCTCCATTGACTTATATGGGATTTGAAGTCCAGGGTCAAGTTAGGTTCAAGCCTGGGTCCCAAACCGAACTTTTAATTAAAATCCCGCTGAACCTAGAGAACCTAAACTTCCACTGGTCCTCTGATCCCTAGTAGCTGAGTTGCAAACCATTCAGAAATTCGAGGACAGTCCATAAAAATAGGGCACTTTTTTCCCCTGTTCATAAAAAAACTTAAGACATCCGTGATTTTCTTGAAGCTGATGACATGAATACAGATTATTTTGACTGTAACTCTCATCATTTTACAATTTATAGTAATTGCAACTGATATTTTGATATCAAAATTTTGGACTGCTGATATGTACTGTATTTTGTGGTTTATAAGACGCACCGGATTATACGACGCACCCCAAATTTAGAGAAAAAAAAGTAAAAAAAAAATGGGGTTCGTCTTACAATCTGGTGGTGTCTTACCAGGGAGGGATGTCAGAGGTGCAGGAGAGGGGTCACAGAAGGCAGGGGTGGTGGTGTAGTAGGGCACTGCTGCCGGCATTGCGGCGGGTGTCCCAGATGCTAGCTGCGAGCGCTGTGAGTGACGCAGGCAAAATCCATAAACTGTCGGCGATGCGGGTTTCAAAGAAATGGTGCCCGGAGTCAGGTCATGCACAGAATGAGCGATCAGCTCATTGACAAGCCGAGATCAATGGTCCAGAGGCGGCATGTGCGCAGATGAGATCTTGAGCCGAGAGCTCCATCTGTAAACGCGCCGTCTCCGGAAGCCATTATTTGAACCCAGCACCGCCACCATTTTCAAGATGGTCCCTGCCAGTGCCAGTGCCTCACTGCCCGTAGCCCAGGCAGCACAGCCCCTGCAACATTGTCCCTTTCTCTTGCTACCCCTCTCCACTACCTCACGGTAAGCTACATTCAGATTATAAGACGCACCCCTCATATGCCGTCCAAATGTTTGGGAGGAAAAGTGCGTTTTAGGCTATGTGTCCACGTTGCTTTTTACCTGCTTTTTCAACTGCAGCGTTTAATGCCAAAATGGATGTGTTCTGTTCTTCAAGCTTAGTCTGTGGGAATTTGGGTTGGGTTGCCCAAATTTCTGCCACAAAAAAGGCTGCAGTTTGAACTGCATAGTGAGGTTTAGAAACCCAAATTCCCACAGACTAAGCTTGAAGAGCAGAACACATCCATTTTGGCATTAAACGCTGCAGTTGAAAAAGCAGCAAAAAAGAAGGTAAAAAGCAACGTGGACACATAGCCTTAGAATCTGAAAAATACGGTAACTCTTATTATCATGATGATTTATTATGGTTTTCTAATGTGTCCGTATAAAATATTGTCAGTCCATGATTTTTTTGAAAAGCTGTCCAGAATAAAATAAAAGTCCAGTTGGCATATCTGTGCTGTAGTTAACTATGTGATTGCAATTGAAAATGCTGCCTTTGACTCCCATGATTTGATCATGGTGATTTAGAAGCGCTGGTGTCATGGGAGAAGACCTCAACTGTAATATTGCGCTAACTTAGGCCTCTTTCACACATCCGTGTCTCTGGTACGTGTTTGGTCCATTTCCTCACGTACCGGAGACACGGGCACACGTAGACCCATTAAAATCAATGGGTCTGCGCTCACGTGCGTGTTCTGCCATGGACCGTGTGTCCATGTGGAGCATACGTGTGCCCGTGTGCCCGTGTGCTCCACACGTAGACATGTCCTGTTTTCTCCGGCATCACGGGTGTCACACGGAACGCAAACAGACCACACGGAGGTGTTCCGTGTGACACACACCGGAGAAAACACACGTGTCTGAGAAAAAAATATCAAAACTTTACTCACCTTCTCCTGCCCTCCTGTCTCTGCCGCTACTGTCACTTGCTTCCGACCGCCGCTCATTATGCTCATTGCATATTCACTTCACTGCGGCCGGAAGCTGCAGCAGCGGGGAGTCGGCAGGACCGGAGACCGAAGATCAGCATCACGGACAGCGACGCCAGGGACAGGTGAGTAGAAAGTTCCCGTTCTCCGTGTGTTATCACGGATAATACATGGAGAACACACGTAGGCCATAAACACGGCTCATGGAGGGCAATACCCACCTTTGACACGTCCGTGAAAAACGTGCGTGGTTTTCACGGAGATGTGAAAGAGGCCTAAAATTGTAAATAAGAAAATTATTTACAGCTTAAAAATCTATCTGTCAGGGCCAGGCGGTCGGGCAGACCCAGGAGGTGGATCCACTGGGCCGAACTCTAAGATGGTGGTAAGGAGTCCGGTAGCTGCAGCAGTATGGGCAGTAGAACAGTCCATGCAAGTGAAGGTACCGAAGAAGTCCCTGGGACCACGGAGTCACGGATGGTAGTCCGGGTGACGTGGCTCAGGTTCGGAAGCCGAGATGATGTCAGGCGGGGTCCGGAACCTTTTGGAGCGAGATGACGGGTCACTGCAGGGATCCGAGATGGTACGGACTGTCAGATGGCAGACGGACAGCGTGCGGGGTTCGGGATTCAGCAGGCCCGGCTGGCAAGGCAGGATCAGCTCTAGAAGAGAGATACGTGAGTATGGCAAGACGACACAAGGAGACCTGACTCCTAGCTTGGAAAACACGAAGATCAGGCCCCGCCCCCTTGGACACTAACCCCCTTTATACCCTGTACCTGTTCAACCTCATTTCCTGTTAATGGACGCTGGCCCTTTAAGAAAGGGTCAGTGACCGCGCGCGCGCCCTAATGCGCATGCGCGCCGCCCGGGTGCCAGAAGCCAGGGAAGGAGGCTGAGAGGAGGACGCAGGGGAGCCGGCCAGCTCCTGGGAAGCCGTCGGGCGCCGGAATCGGGCACCAGGGGGCCTGGGAAGGACGGGCACCGGAGGCTGGAGAGCGGGGAGCGTGGCAGGTGAGCCGGGGAGCGGGGGTGAGGACCCGGGGAGCGTGACAGTACCCCCCCCCCACGCCCCCCTCCCCGCAACCGGGACATGAAGGCACGGATCAGAGGAGTGCCCACGTTCTCCCTGGGCTCCCAGGACCTATCCTCAGGACCATACCCTTCCCAGTCCACCAGGAAGAACTGTCGACCACGTACGGTCTTCATGGCCACGATATCCCTTACCGCATAGATGTCGTCATCGGCTATAGGAGGAGGAGCCGAACTGGCAGCAGCGGAGAAGGGACCAAGGACAACCGGTTTGAGCAGGGAGACGTGGAAGGAGTTGGGTATCCTCATCGTGGCCGGGAGCTGGAGCTTGTAGGAGACCTCATTGATTTTGCTGAGGACTTTAAACGGCCCGATGTAGCGAGGACCCAGCTTGTAGGATGGTATCTTCAATCGGATGTACTGGGAAGCAAGCCAGACTAGATCTCCAGGAGAGAAACACGGAGGGTCCAGACGCCTCTTGTCAGCGTGTTTCTTCATCCGCTGGGAAGCGCGTCCAAGGGACGTCTTGACAGAGTCCCAAATGGTAGCGAAGTCACGGGCTACAGTATCAGCCGCAGGGACATCCGAAGAAGGGGATACAGGCAATGGGACGGAGGGCTGAAGTCCGTAAACGACATGGAAGGGAGATTTGGAGGACGACTCACTGATGTGGTGGTTATGTGAGAATTCAGCCCAAGGCAGAAGCGTGGACCAGTCGTCGTGATGGGCGTTGACATAGTGACGTAAGAAGGAGGTCAAGATTTGATTGACCCTCTCCACTTGGCCATTAGACTGAGGATGGTAAGCAGAAGAAAAGTCCAGAGTCACTCCCAGATGTGTGCAGAGCGCCCTCCAGAAGCGGGAGGTGAACTGAGTTCCTCTGTCGGACACGATGTGGGATGGAAAGCCATGCAAGCGGAAGATGTGATGTATATAGGCTTCCGCGAGTTCCTGAGCAGAGGGCAGTCCAGCCATAGGGACGAAGTGAGCCATTTTGGAGAACCGGTCCACCACGACCCATATGACCGTGTGTCCGGAGGACAATGGCAAGTCAGTAATAAAATCCATTGCTATGTGTTGCCACGGAACTGAGGGTATCGGCAGAGGCAGAAGACGGCCATAGGGCAGGTGTTTGGGCGTCTTGTTCCTGGCACAAGAGGAGCAGGCAGAGACAAAAGCAGCGACGTCCGTGCGAAGGGATGGCCACCAGTAATGGCGTACAATCGCACCCCATGTTCTCTTCTGGCCTGCATGGCCGGCTGTTTTTGAGGCATGGCCCCAGTGTAACACTTTTTGCCTGTCAGTCTCAGAGACATAGGTCTTTCCGGGCGGTATCTGGGCCAGGGTGACAGGGGCCACCGGAATGATCTTGCTAGGAGAGATGATAGGTTGGGTAGTCTCTTCCTCCTGCTCCATGGGCATGAAAGACCTAGACAAGGCATCAGCGCGTACATTTTTGTCCGCGGGTCGGAAATGGAGCTGGAAGTCAAACCTGGCAAAGAATAAGGACCACCTGGCTTGCCGTGGGTTCAGTCGCTGAGCGGACCGCAAGTATTCCAGGTTCTTGTGGTCCGTGTAGATAATCACGGGGTACACTGCTCCTTCCAGGAGGTAGCGCCACTCCTCCAGAGCCAGTTTGACTGCCAATAGTTCTCGGTCACCGATGGTGTAGTTGCGTTCAGGCGCTGAGAAGCTCTTGGAGAAGAAACCGCAAGTCACCATCTTCCCGGAGGAGGACTTCTGCATGAGCACTGCTCCGGCTCCCGAGGAGGAGGCATCCACCTCCAAGGTGAACTGGCGGTTTAACTCCGAACGGTGGAGTACAGGAGCGGAGGCAAATGCTCGCTTCAGTGAGCAAAACGCGGCGTCGGCCGCAGGTGACCAGTCCTTTGGATTAGCCTCCTTTTTGGTCAAAGCGGAGAGAGGAGCAGTCAGGGCAGAGAAGTGAGGGATAAACTGGCGGTAGTAGTTGGCGAATCCCAGGAACCGTTGGATTGCCTTCAGTCCAGAAGGGGGAGGCCAGTTGAGTATGGAGGAGACCTTCTTTGGATCCATTTGCAGTCCAGTACCCGAGATGATGTATCCCAGGAAAGGAAGAGAGGACTGTTCAAAGACACACTTCTCATATTTGGCGTAGAGACGGTTCTCTCTCAGTCTTTGTAGAACCAGCTGTACGTTCTCTCTGTGGGTCTGGAGGTCCGGAGAGTAGATAAGGATGTCATCCAGATAAACTACTACACAGATGTAGAGGAGGTCCCGGAATATGTCGTTCACCAATTCTTGGAAGACTGCTGGTGCGTTACACAAGCCGAAGGGCATCACGCAGTATTCATAGTGCCCATCGCGAGTATTAAACGCGGTCTTCCATTCGTCCCCAGAGCGGATACGAACTAGGTTGTAGGCACCCCGCAGATCCAGCTTGGTGAACACACGGGCTCCTCTGAGCCGGTCGAACAATTCGGGGATGAGCGGCAGAGGGTACTTGTTTTTGACGGTGATCTGATTCAGACCCCGGTAGTCGATGCATGGGCGTAGGTCACCCTCTTTCTTCTTAACGAAGAAGAAGCCTGCTCCCGCAGGAGAGGAGGATCTCCGGATGAATCCCTTTGCCAGGCTCTCTGTGATGTAGGTAGACATGGCCCTGGTTTCGGCGGGAGACAACGGATATATCCGTCCTCGAGGTGGTGTTGCTCCTGGGAGCAGGTCGATGGCACAATCGTAGGGACGGTGTGGCGGAAGTACCTCAGACTCCTTCTTGTCAAAAACGTCTGCGAAGGACCAATAGGCCGAGGGTAGTTCCGGTAGGTTCTCTGGAACCGGAGGTCGTCGGATGGGTTGTATGGACTTCAGACACTTCTCATGACAAGCAGGACCCCATCGGGTGATTTCGCCAGTACCCCAGCTGACTGATGGTTCGTGAGTCCGCAACCAGGGAAGTCCCAGCAGGATTTGATGGGACATGTGTGGAAGGACGTAGAGAGCGATGTTCTCGGTGTGCAGGGCACCGATACGCAGTTCGACCGGTCTGGTGACCCAGGAGATGGTATCAGAGAGGGGTCTCCCATCCACAGAGGCAATCACTAGGGGCTTCTCGAGTAGAGTAACAGGCAGCTGGTACTTGTCCACAGTGGCCTGCTGGATGAAATTGCCTGCTGCTCCAGAATCGAGGTATGCCTCAGCCGTGAAGCGCGTCTCTCCCGTTGACACTTGCACAGTCCACATAACCGGGTCTGAGAGAGTCCCAGCACCTAGGGTGGCCTCTCCTACCAACCCTAGGCTTTGGAGTTTCCCGGCCTTTCCGGACAGGAGCGTAGGAGGTGTGTGTCCTCTCCGCAGTAAAAGCAGAGACCCTTGGCAAGCCGCTCTGCTCGACGTTGTTCAGACTGTCGTACTCGGTCGATCTGCATGGGCTCGTGGACGGGAATCCCAGCTGTTGATGACTGAGAGACGGAGGGCTTCTGTGGGGGAGAAGAATGCCGTACCGGACGCCTCTCACGAGACAGCTCTTTGGAGCGCTCCTGAAAACGAAGGTCCACTCGAGTTGCTAGGGCAATCAGAGCATCTAGGGTGGAGGGCACGTCACGACCCGCCAACTCATCTTTGATGCGACTCGAGAGTCCTTCCCAGAAGGCGGCTGTTAGGGCCTCATTATTCCACCCGAGTTCTGAAGCCAAGGTGCGGAAACGGATGGCGTATTGGCCCACCGTCAGTGTTCCTTGACGTAGGCGGAGAAGGGATGAAGCAGACGCAGAGGCGCGTCCCGGCTCGTCAAAGGTGCTGCGAAAGGCCTGCAGGAACTCTTGAAGATCCTTGGTCATAGGGTCCTCCTTCTCCCACAAGGGATTCATCCACGCCAGTGCCTCGCCCTCTAGGTGAGACATGATGAAGGCGACCTTGGCTTGGTCGGAGGCAAACAAGTGTGGTAGCTGCGTGAAATGAAGGGAACATTGGTTTATGAAGCCCCTGCAGGTCTTGGGATCTCCGGCATAGCGAGGTGGTGAAGCCAAACGGAGTTGGGAAGCATTCGAAGAGGCTGCCACGGGTGCGGGAGTCGTGGATTGACTAGTGGAGGCCCGGAACGTTGAAGGCGTAACTGCCGCTTGTAACGTGTACAGGCGGGTGTCCACGGAAGTCATAAAGTTCAGCATGCGGGTCTGGACTTCACGCTGGCGTTGGAGTTCCTCTTGCAAGGCCGCTAGTGCTGCAGCGGGATCCATGGCCTGATCTTACTGTCAGGGCCAGGCGGTCGGGCAGACCCAGGAGGTGGATCCACTGGGCCGAACTCTAAGATGGTGGTAAGGAGTCCGGTAGCTGCAGCAGTATGGGCAGTAGAACAGTCCGTGCAAGTGAAGGTACCGAAGAAGTCCCTGGGACCACGGAGTCACGGATGGTAGTCCGGGTGACGTGGCTCAGGTTCGGAAGCCGAGATGATGTCAGGCGGGGTCCGGAACCTTTTGGAGCGAGATGACGGGTCACTGCAGGGATCCGAGATGGTACGGACTGTCAGATGGCAGACGGACAGCGTGCGGGGTTCGGGATTCAGCAGGCCCGGCTGGCAAGGCAGGATCAGCTCTAGAAGAGAGATACGTGAGTATGGCAAGACGACACAAGGAGACCTGACTCCTAGCTTGGAAAACACGAAGATCAGGCCCCGCCCCCTTGGACACTAACCCCCTTTATACCCTGTACCTGTTCAACCTCATTTCCTGTTAATGGACGCTGGCCCTTTAAGAAAGGGTCAGTGACCGCGCGCGCGCCCTAATGCGCATGCGCGCCGCCCGGGTGCCAGAAGCCAGGGAAGGAGGCTGAGAGGAGGACGCAGGGGAGCCAGCCAGCTCCTGGGAAGCCGTCGGGCGCCGGAATCGGGCACCAGGGGGCCTGGGAAGGACGGGCACCGGAGGCTGGAGAGCGGGGAGCGTGGCAGGTGAGCCGGGGAGCGGGGGTGAGGACCCGGGGAGCGTGACACTATCCACTTATCATCTACATTTTGTTTCTTTGAGTTCTTCCCGCTTTACTCTCTGCTATTGGAGTCATCATATTGTAGAAAGGCCAGACTCTTCAGTGCTCAGCTCACTGCTTAGAACTGAAGCTGGAGAAATATTATCCCAATCTTTCCTTCAAGTTTCCCCGCAGCATTTTGCCGCAATAGAGCAGATCAGATCCACATTATTACCAGGCCCCATAATACCAATTTTTTTGCAGCTCATAAATGCTATAGATTAATAGTAAATTAAAAATAGAATAGATGAATACCAGGTCTGAAATTAATATCTGCAGAAGCAAAGTAGAAAAAAAGACCAATTAAAATGATGGATGATTTGTGTCTGGAGCTTATTAGAAAATGATATTGCGGAACCTGCTGCTTTCTGTCCTGAGTGTTGGCAGAAACTGAGCCTCAAACTGACGATGCGGCACATCGAAGCTGATAGCCAAACAGATTTAAAGTAATGCGTATTGAATAGCAATAAAGAAATACATTAATAAAGCAACGTCATACCGCATTCTTGCCACACTGCTGATTTCAGATATTTTTCTCAAGGTCCAAACAGAAATGCAAATACTGCAGAAGTGGCTAGAAGGAGGTGAAGTTATTTATATGCAATGACCAATGAATTTTCCATTTCATGCCAGCAGAATCAGCTCTTTGCAGCTCTCGTGCACACATAGGTCTCTGAAGGACTCTCTTACATCACTTGTTTATATTTTTTCATTTAAAGGTTTATTTTCTATTTTTAAAAAAACCTACCACAAGGTCAACATTCTTTAAAGGAGGGTCCATTGAAAGCCAAACTTCTGATGTGTGGCTGTAACCTGCATATCCTGCTGATATAACATCACAGTATTAGTATAGCTGTCAGTAGAGGCAGGACAGCTCCTTAGTGGATGGATTTAGGGTCTGTTAAAGGGAACCAATCAGTATGATTTTCATAAATAAACCAAAGCTAGTGCTATACTGGCACTATCAGGATGATTCTCTACATACCATAGTTGTCAGCTCGGATGTTTAAGTTTTGAAATCAAGAAAGTAAAGTTTATAAAATTGGCAGCTTCTTGAGTGACAGCAGCTGAGGATCAGATACTATCTGGGGGGGGTTATTAATAATAATAATAATAATAATAGTTAATAATTTATATAGCGCTGTTAATTCCACAGCGCTTTACATACAATGGCAACACTGTCCCCATTGGGGCTCACAATCTAGGTTCCCTATGCGTATGTTTGTGGAGTGTGGGAGGAAACCAGAGAATCCGGAGGAAACCCATGCAAACACAGGGAGAACATACAAACTCCTTGCTGATGGTGTCCTTGGTGGGATTTGAACCCAGGACCCCAGAAAGACTGCAGTGGTAACCACTGAGCCACCGTGCCACCCAAATTCATACTTATCCCCTCCTCCTGTTAGAATTAGCATACGTATTATACCATCAATTCACTTTTTTACTTGCAGGACCTGTATGAGGACATACCCATGTGACCAGAAGAGGCGGGGCACAGCCAACAAAGCAACATTTTTCTGTTGGCTGAGGCACCGCCCCTTCTGGTCACATGGGTATGACCTCACACAGGTCCTGCAAGTGAAAAAGTGAATCGATGGTGTAATACTTATGCTAATTCTAACAGGGGGAAGGGAGAACTATGAATACCCCCCCCCCAGCTATTATCTGATCCTCAGCTGCTGTCACTCAAGAAGCTGCTGATTTTATAAACTTTACTTTCTTGGATTTCAGAGCCTAAACATCTGAGCTGACCATTAAAGGTATGTATAGAATCAGCTTGATAGTACCAGTATAGCACTGGCTTTAGGTTACATACGAAAATCCTGGTGATTAGTTTCCTGTAATTTCCCCCTTTTACTCTAAAACCTTCAGTCACTTAAATGGAATCTGTCAGCAGGTTTTTGTTACCTCATCTGAGAGCAGCATAATGTAGGAAAAGAGACCCTGATTTCAATGATGAATCACTTAGCTTACTGGGTGCAGCAAGATGTGACAAAATCAGAGTTCTTAGATGTAGAATGCCCACAGGACAGCTTTCTGTGTACATTGTATATTGACAGTGAGCTGCTTATCGGAAAAGGGTTGGGTCAGACCAGGGCTCAAGTGATCTATAATCTGGGCAGTGATAATCTCCTGTTGATTAAACATGAATTGTATTAAACAACAGCACACAGCGTAATAAGTGACAGATCCTTGAAATCTGTGTCTCAGCCCTTAATTCATGCTGTGCTCAGACTACATAGCAAACATCTGCTGAAAGATTCCCTTTAAAGTCTATCACAATGACAGATCTGCCTTGAATACTACTTTTGGAGTGTTTCATGTGATTTATTTGAGCTTCCCAGACTTCTTCCAATTTTCTGTACCTTTTCAGTGTTTGCTGTCAGCTAAATTCTTCCGAATTTCAGAATATTATACCTGGAACAGTTTATAAAGGAAGGGAAACTTGCTCAGTGCTGCTTCCTAATATAAGGGGATTTCGAAAAACAATATACCAGGTGGTATCCAATGGACAGAGTCTTACAAACAATGGGGGAAAAAGTTATAGAAATCTGTGTGACCACGATTCATCAAGACCTTGCACTGCACCACAAATATAACAATGAAAAACTAGAGCAAGATTTTTTCCGCAAAGTACCCCTTTCGCTACCCCGTTCCATCCCAGCCTTGACCAATCTTTACATTTTTGCTCAACACGTTGAGTTTTGCAACTTTTCAATATGCTTCACACCAGAATTCTGGCTTAATCACTTTGATCAATTGGAGCCTATTAAGTGTATAAGTCTTTATTGACTCAATACAGCCTGTAATGCTGGGTTTAATAATCGTGGAAAGCTAGAGTAACTTATTATTATAAAGTTATATAATTAGTTGCTCATTAGTGATTCAATGTATTCCAACAGTTATTGCAACTAAAGGTTGCGTGATTCAATTTGCAGGATGTGGTTATCGGCCACGTCAGTAATCTGTGGCATCTAGACTACTGGATGGGAGTCCTGAGAACTGCCTCCTATTTCCCACTTCTTGTAGGCCTTTGTAGTCTGTGCATACTTGGTGCAAGGTCATAACAGGACAGAAAATTCCAGGAACCAAGGCTTCAGACATCCACCTTTGTGATTGCATATTTTTATGGCTTGATAAAGGCACTGTGTGGCTGAAAAATCACATGTTTATCTTTTCTTGTGTACCAATAAAGTAATAAAAAGGAGAATGTCTGGTGCCATGGTTCCTTGATTTTTCTGCCCCTACCCTTCTGAACCAGTGGGTCTCATTTTGATTAGCTGGTCTTGCGCAACATAACTTGAAAATGTTCCAGCAAGATATGAAGCCAGGTGACCAAGCTGTCCCAACCTGGATTCTTCAAGCAATTACGTGGGCTCAGCATTCAGCAGTTAAACAGTTCTGTTATCCTTTATCTGGAACTGTGGATCCTAGGCTGAAATCCTGTAGAATGAATCTTCAAGCAGTTCTGTCCTCTTCCAGCTGGAACCATAGCTCCTAAAATGAGATTATGTAGAATTTATCCCTGGTGACAGAAGAAAGGCCCTTTTATACACTTCAGTTCTCTTATAGGATCCGTGGAGATGGCTGCTTTCTTATTGTTCGCTATTGAATCAGACTGCATAATTTTCCTCTGAACTATGTAATCAGAAGGGCTGAGGCAATCCACATTTACAGACAATAGGGCTCCAATCAATCTCACTGGAGACAGTGGCTAACTTTGCTTGGCTTAACAGACAAATGAACCTTACGTATGGCCTAATTAAGAACAGGTCACGCCCACATAAGTGGCAAAATGTTGAATATTCACACCAACTTTCTAACACTAGTTAATACTAGTTAATCCTTTGGTAACCCTCAGATTTCATGATGCCTGGTGCAGAATCTAGGCACCCAGTGGCAGAGACAGCAAAATGACTCAAAAACATATTTGAATCTTTACCATATTTGAACATATATTTTATCTCTGCCTCTACCGTTTTGCGCTTGTGCAGGCCATTACTTATTTTTATCATCCCCGTTTACCTTTTTTTGAAAACAGTGCTCAGTCCCGCGATAGTGCCTCTGCGCATGCGCGAGACTCCCGGAGCACTGCGGAAGATGAGGGCGGCGGCCTCATCTATGTAACTGAACACTGGGGGATGGCGAACAGCGGCAGGAGGGGGGATAACAGACGAAATACAGCCCGCCCCCGGGGCCAGCAAACCTCATTACCATAGCAAAAGGTAATATTTTATAAAGTTGTTATTTAGGTCTGAAAGGGGGCCAGTAGCAAGATGAACCTTTATAGAATGCAGCCCAGGAGCTGCAGAAGGGGATTCTTTTAGTTTAATAGCAAAAATTCTGGTGACAGGTTCCCTTTAATATCGAAAATTCTGGTGACAGGTTCCCTTTAAAGCACCACTCCAACGGTGCAATAAAAAAAACTCGCTGGAGTGGTGCTTTAACGATGTGAACTCAGTGCATGTAAATATAACCTAAATATTTGGCTGTAATATTTTAGAATTTAGATCCCCACTTTAATCTTTTACCCAGGCACCCAATTTATCTAAAACTAGCCTTGTACATACAGTTGGGAAGCCCAAATACACATCAGGTGGTCTTCAGGAAAATAGGCAAAATGATCCAGTTCTGCCAATTTATCTCTAATATGTAAGTGGGGTTTTTTTTTAAAAAAAAAAACAGCAATCAATAAAAGTGAATCTTTTGAAGAACGTATAATAAAAATGACACAGGTTAGGTTTTATTTAATTGACGGCTAAGTGGTAATGTATTCATCTGTCTCATATGCTTAACACTCAATAAATGGTTTACTCCTGAGTAAAATGCCGGCGTCTGCACAAGGTGTGAAAAGCTTTGACTAAGTAAGAGAAAGAGAGCTCCTGTGAACAGATCCTCCTCAATGTGTGATATCACGTCACATTTCCGCAGAGGTGCCAGCCACACTTTTTCCTACAAATTACTTTAACTTTGACATCTAAATAGTCCAAACACTGTATCACTTAAGCACACTGAAAGGCATTATATCAGTCTTTCAAAAAATAATTCATTTTGTAGTCAACTGATCATCATGAAGACCACAAGTAAGAGTTTAAACAATTTTGATTTCCATTGGACTCAATTTCTAAATAGGAAGAGTATAATGGGAAAAAGATAAACTTTCAAGGCAGTATGGCTGGGCAGAGGTGAGATTAAGATCCTGGACCCCCCAAAAAAATCTGAAATAGGGCACCAAGCTATCACATCTTTTATGTTACTGGTGTCTCCAAAAAGGGCAGAAGGACATTTTCAACCTCTTTAGGCTCCTAAACCTGTATGTAGTATTTGTATAGAGATGAATAAGTTGAGGTAAGATGTAATACAGTTCTTCCAGGTGCCAGTAGTGATGGTGGTGGATAATATGGCAATGTATTTCTTTTAACTCCTATCTATAGGATTAGTCCAATCATAACCAATGATCAGCTCTACACTGGATAACAGATTAGTGGTAGAGATACATGGGGCCCAACTTGAGGGATTCCCACTGATCAGCAGAACGGGGTTAAATTTTTTCTAGTTCTTTACCAGCCACAAGAGTAGGAGATGAATGAAGCAAAAGTAAAACTTATGCTCTGCAGTAAAGAAGATCAGATCACTTCCTGCAACCCTGATCCACGGTCCAGGTCTATTCTTTCTGGTCATGATCAGGAGCTGTGCGAAGCTCCTTTTTTTTGGAATCTTAAGCACCTTTAGCCAGGCCATCAAGGTGTCACCTGTTTAGTTCACAGTGTTTAGATGACATCACATTTGGCCAAAGAATCCAAGGCAATGTCAGGAACCCAGAAGTTCTGTAAAGTTGTGAAACTCCTGTCCATGGCCAAAAAGCACTGACCTGGACCAAGGACCAGGGTTGTGTGAAGTGGTCTACTCATCTCTACTTGGTAGCCTTATTCAAAGTCTATGACACTGTAGAAGATAGCAAAGCAATACTTGAACCTCCTTCTGGTAATGTTGTCCCATTTATCAATTAAGGACTTTCAATTTTAGAGGCAAAGTTCTACATAAAGGTCCATCGGTGATGTGTGCTGTCAAGGCTATAATTGGCTCCTACTATATATATATTTAAAAGATGTTAAAATCATTGCAGTGATTTTATGTATTGTGCATTTGATGAATCTATTCTAATTATTTTCTTTTTATACTTTCAGTTTGTGGCACAGCCAAATTGCCAGCAGTTACTGGCTACACTGTGGTACGATGGATTCCCAGGTTGGCGCCGGAAGCACTGGGTAGTGAAGCTGTTGACCTGCATCACCATTGGATTGCTTTTTCCTGTGCTTTCTATGGCATATTTAATCGCACCCAAGAGCAGGCTGGGACTGTTCATTAAAAAGCCATTCATCAAATTTATTTGCCACACAGCCTCCTATCTCACTTTCCTATTCTTCTTGCTTTTGGCATCACAGCACATAGTTAGGACTGACTTGCACATGCAAGGACCTCCCCCCACTGTGGTTGAGTGGATGATATTACCATGGGTTCTAGGTAAGTTCCACTACTTACATTTTGTATGTGAATATTGTAGGACTTGTATTTAACAGAAAAAGTGTTGAGAAACCTGACATTTGTTACAAGGAGTTCTACATATATATAATTAAAAAAAAAAATCTGCCTATGGTGGAATAACAAAATGTTGCACAACACTGGGTCACATTGTATATGACAATCTTCTAGGCAAGTATCCTAGAATGCATGGATTTACAATTACTCCAATCCGTAAATTTATAGAGGTTCTCTGAAATTAGATTGATAGGTTAAATTTGGGATAGGCCATCAATGTTCAATTTATGACGGTCCAACAAATGTGACACCATCAATCAGTACAATAAAAGCCATGGTGTCTCTGCAAGCACTGTGCCCAGGTTGTCCTCTTATAGAGGCTCGTCTTCATATTTGGTCTTTGAAGTAACATACAGAAGCACCACAGCTTCTTCAATATGCTGGTCAGCACGTTCTCAGAGGTAGGAGTCCAAATGATGAAATATCGATTGCTGTCTTATTAATAGGTCATAAATATTATAGGTGTAGAGATCCATTGAAATTTTCTCAAATATTTGCCTGAATGCCTATTCTGTCTCACGGATATGTAGGACATCATGGCACCTGAATAGACCGTTTTCTTCCTGGGTTATCCATATTACCGCATTCACGTTCATATCGGTTCCTCAGATAGTTTAACTCAGCCACAATCTCATTGCAAGAAGACTCCAGGAAAAGATGAATGTTTAACTGAAAATCTTGTATTGATGATAATGCAGCAGGTAAAAGGAGTGATTTTCTTAGAGAGCAGACAGCACGTGTTACATGTAAAATGGCTGATACGAAACACTACATGGAGAAGAAGGGCAGGGAATGCTGACATCACAGAACTACAGGAAGAGGAAGGGACAAAATACAAGGAAAGCCAAAGCTTCTGCCTAGGAACAGAAAGACAATACACGGCATTGGAAACATTGAATTATTCCCAAGTCATGGGCTATGACAATGCCCAAAGCTGATATAGACATTAGTCTGCTGTTTTCATCAAACTTTTTAACAAAAGCATTGTATTTAAATGGTAAAATAAATTGTGCTACTTGTATTTTTAATGATTTAATTGTCTTGCTGGGGAAACTTCTCAACTGAATCATTATTTCTCCAATTTATACACATCCGTCCAATGATCATTTTATTGGAAATATTTCTGATTTCAAATGTTAGCCCATTTATCATTGTTGACAAATACTAGATATCCATGGGAAGATTTATTGTTATACATGCTGAAGTCTGTGGGGAAGCCTTAAAAAAGTCTGAACTATTGTCAGGGCCAGGAGGACTGGTGGGCCCAGGAGGTGGATCCACTGGACCATGCACCCCACCGGAGGGCAGGGTACACGGCAGCCGGAGCACTGGCGTGGCAGGGACAGGTATAACCAGGTCACCAGGGTCACGGAGTTCTTTAGGACAATACAGGAAACAGGCACAGGTACCCGGTAGCAAAGACAAACAGTACTCCAGGTAACAGGACACAGCACAAGGGGACCTGAGCACCTAGCTCAAAAGACAAGCTTCAGGACACGTTGATCAGGCACCGCCCACATGGATAGGTCAGTCTTATATACCCAGCACAGCCTCATGTCATTTCCTGCTGCAGGTGTGCTGGGCCAATAAGACCAGGAGAGTGGGTGCGGCCCGGTCCTATACAGAACCATGTGGCTAAGGCTCAGAGTCAGACTCCTGAGACCAGGAACAGGACTCAGGGGAGCATGAGCGGGAGCGGCAGGCGTGACCGGCGGACATGTGAACTGGATCAGTGGGCAAGGAGCGGTGGTGCGCTGGCAAGGCTGGATCAGTGGGTACGGAGCGGTGGTGTGATGCAGGTGCGACTGGATCAGTGGGTACGGAGCGGTGGTGCGATGCAGGTACGACTGGATCAGTGGGTATGGAGCGGTGGTGCGATCCAGGAACCGGCTCAGTGGGTAAGGAGGGCTGCCGGGACACCGGGAGCGTGACAGTACCCCCCCTTGAAGCCCCCCTCCCCGAGGCCGGGACATGTAGGCGCGCCGAAGAGGGGCAGCAACGTACTTCCGGGACAACCAGGACCGGGCCTCAGGACCGCAATCCACCCAATCGACCAGGAAGGACTGTTTACCCCGGACCGTTTTCATGGCCATCATGTCCCGTATCGGAGAACCCAAGTCAGCGGCAACGGAGGCAACGGAAAGGGGAGGACAGTCAGAAGTAGGACTGGAGTCTTGGACGACCGGATCGGGCGTCTCGGACCGGGTACAGGACAGTGTCTCATCCTCAGTAGCCGGTGGCATCAAAGTCTCAATAGCCAGGGACGGTGGAACGACGCTAGACTGTGTCGTCTCTTCAGGACCCGGTGGTACCAAAGGCTCAAGTACCAGGAGCTGTGGTACAACACTGGACTGCGTCGTTTCGTCTTCTTCTTGCGACATGACAGGTTCAGGTGCCAGGGGCTGAGGAACGGGCTGTAGACAGTTATCATGGCACAAGGGACTCCAGCGAGTGATTGCGCCAGAGCGCCAACTGATGTCAGGGTCATGGAGTTGTAGCCAGGGCAGACCCAGCAGGAGCTCAGGAGCCATTCTTGGGATGACCTAGAAGGCAATGGTCTCTGTATGCGAAATGCCAACCTGGAGTCTCACGGGTTCAGTGGTATACCGGACAGGTTCGTATAGTGGTTTACCATCCACGGAGGCGAACCAGAGGGGCTTGGCAAGCGGGATCACCGGTACCTGGTATCGGTTCACTGCAGACTGGTGTATGAAATTACCCGCTGCCCCAGAATTAATGTGGGCCTCTGCTGTGAACCTGATCTTCTCCGTCGTCACCTGGACAGTCTGCGTAACTGGAACGGAGGGGATTCCGGTGCCAAGGGTGGCGGTTCCCACCATCCCTTGGACTCGGGGTCTTCCTGGTCTCTCAGGGCATGAGCGGAGCAGATGTGAACCGCTTCCACAATAGAAACGCAGGCCCTGGGCGAGTCGCTCTGCACGGCGTTGCTCAGCTTGGCTCAGTCGGTCAATTTGCATTGGTTCAGGAGTAGAATCGCAGAACGGCAGTGGCGGGGGAACGGTAGACCTCTGCGGAACAGAGATGTGACGGATTGGTCGCTTTTCCCGGGATACTTCCTTGGTTCGCTCTTGGAAACGGAGGTCAATCCGGGTGGCTAGGGATATCAGAGCGTCCAAAGTACGGGGAACGTCACGACCGGCTAATTCGTCCTTAATGCGGCCCAACAGGCCCTCCCAAAAGGCCGCCGTCAATGCCTCATTGTTCCAGCCTAGTTCGGAGGCAAGCGTGCGGAACTGGATGGCGTACTGGCCCACCGTCAGGGTTCCTTGGTGGCGTAGCCGGAGGAGCGAGGAGGTAACCGCGGTAGTGCATCCCGGTTCATCAAAGGTACTTCGAAAAGCCTGAAGGAATTCCCGGATGTCGGTCGTCACCGGATCCTCGTTCTCCCACAACGGATTTATCCAGGCCAACGCCTCGCCATCCAGGTGGGACATCACAAAGGCTATCTTAGCTTGGTCGGAAGTGAAGAGGTGCAGGAGTAATTTGAAGTGCAGCGAGCACTGGTTCAAAAACCCCCGGCAGTTCTTGGGGTCCCCGGCATACCGAGGCGGAGCAGCGAGGTGAAGTTGCGAGGCCGCGGAGACAACGGGTTCGGATCCAGACACCGTTTGTTGCATGGACGGAGACGAGGCGGCGGTCTGTAACGTGTACAACCGGTGGTCCACAGACGTCAGGAACTTCAGTATGCGGTGTAAGGTGTCCCGCTGTTGCACCAGTTCCTGGCGTAGTTCAGCCAGCTCAGACGTTTGTGCTCCGGCGGAATCCATGGCCTGATCAATCTGTCAGGGCCAGGAGGACTGGTGGGCCCAGGAGGTGGATCCACTGGACCATGCACCCCACCGGAGGGCAGGGTACACGGCAGCCGGAGCACTGGCGTGGCAGGGACAGGTATAACCAGGTCACCAGGGTCACGGAGTTCTTTAGGACAATACAGGAAACAGGCACAGGTACCCGGTAGCAAAGACAAACAGTACTCCAGGTAACAGGACACAGCACAAGGGGACCTGAGCACCTAGCTCAAAAGACAAGCTTCAGGACACGTTGATCAGGCGCCGCCCACATGGATAGGTCAGTCTTATATACCCAGCACAGCCTCATGTCATTTCCTGCTGCAGGTGTGCTGGGCCAATAAGACCAGGAGAGTGGGCGCGGCCCGGTCCTATACAGAACCATGTGGCTAAGGCTCAGAGTCAGACTCCTGAGACCAGGAACAGGACTCAGGGGAGCATGAGCGGGAGCGGCAGGCGTGACCGGCGGACATGTGAACTGGATCAGTGGGCAAGGAGCGGTGGTGCGCTGGCGAGGCTGGATCAGTGGGTACGGAGCGGTGGTGTGATGCAGGTGCGACTGGATCAGTGGGTACGGAGTGGTGGTGCGATGCAGGTACGACTGGATCAGTGGGTATGGAGCGGTGGTGCGATCCAGGAACCGGCTCAGTGGTTAAGGAGGGCTGCCGGGACACCGGGAGCGTGACAACTATTAACATAACCAGATAATTGTTTGATGTGGGTCCAATACACTAGACCAAATTATTAAAAGAGTGTTTCAGGTTTCAGATAACTTCTTGTCTGGCTGCAGTTTGTATGAAAAAAATGAAAAAAAAATCGAGCTTTACTCACCTTCTCCAGGTCCAGCACCTAGTCTCTGCTGCTGCTGCCTCTAAAGGGGGTGTTACACACAGCGATATCGCTAGCGATATCGCTGGTGAAAGCACCCGCCCGCATCGTTTGTGCGTCACGGACAAATCGCTGCCCGTGGCGCACAAAATCGCTGGGAGCCGTCACACGTATTTACCTGCCTAGCGACGTCGCTGCTGCCGGCAAACCGCCTCCTTTCTAAGGGGGCGTTTTGTGCGGCGTCACATCGGCGTCACTAAGCGGCCGCCCAATAGAAGCGGAGGGGTGGAGATGAGCGGGACGTAACATCCCGCCCACCTCCTTCCTTCCGCATTGCCGGCGGCCGCAGGTAAACTGCAGTTTGTCATTCCCGGGGTGTCACATGTAGCGATGTGTGCTGCCTCGGGAACGACGAACAGCCTCCGTCCTCTAGAATCAGCGATTTTTAAAAAAGGAACGACCTGTCAACGATGGACGATAAGGTGAGTATTTTCCATCGTTAACGGCCGTTCCTTGCTTTCACACGCAACGACGTTGCTAACGATGCCAGATGTGCGTCACGGAATCCGTGACCCTGGCGATATATCGTTAGATCCGTCGTTGCGTGTAACTGGTCCTTAACATCTTTTAGTGTCTACTACACTGACAGTGCTGCAGCTAATCAGTGAGCTCAGCAGCTTCGAGCATCTCATGTTGTCAATTCAGCTTAGTTACAGACAAAAGTGTTGACACCCTTGAAATTGTTCCAGAAAATAAAGTATTTCTCCCAGAAATGTATTGCAATTACAGAAATTTTGTTTTATACATGGTTATTTTCTTTGTATGTAATGGAACACCCTAAGAACTTTTTGGCAGGTGTAACGGCACAAACTCCTTCCTCACTTTAACATCTCCCCTCTTTTTCTTCATGCCTGTCAAATAAATCTTAGTTGATGTAGAAACTTGGCACTCAATATCAATGTGAAGAGTGTTTTTTATTGTGAAGAACTTGTAGGACCAGCACAAGCACAGACGTTTTGGTCAAAGACCTTCATCAGTGTGCGTGCAGAGGGTCCTCAGAAAGTATAGAAACTTGGCCAAGTTGCAATATAAACCCAGAACTAAGAGCTCATCTGTGTGCATATTGCTAATCCCTGCCTAACCGTCCCTGTATCTAGTAGCATAGATAAAGAGATCTTTAGAAAAAGTATTTCTAAAGATCTTTTATGATGTGCTAATCAGCGGAGGGACTAGGCATGAGGGCATTACTTCCTGCACTCATTCCACCCTCTTAGCATGTTAGCCCGCCCACAGGGACCGGAAGTGGCAGGACACAGGTACGCGCATCACCGCTGGTGATGCTGCATTGAACAGCATGTTAGCACGCTCCTGTAATAATATAATATAAAATAATATAATATAGACTTGTACTTATTTTTTTTCCATGTTCAATTGTCTATTCTTGTATGGCCTCTGCACTATTGTGGTTTGTGTAGTCTTCACTGGGTTGTGTTCTAATATGAACACACCATTTTTTTTAAATGTATTCTTTTGCTGTTTTCTATTTTGATTATGTCACTATAGCTTTTGATTATATTCTGTGTTCTAATTGAATTGTATCATATAATTACCTGTGTTCTATTGGAATTATGTCATAAAATTACCTGTGTTCTTAATATGAGCTGTATTTCGTTGTGATGATGCCACAGTAAAGCAAAGTATACCTGTATTTTTCAACAATTTTTTTTAACGTTATGATATCATTTTAATATTTGGCTTTATCAAAAGTTGCCAATCTGTTTTCTTAAAAAAATCTGAAGTACTCCAAGTGCCATGTAATATGTTATTTCCCAGATACGCGAAACGCGCGTCCCTCAGGCTTGGTGTGAATCCCCTCCACCTCTGGGTACTGGTATATATATATATGAGTGTTATCTGACTTGTTATATATGTGCTGCAAAAATTGTTGTGTGATCCACTAGGATATGTATAGCACTTTATATGGGAGAGTGTGCAATGTTTATGTAATCCCCCTGCTTTTGTAGTAACAGTGATTGTATTGCACATGACACTTTATTCCCTGTATCCTTTGTGGACATGTATTTTCTTACAGCAATAATGTGACTTAATTACCTATATACTGAATACCTGGATACCCTTTTTGACCCCTGTGTCCTACATGCATTTTAAGAGTGTCATAATATATATGGTATTTGCCAGTTAATAAAATATTCATTGTTATCCCTTAAACAACAATTCTTTGTTTTATGCTAATGAATACGCAGCGTCACAGGATGATCTCACTCACCTCTCCGCCGTCATCGCGTCCGACAGGGGATTTCGGCTCAGTGCGCATGATCCCGGAGTTTCGGTCATGCGCACTACTTCAGTTTGAAGCCAGGACTCATACACTCAGCTTCATAGTGTGCATGACCCAAACTCAGGGGTCATGCGCACTGAACCGAAGTCCCCTGTCGGACTCGATGGCGGCGGAGAGGTGAGTGAGATCATCCTGTGACATTGCGTATTCATTAACATGTTAACACGCCCACAGGGATGTGCTAACATGCTAATGGGGGCGACTGGCCGAGGAACTAATGCCCAGGGGACTAGTCCCCACGCTCATTAGCATACTGTGAAAGATCTTTAGAAATACTTTTTCTAAAGATCCCTTAATCTATGCTAGTGTATACAGGGACGGTTAGGCAGGGATTAGCAATATGCACCCAGAACTGCTCATCGTTCTGGGTGCATATTGCACCTCACAGGTTCACTTTAAACCTTTGTTAGCGACATCAACTGGGTTTGCAACACTGTTTTTGTTGTTTCACTGGTTGTTTCATCAGGTTGATGTCACAATAACGGACAGTATGTCTGTATTTTTAGTTGTGTTCTGATGATGTCACTTTTGTGCAGACAATTTCTGTTGTGATGATTTCACCATACTGCTTGTATACATTTCTATGTTTTTTGGTGTCATTATAAACCAATGTTTGCTCTTGTGTCTAAGTTTATTTTGTACTAGCTGTAGTGCCCGGCATTGCCCGGGATAGTAGCTGTTTCTCTGTCTCTCTCCCAGTCTCTATCTGTGTGTTGCTGTCTGTCTGTCTCTCTGTCTGTGTCTTTCTTTGTCTGTCTCTGTATATGTCTCTGTCTGTTTCTATCTCTCTGTCTGTATTTGTATCAGTCTATCTGTCTCCATCTCTGTGTCTGTTTGTCTCTATCTCTGTGTCTGTCTCTATATGTGTGTCTGTCTGTCTCTTTGCCGGGCTGTCTCTTTTCCAGGGCTGTCTCTTTTCCAGGGCTTTCTCTTTCCAGGTCTGTCTCTTTTCCAGGGCTGTCTCTTTTCCAGTACTGTCTCTTTTCCAGAGCTGTCTCTTTTCCAGGGCTGTCTCTTTTCCAGGGCTGTCTCTTTCCAGGGCTGTTTCTTTCCAGGGCTGTCTCTTTCCAGGGTTGTCTCTTTGCCCGGCTGTCTCTTTGCCCGGCTGTCTCTTTCCAGGGCTGTCTCTTTCCAGGGCTGTCTCTTTTCCCGGCTGTCTCTTTGCCTGGGCTGTCTCCTTGCTGGGCTGTTTCTTTTCCGGGCTGTCTTTTTTCCAGGGCTGTCTCTTTTCCAGGGCTGTCTCTTTTCCAGGGCTGTCTCTTTGCCAGGCTGTCTCTTTTCCAGGGCTGTCTCTTTCAAGGGCTGTCTCTTTCCAGGGATTTCTCTTTCCAGGGCTGTCTCTTTGCCCAGCTGTCTCTTTGCCCGAGCTGTCTCTTTGCCGGGCTGTCTCTTTGCCGGGCTGTCTCTTTTCCAGGGCTGTCTCTTTCCAGGTCTGTCTCTTTCCTGGTCTGTCTCTTTGCCCGTCTGTCTCTATCCGTCTCCCCACCGATATCATATTACCTCACACATAAACTTGTTGCACTAACAGTTTATTTAGTTCCTATAGCAACCACTGACAGTTGCTATTAATAGCCTGTAGCCTGTATTCAGTTTAATGGAGGCAGGATTTTGGATAGTAACTGTAAAGCGTAGGGTTAAATGTTCCCGTCAAAACATAGTCTATGACATTCCCTGGGTCACATGGAGTGTCTGTGCCAAATTTCGTGATTGTAAATACGACAGTGCAAATTCCTTTAGCGGACATACTTACATACATACAGACATACATACATACACTCAGCTTTATATATTAGATTGATGACAATAGTCAGAGCATGGGATGTATTCTGTTGTGATAATGTCAGGATAATCTGATTATAATTTCATGAACTGCTCTGATGTGATAATGTCACAACAGTGTTTGCCTTTACATTTGGATTTTGTTTAATCTGTGTTTACATATTTTATTTTAAAAAAATTTTGGTTCAAACAAAACAAATTGTTCACACAGTAAAACTTAACAACAATTAGTCAAATTACAATCTAAAGTTAAATTAACATTCAATTTTTGAAATAGAAAAAGTGGAGCACGGGAAAGGGGGAAAACAAAAAAAAAAAGAGGGGGGGGGGGGAAAGTGAAAGGTTATATGATTAAAGAAAAAAAAAAAAAAAAAAAAAAAAAAAAAAAAGTAAACTAGAGTTATAGTAGAGTTTTGGCTGAAAATTTAAACTGAATCTCTTAACACATAAATTGCTAAACGTAACTATTAGAATAAAAAGACGGAGAATATAATTAAATCATTTTTACAGCTAGTAGCTACACTAACTCAAGGATTTAATATAATAAGATTGGGATTGAACTTCTTTGACCAAAGATTCCATCTCACCGAGTACTTATCATATAATCTATCTTTCAAAGCAAACTTAAATTCGTAAAGATTGTGAGAGGAAATTCTTTCTATTACTTCATGTATAGATGGAATATTAGTATTTCTCCAGTTGGCAGCGAGGAGATTTTTAATCACTTGTATGATATGACAGGTAATATGTCTATAATTTAAGTTAAGTTCATCTATCCCGATTGACAGCAGAACTAATTCCGCAGAGAGACTAATTTCAGATGAGGTTACATTATGGAGGAGAATTTCTGTATCTCTCCACAATTCCTTTAGTTTTGGACAACTCCAAAAAATATGACTGGTAGTACCTCTCTCTCCACATTCTCTCCAACACAAATCAGAATTTTGAGAAGAGAATCTATGTAGTTTTTGTGGGGTATAATACCACTCAACCAGAATCTTATAATAAGATTCTTGTATGGATATACAGGTAGACATCGAGTATGTATAGGTTAATGCAGATTTCCATTTGTTAGATTGAAATGTTGTATTCAATTGTTTTTCCCAAGATTCCATATATTTCAATTTCTTAAATGTATAGTCATCATTAAAAATTGAATATATGTTTCTGGTATTCCATAAACCTATGTTTAATGGGTTGTTTAGTAAGTCTATGATGATGGTGGGTAATTTTTTTGATAAAAGATGTGTTTCTTGCAGAAACTCCCATATACGAGTCCATTTATATTTCTCTGATATTGGTAGATTGTATTTTATAAGTAATATGTCAAAAGGAATAATATCTTTATTACTTACAATATCGTCAAGGAAAAGTATACCACATCTTTTCCAATTTAATAATTTAATTCTTGGTATCATCAGTTCCACAGTATCTATCGAGATGTTTTTTAAACTTGTCATCGAGACCTTTTGTGCTAATAAACAGTTTAGCAGAGTTCTCCAAGCTTTTATCTCTGCATTATTAGTTGGGTTTCTTGGCAATTTTTTATTTGTTCTAAGCAGATAAGCTAAGAGTAAGTCTTTTTTATTTTTATTCCAGGTGGTGGATTTTTCAAGAGACATCCAACTGTTGTCAAGGTTCTCTAATAGTGTAAACTGAGTTTGTTTTACTAGGTTGCTTAGGTAATAGGATTGTATATTAGGCACACCCAGGCCACCTTTCAGTTTGTGTTTAAATAGTATGGTTTTAGAGGTTCTAGGCTTTTTGCTTTGCCAGACAAACTTTTGTAATTGAGATTGAATTTTTCCTAACCACTTATTGGGGATATTAAGGGGTAAACATCTATAGGTATATAGAATTTTTGGCAAAATAATACTTTTGTATGATGATATTTTCCCAAACCATGAGGTCTTTTCTATTTTTAAAGCTTTCAGGACATTGTCCAGAGCAGCAAGAAGGTGTTTCATGTTAGAGGGTATAATTTTATTTAAATTATCAGAAAGCAATATACCTAAATAAGGTACACTACCTTCCCCCCAGGAATAGTTAAATTCTTTATTGATAGCATCTTTTAGGCTGTCATCTAAATTGAAACTAAGAATTTGTGACTTAAGTTTATTAATTTTGTAGTAGGAGATATTATTAAATTCCTGTAAGGCCTTTTCAATATTTCTTAGAGATTCTAACGGATCTGTGATTGATAAAATAATATCATCCGCATAAAGGGTCAGTTTATACTGTTTCCAATTAGTATTAATTCCCTTAATTCTATTTTCCATTCTAATATACTCTGCTAGAGGCTCCATAAGTAAGGCGAACAGAAGTGGCGATAGTGGGCAGCCCTGTCTTGTACCATTAGTAATAGGAAATTTTCTCGAAATATAATTATTAACGTAAATTTGAGCTGAGGGTTTGGAGTAAAGAAGGGATATGAGATTTTTAATTTGCCCTATGAATCCAAATTTTTCCAAAGTTGCATCCAAGTAGCCCCAATGGATTCTATCAAATGCCTTCTCTGCATCTAATGCAAGAAACAGAGAAGGAACTTTTTCTTTGTTAATATGGTCAATTAGATTGATCAGTTTTCTAGTAGCATCCGAAGCCTGTCTCTTTTTGATAAACCCAACTTGGTCCATATTAATTATTTCTGGGATTATAGTTTGGATTCTATTTGCAATTAATTTTGAAATAATTTTCGTGTCCGTATTTATAAGCGAAATTGGCCTATAGTTCGAAACGTCCATAGGATCTTTCTTTGATTTCAACAGCATAATTATATTTGCCCCTAACATTTCCTCGGGAATATCATTTGATGATAATATATAATTATTAAGATTGGTTAGGTGGGGTATTAAAATGTTTTGAAATGTTGTGTAATATTCATTATTTAGGCCATCGGGGCCAGGAGATTTTTCATTTTTTAAATTTTTAATAATGGTCTCTATTTCTTTATTTGTGATGGGCCTGTTCAGAACCTCTAAATCATTTTCTTCAATTTTAGGTAAATTAACTTTATCTAGAAAAGAATTAATTAACGATTGCGAAGGTTGCGTTTGTAAAGTACAGTCTTTTAGATTATATAAGTCATGGTAGTAGTCAGCGAATGCCTCTGCAATATCTTTTGGATGTTTGCATAGCTGACCATGCTTATTGTTTACAGCTATAATTCTGTTTCTAACTCTTTGCTGTTTTATCCTTGACATCATAAATTTAGTTGGCTTATTGTTTGAATGATACATATTAGTTTTACTGAAGTTTATAACTCTGTTATAATCCTCAATTAAACAGGATTTAAGCTTAATCCTCAATTCTAAGAGTTTAGATTCCAAGATGGTGTTAGGTTTTCTTATTTGTCTTTGCTCAAGATGTTTTATTTCTTCAGTTAGATTTTTTAACTTTTCTAAATTTTTCTTTCGTTCTCTTTTGCTTATTTGTATTAGAATACCTCTAATAAATGCTTTGTGAGCAGTCCACAAGGTATTTGTGGAAATATCATTGGTATTGTTATCTAAGAAAAAATGCTTTAAGGATGATTCTATCTCTTTCTTATACTCAAGATTTCTAAATATGTGAGAATTACATCTCCAAATTCTGTTGTTGTTAAAAGGGAATTTTTCAGTAATCTCAAAGAAAACTGGTGCGTGATCTGACCAAGATCTAACGCCAATTTCTATCGATGTAAATTTTTTAAGAGTATGTAGAGTGGATAAAATCAAGTCTATTCTAGAGTATGTTTTATGTGAATGTGAGTAGAAAGTGAATTCCTTGGAAGAAGTGTTGATACACCTGAAGATGTCCATTAGTTCTTCTTTATCTAACCATTTATCTAATGTTGGCTGGAGTATTCTAGTCTTAGATGTTGTATCTAATACACCATTAGGAATCATATTAAAGTCTCCAAACACCAATAGTTCTCCTTGTTGCTTTTCTCTTATCACAACAGACAATTTGTCTAAAAAAGGAAACTGATTTTTGTTTGGAGCGTACAAATTTACAAGAGTGTAGGTCACATCATTAATCTTGCAAATTAAAATAATGTATCTCCCATCCTTCCCTCTAATTTGTTCTATTAGTTCAAAAGAGACACTGTTTCTAATAAGAATTACCACGCCAGCTTTTTTCCTATCATTGCTAGACAAAAATAAATGCGGATAGTTTTTAAAATTAAGTTTGGGAATATTCTCTTTGGCAAATTTTGTTTCTTGTACGCCTACTACGTCCACATTGTTTTCCTGAATGAATTTCCATAGCCAGAATCTCCTTTGGGGTGAGTTCAATCCTTTAACATTGTAAGTAACAAATTTAAGTGTCATTAATAAGATGAAAAGCTGGGGTATAAACTCCGTACATGCATTTAGACACGGCTTGCAATCTGATTATTTTACAGCCAACTTTTTTGTAATCATATGTTCCTGTAGGGAGAAAAAAGGAGTTAAAAATAAAAATGTCATGGGTATCGTTGTACATAACCAATAACTTAAACGCTAAAAAATAACAGTAGGATTCAAAGTATTCTTGAACAGTAAATTACTAAAGGAGTGTATTGCTTCTTGGCTTGCAAGAGGCTACTCCTATGGGGGAAAGTCAACTGCAACTTCCTGACTATTAAGATCCTCTTTGTTGAACATCGAGTCGTAAAGTAGTCTATCACTAAGTCGGGTTTTTCTTCAATTCCTTTATGAAATTTAATCCATCTTCTACTGAACTGATGGGGATATTCTTGTTTTGATGAAAAATTAGCACTTTTGTTGGAAATCCCCATCTGTATTGGACTTTAAGTTCTCTCAGTGCCTGGGTAACTGCTGAAAATTTTTTCCTCTGAATTAAAGTCTCCTTTGAAAGGTCAGCAAATAACCTCAGTCTTTCGTAGGGAGAAGGTAAGGTTTTATTGACTTTTAAATAGTTGAATAGACCTTCTTTCACGTGGAAGAAGTGGACTCTTAAGATTGTGTCTCTTGGTACCTCTGTTGATAAGAATTTCGGTTTTGGTAGTCTGTGTGCCCTGTCAATTGTTAACTCTGCATCTGTAATTGTGGGTAAGGTAGCCTGAAGGATTTTTTTAATATAGGTCATCAGATCCTCTTGTTTAACACTCTCTGGAATCCCTCTGATCTTAAAATTATTCCTTCTATTCCGGTCCTCCAAATCCGCCATTTTTATTTTGAGATATTTGATCTGACTTTTCATGTCCAGTTGTTCTTTGGAAATTGCTTTGTTTTCTTTTGTTAATTCAGCTATGTCTGATTCGTTTTTTTCAACCCTTGCATTGAAATGTTCCATTGTCTGTTTTATTTCTGTAAACTCTTTATGCATATCCTTGTTAAGTTGAATTCTAAAGCTTGCAAATGATTTCTCAAAAAAACTCTGAAGTGTGTTTATATCCATGTTGTTTGGGTTATCTCTATTGATGAATCCAGTATCTAAAATTGAAGGTTCGGGAGAAGCACTGTTGTCCCATTTCATTCTTTGTTTGTCTGGGCTGTCGTTAGAGCAGGAAGAGTCTGTCTCGTAGTTCTGACCCTGTTGCAATATTGGGTTATCCCATTCAGAGTTTTTCATTTGCCTTTCACCTTTTCTTTTCTGTTTAGCTGGAAGATTGATTTCCATTTATATACGTCTCTTTCAAGGGTAGACTCTTTATTCTTTCTTGCTTGTTTGTTGTGACAATATAAGATTTTATAATCTGCGAGTCTTATTGGTCAGTAATTGAATCTCCAGAGCATAGCATATATAGTATAGTATAGCAATGCTTCAGCTAGTTATAACAGGTAAAAGATTGGTATAAATGATATGTATTTAAAAAAAAACCAAAAAAAAAACTGGTTTTCCTTTAAATAGGCATTAATGTAATTGTAATTCTCGTCCTCTGCAGATTATAAGAATAAAGACTCAGACATATAAGTGTCCTTTTAAATTTAATAGTATACACAGTCCGCTGTATTGAAAGCAATGTGATTTCTGAATTGAGAGAAAGCAGCTTTGTTAGAAATCCTGTATGAAGGCTCTGATTAGATGGTTACACTTCACCTCTCTCTGTAGTGTAGTCGTGGTTACGCTATTTGGGTAATGACTAGTAATGCAAAGATCACTAATAAAGTATTTTATAAGTTGTAGACTTCTTCAGAAACAGGAGCAGTGTGTACAGGGCAGATCCGCAAGGTAGAACAAAAGGCTGAATGTTTTCATTAGCCAGGTGAATTGCTTAGTAAGAGTATTTACTATTTATTTCATAGATATTAGGCGCTTTATAATTTCATTTATTTTACTGACAGGAATGAATCCAAAATGGCCGCCAACCTCTCACACAGCTTCGGTTGCCATATCAACTAAATGATTACTCATGGTATCTGTGCCATTGTATGCTGTAAAATTTAGTTTTATTTAATAAACTGTGTGAGATTAACAGAACTTCTGAAGTGCTTGGTTTACAGATGATTTATATATAGTGTTGATATTAATAAAGAAGATGCCTTCTCCACATATTTGTTTGTACAATAAATCCTGTCAATAGAGCAATTGCTGATCTGTAGTGAAAATGGCGGATTTGTTATCAGATTTTCAAGCTTAGTAATAAAATATGGCAGGGAAGAGTTTATTCAGAGAAGGCATAGGAATATTTGTAATTAAAACTCACAAACTCAGCACCACAGATTGCAGTACAGTCCCAATATGGCCGCCGCTAAATTATATGAAAACTTCTCCACTTCAAAATAGGTTAGCTCAGGAGATTAATTATGTTCAAAGTGAAAATTTAATTGTCCAGATGTTTTCTTTTTGTAGTTTAACAAGTTTTACTTATCTTTTGGCCCAGAGTTTCACTGCTGAGGAGATGGCAGAGATGACAGTTCTCTTTAGAAGCTGAAGTTGAAGATGGGTAAAAAAAAAATCTAAAATTCACAAAAAGACTATATAAATTGTTTCTATTGTACACATTTGTTTAATCTGTGTTTCACTGTGGTGATGTCAAAATAGTCTCTGTATTCATTCCTAGGGTATTTTCTATGCTGATCATGCCTGAATATTGCATATCCTCTATTGGCTCTTTTCTATTGTGATTGTGTCACATCAGCATTTGTACTTATTTCTTGACTGTCTTATATTGTGATAATGTTGCAATTGTGTCTTTCTGCAATGTTCTGTTGGAACGATGTTTTTATATTAATAGTTTTTCCCCCCAAATATTTTTCTAATGAACTATAGAGTGTTGAAGAGGATCTAGCCAGTATAAAAATCATAGGAGCCTTGTACCTGTTACTGGTGCAGAGCCTGAGCAAATATGATAACTTTTAATTAGTATGCAAAAGAGTTTAGTGCACTGTTGTACCTCCTCATTTGAATATTGGGAGTCTTCCCCTATTCTGATTGACAGTCCTTACTTTGAGTGAGCACTCTCTGAGCACTGCCAGTTTACGCGCATGCGCACTGATATTGCCTGTGCCCAGCCGCGCACAAGGTGTGTTCTCCTCACTGTTGTCTTTATGCTGATGCCACTCACACTATTACATTATTAAGTATAACAACCAGCTTCAGAGAAGAGGAGAAGTTAAAGAGCAAATACATGCATCTCCTGAATTTACTCCATTATCAAATAGGTGATTAATAGGGATGATCGAATACCTCAAATATTCGGCTACGCCCATAATCGACGAATATGCGAATATTCGATGTGCAATGTAAGTGTTACGAGCTTCTGATACATCGTGTTCTCCTTTGCCTTCTTCTGGTGCTCTGTTGCAGCGTCCTGTCGGTCCCAGATCACAGTAGCACTCTTGACTGAGATCTGAAAGTGTGACGCTGTTGCGACCTGAAAGTGTGACGCTGTTGCGATCGCGGGTGACGTCACGCTACGTGGAGAACGCTGATTGGTCGCAGATGACGTCACGCCACGTGGAGAACGCTGATTGGTCACGGGTGCGTCGTTGCTGATGCGATGTCACATGTCTGTGTCGCTCTGGTACCTGATTGGCTGTGTGATCCTCCATCTTGGAGCAGGCACAGAGTCTATAAAAAGCCCTGATATATGTTGCTCATGGTCCAGTCCTCTTGGTGCTTGCATGAGAGTAGACGCTCCATGCATGTCCCTTCCCTGCACTACTACAGTCACAAGTAGGTGAGCGCTATCGGTAGGATAGCGTTCCTATACCCTGCAGCATAGCTGCTGTCCGTATCCTTGCACATTAGTGGAGCGGACTTAGGCAGGTGCTTGCTGCATATGGTAGCGCTGGGACTTGTAGTTCAACCCCAGCTCTTAGGTTGGAGAGCTTTGCCCTTGGTTGCTAGCGGTTAGCTAGTAAACATTAAGTACTTTCCTGTGCTCTTGCACAAGTGATCTTTGTCTCCGTGACCAGTAACGGAGACATTACTTTGCTCTCTCTGTATGAGTGCGTTGTTACCTGTGAATCACACATATATTCCTCTGTGAATTAACAGAGGTACAAGTCTCTGTGTGCGGTTACGGTCAGTAATCGTACGTTTATGTAGAGCTCTGTGCAGCTAACAGACTCTACTACATCTCTTTTGGTTACTTTTGTAGTCTCCATTAGTTGTTTAGCATATCCCTCATTTACGTTTATGCTAATTCGGTAGTCGCTGTGAATTAAACAGTGTACGCCGTCTTTGGCCTTAGTGTCACTGTGACGTAACAGTGTCAGTACTGCTTCTGTGGTACAAGTTCCCCCTATCCTCTGCCATTATCAGCAGCAGGTTCCTTGCACAGTGGACCCTGACTGTCAGATAGTCTGAGGTTATATACTATCTGACAGCCCCCGTAACAGTAAGGCGGGCTTTGCACGTTGCGACATCGCAAGCCGATGCTGCGATGTCACACGCGATAGTCCCCGCCCCCGTTGCAGGTACTATATCTTGTGATAGCTGGCGTAGCGAAAATTATCGCTACGCCAGCTTCACATGCACTCACCTGCCCTGCGACCGTCGCTCTGGCCGGCGACCCGCCTCCTTCCTAAGGGGGCAGGTCGTGCGGCGTCATAGCGACATCATACGGCAGGTGGCCAATAGCGGCGGAGGTGCGGAGATGAGTAGAATGTAAACATCCCGCCCACCTCCTTCCTTCCGTACAGCCGCCGGCGGCAGGTAAGGAGATGTTCCTCGCTCCTGCGGCTTCACACACAGCGATGTGTGCTGCCGCAGGAACGAGGAACTACATCGTACCTGTCTCGGCACCGGCATTATGGAAATGTCGGAGAATACACCAATGATACGATAACGACGCTTTTGCGCTCGTTCATCGTATCATCTAGGATTTACACACTACGACATCGCAAGTGACGCTGGATGTGCGTCACTTTCGATTTGACCCCACCGACATCGCACCTGCGATGTCGTAGTGTGCAAAGCCGCCCTAAGTCTATGAGAACACAGAATAGTTGCCGAATAGCAACAATTCAGGTTTCCCATAGACTTACATTGTGCATTGAATATTCGCATAGCGGCGACCTATTCATCGAATATTCGCAAAGCCGAATATTTGTGATATTCGACCATCCCTAGTGATTAAAGGAAACCTGTCACCAGAATTTTCGCAATTAAACTAAAAGAATCCCCTTCTGCAGCTCCTGGGCTGCATTCTATAAAGGTTCATCTTGCTACTGGCCCCCCTTGCAGACCTAAATAAACACTTTATAAAATCTTACCTTTTGGAATGCTAATGATGTTTTCTGGCCCCGTGGGCAGGCTGTATTTCGTCAGTTATTCCCCCTCCTGCTGCTGTTCACCGTCCCTCAATGTTCATTTACATAGATGAGGCCGCCGCCCTCATGTTCCGCAGTGCTCCTGAGTTCTTGCGCATGCCCAGTGGCACTATCGCGGGACTGAGCATTGTGCAAATTGTGAGCGCTAGTGAGGTTATTGGGCAGATGCGAGATTATGGGCGGCGCTGTGAATGTCATCACCAGCGTCATCCAAGTACTCGCCCATAATCTCATGCCCACCCTTTTCCCTCTGCCTCCACTATTATGTGCTAGCGCTGGCCATATCATCCACGTTACCTATTACTGTGGGCACGAGATTATGGGCAGGTACTTGGATGACGCTGGTGATGACATTCACAGCGCCTCCCATAATCTCGCGCCTGCACAATAACCTCACCAGTGCTCGCAATTTGTACAATGCTCAGTCCCGCGATAGTGCCACTGGGCATGCGCAAGAACTCAGGAGCACTGCGTTATATGAGGGCGATGGCCTCATTTATGTAAATGAACACTGGGGGACGGCGAACAGCGGCAGGAGGGAGAATAACGGACGCAATACAGCCCACCCCCGTGGCCAGAAAACATCATTAGCATACCAAGAGGTAAGATTTTATAAAGTGTTTATTTAGGTCTGAAAGGGGGGCCAGTAGCAAGATGAACCTTTCTAGAATGCAGCCCAGGAGCTGCAGAAGGGGATCCTTTTAGTTTAATTGCGAAAATTCTGGTGACAGGTTCCCTTTAACTCCATCGCCACCAATGATAATACCTTATACGCTACGGTATTAGCATTGGTGACAGTGGGAATAGTTATTTGATAATAAAATGCACTGCGAATCATCATACATCTAATTTGTTAACTTGAGATCGTAAGCTTTTTGATAAATAGAAGTGAAAGAATTACAGATATGGATGAATAATGTTTATTCCGGTAAATTAGGACTTGTGGCACTATTCACCCTCAATATCTTTCATTTTTTTCTCTCTCTCCTTTCTTTCATTATACTGCTCTGTGTATCGAGTAGAAAATTAATCATGAAAAACCCATTTAATGATATCATTGCAAAACAGATATTTGGCATACTGCTTTATACATAAACAATAGCCTAGAAATATCAAGCCACTGACATGATCATTTGTCAAAAGACTCCAAGTCCCTTGATTTTACTAATATTTTCCTATTTGTTTGCTTTTATTTCTTTGCTGTGCTCTAGTATGATGTCACATTAGTGAGTTTATTTTAAATATACATTGTCTGTTCTATTGCAATGATGTCACAGTAGTATTTGTATGTGTTTATTTGCAGTATTATTTGTAATGATGATATAACAAATAGTGTTTGTCCTTATTTCTTGGTTGCTTATAATGATGTCATAAAAGTGTTTGCTCTTATCTATTGATTGATCCTACCAATTTATTGTGATGATGTCGCAATATTTTTTGGCAACTTAAAATCTGCATTATCGGAAGTGCAGGCCAAAATTATTCAGTAGAAATATTTCCTTAGAGCTTTAATCGCTTCCCAACATCCTCTGTAAATGTAGACGTATTATACAAGTGAAATCTGCAACTGCCTGAGTTGGGGATGACATAGATGTTGGCAGTTTAACCCTGTAAATTCCATGGTCAATAGAGTCTGCAGGATGTAAATGGGGAGGGAGAACCACCCAATGAGCCAACCCCCCCCCCCCCGGACATTTTATCTAAATACTTCTGAATACTTACGGTATATTAAGTGCTACCGCATGCAGTGCATTGTTCCAGTTATTTATCAACTCTTCAAATCCCTAAGTAAGATTAAAAATAAGACAATTAAAACTTTCAAAAATCTTAAAAAAAATCACAAAATCTAAAAGTAAAAAAGTCCATAAATCAGTATTAAGCAAATCAAATATTACGATATTTATTTTACACATAAACACCATAAAAAATGCCAAAATAGCACCTCCATGAAAAATGGATCCACACGTTATTTAATCTATAAGTGGAGCTGACTCACCAGCGCATGCGGAGTACATTCAATGGGGTGGTGAATGAGCGCAGGCTGAAGAAAACTCCATTACGCTCGCGTGGGATTTTCCAGCTTTGACACTGTGACTGTGATGCTGAGTGGAGGTGACAGGAAGATAATGCAGCACGGAGGCGGGAAAATCTTACAGGGAAGCAACCGCCTAGTAGCCGAAGCACAACGTCCAGTAGCCTGGTAGGCTAATTTGCATATGGCGAGCTAAAGTAATATTTCTGTAACAAAGCTTCTACTATGAGGCATACAGGTAAGACTACTTTCAACATCCTATTACCTGTATGCCCAAAGTAATAGCTTAAAATGGTCAAATGGGGTGACAGATTGCCTTTAAATAGAATTGGTGCTACTGGGCACCAGGGAGTGTGATTGCAGATCATATAAGTGGAACTGAATCTATCGCTACATTTTTCATCTGCAAAATATTACACTTAAATTCTACATTATACAGTTCTTTCAACATCCCAATGTGTCTGAGATCACTGGAGGAGATGATGAATGTATTAAAACTGGTCTACAGGGTTAACACAGAGTTCATGCAGTCAAAAAATATTGTATATATAAATGATCATGTTTGATACTTTATTTTGAAGGTAATAATATTATTTTTTGGGTTTTACATAGAAAAAGATTAAGCTTAAGCTTTGAGGTCGAGCTTAATGGAGCCTGGTTATACCTAATTATCTTTAATTCCCTAATATATTGATATTTTTAGAACAGCTCAATGTAAAAGGTGAAGTGTTCTTCTGATAATAACTCTGAAGTACAACATGAATCTTCAAATTCCCTGTCATTGACTCGAAGGTGCCATTAATGTCCACCATAAATGATAACTACAGTATATTCCATGTAGCCCTGCAAGGGTAATTTAGAAACACTTACATATTGAAAGTATTTTTCAGATTTATACAAGATAGCGATCTAAAATCAGCCATCAGAGAAAAGTATATATTTTAATTATATTTTCATTCTATTCTGTTAGAAAATCTTAAACAAAAGGTAGAAGACTTACTATGCAAATTGAGGCAAAATGTTGGTGCAGTCTGCCCCATACATGCTGTGCACCATATTTAATGTGTATTTTAAGGTGGTGTCACACATAGCGACGACGACAACGACGTCGCTGCTAAGTCACCATTTTCTGTGACATAGCAGCGACGTCCCGTCGCTGTCGCTGTGTGTGACATCCAGCAACGACCTGGCCGCTGCTTTGAGGTCGCCGGTTGTTGCTGAATGTCCTGCTTAAATTTTTTGACGTTGCTCTCCCGCTGTGAAGCACACATCAATGTGTGTGACAGCGAGAGAGCGACAAACTGAAGTGAGCAGGGAGCCGGCGTCTGGCAGCCTGCGGTAGGCTGTAACCACGGTAAACATCGGGTAACCAAGAAGCCCTTTCCTTGGTTACCCGATATTTACATTAGTTACTAGTGTCTGCCGCTCTCACGCTGCCAGTGCCGGCTTTCTGCTCTCTGCACACGTAGCTGGAGTACACATCGGGTAATTAACCCGATGTGTACTCTGGCTAGGAGTGCAGGGAACAGGGAGCCGGCACTGGCAGCGTGAGAGCGGCGGACCCTAGTAACTAAGGTAAATATCGGGTAACCAAGAGAAGTGCTTTCCTTGGTTACCCGATATTTACCTTAGTTACGCTTCCACGCATCGCTGCTGGCTGGGGGCTGGTCACTGGTCGCTGGTGAGATCTGCCTGTTTGACAGCTCACCAGCGACCATGTAACGACGCAGCAGCGATCCTGATAAGGTCAGATTGCTGGTCGTGATCGCTGCTGCGTCGCTATGTGTGACACCACCTTTAGATCTAGTGCCTCACACATCAAGGTCACGGGGAAGACTATTCTCCTTAAGAAGACCTGACAAACCAGTCTGGCTTGTTTAAAAAGCCACTTTTGACTTTTAGGATTGCTACTTCCAATAGGTGGCGCTAGAGTTTGTCTCCTTCCTCACTAGAGGGACAATTTGGACACATCAAGGTGACATGGCTTTCCATGAAAGGTGTGTTGCTTAAAATGTGACCTAGTTATCACAAAAATGTGCCAACATTTGGGCACCAACTTTTAGCACAGAATAAGCCAGTTAATAGGTGTCAGCTTTAGCAAGTGCCCCAATGTTACCGTGTAAAATATGACATATTGCCAAAGTTTGTTAAAGAGGTTGTCTGGTTAAAATCAGTTATTACCCATCGGTGAGTGGGCAACCGAAGGGATCTGTACAGATCGGCAGATCAGGGAATTTTAAACTCCATTACAAAATTGCACAACAGGTCAGATGCCCATCTGTGGCGCAATTTATTGTATATACTGCTGCGGGAAAAAGCCAAGTGTGACGCCCTGGCCTATCAGGTCGTCACAGGGTATTGTGCAACCTGCCCTTCTGCACAGTATCCACCCTCTTTGGTTACAGGTCCTGGTTCTTTGGTGTTGCTAACAGCTTAGCCAATCAAAACCCTAGGAACACTTTGCACTGAACCTATCAGACACACGATTGGGGGGCCTGAAGGGAATAGGGCCGCCCACATGGGGGGTTGGTAAGGGGAAAGTGAGAAAAGTGACGGTTGAGCTGAGGAGTTGAGCTGAAGTTGAGCTAGAGGAGAGGTGGAGAGTGTGACCCTCGTGAGGAGAGGTCATGGAGCAGAGCTCCTGTATACTAGGTGGCAGACGTTGGTCTGGGCCTGGTGGGAGCTGGAACCCCGGTCGCAGGGGACAGTGTCAAGGGGCACGGACTGCCGAGGAGGGCAGCCGGTGGCCTTGAGCTATCACCGGGCAAAGGCCAGGGCACGACAGGGTACGTGGACCCCAGGCCGGAAAGTAGCTTCACGCGTTCCGGTAATTTTCCTGACGGGGGTGAAGACTTCAAGTGTCATCCCTAACCCGCTCCAAAATCGGGGTACTAGCGCACCAATAGGATAGGACTTTCCCAATACAGTCCAAAGAAATCCTACGCATGAACCCTGAGAGCAAGCTCACTCCATTAGCCATACGGGTGAGCGGGACCCAAACAGTTTTATACCCACGGGTCCAACAGAGACAAAAATGCCAAGGACAGGGTTACAGGCTAACAGCAACACCAAGGGCATGGACCCAAGCGTGCTTCCTACAAGCTGCAGTGGTGATCAGAATTCTGGTTTACAAGCTGTTGGTATTGTTATTCCGGGACTGAGTGAGTACATTGAAAACCCCTGTTCCTATCCCAAATGGCACCCAAACACCATCCATTCAACGTGCCCTGGGACCCATACCCCCCTACCCATGAGGGGTTAAACATCAGGCTGCCACACCGTCGTCACCAGGCTCTCCAATGGCAGCGGTGGTCCCTCACATTACCACGCACTGTGGGTGGCGTCACAAACTTTCTAGTTCCCCGGTACATAGCCCCATTTCATCGAGTGGCCGCACAACCCCCGGGTCCGGAGACCCCTCGAGCCACCGCGGATCCGGATCCGAGCAGCCCGGCTGCTGGCATGGGGGCGGCACACCCTAAATTTCTGGCGTCATGAACAGGATACGAGCAGGACCCACTTACCTGGGTGACGTGAGCCTTGAAAGCCGAAGACCGCGAGTCAAGATTCTGTTTCCCACCAATTCCGCCATTTTACGCCATTTTTTCGGGCCAAAACCCCGTCTTCTCCAAGAAATCGCGCAAAGCCTAAACCCTGCCACAGAACCATAAGTTCCCAGAGGGCCACGTTCAGCGAGAGAGTGCTGCGAAAAGACCGAGGGGGCGGGCCAGAATGTGTTACTAGTGGAAGTGGAGCAGGGATGCCAGGACTCTGCGACAACATTCCTGGAAGACGCAGTGGCAAGATGGCGGAGCGAGACTGGTCCCCAGAACGTGCTGTCCCTGGGACCGCGGCATGGATGGAGGAGGAAACAGAGCAGCTGTGCTGGAGAATGCGGACGCAATTCCTCTTCATTCTGAACCACTGGAGGGAAGAGATGAGGAGCCTGGCGGTGGCAGTGCAAGCCCGTGAGATCGAAATCCCACATGAAGAGAGGGTAAGCGGTTACCCAGTCCCTGCTGATTGCACAAATCTGGCCAAAGTGGCTGAGGGATCCGGACCGTCCCCACTCGCGGTGAGTGCTCCACTTCCGACTACTCCATCCTCGGCGGATGCCGAGCTGCCCCCACCAACCCAGGCACCGGAACCTTCAGTATGTCTATTAGAATCCCCGGCTGCAGAGATCCAGACAAAGGCTCTCATTCCAGCCACGGCAGCCGTCACCCAGACACTGGCCAGACCAGACCCGGCCGCATCACCGGGTCCTCAGAGGCAGAGCACCCGGGCCTTGCAACTCCGGTTGCGGAGCAGTCGGTTCGTCAGTCTACACCAGCGGCAGCGGAACCAAGATGCCTGCCTGTTCCATTACCGCCAGAGTTCAAGTAAAGCCAGAGCCAGATAGGGAGCGGAGGCCAGACTCTGATGCCCCCTACTGGGAATGACAACCACACTAGAAGCAGATGATGCCAGTGATGACCAAGCAGGAACAACAACGTCAAGAGATGCTTGCCCGAACCTGGAAGGAGAAAGAGTACCTGAGGAAGGCTTCGTTCCGTGTCCGTGGGCCACGGCAAATAGGGTACGTCAGGTGATTTAACCCTGATAAAGGATGGGGTTTTCTATGTGAAGCGAATCTCTCTGAGGAGGTGTTTGTCACCTACCGAGATGTTGAGCAGCATCTCCCCAGTGATCACCCTGGTCGCGGCCTGGAGGCCGGAGAAGTAGTCAGCTACACCCACCATTGGGGTGAACGAGGCTGGTACACCCTAGATGTGAAGCGGCTCGCTATGGTCAATGAGCGAGTGGCGTCACAAACTTTCTAGTCCCCCTGTACATAGCCCCCTTTCATCGAGTGGTCGCACGAACCCCGGGTTCCGGAGACCCCTCGAGCCACTGCGGATCCGGATCCGAGCAGCCTGGCTGCTGGCACAGGGGCGGCAAACCAAGTGCAGTACTCGGTAGCCCTATAGGGAATGAATGGAGCACAGTTTGCCGATGCACACTGCCACTCCAATCTAATGGGGAAAAAAGTGACTCATTCTACCTATTATTGTGGGTCGCAGTAGAGCTTGAATGATGAACAAACTATCATGTATCTTGTAAATAGGTGATAACTATCAATTGGCGAACATGCTCAACACTGCTCTGTACTCAATCCAGCATCAGGGTGCTCAAGACACTCGATGCTCGATCAAGTATCCTGGTACTCGGGCGCCATGCTCACGTTCCATCCTCACATCTTTTGAGGCTTTTTTCTGCCACTAAACATGCGGGGATGGTAATAATGTAATTGCTGTGATTGGCCGGCTGTATCCTGTCATCTGGTCTATATAAGACCCAATGATGCCATGCTTGTTGCACTGTACCGGGGAATAGTGCAAGGAGAGGTTGTGCTGGGGAAAGGACAGTGTGTTATAGTGTGTCAATACCTGCTGGTGCAACAGTAAATCAATAGTCAATTTAAGGGCTAATTCTATAACACCGCTCTTAGCTGCATTTAGTGTAGGGCAAGCTGCTGGAGAAGAGATAGTGTACTAGAGGCCTGCAACCAGCATTTCTAGCCTTACAGACCTTGCTGCTACCTAAAAAATCTTTTCTATTCTCTAATAATACCACAATTAGCTGCATTTAGTGTTTGACAAGCTTACGGAAAAGGGATAGTGTATTAGAGGCCTGTAGGCAGGGATTCTAGCATTACAGACCTTGCAGCTGCTGCTACCTAAAAGATATATTTTATTTTTTAATAATACCACTCTTAGCTGCATTTAGTGTAAGGTATCTTAGCTGCATTTAGTTTAAGGCAAGCTGGTGGAGAAGGGATAGTGTATTAGAGGCCTGCAGGCAGAGATTCTAGCTTTACAGACCTTGCTGCTGCAACCTTTTCAGTCCTACATCTACTCTTTTTCCCTATTAATACCACTATTAGCTGCATTCAGTGTAGGGATAGCTGCTGGAGGAGGGATAGTTTTGGATTAGAGGAATATAGTCAGAGTATATTGCTTTACAGTCCTTCTATAGGTATACTGCTGCAACCTAACTGCATTAGTCAGGAAATGGGTGATTTTATGGAACATGTGCAGATGTATGGCGGGGACAGCACACCAGGAAATATATATTTGCAGTTGGCTGCCACCATAAAGTTGTGGAAAGTCTGAGTCAACAAGCCTAAATGGCGACAATTCCAGGTCAAGCAGTCAGAATATGCAAGTATGTAGCACCATTTGTATTTTCTTTATCTCCACAAGGTCCACATGTAAAGTTTCCTCTTTAATTGTGATCAGCGAGCATTTGAGAAGACACAGAAGCAGGATTGATTGATTTCTGAAAGTTTTGTCAGTTAACTGAGGGCTACCTGATGGCACTCCAAAATGTATCAGCCAAGGCCACCTGCTGGCCCTCCAAAAATTATGACTGTGGGCTGTCTGCTGGTTCTCTAAAAATTATGAGTGATGGCCTGCTGTTGGCCCATTAAATATTATGAGTGAGAGCTGGCTGCTGGCACTTTGGAGCGATGGACACATAATAACTCTGTTGATATGGTGTAGGAGGAGGAAAGAGAGGACCAGATAAAATACAAAACACGAACCATATACTCTTTTTGGGGTGGGAATGGGTACATGGGAATAGAACCAGAAAAAAAGAAGCTGTTGATTTGGTTATATATTCTGCTGCTGTCATCTGCTGGAGTCGAGAAGTTAGGGCCAATCCAGGCATTGTTCATCCTGAGAATAGTCATCCTGTCAGAATTTTCAGTTGATCAATTACTATGCCCCCAGTGGCACTAAAAACCCACTCTGACAAAACACAAGCGACAGGGAAGACCACCACCTCCAGGGAGTAGAGGGACAATTCATCCATGTCCAGCTTGGATATGAAGTAATTGTACAACACAGAGGAATCACGGAAAATGCTGGTACAGTCGGCAAAGTACTCCTTTACCATTTTCATAAACTTTTTCCTCTATGCCAGACTACTCCGTGCATCAGGGCCTGGACACTAAGAAAATCTAATGAAACTGCCCCAGATCTTTGATAGTGTTCACTGCCTCTGTTAGACCTGGTGTGTATCTCCGTCATCTCTCCTCCTTGGTTGCCCAAGGAACTATGACCTCTGCCGCCAGCATTGTCAGCAAGGAAATTTTTGTATGAATTGTTCATCTAAAACCTTTTTGAGTTACACCATTTTACTAGCCTTCTCCACCTCAGGAAGGAGAGATGAAAAGTTCTCCTTGTAGCATGGGTCGAGAACGGTCAACAACCAGTAATCAGTGTTGGTCAAAATGCATATAACGTTAGAGTCACGGGAAAGGCTGCGGGATATAAATGGGGTGTACATGCAGCGTACCTTTGCAATTAGCTCAGGCAGATCTGTGTAGATTTTCAGAAAGTGAAGAACTATTCAGTTGAACAATTTGGTCAGGCCTCATATTCGCGAGCTTGCCAAGCTTCAGAACCTCCACCAAATTATGCCCATTATCACAAACGACCATGCATGTTTGTGGATTAAGCGGCAAGAGTCACAGTTCTGTCTGGTGTGTTATACTTTTCAATAACTCTGCGACAGTTTGCTGTTTGTCACCTAAAAAATTTATTTCACAATAGCCTGTTGCCGCTTCACCAAGGCATTGCTGCAATGTTTACAGCTTGCGACTGATATGGACGACGTACTCGGAGATGACAACTTGGAGATGGAGGAGGAGAAGAATGGGGTGCAGCAACTAGTGTAGCAGAGGGGGAACTATGATGGAACTAGCACTTGTCCACATGTTGGTGGTTAGTTAAGTGGACCTTCCCACTTACTGCATCGGTGAGGGTACGGGTGATGTTATGGGTCATGTACTGGTGTAAGGCAGGGACGGCACATCGGGAAAAATTGTGGCGCCTGAGGAATACGTACTGAGGGGCAGGTACTGGACCTGTAAAAACAATGAGTAAGTGCCAGATGCTCACCCAGTAAAAATTGAATGAGGGCTGGCTGCTGGAACTCTAAAAATTCAGCAAGGGCTGGCTGCTAGCTCTCTAAAAATTGAGTGAGGGTCAGCTAATGGCCCTCTAAAAATTATGAGAGAAGGCCGGCTGCTGGCCCTTTAAAAATTGAATGAGGGCCGGCTGCTGGCTCTGTAAAAATTGAGTGAAAGCCGGCTGCTAGCCCTTTAAAAATTTATGAGTGAGAGCCAGCGGTTGCTCTCTTGATACTGAGTGAGTGCCGGCTGCTGGCCCTCTAAGAAATATGAGTGAGGGTCAGCTCTCTAAAAATTATGAGTGAGGGCCGGCTACTGGCCCTTTAAAAATTGAGTGAGTGCCACCTGCTGGCCCTCTGAAAACTAAGTGATGGCTGGCTGCAGGTCCTCTAAATATTGAGTGCGGGCCGGTTGCAGGTACTCTAAAAATTCTGAGTGAGGGCCGGCTACTGGCCCTCTAAAAATTGCAACTAACACTTCAAAGATGGAATTCTCAAAAACACCCCAATGCAAAACTACAAGCAAGGTATGAATATAATAAGCACTAAAGGGGCCTTACACTCATGCATTTAGTTAAGGGCCGACTAGCCTGCTGACAGGTCATCTAGAAAGAGAAAATGTAATTTTATAAAACTTTTAGCATGTATAAACTCAGAATTCTCCTCATCTACACAAGAGATTAGTAGAAGTGGAATAGTACTGTGCTGAGCTCCTTTGTACCTGGAACCTCAGTCTGAAATGACACTACTATATGGCAAAGATTTTTATTAAAGTGGATTTTTCATCACATTTCACAATACAAGTTGCATACATTATTAAATAGATCTTTTAGACCTAGTAAAGCTGACATGATTACTTTAAAAATCCATGTCAGAATGGCTGTATAATCCTTTAATCCTGATTTGACAGCTCCTCAGTGTCCCTCTTCTCTGCTGCTGCTGAAATCTCACACTGCTCAGTACAGGCTGCTTCAAATAGTCATGTTTAGGAAGAATACACTAGGGCTCATGAGCCATTTCACTCTAAAGCTTGACTCATAAAACACTCCTCTTAATATCAGGATTTTACAGCAATTCTGACATGTATTTTCAAACTTAGTACACCGGTATCATCAGCTCTAAGAGATCAAATTATACAGTGTGTATTGTGAAATCTGGTAAGTGATCTGCTTTAAATACAGTTACTATTTAAATAGGTTGTCTAGGATTTATCATAAATGTATTTTGCATGTCTAATACACAAACCAATAGTAGGTTATTACAGAATTAGCCCAAGGCCTCAACGAAGTAATAGGCAACCCATACTGATGTGTCAACTGCTCGGCTACTATGCATGATACCTGAGCCACATTTATTAAACCTGGCATGCTTTTATTATAGTAGTAAATCATTTATGGCTTTATTTTAATCTAAAATATATAAATATCAAGAAAACATATTTTATTGTTATTGCTCTTTAAGTAAAAACAAACAAAAAAATGTTCTATATGAAATGTTGCCTCTAAAATGTGACCATTTAGGAGAGCGTTATGTATGTGAGTCATGATTGTTCCCTCCGCTCCTCATTAATAATGCAAGGGGCATCGGCTTGATGACTTCATGTTATTACAACAAGATAAGACAAGAAGTTGTTAACAGCAGAAATAAAGCGGATTAAACGGTTTTCATTGATAAAGCAGTAGTTGTACATCTTCCTGTAACGAGTGCCGATCGACTACATAACAAGCTGATCGGCTCACATTGAAAAGCCGTATCAAAGGAGCCAATTCAAGCTGGCCCTATGCAGCATGTATATTGTCAGCAACACCTTCTTTGTTTACATGAGACGGCAAGGAGATCTGCTGCCCACAATTATTATTATTATTATTATTATTATTATTATTATTAAAGCGCCATTTATTCCATGGCGCTTTACAAGTGAAAAGGGTATACATAAAAAACAAGTACAACAATCATGAACATTACAAGACACAGACTGGTATAGGAGGAGAGAGGACCCTGCTCGCGAGGGCTCACAGTCTACAGGGGATGGGTGAGGATACAGTAGGTGAGGGTGGAGGTGTGTCACGCTGTACTCTAAGATGTACAATAGCAGTACAGCGCAGTAATGTGGGACTGAGAGGATTCCAATGTCACGCTATACTCTAAGATGTACAATAGCAGTACAGCGCAGTAATGTGGGACTGAGAGGATTCCTGAAACTATCTGAGAAGGTAGTTAGCTGGTAAACCACTAGGGGGCGTAAAAGTGGAGGAAACGTATGAGCAGGGAATTCCCTAGCAGAGGTAATACTAGTCAAGCCCACCAGATGGCAGTAGAATCGTCAGAAAGCCGTGTCACAACATGAGGTCTTGTAAGTACACAAGGGCAAAGTCTAAACGTAGTCAGAGGGAAGCAAATAGTCAGTAGCCGGGAAATCAGAGCCTAGAAGCGAAGGGGAGTGGGAAGACAAGACAGAATAAAGGTAAACAGATAAGGAACGAACAGGGAGACAGCGGGAGAGACACTGATGGAAACAGACAACAGAGGAGGTTAACAGGTCAGTCGAACACGGAGGTCAGGAGGGGGCAGGGCAGACAACAGGTCACTCAAGAGCAGAACACAGCAGAGACAGAAGTATCACTGGCGAAGTCCAAGAGAAACAGTGCCCTAATAAAGCAGCCTGACCTCCAGAACGAGGCCGAAAGGATTAACCCCTAACATGACTTGCATCAGAAGTGAAACTAAAAAAAAGGCTCAGCTCCAGCTGAGCCAGGAGTCAATCATGACAAGGTGGTTGTGTGGTGCTATAGCGGACTGAGCGTATAGCAGATTGTAGGCTTGTCGGAAGAGGTGGGTCTTCAGGTTCCTTTTGAAGCTTTCCACAGTAGGTGAGAGTCTGATATGCTGTGGTACAGAGTTCAAGAGTATGAGGGAGGCACGGGAGAAATCTTGTATGCGACTATGGGAAGAGGAGATGAGAGAGGAGTAGAGAAGGAGATCTTGTGAGGATCTGAGGTTGCGTGATGCTGCCATTACCATGTGTATAATGTGTAGAGGGTGGTACATTATATAGGAAAAGGATATCTATCTCTTCATATAAGATTGCTTTATTAATATATCTACCTTAAATTTACATAGTTATGTTATGTAAATGATGGTGTTAAAAACACATTGCATACTGACGGCATATGCATGTCATATGGTTGCTAGGGGAGAAAAAAATCACACACTCACATAGCACTCGTATGACATATGGAAAGACATACGCATGATACTAGCATAAATCTCAACAATTTTTCTGACTGAGAATCTGAGTGATTATATATATATATATATGTAGATTTCAGCAAACCCTTAAGCGGGCTTTACACGCTACAATATCGCTAGCAATTGCTAGCGATATCGTATGCAAAAGCACCCGCCCCCGTCGTGCATTCGATTTTGTGTGATCGCTGCCGCAGCGAACATCGCTACGGCAGCGTCACACGCACTTACCTGGTCGGCGGCGTCGCTGTGACTGCTGAACAATCCCTCCCTCAAGGGGGAGGGACGTTCGGCATCACAGCGACGTCACAGTGACATCACTAAGCGGCCGGCCAATCAAAGCGGAGGGGCGGAGATGAGCGGGACGTAACATCCCGCCCACCTTCTTCCTTCCGCATTGTGGCCGGCGGCAGGTAAGGAGACGTTCCTCGTTCCTGCGGCTTCATACACAGCGATGTGTGCTGCAGCAGGAACGAGGAACCACATCGATAATCAACCATTACTGATTTTTGGTTTTGGAACGACCTCTCCATGGTGAAAGATTTTCACCATTTTTGAGGTCGCGTAAGGTCGCTGGTAAGTATCACACGCTGCGATATTGTTAATGACGCCGGATGTGCGTCACTAACAACGTGACCCCGACGATAAAACATTAACGATATCGTAGCATGTAAAGCCCCCTTTACAGTTGTTCTTAGACCAGATTCTCCCATCTGAGCTGTGGATCTCTGTAGCTTCTCCAGAGTGATCATGGGCCTCTTTCCTGCTTCTCTAGTTAGTGCTCTCCTTGCTTGAGATCACAGTTTAGATGGACGGCCATGTTTTGGTTGATTAGCAGTTGTGTCATACTCCTTCCATTTTCAGATGATTGATTAAGCAATTCTCTGTTAAATTTTCAGAGCTTGGGCTATTTTTTTTTATAACTTAACCCTGTTTTACTCTTTTCTACAACTTTATCTCTGAGCGGTCTGGTGTGTTCCTTGGTTTTCATGATGCTGCTTGTTCCCTCATGCTCTCAAACAAACCTCTGAGGCCTTCACAGAACAGCTGTAGGTATACTGAGAATAAATTACACACAGGTGGACTCAATTTTGTAATCAGGTGACTTCTGGATGCTTCAGACTATAGGGTGCTTAATATGCACGTCACAGTTTCCAGATTTATATTTTTTAAATATTTAGAAAAAAAACATGTATCATTTCCTTTACACTTCACAAATACTTGCCACTTAGTATCAGTAAATCACATAAAATCCCATTAAAATAAATTTAAGTTTCTGGGTGTAACATGAAAAAATGTGGAAAAGTTCTCAGGGTATGAATAATTTTTCAAGGCAGTGTACAAAAGTTCAAAGTGTGGGGGAGATTGTTTAAAAGTAATTCCATGTTATGATATTTTTATTTAAGATAGCCATTTACATTGGTGTATTGTCGAACACACTGAAAGTACGCTATGTGTTGAATGGCTCTTCTTCATGTTCTTGTAAACCATGTGCAAATATTTTTTTTTCTTTTTAATGCCTAAAAGTGTTAACTTTTCCTATGCCCATTGATGTAGCCATTAAAATCTGTTAGTATAGCACTATCCGTATCTCAGCACTGCAGGGAGGTCTCATTGTCGCTATGTGTTTGTCTCTCATGATTGATGTGCATATGTTTATTTTTCTCCGTGCACTCCTCTGAGCTAGCATTTCTGTTTATTTACTTTCCAATGTCAGAAAGACTTATTAATGGGAAAATATTTGCGGGGACAAACATGTCTCTCACTGATCTGTGTGCACAGCAACGGCCTGATCTCACCGTCATCAAGCAATTCATTGTCAGATGAGATGAGGTGTGTGGACATCTTATCAGAAAATAGTGTATTTAGAGAATCTACGGAAGTTTTTTTAATCTTTTTTTTAGAGAATCTTACACTTTACCAATCCTATATTGCTTCTACATTGACATTCTGGTTTTTTTTATATACATTGAGTAAATTTGATACAACACTATGATTTTTTTTGGGCATAGTGGTGTTATGCAGGTACTTAACTTAAACACATTTAAAGGGGGAATAAGATCTACATCACAACAGCTGAAGGCACACCCTACATGTTCTTGTACAGACTAGAAGAACTAGTTGTACAACTAAAAACCACAACTCGGACCTGGCTCCCTGAAAGGCCATGAAACAGTTTCTCTTTCCTCCTGAGGAACCAGAGAGGAGGCCACCTACTCACAACTAAACAAGAGAGAGTAAGTGTGCCGAGATAGAAGGGACCAGAAGGTGAGCAAACGTAAGGCACATGCACAAGTGAGGAAAATTAGAAATATAAATGAAACGCAAAGGAAGCCTCCCACCAACCTGAGGACTGAGGAAAGGTGTTGGAAATGAGCAACAAAGAATAGTAACACAACTGGTCTTTGCTTAGCAGGCAAACTGCCTTAGTTGCAGGGCTGGAACTCCTTAGCTGAAATTTACCTTGAAATATTGCCGGCAAAGGAGACTGGTGCAAGGTGAGTATAAATAGCCCCAGTCAAGCTGTGATAGGACAAGACAAAATAGAAAAGAAACACCTGACCTGCAGCAAAACAAAGGAAGAAACTGCCTTCTGTCATTTTGAGTCATCAGTGCAAAGCACATGCTACTATTTTTCTGCATTCTAAGTCCTATGTTTTTGTGCATAGTTCAGTTGCTTGGCCTTGATTCCATGTCGTCATTTTTGGCTACAAGTTTTCCTTTTCGTGTTCTGAAGCATGCACAACTGGTTCTTGTGTTTTAGCCCTGATCCATCCCGCTACCCAGTTTTCCTCTTCCTGACCTCCGTTCCCTTGTACTGTATGTCCGCCCTGTCTACCTGACCCCATTCCTGTTCTGTGTCTCGGTCTCCTCCCCTTCCTTGTACTTACTTGCGCTCCTAGCCTCTGACCTCAGTAACGTTTCCTGACTTCGGCTTTATTTCCCCTGTTTGGCTTTTGATGTGACTTCTTGGCTCCTGGCTCTTTTGCTTCCACCTGTTTACGGCTTGCTTGCTCCCTCTGTATTGACATGACATCCCGGTTTAGACTTAAGCTTGCTGACTACTTGTTGCTCTTGTGGACTTTTGTCTAACTGCACTTTAGAGTTCTATCTTCATTCATCTTCTGCACCCCTGGTGGAGGTCTGACACCTGAGCTCAACATCATCAAATCTGTATCAGATTATATGAAGAAATAGAATGAATGGTGCTAATCTACATCACAAAAGATCTGTGGTTACTTCACAAAAATGTTTGGAATAACCTTTCTGACAATTTCTTTCAAAAACTGAGTACCGATGTACCTAGAAGAATTGATGCTTCTTGAAGGCAAAGGGCCATCACAACAGATATTAATTTTATTTCAATTTCTCCTTTCACCTTGCATTGTGTTACTTGATAAAAGTAAAGTATAAACGCTCTTTGATATAGCAAGATTTACTTTTCAGCATTTTTCTCCACGCCTGCTTAAAAGTTTTGCATAGTACTGTAGGAATGATTGTCAAGTTTTCACATATCCGTAAAGTGTAGTTATGAGGTTTCACAATGCATAATACAGGATCTGAAGAGCCAAGATCCAACGTTACAAGGGAGTATTTCAGAAATTTCTATATTTTGAGTTAGTTGAAATATGACAATTAGGAAAATCAACCATAAACATTTTTTAAATGCATTAATTAATAACATAAAAAGTTAAGAAAAAATATCAATTTAAATAAGCTCTTACATTTTTATACAGTATATTCGCTCATCAAACCATCAAACGTCTTCACGTACCTCTCCATCTGGTGCTTTTATAGAGGAAGTGCTTTCAGCCGGCTGCTGCTTAATTGATTTCAAGATTTTCAGCCTTTTTATGATATAATTTGAACAAATTGGAATATTTAGGTAACATATCAGGGGTTTTTTTTTAGATGAAAGGTAAAAAAAAATTAGACAACAAACTTTGTATTTCTATTAACTGCAGAAGTGTGCAGCTCTACAGCAACAAATCAATATTTCTTGATAAAATAGGTGAAATGAAATCAACGCTATGTTGGCCATCTGGTAATAATGACCTGTGGTGGGTGTTAAGTAGCAATACTACAGATTTGTGATTACACAATCCATATTGCATAGCTGCTATTCTATCTCTAGGACTCAATGAATAGACTACAGCTGACAACAAATTTGTTCTAATCCCCATTAATATCTTTGCTAACCTTTTTGTTTTCCTTAAGAGGATGTCATGATATTTCATATACATATGTTATACCCCACAGGTTAGCGTAATAACCAAAACGTAGTAATTAACTTTTATTTACTTAGGTTTGTTTTATTATGGCAGCCATTTTTTTTATTGACTCCTCAGAAACTGAAAACTGACTATCACCCTTTGTCGCCATGTTCAATCAACAACAAAGTGACACTTCTATTTTCTTTTTACCCATTGGTTTGGCCTGCTTCCCAATTTGAAAGAACAGAAAAAAGGAAAAACTGTGTGGCTTTCGTAGCGCAACACATTTTTACCACGCCGCTAGCCACATCACAAGCCACACCCATTTGCCATTTCTTGCTACCCTAGGTGGAGGAGATGTGAGAGGGGTGGTGGCAATAAGGGATATTCAGCAGACACCCAAGACTGCAGGGTTTAGACTGTCCGTTGTATCCAGGATGGTTGGCACTAGAGATGAGCAAATCGATTCATAGGACTCCAGTCCAGAGACTACATCTGTACCAAAAAAATGTATCAAATGAGGGGGAAAATATATAAAATAAATGCAACAAACATGCAATAATCAGAGACAATTGTTATTGCATTGTGTGGTGCAGACACCTGGAGACAACATGCAGAAAAAAGCAGGTAAAAAAAACAGCATTTTTGCTATGTGTGAAGAAAGTCTTAATGTTACATTTTTTTCATAGAGTTAAAAGAAAATAATAATAAATCACAACATGTTTTTACACCATTTTCCCATCACCATAAATAATCTGATTTCTGTGTTGGTCGAGTCGTTACAATTACCGGAACACCAAAGATGACCATGTTATTTGCTTAATTGTGATGTTTATTATTTTTTAAAAAGTGCATATTAAAACATCATTTTTTTTTATTATCTTTTAGTAATTGTATAGGAAGAAAAATTATTTTTTTTAGTCGCCCTCTAGATAACAGGGACATAGAAATACACTACTATGAATATGTATCCGTATGTTCCAGTATAATCTGCCTGTAGAGTCAACAGAACCTTCAGTGCACAAAATTCTCATACTCACATTATTAGCAGAACCTGTGGTCAGAGGTTTAGCTCTTGCCTCTTACTGTAGCGGTTGTTAGTTCAAGTCCCAAAAAAAGAGAGTTACATTTTTGCAATAATAAAAAAATTGTCATTTTTGCTTTTTTTAATATAATATTATATTGTAATATTATATGAACAAAACAGTCTGATTATATTTTCACCTCTAGAATACAGGTACATAGAAAAACACTGCTATTTACAGATGTATCTCTATGTACCTGTATAATCTGCTTCTGGGTTTCCTTTCAGCAATACAGCTCAAATACACAGAATTCTCCTATCTCTCTTAGTCTGGGTGGTTACCTATTGATAAGGCGTTCATGAGTTTGAGTCTTTGGGAAATCAGAGAAGAGAAATGTGTATTTAATTTAGACATACCCCTGAAGAGCAGGAGCTACTTAGCTGGCACGGATTGGTGAGAAGTCAGGGCATATCTCTGACTGCCAGAGATAGTACAGAGGGACTGAACCCTCAAATCAGGATATTCCTGCTGAATCCACTACAGTTGGGAGCTATGGCTTGGGTTTATATTAAATGCATACGCTTAGACAATAATATTCCATACAGCCAAAAAGACAGGAACCTGGAAATCAATTATGGATACTTCCAAAAGTTAGCTGATATCTGTAGATCCAGTTAACATATGCATTGGGAGCTTTCCTGACAAAAATGGTAAATGCATGGGCAGATAAAGAGTAGCCAAGGCCCCAGGAAGTTTAGAAAGAGTAGCACCCCCTAGCTCCAATGTATCATGTGACATAAAAGGAGAAAGACAGCAGCACGCAGTACAATTTTTTTGCATTATAAACAGCGCTATACAGAGCATAGCACTATACATAATAGAGCGGGGGTGAGAAATTAATTTTCCCAAGGGGCCAAGTGACTCTTGGGAAGGGCTGAACCAAAAGGCTGAAATTCAGCTCAATATTAATATTAACATATTACATTTAATTATTATTTTATATTAAGTATGTTGACATCCCCATATACAGTATGAACTCACAAACGGCACCTCCTATATCCAGTGTGAGCCCTCACATAGACCCATATATAGTCCCTGACAAAAGTCGCTTATCCATGTTATGTAAATAAAAGCTTATAACCTGACTTTAAATTCATCCATTGGTTTCATAAATTACTCTTTTGAAAGCTGAAACCCTCCCAAATTTGGTTTAGGTTATGAAAATAAAGTTACTGAAATATTGATCATTTAATGAAAACAGAAAGGTCAGATTTTGGCAAGACAAAAATTTTGTCGCCCACAGAAAGTAATGTGAAATTCAAACAAATAATTGACTTCTTATACAAAGATATGTTGCACAACATTGGTGGATGAAGTTGTGGTGCTATTAGAGCCAGAGTTAATATTTTGTGTGACGTCCATGAGCTTGAAGGACTGCATCCATGCGGTTCAACAATGATTCATAAAATGTATTGATGAAGTCATCAGGAATAGAAAAGAATGCAGTCTTACATGCCTCCCAGAGTTCATCTAGATTCTTTGGTTTTGTCTTCCAAGTTTCCTCTTTCATCCTACCCCAAACATGCTCAATGATGTTCATGTCTGGTGACTGGGCTGGCCAGTCCTTGAGCACCTTGGTCTTCTTTGCCAGGAGGAACTTTGTTGTAGAGATGGATGTATGAGATGGAGCACCATCCTGCTGCAGAATCTGACCCCTTTTATGATTGGGAATGTAAGAGGTAGCTAATACTTCTTGATATTTTAGGCTATTGATATTGCCTTTCACCTTGCAAATGTTTCGCACACCACATACTGAATGTAACCTCAGACCATGATGTTTCCACCACCAAACTTTCTGGATCCATATGGGCTCCAGTAGGTCTCCTGCAGTATTTGCGGCGGCTGTGGTGTAATTCAACTGAAAATTCATCAGAGAAATCTACCTTCTGGCACTTTTCCAACGTCCATCTGTTTAGCAGGCTGTGGGACTTGGCAAATGCCACACGTTTTTTTAATTGTCTTTTATTTAGTGCTAGCTTCTGGGCACTGATTCGACCATGGAGGCCATTTCGAGACAGAATCCTACAAACTGTTCTAGTTGACACAGGGACTTGAGGTGACCAGGCCTTTTGGAGCTCTGCTGCAGTGGAAGAGGGGCTGGCTGTGGATTTTCTAACCAACAAACATTCCCCCTTTGCAGTTGTCTTGTGGGGTCTGCCGGACCTGGGCTTGTCAAAAACAATTCCAGTCTCTTCAAATTTTTTTTTAATTCTTTGTACTTCACACTGAGACACATTAAAGGTGTCAGCCACCTCTGCAGTGGATCTGGTCTTCAGCCTCTTGATAATCAAGGCTTTGGTTGCAGGGTGGATTTTTTGGCATGTTCTCAGAGGTCAAGTTGCAGTTCAAGGTCTGGGGTGCTGGGTTTCTTTTTATACACATCCACTAATTAACCGATCATTTAGTGAGCACAGGTGAGGATGTAAACTAGGATTGAGTGCATTATATGTCAAGGCGACAAAACGTCTGTCTTGCCAAAATCTGACCTTTCTGTGTTCATTAAATGATCATTATTTCAGCTTTGCAGCAACTTGATTTTCATATCCTAAACCAAATTTGGGAGGGTTTCAGCTTTCAAAAGAATAATTTATGAAACCAATGGATGAATTTAAAGTCAGGTTATAAGCTTTTATTTACATAACATGGATAAGCGACAGAACTTTTGTCAGGGACTGTATACAGCATTAGTCCCTACAAGCCAACGATGTACAGCATGAATGACCACATAGCTTCATATATACAGTAAGCCTCCACACATTCCCCTATATATAGTATTAGCCCCCAAATTGCCTCCTATATGCAGCAGGAATCCCATATAGTCTCCATTATACAGCAGGAGCCCCCACACATCCTCCTATATGCAGTATGAGCCCCCACACATCCTCCTTTACACAGTATGAGCCCCCACACAGCCTCCTATACACAGTATGAACCCCCACACATCCTCTTATATACAGCATGAGCCCCACATAGCCTTTACTCATGAGCCTTCAATATACAGTATAAAAAAACAGACGAAAGCCAGCTTACCGCACAGAAAAGTGCAGTAGATATGCTGCTATTTCATGAGGAGGCTCTGCATCAGATTGAATGGAAGGAGCTCTTGCCAACACTCAATATGAAGAGGAAAGACAAAATCCAGTGAGCTCAGCAGTAGATGAAATATAAAATATTCTTCTTTATTTCAAAATTTTATAAAAATATCAGATAGCAGCATATGACAAGTTAATTCAGGCAGAGATGGAAAAAATATTTTTTAATTAACTTGTCATATGCTGCTATCTGATATTTTTATCAAATTTTGAAATGAAGAATATTTTATATTTCATCTACTGCTGAGCTCACTATATACAGTATGCATCCCCACACATCCTCATATATACAGCACGAGCCCACCACATATTCTCTTATTTACAGCACAAGCCCTCACATATCCTCCTATATACAGCAGGAGTCCCCACATAGCCTCCTATACACAGTATAAGCCTCCACATAGAATTCAAGAAAAGGGTTGTCCAGCACCATCCGATTTGACTTTTTAATCCACGTCAGACTTCTTCATTTCATAAGAAATAATTTTTCATGCTATGAGTAAGAGCTCTTAGGAGCTTGAAACGCATAAGACAAGACATGTGTTTTAAGCATGATTTTAAATATGCATAATAAAAGTTATTTCTTATGAAATGAAGACGTCTGACGTGGATTTAAAAGACAAATCGGATGGTGCTGGACAACCCTTTTCTTGAATTCTGTTGGAACCACTACTCAGGAGTCGGCTGTTGTTTGCCTGTGCACTGACCACTATTAATGGACTTGGAATAGGTGATCTCAATCCCTACTCTTTTTCCTTCTTGTAATGTGATAAGCCTCCACATAGCCTCATATATGTAGCATGAGCTCCCACACATCCCATACACATATTTAAAAAAAAAACACAAAAAACTCATACCTCTCTTCCATTCCTTCGAAGCTCAACTTCTTCTTGATGCCGGCGCTCCGATACTGGTACCAGCTGATAATGTCAATGCGCAGGTGACAGGGGCTCCCCTGGAGCTGCACTGCCATTCTGTGTTCCCAACAGCGCAATGCCAGGATATCTCTCTGCCCGTAGACCTACGCTGGGGGATAGTGAGTATGTGTTGCCGCACAAAACATTATAATGAGGGCAATCTGGCCATGGGTTCACGGAGGTTCGGACCCCAGGCGGTAGCCCAAATTGCCCTCATTATTATCTGCCTATAGGTAAATGGATGCAGAGTGACGAGGTTCTTTCTGTCAACAGTTGCAGAGATTAATTGCTCACTTGAGACACAAATTACAGAATGTTTTTGGTTTGCTTTTCAATTAATTGTCCCTTGATGACAGCTTCTTCCTCTGGGTCCTATTACTGGATATGAATCCCCTACAGGGGTGCGCATAAGCCCTCACATCTATTAGGAAGAGATGAGAGACATTAATAAGGAATGGCCGTGTCTGGATATTTATCAGGACACAGAAGAAATATTTGATCTGTTGCAACCACAATAACTGATCTCTGCAAGTTTGCGACTTTTAGTCAACTGACTGCCATGTTGCCTTCCAATCATCTTAGATAAGAAGACAATCATGTCTTGATTACATTATGAGGCATTTTCTGAAATAGGGTTAATCTGCTAAGAGTGGTGCTATTTCTAGGAGAAAAGATCATTTTTTTCTAATTTGTAAATAAATAGTTAATGGTATGAAGCCTGAAATAGCTTAAAAAATACTGATTAATTAAAGAAAGCAGAATTGATCTGGTAAATACTTCGGGACCCTATAAATCCTCTGAGTTTGGATTAGTTGTCCTGTTTGACTTTGTAAACTTCTACAAACACTTACTTTCTCCTGCACTTGTGATTATTGATGTTTACTATAAATGTGCAAAATCTGATACAATGCGATAGACGGGAAACTAATTTCTAAGTTATCGTAGTAACTATGATTTAATCATATAATGCTAAAAAAAACTTTAATGCCAAGACTGCAATTAAGAGGAAGATATTTAGTACCATCAAATATACATATTGTCAGGTCTTTTTTACCGTATAGTGAACACTGTAAATGAAAAAATATATTGTGTATATATATATATATATATATATATATATATATATATATATATATATATATATATATATATATATGAAGAATTGCACTTTTTTTGCTATTTTGCCTAATTTGCAATTTGTATCCCAGCTTTCCAGTACATTACATAATATAATGCAGAGGTCCCAAACTCCAGTCCTCAAGGCCCACCAACAGTGCAGCTTTTTGGGATTTCCTTAGTATTGCACATGTGTTAATGTAATTACCTGCCCAGGTGCTGGTTCCAACAGCAGTGCAATGCTAAGGAAATCCTGAAAACATGCACTGTTGGTGGGTCTTGAGGACTGGAGTTGGGGAACCCTGATATAATGGATGGTGTTATTCAAAAGAACAACTCAACAACTTGTCTTGCTAGAACACAAGCCCTCATTCAGCTATATCGACAGCAAAATTAAAAAGTTATAGCTCTTGAAAGTAGGAGAGGGAACAACGAAAACGCCGAAATGGAAATTGGCAGCAGCTGGAAACTATTAATGAGCCTTGCCACATGACTTAGTATAAAAGCCAAACCAGAATCTCTATTTGCAGACATGTATTTTGGGGCGTTCCCCCTCCTCAGTGTTAAGCAAGAAATCTGACCTAACTCCCTGCTCACTCACTGCTAGCCTTCTCCCCTCCAACCATAAGGTCATGTTGGTGGCCAGTGAGAGGCTAAGTGGGCATTATGAGTGTTTCCAGATGGACTATGGAGTACTGACCAGCCTAAACGTTTTTCTTTTTTTTTTTTATTTCTTAGAGAACACATTTTATATGTGGTCTCCACGTAGAGAACTGAAGAGTAGACACAATATGGATGATTGAGCCATTGAGCACTCCAGTCTTAATGAAAAGCTCACTGGAGAATGATGCCTCAAATTCATCAACAGGCGCACGTGACTTAATGGTGGGCACCTCCATGTGTCCTGACAGAAATGTCACTCCACTCTGTAGTAAGAAGAAACCTCAGCTCTTTTGCTAAATTGCCTTGCCTGATGTTTGGAATCAGTAAATGAGCAGTTTCATTTAATCCTAAAATATTGACCTCTTGGTATTTCCTTTTCCAGCCAAGTAGAATGATGAATTTCCTATTTATTATTATTATTTATTATTATGGTGCCATTTATTCCATGGCGCTTTACAGTGAAAGAGGGTATACATACAACAATCATTAACAGTACATAACAGACTGGTATAGGAGGAGAGAGGACCCTGCCCGCGAGGGCTCACAGTCTACAGGGAATGGGTGATGGTATAATAGGTGAGGACAGAGCTGGTTGCACAGTGGTGTACTGGACTGAGGGCTATTGTAGGTTGTAGGCTTGTTGGAAGAGGTGGGGAGGTATTTCAGCAAATCATTTATGGTGATTGGTTCCCTGAAAGACTTAATTCTTACATATCCATTGTATTACAATCTGAAAAGAATGGCATGCAAGTTGCTGCTCAATGAGTGATAAGTTTAGAGGGAACCTGTCAGGTCCAATATGCACCCAGAACCACGAGCAGTTCTGCTGTAGGCATGCTAAGAGAGCGCATTAGTCGGGGGAAAAAAACGCCCTTGCAACTAGTCCCTGTTCTCATTAGCATATGATAAAGGATCTTTACAAATACTTTTGGTTAGGCAGGGATTAGCAATATGCACCCAGAACTGCTCGTGGTTCTTGGTGCATATTGCACCTGACAGGTTCCCTTTAAGCACAATAGGTGAGGATATTAAATATGGATAAAAAGCCATCAGAAACTGATTTAGAATAACTGGTCAGCACATAAAATGACTGGACAGCATAAAGATTTGTGCCATCACGCAATCCGTTTTATTTATATTGCCTCGAGCGACATCCCTCATTGCTCCCATGCTCGTTCCAGATGTTTTACCTTTATTATTTCTTTGATACCTTGTTCCTCTACTATCCATTATTTCTCTTAGACTTTTATTATTTTTCTTTGTTCTTGCATCTCTTGGGCCGAAAGTTCAACTTGCAAATTACAACCCTGAGTTGCATTCAGCAGGGATTGTATCATGTTCAGAGGTAGCGAGAGGTCTTGCAGACATCTGAGCTATAATAGTGTGATACCCAACTCCCATTGGCCTATATGGGTTTTCTGCAAGCTTTTGTTGAATTTTCAGTGACAAGAGAAGGGATCTATCAACAGAAGAGAATTATAACAGTGCATGACAAGACGTTATGTAAAGATACACTTAATATGGTATAGTTTGGTATCTTAACAAAAATTAAAGCAAATGTATTTTTAGCCTAGGATGTTTTGGGCAATAGCCCATGTTAAATGGAATCTGTTAGTAGGTTTTTGTTATGTAATCTGAGAGAATCATAATATAGGGGCTGATGTTCTTATTCTAGCGATGTATCACTTACTGGGCTGTGTTTTGCTGTTTCAATACAATCTGTATTTTATCAGCAGGATATTGTAACTACAGTACAACTGCCCTCCTGCTTCCTAGTCCACCCATGCCCCCTGATCAATTCACCTGCTGATTAACAGCTTACTTTTACTATTTAAAGAGGACCAACCACTAGGATTTTTCTATATAGACTAAAGCCAGTGCTATACTGGGGCTATCATGCGGATTCTATACATACTTTTAGTTGTGAGATCGGATGTATAGTTTCTGAAATATTGGCAAGTAAAGTTTGTGAAATACACTGTTATTTGATTGAGAGCAGCTGCAGAATATCTAATAGGGGGATCAGGTTTTGCTAGTTATTCCCGTCCCTGTCTGCCTGTCTGTCCTTCCTCCCCCTGTCTCTGATATTACAGGGAAGGAAGGAGAGAGGAAGGACAAAGGGGAGGAAGGACAGGCAGGCAGACAGGAGCAGGAATAACTAGCAAAACCCAGAACTCACAGTGTGGATTGACATGGAGGATTCAAAGTCTGCAGTCACATAGAGTGACACATAGGGGGACTGAAGACTTGTAGTTTAAGGTCAGACAAATAAACATGTAGCCTTTTAACCTGACAAGCATGTAAACATTTTGCGGCAGTCTGTAAAGACATGTTTTTACTATATAAACCCTCAAATTTGTGATTCAGACGTGCCCCTATTTGAGCCATTGATTTGAATAGTGATGAGTGAGCACAAAAGTTCTCGGGTGCTCGTTACTCGAATCGAGAGAATCCGACGCTCGGAAATGCTCAACTTGAGTACCGAGCACAATACGAGTCAATGAGTGACTCGAGCATATTTTTCTGTTACTTGCCTTGACACAGCCCCTAGCCAGCATAATCCTTATCATCCATAGGTAGCAGACATTGCCCGGCAGCCTCTGCTCGTCTCTCCGGCCACCACAGCCCCTATCATCCAGGTGCAGCTGGCAACAAGGCAGAAAGGCTTAAAAACTCCTTAAAAAAGTCACAAATGTGATGTTGGACCGCTCAAAACATAAGATAATACAAATTTCAGCAAAGTCCAGGTGTCGTCCAGAGTCAGGTGGTGGCTGGAAACTGAAATTTGTATTCTCTAATGGGTTGTGTTTTCCAACCATATATATTCATGTGACTTCTTGATATCAAGGTCGCCTATTGGCTATCAAATGATCACTGCTGGTCCAATTAATGTTGACCCTGATGATCAGTTGATATCACCAAACGTTTTTATGTAATGCTTGTATACTCCTAAAATTGTGTGATCACTTCTATTGCTTAATAGTAAAAGCTGATCTTTCTACCAGATAAGGTTCTTGAAAGAAAGATAGGAAAAAATTAAAACAATAAAATCTAAAATCACTGGGTAATGAAGGGGTTAAAAGATTGGATTTTTTTTATTTTTGCTCACTTATCACACAACCGCTGCTTGCTAAAGATCCTACTGGGACCATCTTTTTTTTTTTTTGCAACGTTGACTGGATGAAAAATCTTTTTGCAGCTTAACTATTTTATCTTAATATTTCTTTACTTATTTGTATTTTCTATTGATTTAATAAAATAGAATTGGAATTGCTGGACAATTATTACATTGTTAAGTCTTTACATTTATCAACTGTGTATTAGTATCTGACTGCTTTCTTTTCTTTTTGACAGGTTTTATTTGGGGAGAAATTAAAGAAATGTGGGATGGGGGATTCAATGAATATGTGCACGATTGGTGGAACCTCATGGATTTTGCAATGAACTCCCTCTACCTTGCAACCATCTCTCTTAAAATTGTTGCTTACGTGAAGGTAAGATTTGTCAGGTACTCTACATTCAATAAATTACAGCGCTAAGGCTTATTATACAAATGAGCTAATCTTCTGATTAGTAGACCTAGTGTGACGTCAGGCGTGAGTCATACCGCAACGTTGACAATGGGTCAACAAATCAAAAGACATTGGATATTCCGGCAGGCAGTGGGCATCTCATATGGCTCTTGTGTTCATGGATTACTGACATTTTCCGATGGACCAGGGTCCCAGGAATAAGGCTGTCAAATTTAGCAATTTCTATATTTTTAATGCATGAAAAATATTGAAAATTAAGCGAGCAATTATGCAAATGAACAAGTCTTGATGAAAAATATTAGTGTCTTCATGACGAATATAGTCATGTCTTCAGGACTACAAATATTACATTTTATCTGCAAATGCAGCAGATTAGTAACAAATAGGTTTTCAGATGAGAATTGGAAAACTGCTGAATTTGGTTTGTACTTTGTGCCATAGAGCTGTAAAAGTTGTAACAAATTTTAAACCAAGGCTGTTTGCAAAAGCTGCTTCTTTAGTTTTGTAAAAATGGACATACCCTTTAATTCCTGACATGATATAGTATTTTAGCATTTACATGTCCTGTATACAGAGATTACAAATTATTTTGACCATACCTTCTACTGTATCTTTAACCATATTGCATATACTTGCCAGGTTACTATTCTTTTAAAGTGACTCTGTCAGCAGATTTCTGCAATGTAGCCGAAAGACAGCATGCTGCAAGTGGTAAAACAGAGACTTCAGCCCTGTGTTTTTTTATATCAGTCATTTTTTGTTTACCTGCAATGTTAGCTTAAGCCTCTTATCTTTATCATTAGTGGGTCTCAGCAGTGAGTGAGTAAAGCTAGGGTCACACGTAGCGACACAGCAGCGATCACGACGACGATCTGACCTTATCAGGATCGCTGCTGCGTCGTTACATGGTCGCTGGTGAGCTGTCAAACAGGCAGATCTCACCAGCGACCAGTGACCAGCCCCCAGCCAGCAGCGACGTGTGGAAGCGATGCTGCGCTTGGTAACTAAGGTAATATCGGGTAACCAAGCAAAATGCTTCGCTGGTTACCCGATATTTACCTTGGTTACCAGTGCACACCACTTAGCTCTGGCTCCCTGCACTCGTAGCCAGAGTACACATCGGGTTAATAAGCAAACCTTTGCCTATTTACCCGATGTTTACTCTGGCTACGCGTGCAGGGAGCAGGGAGCCCGCACTGGCAGCCTGAGAGCGGTGGACGCTAGTAACCAAGGCAAATATCGGGTAACCAAGCAAAGGGCTTCGCTTAGTTACCCGATATTTACCTTCGTTACAGCTTACCGCAGGCTGCCAGAAGCCGTCTCCCTGCTCCCTGCATATTCAGTTCGTCGCTCTCTCGCTGTCACACACAGCGATGTGTGCTTCACAGCGGGAGAGCAACATCCAAAAAATGGTCCAGGACATTCAGCAACGACCGGTGACCTCACAGCAGGGGCCAGGTCGTTGCTGGATGTCACACACAGCGACATTGCTAGCAAGGTTGCTGCTACGTCACAGAAAATGGAAAATGGTGACTTAGCAGCGACGTCGTCGTCGCTGTTGTGTGACATGACCATTATAGTGAAACTCCACCCCCCCTCTGTGATTAGCAGCTTCTGTCTATAAAAATGTACACTAAAAGCCTGGTAAGGGCGGAGGCAACTCTCAGAGCTTTGCTACATACAAAATCTCAAATCTTTCACTGTCAGAACAGCTGCAGCCACTAATCCAAGTGATACAACATTGAATCAGAGCCTCTTTGCCTACATCATACTGCTCTAAGATGAGAATTCAGGAATCCGGCACAGCATCTTCATAAAAAAAATAATTTTATTGTTCCATTAAAATCCAATAAAATGGACAAGATGCGTTTTGGAGACACCCTTGTTCACAATCACGGATTGTGAACAGGGTGTCCCCGAAACGCGTCTTGTCCGTTTTATTGGATTTTAATGGATCAATAAAATTCATTTTTTTATGAAGATGCTGAACCGGATTCCTGAATTTTTGTGCTAACCTCTTGGCTGGAGATTTTCCGTGCACCATCTAAAAGGACTTCCAAGTGCACATGGTGAGCTGGATTTAGGAGGATTCCTCCACCTGCTTGTGTGCTCTAAGATGAGGTTGCAAAAACCTGTTGACAGATTCCCTTTAACAGTGCTTTTTTTTCCACTTGTAGTACAAATTATGACCAAATAAGATAAATATGATACTAAATATAAGTCTTTGAATATTGCTCGTCTTGATTGATTTTTCTTTGTTAAATTATAACAATTTAGAGCATGGTCCAAAATGTTAGGCAAACATCAGCTCCTCCTAATACGGAGCTAATACATATACCACTAATATTAGATATTACTAATGAATGGGGACAAAATTTTATTAGCAGTGACTGTGAGTGATAGTGTTTGTCCTGTCAAACCTATCTCTTCCAGTACAACCTGTCACCTTGCTCCATGCTGGTCTTGTATTAGCAATGTAATATCAGTTACTAAGCTGGGTTGGGATTTTAATCTACTTGTTGTTTTGACCTTGTAAAGTGGGCCTGCTGAGATAAGTCAAATTCAAAGCCCTTCAATGCAAGTAAAGATGACATTTCCTGAGGCACAAGGGCAATGCTACCATTGATTATATTCGCCATTTGCCAAAAGCTGCAGGACAATTTCTGTGTGACTCAGCCTGGATAATTTACAGCTTGTTCCTGTATTTATTCCCTCAGTACAACGGCTCACGGCCAAGAGAGGAATGGGATATGTGGCACCCAACATTAATTGCCGAAGCACTCTTTGCAATATCCAATATCCTGAGCTCCTTGCGCCTCATCTCATTGTTCACAGCAAACTCCCATCTTGGCCCTCTACAGATTTCACTGGGACGGATGCTGCTGGACATTCTCAAATTCCTCTTTATCTACTGCTTGGTGCTTTTGGCTTTTGCCAATGGACTAAACCAACTTTACTTTTATTATGAGACCAGTGCCTCTGAGGAACCCAACAACTGCAAAGGAATACGCTGTGAAAAACAGAACAACGCCTTCTCCACGTAAGAGCAATCTTGTACTCTCCGTTTGTTTCTTATGATATGTTTCTATCATCATCTCTGCTAGCAATAATTCTTACACTATAGTCTGTCATTCCCAGGCTGCTTTTGATTTATGCTGGGAACAACTGGAAGTGGCTGGTTACGGAGCTTTAGAAATCTACAGTAATAAATCATTTCTTCTGCACGTTAGGGACACGGCAACATTGACACATAGATAGGACTAAATGGAGAATTAAAGAGGAAAAAATCATTAAACTTTTAAACTATAAATTAAGCTGTATATAATTATACTTTAAAGGGAACCTGACAGCTGATACATGCTGGCCAAACCGAGGGTAGTTGTCATGCTTACACGTGATGGGCGCGTTCAGACCAACAGACATCTGACGCACAACAAAAAATATGGAAAACAATAGAACAAGTAAAGGGGAACACTGGGAATAGAATAACAATAGTGGACCCTAGCACTTGTGAGAGGGGCAGGTGGGACACCTCCTATCCTCACTTTCAGCTGTCCCTACCCTCCTAGCCAGGCCCTAAACAGTCTCTGCAACTGTCACTGAGCAGGAACCTGAGGCCCTGAGAAAATTCTGTAGTTGCCCTGGCTAGTGGGTTGGCAGGTGGAAGATTCTAACCCTACCGCTGCACTAATATTACAGAAGGAAAGGTAAGACAAACAGGGACAGCAATAAAAAAAAACACAAAGTCCAATTTCTGGAACACTACTTCACAGCTCCTTCCACAAAGGGAGCCAGAATACAAATGGATTTGTATTTGTATAATCAGCAAAGATTGCTGGGAAACCCTGGTAATTAAAAACAAAGGGGCATGGTTACAGACCAGCTGCACTGCTCCAAAGCTGCTAGCAATAAAGCTGATATTAACTGTTTCAGCACCAAGAGAAATTAAGCAACTTTTAAATATAGAGTCCCAGATTGAGATGAGATGCTCCAGTCTGAAAGCTGCCACTACGCTCCAAAAACAGAGAGACGACCGTGACAGCAGTATGTATCATCTACAGGTTGTATGATCACAGACAGGTATGTTTCACTCTCAAAATGCTGTGGTGTTTCAGAGAGAAACATAGTTTTAATAGCCACTGAGGACCAAGCTGCATGACTAGTCACCGTCATACAGGGAGGTCCCCGGTGACGAATCTCCACCCACTGACAGTGACTGACAGGTCTCTGCCTATATGCGCTTGTAAGAAGGGACCTATCAGTGGGTAGAGAGAAGCTCCCTGTTGGACTAGTCTGCCATGTGGCTCAGTTCCTGGAGGCTATTAAAAGTATGTTTTTCTCTGAAACGCCGCAGTATTACAGAATGAGACACACATGACTGTGATCATATAACCAGTGGATTTTACATGTTGCCCACGGTTTTGGCAGAATGTATCAGCTGTCAGGTTTTCTTTAAGTACTTATCAATAGATTTTGCGTCTTTGTACTTCATTTTATGTTTTAATTTTTCACCATTGTTAATGTCTCTAATGTGGGTGGATAAAACAAAGGGCTAAAATCATATTATTGTTGGTCTGTCATATCGGGCTCATGTATATTTATAGAGAGAGAGAGATCTGTAAGGTGCAAAATACATTTATTTACTAATTGAAAACTAATCAAAATCTATGTGTGTGGAAGTAATGTTCTCTATGAGTAAGTAAGTAAGGCTATGTTTACAAGTGCAGTAATCATCCGTAACAGATCCGGCAGAAATCTGTTGACAAAAAGTTGGCCTGGCACAACTTTTTTGTCTGGCAAAAAAAAAAAAATCTCCACCGGATCCATATTTTTAACATTGAAATCTATGGAAAAACGATTTGTCAATTAGCCATTTAGGTTTTTTTTTTACAATTGAAAAGGAAGAGGAAATTAACTTTAATTCCGGTTTCAGTCATGGAGGCAACGCCGGTGCAGGTTTAGTCACTGCTCTGTGTATGGCAGTTGTAACCGGTCCCCCTCTCCCTACTGACTGACAGCCACTCATTATTAAAACTAGAATGCTGCCTGGAGGATTAATGTTAATATCCTCCCAGCAGCGGTGTTTAATATGCAGGATCACAACGCTATTAACTTGCAGATTAAGCCCATTTCTACAGGTTAATAGCAGTTTTCCATGTGACAGGTTCCCTTTAAGTACCAACTAAAACCCTAAGCATACACAAATTATAAAAATAAAAAGTTGCATAGGGCACAACATCATAAAGCGGGCTTTACACGCTACGATATATCAAACGATATGTCGTCGGGGTCATGTCGTTAGTGACGCACATCCGGCCTCGTTTGACATATCGTAGCGTGTAACACAATTGAGCGACTGTGAACGAGCAAAAATACTCACCTTACCGTTGCTCATTGACACGTTGCTCATTTTCAAAAACTCGAACGTCCTTCTGTGCTCCGGTTGTTCATCGTTCCCGAGGCAGCACACGTCGCTCCGTGTGACACCTAGGGAACGATGAACACAGCTTACCTGCGTCCCGCCGGCAATGCGGAAGGAAGGAGGTGGGCGGGATGTTTACGTCCCGCTCATCTCCGCCCCTCCGCTTCTATTGGCCGGCCGCTGTTTGACGTCGCTGTGACGCCGAACGTCCCTCCCCCTTCAGGAAGTGGATGTTCGCCGCCCACAACGAGGTCGTTCGAGAGGTAAGTACGTGTGACAGGTGTTACTGACTTTGTGTGACACGGGCAACATATTGCCCGTGCCGCACAAACGATGGGGGCGGGTGCGATCGCGAATGCAAATGAGAAATTGCAGCGTGTAAAGCAGGCTTAAGTCTGAATAAATGTTAAATTGCCATTCAACCCAAGAACACAAACTGACTGGCAGCAAATTATCACATTGATCAAACTCTATTCATAGGAAGAACTATAGTAATGTAATTATGAGTAACTATACGCCTATATTGTAAGCCTGCCTGGATCCACAAACTCAGACAGGCTGTAATGGACAGGTTAGAGGGAAGCCACTCTTCAAGCAGGACCCCTAGAACCCTGAAACCCTTTAACCCCATATACAGGGAATTGGAATTACACAGAGACACGGTGATCACTACCTGTGGAAGGCTGAAGTCCGATGAGAGTAGTAGTCAAGCAGGGTCAAACCAGGAATTGCAGAACAGGGACAGAATCACGCAGGCAAGGACATAATCAGAAAACAAAGCAGAGGTCAAATCCGGATCGAGCAGCGAGATACAAAAACAGCAGTCAGGAGGGTAATCAGGAAACAAGCAGAAGTCAGAAAACCAGAATCACTAAACAGAACAGGGCAGGACAGGAACCAGGAATACAGAACTATCTCTGGCAGTGGTCAGCAGACAGGAGGAGAAATAAGAAGTGTGTGGTGTCTTCCCATTGGTTGTAGCTGAATGATGGTAACTTCAGCTGGAAGACACACGCCACCTACAGTCAGCCAGTGGTACTGCAGATCCCAAGGAAACCCAACCCAGTGGATGAGTGGAGCCTGCTCCCACCAGTGCCGCTGTCATCGACTCCTCTCCCATCACCAGCACTATCCAAGGCAGGAACACGGTGTCGCCTGGTGATCGAAGCAGAGGTCGCTGGAGCGGACTCTGGTAGGGACGTAACATATATATATATATATATATATATATATATATATATATATATATATATATACAGCCAAACCCCCCTTGTGCCCCTAGCATTCTGTCCCACTTCAGTAGGTAAATGTCCTTTGACAGAGCATCGAAGACTGAGCATAGCGGGCAGGGGTACTCAGCTGAACATTATGGATGAAAAAATTCATTCTAAATAAAAGTCAAATTAAGTTGGTAATTTGAATTGTTGGGAATTCGATTTGAGCAAATTTAGCAAAGTTATCTGCAATTTTTGCTGAATTCATAAGAACTGGGAAGGGGTTAAAAAAAAAAATAAAAGCTCATACTCACTTGTCACATGTCCCTGCTGATGCAGCTCCACGTTGGGACCCTCACTTGCTCCTTAAGGCCCTGGCTCCAGTTTAATCTTCTCTTCACTCTTCCACAGTGCTCCCGAAATGACGAGGCCTTGATGCAGGTGATGATGCCTCACACACGCACATGGGGTGACACAGTAGATGGGGTGACGCACACCATGATGCCAAAACTTAACGATTTCATAATGTCCATCAAGGTCTAGTTATGCTAAAAGCACCAGTGCCTTCGAGAGTGGAGAGGATGAAGGAAAGCGGGTAGCTGGACAGATGAGGTATAATATGTTATTGTCTTCAACCTCTATCCAGCCCATCCATTTATTATGTTTTTGGGTTGGGAAAGCTTAGAATGTAATTAGCAGGGCACATTGAATTTGTAGCAACTAAATTCGATGCAAATTGACTTACAGTAGCTTCAAGGTCAAATTTCAGCAAATCTGTCAAAATCCAAATTTCAGCGGATTCACTCATCTCTACCAAATACCTTTTGGTCACCTGCACACATTGAGTATTTGGTGAGTTTTTACCTCAGAATTTGTGGCCAAAACCAGAAGTGGAAGACTTAGAATAAAAGTATCATAGAAACACGGGCAAAACTTTTGTATTTATTACTCACTCCTGGTTTTGGCTTCCAAATACTGAGGTAAAAAACTCACCAAATACTCAACATGTGCATGTGGCCTTACAGTTCCAGCAAAGTGGATGGGATTTAAGCCACGGTCACACGCTGAGTATTTAGTGAGTTTCTTTACCTCAGTGTTTGTAAGCCCAAACCAGGAGTGGGTGATAAATACAGAAGTGGTGCTTGTGTTTCTATTATACTTTTCCTCTGATTTTCCACTCCTGGTTTTGGCTACAAATCCTGAGGTAAAAACTCATCAATTACTCAATGTATGCACGTTGTCTTATTTATACTTTTCTTCTGATTCTTCCACTACTGGTTTTGTCTTACAAATACTAAGGTAAAAAAAAACCTCACCAAATGCCCAAGGTTTTTTATTTTGACATGAAAGCTGTAGTTGTATGTCTGCTTATACATTATATTTTGGTATTTTAAATTTTAAATATCAGCTCGACACCGCCATCTCTAGCTCAGAAAGGACAGTAAGGCTGGGGCCACACGGGCACTACTGCGATCCACTTGCATGAGACTCGGCTCGTGCTGGCAGTACAGCAGAGCCGAGTGTCATGCCTGTGTCCTTGCAACTAAGGTCCGTTCGTGCGAGCAGACCTCAGCTGCGGGGGGCGGGCCGGCACTCAGGAGAGGAAGGAGGGATTTCTCTCCCTCTCTCCTGTGTAGCCGGGTATTGCCATTCTCGCACTGCACTAGCAGTACACCGATGTACCGCGAGTGCAGTGCGATTTTTCTCTCGCCCCATTCACTTGAATGGGTGCGAGAGAAAGAGACTCAGCTTACAATCGCAGCATGCTGCGATTGTTTTCTCAGTCCGATTAGGGCTGAGAAAATAATCGCCCATGTGCGCTGACACACAGGCTAGAATTGGTCCGAGGGGAATGCGATGTTTTATCGCACTCCACTCGCACCGATTTTCTCGCCGTGTGGCTTAGCCCTGATAAATCCACTTCAATGGGTTGTCTGGGATCAAATGAAAAGCCTGCAGTCACTGTCGTGATCTCTGAATTGTGGCAATGTGTGTTTCAAGATTTTCATGATTCCTCTATTTCTAAATAAAGAGGATTGTGAGAAACATAAGAATCTAGTCTGCATGTGTTAGCAAGTATGCAAATTGTTTACATGCGGCCACGTGACTTCCCACCCAGATACGGAATAGAGGGGAATCATGACACTCTACGCATTAAACACTGTCAAGATTTGGCAGTCTGCAGTTACAGAGAGTGACTGCTGACCTTCCATATCAGCCTGGAAAACCCCTTTAAATATTACATAATGATCCCTGCCTATGATTGCCTTAAAGGGAACCTGTCACCAGAATTTTCGCTATTAGGCTATGTTCACACTAGAAAAATGATTTTTCTTAAGAAATTTCTTAAGAGTGAAGGATTAGTGCACCTGCGTTAAAAAACGCACCAGAAACGCACCTGCGTTTTTGCCACGTTTTCGGTGCGTATTTGGTGCGTTTTCGGTGCGTTTTTGGTGCGTTTTTGGTGCGTTTTTACCGCTGGTTGCTCCCTGCGTTATTGTGCCAATTATCTATGGCAAATAACGCAGTTAGCTGCAGAAAAGAAGTGACATGCTCATTCTTTTTCTTAAGAAAATCTACTGAAAGAATTTTCTTAAGAAAAAAACGCAGTGTGCGCACAGCTATTTTTTTTTGCCATAGGTTTTGCTGGGGAATGTCTGCAGAAAGGTTACAAGAATTTCTCAAGAAATTTCTGCAGCAAAAATGGACCAAAAACGCAGGTAAAAAACGCAGTGTGTGAACATAGCCTTAAACTAAAAGAATCCCCTTCTGCAGCTCCTGGGCTGCATTCTATAAAGGTTCATCTTGCTACTGGCCCCCTTTCAGGCCTAAATAACAACTTTATAAAATATTACCTTTTGCTATGGTAATGAGGTTTGCTGGCCACGGGGGCGGGCTGTATTTCGTCCGTTATCCCCCCTCCTGCTGCTGTTCGCCATCCCCCAGTGTTCATTTACATAGATGAGGCCGCCGCCCTCATGTTCCACAGTGCTCCTGAAGTCTCGCACATGCGCAGTGTCACTATCGCAGGACTGAGCACTGTTTTCAAATCACGAGCGCCGGTGATGTTATTGCGCAGGCGCGAAATTATGGGCGGCGCTGTGAATGTCATCCAAGTACCCGCCCATAATCGCGTGCCTGCGCTTTTACCTCTGCCTCTACCATTAAGCGCTTAAAGTGACAGTGCGATTTAAATGGCCACGGAGGGGATCGTGTCTTTCCCCATAGCCATTGGAGGCCCTGTGATGTAATTACAGGGAGACGATAGTTGCCATGATAGCTCAGGGTCATGTGATAACCCCTGCCACTACCATGGCGTATTACCCTTTAAATAAAAGAAAAAGTATACATATTTGGTATCTAAAAATTCGTACTAACGCGAGGCATCATACTGACATGTTAGTTTTACCATATAGTGAACATGGTGAATAAAATATCACCAAAACTATTGTGCAATTGCACTTTTTTTTGCAATTCCACCAGACTTAGAATTTTTTTTCCAGTTTTCCAGTACACTATATGGTAAAACTAATGGTTTCGCTCAAAAGTACAACTCATCCCCCAAAAAAAAGCCCTCATATGGCAAGATTGACAGAAAAATATAAAAAGTTACGGCTCTCGGAAGAAGGGGAACAAAATCAAAAACAGAAAATCGCCCGGGAGTGAAGGGGTTAAAGTTGTCACACTCAGGCAGCCAGACTACTCTATCCTAAGAGCGGGCAAGTGAGCACTACGAAATAGAAGTCATAGAATACATTTTAGGCATTGGTTATGTTGCAAAGCTTGATAAATCGCCAGAGATTGACTTTTTTGAAAGATACCTGTCATTGGTGTATGTGTGAGTTAATTCTGTGAGAGTGACACGCCCGCACCGCGCCTGTGGGCACTCATTACCGGGCCGCGATTCTGTTTCTTTTTGGGAGGATATCACGGCGTCAGGGCCCGGTTCCATGACCCCGGCGGTGTCGTTAATAAATGGAGATGATGATGGGGGAGTATTTACAGGGGAGATGTTTTGACACCACCTGTGGTATGCTGTAAGATAGGTGCCGCCAAAAAAAGAAGCAGCATGTCAATTCTTTCTGCGTTTTTTTCTGTGTTTCTATAATTCCCTGCAATGCTTTATCACTACAGTGGATTATATTGCAGCACTTTGCCTACAGCATGGTGGGTGAGGCTCTCCGTAGCTCAGTAACCCGGGGTCATCATGGTGACAACCCTGGATTACTATGGTAGTGATCTGACCCTGGTTCCTGAATGCTGCGATTGCATTGATTACAGCATTCATAGGGTTTAACTGCTGGGAGCGGCGCTAGCACTGCTCCAAGCAGAGAGAGCCGGGTCCCAGCTGTAACATCAGCTGGAGACTCGGCGGAGGTACAGCGCCTGAACCCTTGTAATTGCCATAACGAAAAAAAGCAGGACAAAATGCACGTGAAAAATATGCGCAAATGCAATAAAAATGCACTTTTTTCCTGCCAAAACATTGCTTTTTTACGTGCAGAAAAGAAGCAAATAAAAAAGCAACATGTGCACATAGCCTAAAGGACGTTAAAGAATAAAGGGAATGTGTATAGGTATAACCATAATGCATATCCCCATTATACTTAACAGTGGGTACAATAAATATTCAATATACCACAGAAGGGAGCAATAAAGAAATTAGAATTTCATTGCAAACCTGGTCCTAAATGAACATAATGTGATGATACTTTGCCTGAAAGTTACAATAAAACAATATTTTCGCATCATTCAATCAGCAGTGAAGGTCAATGTATTACATATTCCCTGCCTGCTATGGCTCCACCGTATATCTCACGTGTCTCATAACTGGGCAGCATCACCCCTGCAGACACTGCAGAAGGCAAGCAGTTTATCAAAGCTTTTATAGACAGCTGCTGATTTATGGCATCTAAACTGCTCATGGCCTCCTCATTTGTCTGACAAACTGCTACAATGTTAATAGAACTGACATCGCGGCCATTATCTATGGCTGCTGCATAGAATTTATTTTCAGATCTTCCGCAGGAAGTTATCTGTAATCATAAATTGTAATTATGTATTGAAACGGTAAAATAAAAAAACACCGGACACCTCCCGTCCCCCCTAACGTAACACATTGCCTATTCGCGAGACACACAAGGCCATGACGACTATTATGTCTAGAAATAAGCAAAATCATCTTGGAAACAAGTCAAGATGAATGTCCTATGTACAAATATAGATGTACAAATGCTAAACATATGGTTTGTGCGCTAATGATCATCATATAATGCCTAATCCGTTTGTGTAGATAGGCCGTCAGTTTACTTTTTCACTGTATTAGGGCACATTACAAAAATACCATAAATATCAATTTTCCTTTTCAGATCCCAGCTATTAAATGACTGCTGAATGGCTATTTACAAGCCTATTGGTAGTGTGGAGAGGGCTCAGGAGTAGAGAAGAGATGAGCGGACCTATGGAAGTTCGGTTCAGCAGGTCCAGCCGGACTTTAAAGAAAGTTGGTTTTGGGATCCGAAGTTGACCTGAACCCCAATGGAAGTCACTGATTGGGCAGGGCAGGTCTCCACCCACATGCAGCCAGATCACTTTCGGGGGATGGTTGGCGAGGTTTTTCCATTTTTTTTTGTGTTTGGAGCACACTACATCTGATCACGCTGTTATTACCCCCAGTGTGAGCCGTTCAAACACTGCAAGCAGCACTGGTTTGAGCACCGAACATACCCGAGCACAGCGACGCTTGCGTGAGTGGTTTGCAGCTGGGCAGCACCCAAATTCCAAACCCGAACTGTTTTTTTTTTGTAAAATTTGTTTTTGATACGAACACCGAACCTCGTGCACCAAACAAAAAAAAATTGGAAAAATCCCATCCTACTTTGGAAGTGCTCTGTTTATGGTGTCACCCTGAACAGTAGGAATGCTGTTATGCTGTGAATGCTGGAGCTCTGCCAATTAAAAATGTAGTATAGGTCTCCTGATATATCCATGTATCTTACCTTATATGCAGGGCATTATAGTAGCTTAGGTATCCATGGTTACGACCACAACTAACTCACTATACGAGTGGATGTAAACATGGATACCTAAGCTGCAATGCCCTGCACATGCGGTACGTGACATGGCTATATCAGAACAACTATATTACATTTCTAATTGGAGGCATTTGCTATTATTATTATTATTATTATTATTTTTATTATTACACCTACTACATATTGGGATAGGATCTTGGAGATGGGAATAACCTTTTAATTTTTCCATTTTCTCCATTGTCTGTGTTGGCATATATGGGACTGCATTCGTATGTCATCCGAATGCAGTCTGACGTTTCACATGCACCTTTAGACTTGTACGGGTGTGCACATCAGATATACAATACTAATCATAGCATGTAGCAAATTTTTTTTCACGCGCAATCGGCATGCGAAAAAAAAGCTCTGGTGGGCACTGCCCCATAGTATAACATTAGACGAGTTCTATCCAACATTCATAGGATATCACTCGTCCCTTGATATCATAGATTCTGGACTTCTGTAACATGTGTTAAATTTAGTTGAATTTAAGCTGGAGTCCAGCAGGGCTATTATTTGTACATTCCATTTATTTTCATGTACGAAGAAAGTCTGGGTGATTGCACCATTTTATTTTTTAATAATAACAGTACTATGAAAAATAAATAACAACATAAGCATCGCAGAATGTTTGACCAAAAAAATGCAAGATTAATTATATTTATTTTTGGTGCACAAATTATTATTTTTTTGTTCCCATCAATTTTGGTATATAACATGCTGTGGGGGATGCTCATATCCTCAGCACTAGTGCAGCGTTTTTACGCAATATTGTGCTTAAAAAACTGCAGTAAATTGTCCCTGAGTGTTTCTGATACTTTGACTTGCTGCTTCATTTATATAGTTCCTTTCACTTGAGAAATGATTGCTAAAATAAACAAGGCTTTTATGCTATGAATAGAAGAGGGGTTAAGCAGCGTTCTCTCCTCTTGAGCAGGCACAGGCAGGATGATGTTCTCTCCTTTAAATGGCTAAGGAATAACATGACGCAGGATGTCTCCACAGACCTTTGTCACTTTAGCTTGCAGTTTCCAAGGAGAAGACGTCCACGCTGACAAGTGAACTCCAAATCTGCACCATCACAAACTGTTCCTAACATTGTAAGCAGACGGCACAAAATATCAACCCATAGCTAGGCGGCTCTAAAATCTGCAAAAGGAAAATGGCAGGCCACTCACCCGTGACAAGTACGGGGCGGCTGAGCTTACACTTATACTATGATACTTGCTGCTCGGCGATACTAAGATTCTGCATTTACTATGTACTTATAATGAATATCAGGCTTAAAGGGAATCTGCCACCTGATTTGTCCCTTATAAGCTGCAGCTGTGACGCCCCTGACTATATCAGGGTGTCACAGGGGACTGCATCCTCTATTTCTATGATGCAGGACCTACCCCCCCCCCATGGTAACATGTTCCTGAAAACTGGTATTGTCGCGGGCGGAGGAGGGGACGCCGCGCTCTCCCTACTGCTCGGGTCCGGCTGCCGATGCTGCTGCGGCCTCTGCTGCTCGGTGGCTCGAGCGATGGGCCGGATCCCGGGGACTCGAGCGGCGCTCCTCGCCCGTGAGTGAAAGGGGATTGGGATTTGGGATAGTTTATTGTCCGTGACGCCACCCACGGTTGTGGTGATGGAGTGGACACCACCGCTGCTCTGTTTGGGGGAGCCCGGGAGTGATGGTACGGAGCAGCCAGTTGTTGTGTTGCCCCTCCGTGGGTAGGGGTCTTGGTGCTCCCGGGGCCCAGTGATGGGATTGGAATGGTGGACAGGCGGGGATGGGGCCTGTGGAGGTGCAGGGGCACAGGGGCAGCGCTGTGCCGCACGGCACGGAGGTACTCACTCAGCCAGTAAACACGACACAGTTTTCGGTAAACTGCCGTGGGCCCCACCAATCAGTGGCCTGCTCTGGGTCAGCCTGTGTGGGGGACGGGCCCAGCTGGAGTCCCTCCGTGTCGGCTACAACCGGCACCTTCAGCAATGAGGGACCCCGCTGTGACATGGCCTGCTCTGCCTCCTGGCAGCTACATCCCCGACGTGCCTCAGCCGAGGCCCGGTGCCTGGGAGCGGTCAACGTGACTTGCGGTGTTGGCGTTTGATCGAGGATTGCCTCCGCTGCAGCCGGGCGGACTGCCGGGCCCGTCATCATCTCCGTCGCAGCTGGGATGGAAGCCGGGACGGGTGCCAGGGTGGTGGTAAAGGTAAGGCCCGGGGGCCGCAGGTCTGGGCCCTCTCCCACAGATGCTGCGGGCTCCGCTACCGGTGGCAGGGGTAACGGGTCGGTCGGGGCGTTGGCTGCAGGCATGGGCAGTGAGGGAGGTAGCGTGGTGGACGGCAGCAGGCCGGGCCCCTCAGCCGTATCGACCGATCCCTCGGGGACATAGGGGCGTGGGTCGCTTACCCGCTCCTCTGAGACCACCTCCACTTCGGATGCCCAAACGGTGGCGGCCAGGCCCTTCATCTCCGACGTCCACTTCGCCAGCATAAAGTGGACTTGGGCCTGGAGCTTCTGGCACATCTTGCTTCTGGATCCAGGAACGTGTTTCAGCAGAGTCCTGGCGTCCCTGCACGCTACAGCGCTAGTTACATGCGGCTGCGACCACCGCTCCTCCAGCGGCTCCGTCGGGCGCAGACATCTTGTTTCCGTCCCCCTTAGCTTCTTTCCGGCCCCTCCTCTATTGGGGCGGGGTTTTGGCCTTCACGCCTCTGCTACTCAAGAAGACGCTCGAGCGGGAACTTTTCGCGCCAAAGATGGCGACTTCTGAAATTTTTCAGCCGGATACCTCCGGCGGTCACAAGGCGCACCTCTACCCAACGGCAGAGTGGTAAGATCCTGTTCGTGATGCCAGGTTGTCGCGGGCGGAGGAGGGGACGCCGCGCTCTCCCTACTGCTCGGGTCCAGCTGCCGCTGCTGCTGCGGCCTCTGCTGCTCGGTGGCTCGAGCGATGGGCCGGATCCCGGGGACTCGAGCAGCGCTCCTCGCCCGTGAGTGAAAGGGGATTGGGATTTGGGATAGTTTATTGTCCGTGACGCCATCCACGGTTGTGGTGATGGAGTGGACACCACCGCTGCTCTGTTTGGGGGAGCCCGGGAGTGATGGTACGGAGCAGCCAGTTGTTGATTTGCCCCTCCGTGGGTAGGGGTCTTGGAGATGCAGGGGTGCAGGGGCGTGAGTACGGAGGTACTCACTCAGCCAGTAAACACGACACAGTTCTCGGTAAACAAACGGCTGGTTGGACGGGTCCCTCGGACGGTTCACGGTGCTGATGTTCCCTGCAGTTAGCGGTGACGGTCTCTTCCCTGCACCTATGAAAGTCTCTTTGGTAGCGATGGGTTCCCACCGGTTACCCACTCCTCGGCTTCAAGCTGGGCCGAAGGAGCTCTACTCTTGCCCGCAGGTGCTGGCCCTGGGAAACTGGTACCTTGGCGGTGGCGGTGTCTCCCCTTATCGGTCGGACTGTTGCCTTCAATCGGGACTTGGTTGTTAGGAGACAGACGTCCCCTTCACTGACGGATTTGGCAAATTATGGCGACTCCTAGCCTTGCCGGGATCCGAAAGGCCCCTGCCCTGGTGCTGACTGTTCTTCGTATACTGCTCCGGTACCCGCGGGTCACCACCCGTCCGCGGTCCTTCCAGCAACCTCCAAGCAGTCCCCCTGCAGACTATCACCGCCGTCTGCTGACCTTGCTGTCACAGTCCGGGGCACACACCCGGACCAACTTCAGGCTTTACTACTCTCACTTTTCTGTCACTTCAGCTTTTCTCCTTAGCTCCACTACTACTTCACTTCCTTCTACTTTCACTTCCTTTCGCTATCTGCCTGGTTCTTCCCGCCTCCAGGGCTGTGAACTCCTCGATGGGCGGAGCCAACCGCCTGGCCCACCCCCTGGTGTGGACATCAGCCCCTGGAGGAAGGCAACAAGGATTTTGGGTTAGCTAGGTGTACCTGCAGGGAATATGGGGTGCGTGTGGTGTTGTGACCTGTGACCCCTGGCTTGCCCAGGGCGTCACAGTATCACTTCCATCAGCACCACAAATCCCAACCACACCTTACATCATGACCTGTCAGGCACAACAGTGGGTTGGTCTAGCTGGAAAAGGGCCACCCACCTAGGGATCAGCCAGACTGGTGGGAGGGAAGGAAGTCAGTTTCAGTTTGAGTTTGGAGTTGGAGTTGAGAAGTAGCCCTCAATGAGTGAGGAGCTGGGAGTTGTAGCTCCCAGGAGTGACCTAGGTTGGGTCGCAGACAGTGGTCTGGGACCAGAGGAGTCGGAGACCCAGTCGCTGGGTATTGAAAAGGGGTGCCCTGGCTTAGTTTTGGAGAACAGTCGGCACCAGAAAGTCCAATAACCAGACCAGTACCGAGCACGGCGGGGTACAGGACCCTAGATCAGGGAAAAGCTTCAAGCGCCTTGCTAATTAACCTGTGGAGGATAGTCTTTTTATGAACTTCCCCAAGAGCTCAGAGATCGAAGGCATCAGCACAACGAGGGGGATAGGGTTTTCCAGCTTATGCAACCCACTGAGATCCCAAGTGCCAGCCATCGAGAGCATAGCTCCCCTACACATAGGGAGCGGGACCCTGATAGCTTCAGGCCCAAAGGTCACAAGAACAACTAAAATTGTGAACGGAGGAGAGCTCCGGACAATTAAAGTGATACCGATGGGAGCGGACACCCGGACGTGCTCCCGAAAGTGGCAGTGGTACCCAGATACTTTGGTTTACTACAGTGTGTGAGTCTGCTTCATTAGCTGCATCTAACATCACAACAACCTGAGTGAGTACACTGCCCCTCTCCCTGCATCCTGCCTGACCAGCAAGCCTGCACAGCACCATCCACCAACTCTGCAGAGTTCCGGGGCCTCCCTACCTGCGGAGGGAACTGTCACCTAGCTGCCACCACGTCATCTGCCCCGGTACTCCCCTCGGCAGCGGTAGTACTCCCTTTTTACCACAAACCGCAGGTGGCGTCACAAACTATTCCCCTGTAAATAGCCCCTTTTTATTTTGAGTGACCACTGAGCCTCGGGTCCGGGGACCCTGGAGCTACAGCATTCCTGGATTCGAGCAGCTCGTCTGCTTAGCGGCGGTACATAGCCACCACCAGTGAGCCCTTATATACAGTATTCTGTATATAAGAACCCAGGCCGCTCTGTATAACAGAAAAAAAAAACAGCTTTTATTATACTCACCTGCAGGGCAGGGTGGTCCCATCCGATGAGTGTTGCTGGTCTCGGTCCGGCACCTCCTATCTTCATTCCATTGCCGTCCCCTTTCCCATCTCCATGTGGATGACATGTCCTACGTCATCCACATAGAGGCTTCCATTGCGCTCCTGCACACTCGCACTTTGCTTTTTCAGCCCTTTTTTCAAGGGCAGAGCAAAGTACTGTAACACGCAGGTGAAACGAAAGGTCAAAGACCACCAGCGCATGCACACTAAAGTACTTTGATCTGCTCTCAGCAGGAAAGAGTAAAGCGTGCGTGTGCAGGAGCGCAATGGAGGTCTCTGTGTCGATGGCATAGGATGCATCATCCACATGAAGCAGGTAAGAAGGATGACGAATGCAAGAAGAGAGGAGGCGTCGGACCTTGTTTGTCCCACAAGTGAGTATAATAAAAACTGTTTTTCTCGCTATATAGAGGGGTCTGGGCACTTACAGTATATAAAGTATTCTAGAATGCTGTATATAAGCGCTCACTGGTGGTGGCCGCAGCTTATAGGGGACAAATCTGGTGACAGGTTCCTTTTAACCCTTTCACGACCTTGGATGTATATATATATACGTCCTAGGTAACATCCTCCCCCTAACTGCGGGCTCCAGCGTGAGCCCACGGTGATCCCCGTACATGTCTGCTGATCAGATAAGCAGACATGTGCTGCTAACAGGCGCTAGTGGAACAGAGACTAGTATTAGTAAAATAAATAAAAAATGTAAAAAAAAAAGTTTTTAAAAATATGAAAAGCAAAAAAAACAACTAAGGCCCTGTGCGCACGCTGCAGATTTACCACAGATTTTGCCACGGATTTGCTGCAAAAAATGTGTCTAACATTGCTGCAGTCATTCCCCAGCAAATCCTATGGGTTTTAAAAAATGCTGTATGCACACTGTTTTTTTTTATACCCGTGGATTTACCCGCGGATTTTCTGCTGCGGAATTAATGTGCATGTCACTTCTTTTCCGCAGGTACCTGCGTTTTTTGCCATAGATAATGGTAAAAATCCGCAGGGACCAACCTGCGGAAAATCCGCTGTAAATCCACGGCAAACTGCGGCCCGGAAGCAGCAGCAGCGGGGAGTCGGCAGGGACGGAGACCAAAGATCAGCACCAGGGACAGCAACGCCAGGGACAGGCGAGCAGAAAGTTCCCGTTCTCCTTGTGTTATCACGAATAACACACGGAGAACACATGTGTGCCATAAAGACGGCACGGGGGGCAATGCGCACCTTTGACATGTCCGTGAAAAAGGTGCGTGATTTTCACGGACGTGTCAAAGAGGCCTAAGGGTGTGTCTGCTGACAAACTTACTGATTGTTTCCAATAGCGCAGATTACCGAAAGTGCTTATTCCTTGGATAAATATAGGGTAAATGTAGTAAGAATGAGATAACGATTACCAATTAAGCAAAAACCTTTCTTTTATTCAATTTTATTTCATTCAACATTAATAAAATATTTTGCTTGTTTTTTACTGTATTTATCATATATTTACTTTTATAGTCTCTTGAAAAAGTATTCACATCCTTTAAACATTTGCACATTTTTCATGTTACACTCTCAAGCTTAACTTTCAGGACAATGCTTCTTTTGTTTTGATGTTTTTGTATTTTCCTCCCCTTCTTCCCAGAACCATAACTTTTTTATTTTTTTTTACAAAAAAAGAGAGAGTTGCACTCTAAACTGCTAAAGCATAAAAACCATGAATGTAAGAATATAGATATGCATTACTGCTGAAGGAAATCTATGAAAAATGGGATATTTAGCCTACAAAAATTGCCATTTTTATATCTGCCCAGTAGCCACATCATGGCATATCTCGTATATTGGGAACCTACACTGAACTGAAGCCTCTCTCTGGGTTTAAAAACCTCTTGTGAATGGGCGAGTAGGAACCTGCTATAGAGAATAAAATCACCTCTGAATAGTGGGGGAGGGGGGCATGATCAGAAGGCATCACCCTTGTGATGTGGCTACTGGGCAGATATTAAAATGGCCATTTTTGTACGCTAAAAATCTCAATTGTTTTCTTAGATTTCCTTTAGCAGTAATGTATGTTTATATTCTTATATTCATGGTTTGCATGCTTTAGTATTTCAGAGTGCAACTATCTCTTTTTTTGTCATTTTATGTCATGTTCAGTTATGCCTCTGCTTACATATCAGTTTTGAGAGTGCCGTCAGTCTTTTGTCTAGATCAGTGAGGATCGTGCACCCCTCCCCCACTAGCCACAGGTGATTTTCTTCTCTATAGCAGGTTCCTCCTTGCCCATACACAGGAGGTTTTTAAACCCAGAGAGAGGCTTCAGTTCAGTAGGTACCCAGTATATGAGATTATAACCTGCAATTGTCTGATCACTTATGCTATACACAGAAATGCCACAGCATTGCTGTATGTAGCAGAAATCACAGTCTCCTTTAAAGACCAGCCACGGCAGGTTTCAAAGGAGCACAGCTATGACAAACATTGAGGTCTTCAGCAGACACCGTGGTGTCATAGGAACTCATTGGCAACCCACAATCGCATACAGATGCGTAAAATAGCGCACCCCTATGCCAGCGCTTGTTAAATCCCTCTGTCAGAGCTTGACAGCAGGATTTAACAGGTTAACAATCATGGGCAGATCGCCAATCCATCCACGATTCATATCTGCAGGTCCTGGCTGTAACACAACCCCATAATAACCCCATGAATCCTCTCCATACACCCACTTCTGACATGCGCCATAAATATGAAGGGGTTAAATATATCTAATTGTGATTTTATGTAATTTACCTATACTAAGTAACAAGTATTTGTGAAGTGTAAAGAAAATTACTACAAGGTTTTCTAAATATTTAATTTTAATAGTATGATACCTATAAATAAAATCGTATAATTGTAGTACCACCTTTTGCTTGAATTACTGCTGCAACTCTTTTGGGGATGTCTCTATCAGCTTTGCCCATCTAGAGGCTGAGATTTTTGCCCATTCTTTGCAAACTAGTTCTAGCTCAGTGAGATTGGATGGAGGCGTCTGTGAACATCAATTTTCAAGTCTTGCCACAGATCATCAGTGGTATTTAGATCTGGGTTGTGACTGGGCCATTCACACACATGAAAATGCTTTGATCTAAAGCCCCCAATATGTTTAGGGTCATTGACCTGATGGAAGGTGAACCTTCGCCCCAGGATCAAGTCTTTTACACACTCTTAGGGGCACTTTGCACACTACGACATCACAGATGCGATGTAGGTGGGGTCAAATCGAAAGTGACGCACTTCCGGCGTCGCTCTCGACATCGTAGTGTGTAAAGCATTTTTGATACGATTAACGAGCACTAAAGCGTCGTAATCGTATCATCGGTGTAGCCTCGGTTATTTCCATGAATTGGGAAAGACCGATGTTACGATGTTGTTCCTCATTCCTGCAGCAGCATACATCGTTGTGTGTGAAGCCGCAGGAGCGAGGAACATCTCCAACCTGCGTCCCAGCCGGCTATGATGGGCGGGATGTTTACGTCCCGCTCAATTCCGCCCCTCCGCTTCTATTGGCCGCCTTCCGTGTGACGTCGCTATGACGCCGCACGACCTGCCCCCTTAGGAAGGAGGCGGTTCGCCGGCCAGAGCGACGTCGCAGGGCAGAAGAGTGCATGTGAAGCTGGCGTAGCGATAATGTTCGCTACGGCAACTATCACCATGATATCGCAGCTGCGACGGGGGCGGGGACTATCGCGCTCGGCATCGCAGCATCGGCTTGCGATGTTTTAGCGTGCAAAGTGCCCCTAACAGGTTTCCTCTGGGATTGATCTATATTTAGCTCAATCCATCTTTCTATTAACTCTCATCATCTTCCCTGTCCCTGCTGAAGAAAAGTCTCCCCACAGCATGATGCTGCCACCACCATGTTTGACAGTGTAAATGGTGTTTTAAGGGTGATCTGCAGTGTTAGTTTTCCACCACACATAGCACTTTGCATTTAGTCCAAAACGTTTTAGCTTGGTCTCATCTGACCCAAGCACCTTCTTCCACATTCTCTCTGTTTCCCCTACATGGCTTTTTCCAAACTGCAAACAGGATTTCTTATGGCTTGGCTTTCAATAATGGCTTTCTTCTTCCACTCTTACATAAAGGCCAAATTTGTGGAGATTTGTATATATGGAAATTTATTAAGATTACATATTGATTGAAAATTAAACATCCCTGGCTAAGTGCTTAGTTAATGAAGTAGTTGGACGTTTCTAGATGTAGATCTAGATACTGATGTATTTATTTTTATGATTTTTAAATATTTCAGTTGAAAAAAGTATATACTATATATGTTTTCCTTACAGGAAACCTATCACCTTGAACACATAGAAGCCATGGCCAAGTACTACATGTTAGCTCCTTTTGAAGAGAACAGGAGCTGAGCTGCAGTACCGCAGCAGCCACTACACAAAGTAGGGAGCGACGATGCTCCAGTTCATACACTGTTTACATCACGCCACTGGCAGAGGTGATAATGGCTGATAAGTGAGGGTACTCGATTCAGATTATCTCTCATACTGATAGGTTATCAATATGAAAATTGTGGACAATCCCTTCAAGGGTAACTGAAGAACATCTAAAGCGGGCTTTACACACTATGATATCGTTAATGAATTATCGTTGGGGTCACGTTGTTTGTGACGCACATCCGGCGTCATTAACAATATCGCAGTGTGTGACACTTATGTGCGACCTAAAATGATCGCAAAAGTGGCAAAAATTGTTTGCCGCGGAGAGGTCGTCCTAAAACAAAAATTGTTTTCTTCTAATTAGCGATGTTGTATCTCGTTCCTGCGGCAGCACACATCGCTATGTGTGACACCGCAGGAGCGAGGAACATCTCCTTACCTGCCTCCACCGGCTATGCGGAAGGAAGGAGGTAGGCGGGATGTTTACGTCCCGCTCATCTCCGCCCCTCCGCTTTTATTGGACGGCTGCCGTGTGACGTCGCTGTGACGCCACACGACCCGCCCCCTTAGAAAGGAGGCGGATCGCCGGCCAGAGCGACGTCGCAGGACAGGTAAGTCCGTGTGACGGGAGTAAGCAAGGTTGTGCGCGACGGGCAGCAATTTGCCCGTGTCGCACAACCGACGGGGGCAGGTACGATCGCTTGCAATCTCGCTAGCGAGATCGCAGCGTGTAAAGCCCGCTTTACTATCATTACATTTAGCAATGTGTGATTGTGATGGACAAGAGCTGAGAAGTAGATAAACTTGTACCAAATCAGAGCCATGTTCTGTAAACCCAATGTGCGGGGTTCAGCGCATCTGACTAAAACAAAACTGATTTAACTCCCTCAAAACAAACAAATATCTTGAAAATTGTGAAGAATTGAAGCAGAATATCTTTAGAAAGTTGGTACAGCTTTTAAATAGCAATAAAGCTTCATTTTAATATGAAAATCAGAAAACCTAATTTACGGCGTTTTTGTTTTTGCTCTGTTACTATTTCCTCCCAATAACCACAATTTTTTATGGACGAGTTGTAGTTTTGAATACACTAGCATGATACATTCCATTGTAAGATATAAAGTACTGAAAAATGGGGAAAAAAATCCAAGGGCGGTGAAATTGCAAAAAAACCACCAAAAATACGTTTACCTTTAGCTTTTTGGGTTCTATTTTTATTCCGTTCATCGTGCGGTAAAAATGACCTGCCAACATGTTTCTCCAAGTCAGTATGACTAAAGGGTGCTTTACACGCTGTGACATCGCTAGCGATAGCACCCGCCCCGTCGTTTGTGCGACATTTGCTGATCGCTGCCGTAACGAACATTACTGCTATGGCAGCGTCACATGCACATACCTTCTCAGCAACATAGCTGTGACCACCGAACAATCCCTCCTTCAAGGGGGAGGTGCGTTCGGCGTCATAGCGTTGTCACTAAGCGGCCGCCCAATAGCAGAGGAGGGGCGGAGATGAGCGTCCGGAACATGCCGCCCACCTCTTTCCTTCCTCATTACTGGTGGACGCAGGTAAGGAGATGCTCGTCGTTCCTGCAGCGTCACACATAGCGATGCGTGAACAACGAACAACCAGCGGCATGCACCACCAACGATATCTGGAAAAGGAGCAACATGTCAACGATCAACGATTTTTGATGTTTTTGTGATTGTTGATCGTAGCTCCTTGGTGTCACACGCTACGATGTCGCTAACGGCACCGGATGTGCGTCACTAAAGATGTGACCCCGACGATATATCGTTAGCGATGTTGCAGCGTATAAAGCACCCTTAAGATTTGTCTATCTTTTGCTATTTTAGAAGTGAAAATAAATTCTAAAATTTATAAAGAAAACAAAAATTGATTGTGTCACTATTTTCTGAGATCTTTTTTATTTTTCTATCCATGGAGCTGGGTGTAGTCTTGTGTTTAGCACAATGAGCTGACGTTTTTAATTATACCATTTTGGAGTACATATGATTCTTGGATCACTTTTAATTGTAGTATTTGAAGGTTGTGTGGCATCCAAAAAGTAGCAGTTCTGGTGTCTCAGCGTTTAATGTGCCATTTCAATAATTTTATACTTTGATAGATTGGACTTTTTTGACAAAAAGCTCCAAAATTAGCTTATTTTTTATTTTTAATGTGGGGAAAAAAGAGGAATTCAAATTGTTATATTTATTTTGTTAATGTTTTTAATATTTTCTTTACTTTTTTAGTACTCTAATAGGAATTGATTACCATATGTAATTGTTCAATTGCTTATACCATATATTACAATACCAATGTTTTGCGGTACATACAGAAATCGCAGTTCTCCTATGAAGCTCAGTTTTTGGCTAAACTTCACAGGAGGACCAAGATAACAGTTACAGGAGTTTTTATCAGCTCCCAGTTGTCAATTATTTCCTTGCAAATAGCGTCACTCAGGGCCTATGTTAGTGAACCCACTGGGCCACAGCACACAGAAAACCCAGAGGGGCTTGACTGCAAACCCACACCTGTTTTTTACCAGAGCTTCTTATGGTGAGGGTGTTACGCTGCAGGTGTGAGATACCGAGTGCTGCGACGGCTGGCCCCAGGGGTACGGAAGCGATAGTCTCTGGAAATAGGTAAAAGTAGGTTTCGAGGTTGCGTCTGGGATGGATGGATGGATGCGGCAACAGCAGCTGGTGTGGATACTTCACAGTAGCGGGTATTGTGGTTAGCACCGAGGTGGCGGCATGTAGCAGCAGCAGCAGGTTAGAGATATCAGCAGCAGTATTCTGAAACATAAGCATATGTCATCAGTGGAATTAGCATAATGTAATAGCAGCAGCACAGTGCTAGGCGATCTGAGAACTAGCAATGTATTAGACTCATTGCCCAAGCACCTCCCATAGGGCAGAGGTGCCTTAAGTACCTGCAGCCTTTCAGATGACCTGAGAGGTACATTTGGGTTAAGGGTAAGCTGGCCCGTTAAGAAAGGGGGTGTGGTGGTACGCGATCCCCTAGAGCATAAGTAGGAAGTCTGCCATGAGAATGCAGTCTACGGGAGACAGCAGCATGGGACGGGAATGGAGCAGCCACCACAAAAGGGACAGATGGGTGTGCCAGCTGACGTCCCCGCCGGGGGAGAGGGGCAGGACAGCGCAGGGACACCATTGTGGGCATTACAGCCTGTAGGCGCTTCAGCACATTCATGACATAGTTTAAATGCTGCTGACAGTGATTAACAGTGGCATTAAAATGGTTAACTTATTACAAAAAGACAAATCTCATGGAATCATTAATATTGACCCCTATGCCTACTAATTCCATACTGGGCAGGGTTTAAGCAATGTACTATAAACCCAGGCCAGGCGAGCTAGAGATAATCTGGTAATTGGCAAAGCTACTCCAACCCTGGATATTATACAGTAGTTTGTTTTCAACCAGTAAAAGAAAAACGCACTTTAGACAAGCTAGAAGTTGTCAGAACGACATGTTGTACCTGTTAGAACTTGCAGTTTATATTAGGCTTATGAGTGTTCCTACACTTTTGACCCTCCTTCTTTACTTAGAACCACATTATCATTAATTTGTACTCCTCTCTCCATCAGGATTTTAAGTAATTTATCTTAGCAAACAAGTTTAGCATCATTTTGTTCAAATAGAATTCATGTTATTATAATGGGATTAAAGGAACTCTGTCACCAGGTTTGTACTCTCCTATCTGAGAGCTGCATAATATATGGGCAGAGACCACACTTCCTAGACTGCTTGCTGCAATTTTGATAAAATCACTGTTTTATCTCCTGCAGATCTAAAGCTGGGTTTACACACTGCAACATCTCAAACGACATCACTGTAACGTCACCGGTTTTGTGACGCAATAGCGATGTTGTTTGCGATGTTGCAGTGTGTGAAACCTATCAGCGACCCGGCCCCTGCTGTGAAGTTGTAATCGTTACAAATCGTTCAGGACCATTCCTAGGTCCTTTGTTTCCCGCTGTGCAGCATGAAGTTTCAGTGTGTGAAGACTTTGCAGCGACTTTGTTAGCAACTTCCCTTTCAAAAGGCTGCTTATCAACGTCCCCAACAACCAGCTAGGTCGCTCTGCAGGTCCGGATCGCTGTTGCGTTGTTGGCCAGGTTTGCCTGTTTGAACGCTCACCAGAGACTTAGCAGAGACTTAGGGAGGTCGCTATAGCGATGTCCTTTGCGATGTTGCAGTGTGTAAACCCAGCTTTACAGTTCTCTGAATAATGAGCTCTGAATAATCCACCACTGATTGTCAGCTTTCTGTATACACTGTGTATAGGCGAAAGCTGCCAATCAGTGGTGGTGGGGCGGGGTTATACAGAGCTGATGAATATGGAGGACTACATGGAAGCAGGTTACTAATCTTCTACTGTTAAAGGGAACCTGTCAGCAGAAATTTCGCCCAAAAGCTAAAAGATTCCCCCTCTGCAGCTCCTGGGCTGCATTCTAGAAAGGTCCCTGTTATTATTGTGCCCCATGTGAGACCAAAATAAAGAGTTTATAAAGTGGTACCTTTTTGTATTCAGATAGTGTAAATGTGACACGGGGGCGGGCTCTCTGCCGTCCGTTATTCTGCCTCCTGGTCCTGTATGCCGCCCCCATCGCTCCTTTCCATAGCTGATGCACCGCCCACTGCTCCAGCCATCCCCGCGCATGCCCAGTGCCAGTCTCACGGGACTGAGCAGTGTGACCGCTGGTGACGTGTGCGCAGGCAAGTGATTATGGGCGGGGCTGTGATTATTATCAGCAAGTACCCGCCCATAATCTCGTGCGCGCCCAAACCTCTTCAGCGGTCACACTGTGCTCAGGGTAGTGCTAGACTGTATGGGCTGCTTCCAGGGATGACGTCCCTTTGTCACGTGATAGGGGCGTGTTCAAAATACTATCACATGACAAAAGGGACGTCATCCCTGGAAGCAGCCCATACAGTCTAGCACTACCCTGAGCACAGTGTGACTGCTGGAGAGGTTTGCGCGCTCACAAGATTATGGGCGGGTACTTGCTGATAACAATCACAGCCCCGCCCATAATCACTTGCCTGCGCACACGTCACCAGCGGTCACACTCCTCAGTCCCGTGAGACTGGCACTGGGCATGCGCGGGGATGGCTGGAGCAGTGGGCGGTGCATCAGCTATGGAAAGGAGCGATGGGGGGGGGCGGCATACAGGACCAGGAGGCAGAATAACGGACGGCAGAGAGCCCGCCCCTGTGTCACATTTACAGTATCTGAATACAAAAAGGTACCACTTTATAAACTCTTTATTTTGGTCTCACATGGGGCATAATAATAACAGGGACCTTTCTAGAATGCAGCCCAGGAGCTGCAGAGGGGGAATCTTTTAGCTTTTGACCGAAATTTCTGCTGACAGGTTCCCTTTAAGTTCCTATTATCAAAATCACAGCAAGTATAGCAGTAAGTGATAGTGTTTGAACCAGGGTCTCTGTCTCTGTATTATTCTGCTCTCCAATTAGGTGCCAAAAACGGATTCCCTTTAAGAAGAACTTTACCAATAAGAACATAGAAGGCACAACCACAGTACAGAATGTATAATTAATAGGGATGATCGAATACTTCAATTATTCGGCTTCGCGAATATTTTCCGAATACCTCGCCACTATTCGCGAATATTCGATGTACAATGTAAGTCTATGGGAAACCCAAATAACAACTATCCGGAACTATTCGGGCTTCCCATAGACTTACATTGTGCATCAAATATTTGAATAGCGGCGAGGTATTCGGAAAATATTCGCGAAGCCGAATAATCAAAGTATTCGATCATCCCTAATAATTAACCATTGGCAACCACAGAAAGAATTTAATGTGGCAAGAAAAGACATAACATAGCCATGTTAGGAGGTCAATTATGTACTAAAAGAACAATGAATATTGATCTGCGTGTGTACACGAGCATAATACAGTTTATATTATTTTCACATTATTTTGCCTTCCGATTTGTTTCAATAAGAGATATTCCTCACAAACACCTTACAATACTCATGAAAAACATCTTCTTTTCCTCTATTGCAGCCTTTTTGAGACCCTGCAATCCTTGTTCTGGTCAGTGTTTGGTCTTCTGAACTTGTATGTCACCAATGTGAAAGCACGTCATGAGTTCACAGAGTTTGTTGGTGCCACGATGTTTGGAACGTACAACGTGATATCCTTGGTTGTGTTACTCAATATGTTGATAGCCATGATGAATAACTCCTACCAGCTGATTGCCGTGAGTACCATATTCTTTTCCTTGGGTTTATGTGAATAATTTGGGGGTTGGATTTTCCTGAACCTTCTATCTTTCCCTCCATCCAATGTCCCTAATATTTCAAAGTTATGTCTGTCATATTCAGTACAAATCTAATCTTAAACACATAGCTAGCATTGTGTCTACATAATATGTCCAGCGGAGTCCTACATATATCAGTACATCCCTGCTTCATGGGACCAGGTGCGCTGCCGTACAGCATCCTCTACATGAGGCCTAAATATAATTTACAAGTTTTTGTCTTGGCTCTAAGGGGTACTTTACACGTTGCGACATCGCTACTGAAATATCGTCGGGGTCACGGTTGTTGTGACGCACATCCGGCGCCGGTAGCGACATTGCAATGTGTAAATCCTAGGAGCGATGATGAACGAGCGCAAAACAGTCAAAAATCGCTGATCTGTGTCACGTCGTTCATTTTCATAATGTCGCTCCAGCTGCAGGTACGATGTTGTTTGTCACTCCAGCGGCGTCACACATCGCTGTGTGTGAAGCCGCTGGAACGACAAACATCTCCTTACCTGCGTCCACCATCAATGCGGAAGGAAGGAGGTGGGCGGGATGTTACGTCCCGCTCATCTCCGCCCCTCCGCTTCTATTGGCCAGCCACTTAGTGACGTTGCGGTGACGCCGAACGCACCTCCCCCTTGAAGGAGGCATTGTTCGGCGGTCACTGCGACATCGCCGACCAGGTATGTGCGTGTGACGCTGCCGTAGCGATAGTGTTCGCTACGGCAGCAATCACAAGATATCGCATGTGCGACGGGGGCGGTTGCTATCGTGCTGGACATCGCTAGCCGATGCTAGCGATGTTGCAACGTGTAAAGTACCCCTTACTGTTTCAGCTTACGACTTTCATTTAATCTACCAATGGTCATTTATTATATAATTTAGCATATTATAGCTTTGAATCCTTTATATTACATTCTCTATTTCCCTTCCTCTAGTGATGGCTGCAGGCTGCCACAATTATATCTTTCAGTCCAAGCAGACGTATGCAAATTGTCACTTCAGGGAGGAAGTAGACAAACTCTACTGCCACTGTACCGCCCCGTGCTCGGCAGCCGAGCCGCTCAGATCCGGACCTTCAGTGGGTGGCTCGAGGGTCTCCGGACCCGGGGGTCCTGCGGTCACGTCAATCAAAAAGGGGTTTCCGGTTTGGGGACGTATGTGTACTGCCGGAGCCGTGTTTAAGTTCGTGATGCCACCCACGGGATGTGGTGAAGATGGACACGCCCGCTGCAGTTACGGGGCACCCGGGGGAGATGTTGCGCAGCAAGTTGTTAACCCCTCCGTGGGCAGGGATGGTGGGCCTGGGACCTGTTGGGGGTATTTGGCGGTGCAGGGAGATGGGCGGCCGGAGGGCACTGATCTACTCACGATTAGTAAACACACGAGTCTCTGGTAAACCAAGGTGATGGTGGTCGGTGCCCGCAGCCGGCTGCAGTCTGGTCCCCCACCCGGTTGGTGGTCTCTGTCTTTCTCCTGCACCTGTTTGTGATGGTGGACTACCTGCGCTTGCAACTTCAGGAGTCCGCTCCCGGCTTTTGGTTGCCTGAGGAGCCCTTTGCTCGCAGACGCTGGCCCGTGGGATCTCTGTGCCGTGGCGGGGGCATTCTATCCCCCTCGTTGGGCTGTTGCCTTCAGTTGGGACTTTAAGTGGGACAGGACCTCTAGTCCTGGCCACAATCAGCTAATTAGCTAGCCCCCAGTAGCTTCTGGACCTAGCTTCAGGGTCTGAGTACCCCCCCCTTTGTGCGCCGGTTTCCGAGTCGGTTCCCCAGGTCGGTACCGGCGGGCCACTACCCTGTCCCGGTCCACCACGGTTCCACCGAGTCGTCTTCCCGGCTCCTGCAGACGGAGACTGCCGTCTGCCTCCTAGCCAACAGTACCAAGGCTCCTACCCTGTTCAGTTTGGGTCTTTCCTTTGCTGGAGCTGTACTCAGCTCCAGCTCACACACCTCTCCTCTTAACCTCTAGACTTGAACTTCTCGACTAGACTAAAGTTTCCCACCCCAGGCTGTCTGAGACTCCTTGGTGGGCGTCTTCCAACCGCATGGTTCCGCCCCCTGGTGTGTCCATCAAGCACTGAGGGGGGTGACTAGGGTTTTTTATGTTTGGCTGCTATCACCTTGTTAGGAAACTGTGTAATGCAGGGCCCTATCTGTGACTACCTGGCTTGCCAGGGCGTCACACCACCTATTGTTGGTACCTATCCTAAAAGTCAAAAGTGACCCTTTAACGAACCTTTCCCTATGGCTTTTGATTTATGCCAGATCAGAACCTCAATTTTCAGACAGTTTCGGGATGGTTGTCCCTCGTCAGTGCAAAGTATGAGATCTGATTTGGCTCTATGAGAGGCTAAGATGGTTTCTAAAAGGAAAGCTATTCTCCTTGTATTTCCCAGAGGAGCACTGCGGCTTAAAGTCTCCTCACCACTGGCATGCTGGAATGGTATTTTCAAGGAGTTTCTGCAAAGAGAATAGCTTCCCCTTTAGACCCAGTCTAAACAGACAAAATAAAAGCCCAAGTTCATCAAGACTGACTTTGTTCACGACAGTCTTGGTGCCTCATTCATTATCCATCATTCGGCAAAACTATTGTGAAGATGCCAAATGTTACAAACGTTTTGCACAACCATACAATGAAAATTTTGTAAAGGCCGCTTTACATGCTGCGATATCGTTACCGATATCGCTTGCGTGCGTACCCGCCCCCATTGGTTGTGCGACATGGGCAAATCGCTGCCCGTGGTGCACAACATCGCCCAGACCCGTCACACTACTTACCTGCCTAGCGACGTCGCTGTGACCAGCGAACCGCCTCCTTTCTAAGGGGGCGGTTCGTTCAGCGTCACAGCGACATCACTAAGCGGGCGCCCAATAGAAGCGGAGGGGCGGAGATGAGCGGGACGTAACATCCTGCCCACCTCCTTCCTTTTGCATTGCCGGTGGAGGCAGGTAAGGTGAGGTTCCTCGTTCCTGCGGTGTTACACATAGCGATGTGTGCTGCCGCAAGAATGACGAACTACATCGTACATGCAGCAGCAACGATAATTGGGAATAGGGAGGCATGTCACCGATTAGTGATTTTGCACGTTTTTGCGACGATGCAAAATCGCTCATAGGTGTCACACGCAATGACATCGCTAAAGCGGCCGGATGTGCGTCACAAATTCCGTGACCCCAACGAGATTGCTTGAGCGATGTCGTAGCGTGTAAAGCGGCCTTAACAGATTTCTAGAGTAAACACTTTCGTGAATCAGGGCCATTAGCTTTTACTTAAAGTACCATTAAAGTACCATTTAGTTAGAATGTTGTATGAGGAATTAGAAATGTTAGCAAGTTGCAGATAACTGTTCAAGAAACGTTTTTATACACACTGTAGTAATATACAAAGTTGTACAACAATTCGAATGACTCTTAAGGTGGCTTTACACGCTACGATATCGTTAATGTTTTGTCGTCGGGGTCACGTTGTTAGTGACGCACATCCGGCGTCATTAACGATATCGCAGCGTGTGACACTGACCAGCGACCTTAAGCGACCTCAAAAATGGTGAAAATCGTTCACCATGGAGAGGTCGTCCCAAACTGAAAAATCGGTAAGGGTTGTTTATCCAGGTGGTTCATCGCTCATGTGGCAGCACACATCGCTATGTGTGACACCGCAGGATCGAGGAACGTCTCCTTACCTGCCGCCGGCCACAATGCGGAAGGAAGGAGGTGGGCGGGATGTTACGTCCTGCTCATCTCCGCCCCTCCGCTTTGGTTGGCCAGCCGCTTAATGACGTTGCGGTGACGTCGCTGTGATGCCGATCGTCCCTCCCCCTTGAAGGAGGGATTGTTCGGCAGTCACAGCGACGCCGCCGACCAGGTAAGTATGTGTGACGCTGCCGTAGCGATAATGTTCGCTACGGCAGCGATCACAAACAATCGCATGCGCGACGGGGGCGGGTACTTACACGCTCGCTATCGCTACAAATTGCTAGCGATATCGCTACCGTGTAAAGCCCCCTTTAGAAGACTACAAGTAGGTCAGTGTCTACCACAGCTTGTCTTACCGGTTAACTTCTCATCTTCGTTTATCTACAGTAGCACTGAGCACTGACAATTACAGATAAAACTAGTAATGAATTTGTCACACAAGTAATTCTATCTACTTCAGAAATGACATTTCATATCTTGACATTAAAGGGAACCAATCATCAGGATTTTCGAGTATAAGCTGCAGCCAGTGCAGTACTGGCACTATCATGTACAGTGTGTACATACCATTGGGGGGCAGCTCGGGTGTTTAGGCAGTGAAATTCATCTTTATAAAGTTTGAAATTTCGTGCACTTTTTGATTGACGTGTGCACCTCTCTGTTAATGTCCGGGCGGGTTATGCAGGAGTTCCCCGCCCCCCCACCAGCCTGTTCCTCCCTCTCTCCTGATGTCCGGGCGGGTTATGCACGTGTTCCCCGCCCCCCGCGCTGCCTGTTCCTCCCTCCCTCCGGCTGAATGTAAAATGCTAATCTTCAGAAACATGGCGCCGGAGTGGGCCTCTGCGCATAGCGCTTATCTCCGGCGCCATGTTTCTGAAGCCCGCATTACACAGCTTGGTGTCTGCAGACTGCAGAACAGCTGATCGGAGGACGCGATCAGCTGTAGCTATGATGACGTGCCGCCTCAGGACACCGGGCCAGGACAGCAGCCTGCCAGCGACATCGGGGGTCAGGTGAGGTAAGTTCACAATGGACTCACATGACCCCGTGACGGCAGTGCTGCGAGACCCGGTCACGGTAGTGATATCGGGTGGCACTGTCTTCACGGGGTCAGGTGAATGAAATTACTAGCACCTGTGATGTCATTGCCCCAGCAGGCACGCACACATTATACACACACATACACACACTATATATATATATATACACACACACACTGCTGTGTGTGCGCCCCTGCGTTGACCTGGGCTCACCTTCTGAGTTCCAGGTCACTGCAGGAAAGCACTCACAGCTGTGTGTGTGTATAATGTGTGTGTGCGCGCGCGTGTATAATGTGTGTGTGCGCGCGCGCGCGTGTATAATGTGTGTGTGCGCGCGCGTGTATAATGTGTGCGCGCACGCGTGTATAATGTGTGTGCGCGCACGCGTGTATAATGTGTGTGCGCGCACGCGTGTATAATGTGTGTGCGCGCACGCGTGTATAATGTGTGTGCGCGCACGCGTGTATAATGTGTGTGCGCGCACGCGTGTATAATGTGTGTGCGCGCACGCGTGTATAATGTGTGTGCGCGCACGCGTGTATAATGTGTGTGCGCGCACGCGTGTATAATGTGTGTGCGCGCACGCGTGTATAATGTGTGTGCGCGCATGCGTGTATAATGTGTGTGCGCGCACGCGTGTATGTGTGTATAGTGTGTGAGTCTGTGTATAGTGTGTGTATGTGTATGTGTGTGTGTGTGTGTGTGTGTGTGTGTGTGTATAGTGTGTATGTGTGTGTGTGTGTATAGTGTGTGTATAGTGTGTATGTGTGTGTATGTGTGTATGTGTGTGTGTATAGTGTGTGTGTGTGTGTATAGTGTGTGTATAGTGTGTGTGTATAGTGTGTGTATAATGTGTGTGCGCGCGCGTGTGTATAATGTGTGTGTGCGCGTATAATATGTGTGTGTGTGTGCGCGCGCGCCTCTCTGCTGGGGCAATGACGTCACAGGTGGAAGTGAGGGGCTGCTCTCACAATCAATGGGGGACTTTTAGTTCTGCATTAAAGGGGTGGTTCACCCATTTTTTTTTTCCCCCCCAATGATCAGATGATATTGGATCCGGATTGGACGGCGCGGGACCCTAACCCAGGATTACTGCGGAGGGGGGTTTATTTCAATAAAGATGGAGTCACTAATTGTGTTGTGTTTTATTTCTAATAAAAATATTTTTCTGTGTGTTGTGTATTTTTTTTTTTATCATTACTAGAAAATCATGGTGGCCATGTCTAATATTGGCGTGACACCATGAATTTCGGGCTTAGGGCTAGCTGATAATATACAGCTAGCCCTAACTCCATTATTACCTGGCTAGCCACCCGGCATCAGGGCAGCTGGAAGAGTTGGATACAGCGCCAGAAGATGGCGCTTCTATGAAAGCGCCATTTTCTGGGGTGGCTGCGGACTGCAATTCGCAGTGGGGGTGCCCAGAAAGCATGGGCACCCTGCACTGTGGATTCCAATCCCCAGCTGCCTAGTTGTACCCGGCTGGACACCAAAATTAGGCGAAGCTCACGTCATTTTTTTATTTATTATTTCATGAAATTCATGAAATAATTTTAAAAAAAAAAAAAAGGGCTTCTCTATATTTTTGGTTCCCAGCTGGGTACAAATAGGCAGCTGGGGGTTGGGGGCAGCCCGTACCTGCCTGCTGTACCCGGCTAGCATACAAAAATATGGCGAAGCCCACGTCATTTTTTTTTTCTTTTTTGGCAAAAAACTGCATACAGTCCGGGATGGAGTATGCTGAGCCTTGTAGTTCTGCAGCTGCTGTCTTCTCTCCTGCTTACACTAGTGAATGGAGGATACTGAGGCTTGTAGTTCTGCAGCTGCTGTCTGCTCTCCTGTATACACTAGTGAATGGAGGATGCTGAGCCTTGTAGTTCTGCAGCTGCTGTCTGCTCTCATGCATACACTAGTGAATGGAGGATGCTGAGCCTTGTAGTTCTGCTCCCCCTGCCTCTCCCTCCAGCATACAGTCCTGGATAGAGCATGCTGAGCCCTGTAGTTCTGCAGCTGTATGCTCTCCTGCATACACTAGTGGAGAATGAAGAACATATTGAAGAAGGAAATTACTTCAGACCTTTTTTATTTTTTTTTTCTTTCAACAATCTTTCTCTGATAAAAAAAAGCATAAAAACACAGAGCAAAAAACGCACCAAAACCCGGTAAAAACGCGTCTGTTGTTTGCCACGTATGGTTTTTTGGGGTTTTTTGACGCAAAAAAACGCACAAAAACACCGCTTAAATAAAACGACGCAGTGTGTGAACTTAGCCAAAATCCACACTGTTACTTGTCATGCATGGGACTACAAGGCTCAGCATCCTCCATCCAGGACTGTATGCAGTTTTTTACCCAAAAAGAAAAAAAAAATGACATGGGCTTCGCCATATTTTTGTATGCTAGCCGGGTACAGCAGGCAGGTACGGGCTGCCCCCAACCCCCAGCTGCCTATTTGTACCCGGCTGGGAACCAAAAATATAGAGAAGCCCTTTTTTTTTTATTTTATTTCATGAATTTCATGAAATAATTTAAAAAAAAAATGACGTGAGCTTCGCCTAATTTTGGTGTCCAGCCGGGTACAACTAGGCAGCTGGGGATTGGAATCCACAGTGAAGGGTGCCCAAGCTTTCTGGGCACCCCCACTGCGAATTGCAGTCCGCAGCCACCCCAGAAAATGGCGCTTTCATAGAAGCGCCATCTTCTGGCGCTGTATCCAACTCTTCCAGCTGCCCTGATGCTGGGTGGCTAGCCGGGTAATAATGGAGTTAGGGCTAGCTGTATATTATCAGCTAGCCCTAAGCCCGAAATTCATGGTGTCACGCCAATATTAGACATGGCCACCATGAATTTCTAGTAATGATAGATAAAAAAAAAAATACACAACACACAGAAAAATATTTTTATTAGAAATAAAACACAACACAATTAGTGACTCCATCTTTATTGAAATAAACACCCCTCCGCAGTAATCCTGGGTTAGGGTCCCGCGCCGTCCAATCCGGATCCAATATCATCTGATCATTGGGGGAAAAAAAAAAAATGGGTGAACCACCCCTTTAATGCAGAACTAAAAGTCCCCCATTGATTGTGAGAGCAGCCCCTCACTTCCACCTGTGACGTCATTGCCCCAGCAGAGTGGCGCGCGCGCGCACACACACACACACACATATTATACGCGCGCACACACATTATACACACGCGCGCACACACACCATACACACACGCGCGCACACACACTATACACACACACACACACTATATACACACACACTATATACACACACTACACTATACACTACACACACACACTATACACCACACACACACTATACACACACACACACACACACACACTATACAACACACACACTATACACCACACACACACACGCGCGCGCACACACACGCGTGCGCGCGCACACATTATACACGCGTGCGCGCGCACACATTATACACGCGTGCGCGCGCACACATTATACACGCGTGCGCGCGCACACATTATACACGCGTGCGCGCGCACACATTATACACGCGTGCGCGCGCACACATTATACACGCGTGCGCGCGCACACATTATACACGCGTGCGCGCGCACACATTATACACGCGTGCGCGCGCACACATTATACACGCGTGCGCGCGCACACATTATACACGCGTGCGCGCGCACACATTATACACGCGTGCGCGCGCACACATTATACACGCGTGCGCGCGCACACATTATACACGCGTGCGCGCGCACACATTATACACGCGTGCGCGCGCACACATTATACACGCGCGCAGCGCGCACACACACACACATTATACACACGCGCATACACACATTATACACACACACAGCTGTGAGTGCTTTCCTGCAGTGACCTGGAACTGAGAAGGTGAGCCCAGGTCAACGCAGGGGCGCACACACAGCAGTGTGTGTGTGTATATATATATATATAGTGTGTGTATGTGTGTGTATAATGTGTGCGTGCCTGCTGGGGCAATGACATCACAGGTGCTAGTAATTTCATTCACCTGACCCCGTGAAGACAGTGCCACCCGATATCACTACCGTGACCGGGTCTCGCAGCACTGCCGTCACGGGGTCATGTGAGTCCATTGTGAACTTACCTCACCTGACCCCCGATGTCGCTGGCAGGCTGCTGTCCTGGCCCGGTGTCCTGAGGCGGCACGTCATCATAGCTACAGCTGATCGCGTCCTCCGATCAGCTGTTCTGCAGTCTGCAGACACCAAGCTGTGTAATGCGGGCTTCAGAAACATGGCGCCGGAGATAAGCGCTATGCGCAGAGGCCCACTCCGGCGCCATGTTTCTGAAGATTAGCATTTTACATTCAGCCGGAGGGAGGGAGGAACAGGCAGCGCGGGGGGCGGGGAACACGTGCATAACCCGCCCGGACATCAGGAGAGAGGGAGGAACAGGCTGGTGGGGGGGCGGGGAACTCCTGCATAACCCGCCCGGACATTAACAGAGAGGTGCACACGTCAATCAAAAAGTGCACGAAATTTCAAACTTTATAAAGATGAATTTCACTGCCTAAACACCCGAGCTGCCCCCTGATGGTATGTACACACTGTGCATGATAGTGCCAGTACTGCACTGGCTGCAGCTTATACACGAAAATCCTGATGATTGGTTCCCTTTAATAGAATGTTTTGGTGCTATGGAGTTGGCGCATTATATGCTGGGGATGACCACTTATGACTATCTGGCTAGAAATACCTTATACTAAATACTACTGTCACTGGACATTGTATGTCAATTTTAATAGAGTCTGTAATATTGATATATCATCAACATTTGGACTACAATGTTAGATTGACTGACTATTATAAGGAAGTTTTATGATTGTAATCACTTACAAATGGGTAACAGAAAAAGGAAAGACCAACTACATGGAGTTGCCACACCTGCAACCAACTTATTCCTGCACAAACTAGAAAGACCCTAGATGCAGAACTCAAAACACCGCCTCAGACTTGACTCCCTAAAAGGTTGTCAAGGAGTTTCTCATACCTCCTGAAGGACCAGAGGGGAGGTTGCAACAGACTGTCAAGAAAAGGAGAGGAAAGTGTGCAGGATGATACAAAAAAACCAGAGGGAGAAAACTAAGGCACATTCATATAGGTTAGGAAGGGAAAGATAAAGAAAGATAAAAATAAGTGGAGCGAATAGAACCTCCCAGAAACCTGAAAAAAGGTGAAAAGAAAAGGTGCTAAGAAGGAAAACAAACTGACTCACTGCAGGAATTAAACTGGTGTTTACCCCAAAATTTAAACCTCCCTAGCTGAATGGCTGGCACTCCTAAACACTAGTCTACCTAGAGGTAAAACCAGCAAAGAAGTACAGTGAAAGTTGAACATATAAAACCCAACCCAGAATGTGATAGAGCATACCAAAGCGGAAAAATAAGAATCACCTGGAGAGATAAAAATCAAGAAGGGAGAACAAAAATAATTGGAACCATCAGCATTTGGACTGGGAAAAAAGGTAATAGCTCAGCTGGAGCTGGTCACCGGATCGAATCACCAAACCGAGCCATGATAGGAAGGAAAATTAACATGAAAGTTCTGGAAAAAGAAACAAAACTTTTCCGGGGTTTGTCATGCTGAGGAAAATTACTCTCAATAGAGTTCACATTAAAAAAAATAATAATTATACAGTAATACTACTCGCACCAATGCACAGCATCTCCAGTTCCAATACCTCTTCTGGTTTCTGCCTCCTGATGCTGTCTCAACACACCTGAAATGGCAGGAAATTGCTCAGCCAATCAAAAGATGAGGTTGATCACTGATGGGACCAGTAATTGGTTGAGTAGGCATTTCAACCTATTTTCGATGTGTCAAGAAAAAGAATCAATGTAATATAGGTGAAGTATTGATAACATGTTACTGCTTAGAGATGAGCGAACACGAACGGTAAAGTTTGTACCGGACACGGATCTCATATGCAATCATGGACTTTTTAAAAAAATTGTGCCCAAGTTTGGAGTTTGGGTACTGTTTGTATGCTAATAAAGTTTATTGAAATGTTGCAGCACAGCCAATCAACAAGCTTTACTGCATGCGAAAGATGCCTGTATGCTGCTGTGAACAATAAAGAAAAAAAAGAAAAATTATGTGGTCTGCCATTTTTGATGGTCAGTGCAAATAAAGCAGACAACTGTGCGCTGCAACCCTCAGCTGTCAGCTTTACCTTGGCTGGTTATCAAAAATAGAGGTGATCCCACTCCATTGTTTTAAATTATTTAAATAAATAATTTAAAAAAACGGTGTGGTGCACCCCCTATTGTCGATAACCAGCCAAGGTAAAGCAGACAGCTGGAGATTGGTATTATCAGGCTAGGAAGGCCCTTGGCTATTTAGCACTTCCCAGTCTAAAAAAGCAGCCTGCAGCCACCTTAGAAGTAGCGCATCCATTCTATGGTCAATTCTGGGGCTTTGCCCCAATCTTCCCAGTTGCCCTGCTGCAGTGGCAATTGGGGTAATACTCTTGGAGTAGATGTGAGCTGTTAATTGACAGCTGGTATGAAGTCCAGGGGTTAGTAATGGATAGGCCAAAGGTCAGAGAGGCAGGGAGTCAAGTCAGAGTAGGGGAGGAGATGGAACAGGGTATGAGGAACTAGGTTGCGGGACAAGATTGGATCAGTCACTTATGGGAACCAGAGACGTACACTGCTAAAGAGGAACTATCACTGGTGGCGTTCCTGGTGAAATAGCTCCCAGATAAAACAAAGCAATCACCTGGAATGAGACGCCAAAGACCAGACCCCTCTCATACCACACAGGACTAAAATTTGAAAAATGAGTTCACTAGAGGAAAATATGAGTCTCAGTATAGGCTCTGCAGGAGAGCATAGCACCGCTAATTAAAATCATGACACCCTCAACTACAAATTGCAGGAACTTCCGTTAGACCGTTGGGAGAACCTGTCCATATCGGCGGGTTTTGCGGACATTAATCTATTGGGTATGGAGACTTTATTCAATAATATTAGAAAATCTCAAACTCAGGGGTATATCAGCAACTGACCTGCAGCTTATAAGGGGAGCAATTCTAATAAGAGAAGTGTATCAACGAATTACTGTGTAGGCAAATCTTAATATACAAGGCCAGACCCCATGTTGGTTCAGTAAATTAGTATCATGATGCAAATGGGATCTGGTATTTATTTTAGCTTATATTCCCTTCAATAAGCACCCTATAATGAGCGTAAATGAGCAAGACCTCAGCACCATCTGTCTTATAAGTACCGGGTGTACATGGCCTAGCAGGTATCTTGTTACTTATGAAAACACAGGCTGTCCGCAGCATGTAAGGAGAGAAGGTGTGATTCAATGATCATCTTAGTATTGACGTTTCACACTGAGAGGAAGCCAGGATAATTATATTGAACCTGCTTGCCTGAAAACGCAGCTCCCAGATCTTATTTAGTATATGTATTGCCTTATCCAGGATCGGGTCATGGCTCGTATAGACACAACATCAAATAAATCTTTATTTCTGCATGGCCTCATTTAATTAGCTGACCTCGTTTGCATGAACAACCAAATAATACCTTTTTTTCCTATTCTGCAGTAGCCATCTATTATAACATACGGTCATATTCTTATTGGCGCATTTCCCATATTCATTATTTGTTAAAAATCAGAATGACAGCTAAATCTGCAAAATTGTATTAGAACAAATTGTCTCTTTGGGAAAAAGAAAGAATAAATGATAAAGAAAAAATAATGAATATATTTTTTACATTTGTAGCATAAAGTGTTCTATTGAAAGCTGCTTATTGTGATGGTAATATTCTTTGTTTCATGAATTACCTTTTGTAACGTGCTTGTTCATTAGAGGTTGTAACTCCAAAGAAAGCTTTAGAAACTGTCATGTCTTCAACTTTCCAGATTGTATAAAAAGTAGCTAAACTTTTAGCATTTTATTTTTTTTTTCATTTTGTAGGCAAATTAATTGCTTTCTGTTTATGGAGGCTCATGTCCTGAGACCCCTACCGATTACGCAAAAGATCTCCAAGATGGGTGCAGCTCAGGAGACCTCCGAGAAGCACACAGATCCTTCTTAAGCATGCACACAGAGCAAAGTACGAATTTAATAGAAATCATAAGCTACAAAGTCTATTCTTCCTATCGAATCCATTCTGTGCTTTTGTGTGCTTCTGTCTCCTGAGCTGTGCACTTCTCAGGGGTCTTTTCAGCAATCATTGGTGGTCTCAGGTCTTGAATTCCCATTCATCTTCAAGCAATTAAAATGCCTGCCAAATATGAAAATGTTTCGTTACTATTCATCTGTGACTGCAGAATATTTGCTGCCATGAATGTTGGCCTTGAAAATAAAAATCTGAAAAAAATAACTAAAATAAACTTTAACACTTCTGCTAGTGAAAAACATGTGATTTTTTTTGTCCTGATGAAGGAGAAATAAGTCTCAGAAACGCGTTGACAATTAAAAAAAAAATCACCATTTCACCATTTCTGGATCAGTTTCTTCCTCGGCAGCATGGTCTATCCCTGTTCATCTTAAAATCCTGACAACAATGGTTGGCTCCTTGAGATCACATAATGGCTCCCCCACTCGTCCACGGCTTATCCTAAGTATCCTTAACTGTACCCTAAGTTATAAACCAAGTGTAACACAAAAACAAAAATAAACATAAATGAAGTGCACACAGGCAGAGGGTGAGATACAGGGCTAGGAATGTGCAAACACAGTCGTACAGAAATGATGAAATACAAGAAACCAAAAAGAATAACAGAATACATGAAAACCCTCCCAAACATAAATGAAACAAAATAGTAGAAAACTGGGAAGGGATTCACACAAACAAACTGCAAATTTCACAATTTCCCCACACTTGGAATTTTGTTCCTGCTTTCCAGTATGTCATATGATGAAATTAATGGTGTCATTTAAAAGTACAACTTGGAAACAAAAAGTGAAGCTAAGGATAAAAAAAGCACAGGTAGGGTGTTGCCAGATAAATATAGGGAATTAATCTAAAAGAAAAACTCACCTATTAGGATTTTGTAAGTCATAACCCATGAGAAAGCCTAAGAAATAGTGGCTATAGCAGCCCCATGTGTGTTAAAATCAATACTGGAGAGGAGAATCAGAGTATATGCCGCACTGTTGCCAAAATGACGATATGTTGATTATATCAAATTTCCTTTTTTATTCAGATCTACGCGTTTCAGAGAAACTCAGTTTCCTTCATCAACAATCTTGATTTTCTTTTGTCCTGATAAAGGAGACTGAGTTTTGCCGAAATGCGTAGACCTGAAAAAACAAAGTAATTTGATATTATCAACATATTGTCATTTTGGCAGTAGCGCAGCATAACCCTGTTCTTCTCTCCAGTATCGACTGAAAAAAAGAAAAGCCCTAATATGCCTATGAAGACAGTAAGGTAAAAAGTTATGGCTCCTGCAAGGAGGAGAAGAAAAAAAATAAATGAAAATAGCCATGAAACAAAGGACTTAAAAAACACATTCCTCTAGCACATGACCATGTTTATTTAGACTCATAATTTAGGTTGCAATGCAGAATGGTTATGAACATGGTATCGCAGTCATTACCTATTGAAGCACATTAGCGGGTAAGTGCATAAGGCTTTACAAATCTTATTCACATGCTAAAGACACAAGACATTTTGCACCCCATAGACTTTTTTGCCTGTGCACCACAAACGTGCACTCTACACCATTAACCTCTCATTTCTTCCTGTAAATTCTTGCTCTTGCTTGAAACAGATGATATAGAGGTATTTGGAACATGGTTTTGAAATGGATGTGCTACCTGACTTATAATATATAAAGCTGAATGTGTGTATGTACGGTATGTATGTATGTATGTATGTATGTATGTATGTATGTATGTATGTGTGTGTGTGTGTGTGTGTGTGTGTGTGTGTGTGTGTGTGTGTGTGTGTGTGTGTGTCCAGGATTGGCATCTGCACCGTCACAACTACAGCCACAAACTTTTGCACACTCCTAGGCTATGTTGTGAGGTGAAATTTTAACCCCTTGCGTTCCATTTTACCAATCAATTTTGCACCTATCTACATAATGGGGAAAAAGTGAAATGAAAAGTGTATCCGCACCGTCGCATTTACAATCACAAAATTTTGCAAAGACACCTCATGTTACCCAAAAAACGTCGTTGACTATGTTTTGAAAGGAAAATTTAACCTCGCACTTTACAGTTACTCTCCATAAAACATGCCTTCATTAAAGTAAATGGAGCCTGGAACTACAGGTTATTAGTAGGAGCTGTGATTAGTTGTGATAGGAACAAAACACATTCATAGTATAAGAAGCTTATATGTGAGGTAATAAGATGTCGGTGGGGAGAAGGATAGAGAGAGACAGACAGACAGGGAAAGAGTAGATCACAAAATGGGTGCAAGAAAAACGGGTTAAATGCTGCGCTAAATAAACCACGGATCCAAGAGAAGCGATGAAATCCTTTCCTTTATTGGCACGAGTCAACGCGTTTCGAAGGCATAGCCGCCTTCTTCATAGCTATGCCTTCGAAACGCGTTGACTCGTGCCACTAAAGGAAAGGATTTCAGCGCTTCTCTTGGATCCGTGGTTTTTTTAGCGCAGCATTTAACCCGTTTTTCTTGCACCCATTTTGTGATCTACACTTCTCCATCGGGGCTGCTGCTGACCACCACTGCATAATCTGCCTACATGCTTGCATAGGAGTTGTGCCTGTCACAACTGTAACAGGTGGGTACCTGTCTTTGCACATATATCCCCTCATCCAGCAGATAAGACCCTATTTTGCGCTTTTCTCCTCCACAGTTTTTCCTGAGACAGGGAAAGAGACAGAGAGATAGAGACAGACAGACAGAGACAAACGGTGAAAGAGACAGACGGTGAAAAAGACAGACAAAGACAGATGGGGAAAGAGACAGACAGAGACAGACCTGGAAAGAGACAGATGGGGAAAGAGACAGACAGACATGCAGACAGGGACAGAGACAGGCAGACAGGGAGGGAGGAGACAGCCAGAGAGACAGACAAAGATAAATGGGGAAAGACACAGACCTTGATAGAGACAGACGGGGAAAGAGACAGAGAAATAGAGACAGACAAAGACAGGCAGACAGGGAAAGAGACAGACAGGAAAAGACACAGATAAAGAGACGGGGAGACAGACCTGGGAAAGAGACAGACCTGGGAAAGAGACAGACCTAAATAGAGACAGATGGAGAAAGAAACAGAGAGATAGAGACAGACAAAGAAAGAGACAGAAAGAGACAGACGGGGAAAGAAACAGATGGGAAAAGAGACAGACAGAGGCAGAGGGGGAAAGAGGCAGACGGGGAAAGAAGCAGACGGGAAAAGAAGCAGACGGGGAAAGAAGCAGACGGGGAAAGAGGCAGACGGGGAAAGAGGCAGACGGGGAAAGAGAGAGACGGAGCACATTACTTGGCCAATTTAGTTAAAACTGTGTGGAATATATGTGGTGTTGAAATATATGTTGTGAAATGCTTCTATTAACTTAGTTTTTGCCTTTTAATAATTAGATTTCTATCTATTTGTTTTGTGGTTTTTGTGTGCAGAATACATTTTTGTTAATACATTCTATTTTGTTAACAGCAGTTATTAATCCGGGCGAAGCTGGGTAGTACAGCTAGTATCTATATAATACTGAAGTTGTCTGTCAGTGTGGCCTGAGTATCAAGTTTGCCTCAAAAAACTTATAGCATGTAGTATACTTTGTTTTTACTTTTCAATACAGCATAAAATGTTGAACCTCTTGCATACCCACATGCTCGAGGGCCAAAAATCAAAGCCTTTGGTTACATTTGATGCACGTGTTAGGACTTAGTAGTTTTGCCACTGCATACCAGAGGAAAGACAAGAGATGAGGGTGAAGACGTTTACAGGTGGTCTGTTTCATAATGAATGGTCAATGTTGGCAGTATTTTATTATTTATAGTCATGACTGGTATGGTTGATCCACTGTCTACCACATCCTGAACCTGGCAGGTATAAAGAATTTTTACTCACGTTGTCAAAGTCCTAGCAAACCCCAGGGGCTTTAGCATCTGCACAGGTTTGTATGGAACCGACACTGGTGCTGTTTTACTAGATGCTTCTTTGCTTTCCTGTCGACCTAAGCAATATGACAGGTCTTATTCATATCACACTTGTGCACAACCTCAGTGTTTCCCTATAGGCAAAAAGGACAAGTAACAATCCCAGAACTTCTGATGTGGTCAACTTTTACCCACATAGGAAAGCACGAAGTTCTCTGTTAGTCTTGGCAATGTAGCCTCGTAGCTACATCCTTGTTTTCCTGTCGAGAAGAAAAAAATAAACACTAGATTAACTTTATGCAAATACAATCTTATACAGTTAGGTCCAGAAATATTTGGACAGTGACACAATTTTCGCGAGTTGGGCTCTGCATGCCACCACATTGGATTTGAAATGAAACCTCTACAACAGAATTCAAGTGCAGATTGTAACGTTTAATTTGAAGGTTTGAACAAAAATATCTGATAGAAATTGTAGGAATTGTACACATTTCTTTACAAACACTCCACATTTTAGGAGGTCAAAAGTAATTGGACAAATAAACCAAACCCAAACAAAATATTTTTATTTTCAATATTTTGTTGCGAATCCTTTGGAGGCAATCACTGCCTTAAGTCTGGAACCCATGGACATCACCAAACACTGGGTTTCCTCCTTCTTAATGCTTTGCCAGGCCTTTACAGCCGCAGCCTTCAGGTCTTGCTTGTTTGTGGGTCTTTCCGTCTTAAGTCTGGATTTGAGCAAGTGAAATGCATGCTCATTTGGGTTAAGATCTGGTGATTGACTTGGTTATTGCAGAATGTTCCACTTTTTTGCACTCATGAACTCCTGGGTAGCTTTGGCTGTATGCTTGGGGTCATTGTCCATCTGTACTATGAAGCGCCGTCCGATCAACTTTGCGGCATTTGGCTGAATCTGGGCTGAAAGTATATCCCGGTACACTTCAGAATTCATCCGGCTACTCTTGTCTGCTGTTATGTCATCAATAAACACAAGTGCCCCAGTGCCATTGAAAGCCATGCATGCCCATGCCATCACGTTGCCTCCACCATGTTTTACAGAGGATGTGGTGTGCCTTGGATCATGTGCCGTTCCCTTTCTTCTCCAAACTTTTTTCTTCCCATCATTCTGGTACAGGTTGATCTTGGTCTCATCTGTCCATAGAATACTTTTCCAGAACTGAGCTGGCTTCATGAGGTGTTTTTCAGCAAATTTAACTGTGGCCTGTCTATTTTTAGAATTGATGAATGGTTTGCATCTAGATGTGAACCCTTTGTATTTACTTTCATGTAGTCTTCTCTTTACTGTTGACTTAGAGACAGATACACCTACTTCACTGAGAGTGTTCTGGACTTCAGTTGATGTTGTGAATGGGTTCTTCTTCACCAAAGAAAGTATGCGGCGATCATCCACCACTGTTGTCATCCGTGGACGCCCAGGCCTTTTTGAGTTCCCAAGCTCACCAGTCAATTCCTTTTTTCTCAGAATGTACCCAACTGTTGATTTTGCTACTCCAAGCATGTCTGCTATCTCTCTGATGGATTTTTTCTTTTTTTTCAGCCTCAGGATGTTCTGCTTCACCTCAATTGAGAGTTCCTTAGACCGCATGTTGTCTGGTCACAGCAACAGCTTCCAAATGCAAAACCACACACCTGTAATCAACCCCAGACCTTTTAATCACTTCATTGATTACAGGTTAACAAGGGAGACGCCTTCAGAGTTAATTGCAGCCCTTAGAGTCCCTTGTCCAATTACTTTTGGTCCCTTGAAAAAGAGGAGGCTATGCATTACAGAGCTATGATTCCTAAACCCTTTCTCCGATTTGGATGTGAAAACTCTCATATTGCAGCTGGGAGTATGCACTTTTAGCCCATATTATATATATAATTGTATTTCTGAACATGTTTTTGTAAACAGCTAAAATAACAAAACTTGTGTCACTGTCCAAATATTTCTGGACCTAACTGTACATATAGAAATAATAATGTAATGTAATTTTCAGACATTAAGACTATATGATAATATGTATCCAAGTTCATACGCGATATGGAAAAAAGGAAAAAGTCTGTCAACTCAATAGAAGTCAGAAAATACGGCAGATGGAAACACTGGGGCACATTTACTATTGCTGTTGCACCCAATCTGTGTATAATTTTGTACCAAATGTTAGCACATTTTGGTTTAGACCTAATTTTTAATGCTTTATCCCAAAGGTATGAATGTCTACGAGCTATAATTTCTTTATGCTTCATAAGTGGTTATTGAAAATAATTCACCAAAAAAGACATACATTCAAAGAAAAAAATAAAAAAAATTTACCACAAAAAAGCCACCAGCCAACTCAGGTCAAATATGGCAAATGCACTTGCAGGATGCAAGTGCATTTGCCTTTTTTGAACTGAGTTGGCTAGTGGCTTTTTTGTGGTGAGTTTTTTTGATTTTTTTTATAAGTGGTTATTGCCATGAATTGTGTAAATTTTAGACATGTTTATAATAATGAAAAATGTGATTTTAGTGCAAAGTTTTATGGAAATAATACCACGTCTCAGTTGCCTTAAAGGGAACCTGTCACCAGTTTTTGGGCCTATAAGCTGTGGCCACCACTGGGCTCTTATATACAGCATTCTAACATGCCATATATAAGAACCCAGGCTGCTGTGTAGAACATAAAAATCACTTTATAATACTCACCTAGAAGGTCGCTGTCGCTGCGGTGCACACCAGTCAGATAGGTGGCACCATGTACAAGAGCAGGGCTTCCTCTTTCAGTCATCTTGGCATGCATGACACGTCCTACATCATACATACTCGCCGGCATGAAGGTCCTGCTCAGCCACCCTTTGATCTGCCCTACTCAGGGCAGATCAAAGTATTGTAGTGCAACTGTGCAAGACCTCAATATCGGCCTTTATGTATGACGTAGGATGCGTCATGCACCCAGGCTTCAGAAGAAGGAAGACCAAGATGGCCGAAAGAGGAGGCGCCGGTCCCGTAGAATGGCGCCACCCATCTGACTGTTGTGCACCGGAGCGACCTCCTAGGTGAGTATTATAAAGTGTTTTTTATGTTCTACACAGTGGCCTGGGCTCTTATATACAGCATGTTAGAATGCTGTATAAAAGAGCCCAGTGGTGGTGGCCGCAGCCTATAGGCCCCAAAACTGGTGACAGGTTCCCTTTAACCTGTCACCAGGTTTTCCCTTATGAGTTGCGACCACCAACAGTGAGCTGGTATATACAGCCGGGCAGATCAAAGTGCAAGGAGTGCAATGGAGACTTCTCTGTGAATGATGCAGGATGCGTCTTCCTCGCGGGGCTGGGCAGTAGGATGGTGACAGCACAAGATTTAGGAGACGCCGGACCAAGACTAGCGACACCCATTGGACGGGACTGCCATGTGGTGAGTATTATAAAAGTGTTTTTTTTTACGGTACACAGAGCGGCCTAGACTCCTATATACAGTATTCTAGAATGCTGTATATAAGGGCTGACTGATGGTGGCTGGAGCTTATAGGAGAAAAAACTGGTGACAGATTCCCTTTAAATAATTTTGGAACAGTTTGGTACATTTACCAAGACACCAAATTTATTTACCGCAATGTGCCAAATAAATATAAATATGAAAATTTAAAGGTAGCCTGTCACCACCAAAGTGCCCACTGAACTGCTTAAATATTTATATAGGTACCTTTGCCCCTATAACACTCAGACCAGGCTTATACATTTTTGTGTTATATTTGCATAAAAAAATTACTTTTATTTAATATGGAGATAAAGAAGCTTTGATGCCTACAGCTTGGTGCATCATGATGCCCTCTGATTTGCAAATTGCTGCCAGTCCCTTATCTTGATTTACATCGCTCGTTAAGTAAGACCAAGTGCTATATACAATCAATCCCTGTCTCTGTTCTTGTGCACTGACTCTGGAGGAGTTCACAGTGTCAGTGCAATTGTGACGCCCCTGGACTATCAGGTCGTCACAGGGTACTGCACAAGCTGCCCTTCCATGCAGTATTGCATCTCCCTCTTGGTTCTGGGTCCCTATCTAATAGTGTTGCCTGCATCAGCAAATCAAATCCTAGATACACACTGCTCCACACCCACCAGGCACACCAGTGGATGGCTTGAGTGGAATAGAGTCGCCCACCTGGGGGTCCAGGGAGGGGAGGTGAGGTGTGCAGAGTTGAGAGTTGGGAAGTAACCCTCGAGCTATGAGGAGCTCAGAGGAGGTCGGGAGCGGTGGCTCCTAGAGAAGCTGTCTAGGTTGCAGACGGTGGTATGGACATAAGGAGTCAGACACCCAGTCACAGGGGATTGTGGCAAGGTGTCGGGGACCTGTCGATCAGGACAGCCGGCAGCCTAGCACTGTTACCGGTCTGGGACCGAAGGCACGATGGGGTACACGGACCCTAGGTCGGGGAGTAACTTCAGGCAACCCGACAATTTACCTGAGGAGAACGGAGCCTTTATGATCCGTTCCCACCCGCTCCAGAATCGGGGCATTAGTGCAACGAGGGGTATAGGACTTTCCAACCCAAAACGGTGCAGAAAATCCCAAGCGTGAGCCTTGAGAGCAAGCTCCCACATTTAGCCACAGTGGGGAGCGGGGCCCGGCAAGTTCCATACTACTGGGCCACCACGTTGACATTAAACTTAGTGCCAGGAGGCAGGTCACGGATCACTAGGCAACACTACAGGGGACGGGACCCGGACGAGCTCCCCTCAGGGGCAGCGGCATCCAGATTGTTGGTTTACCCGGTTGTCAGCGTCTGCTTATGAACTGAGTGAGTACGAGAGTGACCCCTGCATCCCACGGCACCCCACATTGAGTCCCGGGGCATCCCCCTACCCGTGGAGGGCTACAACACCTTGCTGCCCCACTCCATCACCCCGGGTACTCCCAACGGCAGCGGCGGTACTCCCAATTACCGTACACCACGGATGGCGTCACGAACTATATCTCCCCTGTAAATAGCCCCCTCTTCATTTGAGTGTGGCCCCTAGCCTCCGAGTCCAGAGACCCTCGAGCCACGAATAATCACGCCCGGATCTGAGCGGTTCGACCGCTGCAGGGGCGGCACATAATTGCGTACACAATGTTGCTGTGTGTGCAATCGCACCGACACTGTTAGCGTGACTCTGGGCTCCGTGAGTTTCGGTGCACAAGCAGAGAACAGGGGGGTTGATTTTAGACAGCAGTTACCGAAAGAGCGTTTTCATGCAAGACAAGGGACTGGCTGCAATATGCAAATTGGAGGACATAATGTTGCACCAATCCATGGACCTCGCCAGGTGTGCACCCAAGATAAATGTTTAATCAGTGTAATTTGCACTTTGAGAGTGACAGTCATCCTTTATTAGCATCTAGGCACACAATTGCCAAGCTTTAAAAAGACAGAAATTGTAAATCTTTCCCCTACTGTTTTTATATTAATCCTTTTAATTGGAACTTTCTAATAGACGGATTTAACAATAGCAGTAAACTATTGTAATTTAATATGTAAGAGACATGAACGGGTTCTTTGGGGCCACTGAGCAAATGTCTCTAACATGCATATAATATGTGTGTTTATCCAGTACAATGGCCCACATTCAGGGACATGAGCGAGAGCAGCTTGCTTACAGTTCAATAAATTAAATAAATGTACCCAAACACATTTAATGGCCAGATGCATTTGTTTGATTTATTGAACTCCGGGCTTGGCAAATGCTTTTTGTTCTTCTGTGTTTGATGCAGTGCCTAGAAGCGCAGTGTGATTGCAAAACCTTCATGTGAACTTATTTGGGAATATTGTACTGTACATAGGCAGATGAAATATCAATGGTTCCAAAATGAAGTACCAATGCTTTATTGACAGAGGAGGTGGAACTAGCAGCAGAGGGAGTGCTATCTTATCAGTATGCTTATTAAATCCAGTGTCGTTATGTAAGTAAAGACTGTAAGGTATTGATAGAGGCATGAGACTATGACTGATTAAGTACCACTGGATTATAGCACTGTAACTCTCAGGTAACGTTCTCTTATTGTAGGTGTGCTCTTTCCTTTTGTTCTCTCTCTATCCCAGACTGCTATGACAACTTCTCCTCGCTGCAGAATTTTCTTCCAACAAATCTGTGAACCTCCACTCCTCCAGCTATTTTCAATCTGTACATTAACACAAATTATTTCAGACCCCTTCATTCATTCACCTTAAGTATTCCTCCTGTACACATGGATAAGACTTATGAACATGGAAAATAAGATACAGGAATATCATTTAATGCAAGGAAATGATGCTCACTATGGTGCTTTGCAGCCTTTGCCCGATTGGAATAGGATGTGTTTGGGGTTATAATTCCAAAACCTCAGGAGCGATTTTATCATTTCAGACGATCTAAACATTCACTCTCAGCATGTCACTGGCAGCTTGATTGGTTTGTCAGTCTCTGCAAGGAAAACATTTCCCCTTAGACCCTACTATAGCTTCTCATATAGCCAGATCAAATCTCATACTTTGCACTGACGAGGGGCAATCTCCACCAAACAGCATGTCTGCAAATTGAGGTTCTGATCTGGCATAAATCCTAAGTCATATGACAAGGCTCGATAAAGGGTCACTTTGGTCTTTTAGGATTGCTACTTCCAATAGGTGGCACTAGAGTTCGTCTCCTTCCTCCCTGAAAAGTTTGTAATTTAACTTTAGGAATAATTACCCTTATATCTCAGTAGATAATTGTCTGACATGCTGCACAATACTGTATTATTTAGCAACAGTGCCCACAATACAATAATATTCAGCCACAGGGCTCCCAATACAGGAGCATTGACCCACAGAGCCCCAATACAGTAGCATTCAGCCACAGTGCCCCCAATAGAGTAGCATTCAACCACAGTGCTCCACTATAGTCGCATTCAGCCACAGTACCCCAATACAGTAGCATTCAGCCATAGTGCCCCAATACAGTAGCTTTCCTGCTGGGCTTTCATCTCTTCCCCTTTAGGACCCAGGGGAGCTCTCCTTTCGTCCAGCTGCTGATTATCAGTATTCCCCTTGTGCTTAAATACTCCCTTCTTCCCTGGACTGGTGTTGCTGACATTATTCAGTTCTTTCAAGCTCTGGTTGCAAGCAGGTGGCTTGCTCTCATCTGTACGCTGCTGTAACTTTGCTGAACTTCTACATGAGTCATCTGTGAATAAGTGGTTCATGTGTGACGCCCTGTCCTATCAGTTCATCACAGGGTATTGTGCAATCTGCCCTTCTGTGCAATATCCACCTCCTCCTTGGTTACGGGTCCCTAACCATTGGTGTCGCCAAAACCAGCTAATCAAAATCCTAGGAACACTCTGCACCACACCCACCAGACACACCAGTGGACGGCCTGAGTGGAATAGGGTCGCCAACATGGGGGGTTGGTTAAGGGGAGGTCAGGAGTGTCAGGAGTCAGTCAGAGAAAGGGAGAGTGTAAGTGTTGGAGGTGAAAGTGAGAGGTCAGGAGCTGGGCTCCTTGGAACTACTAGGTAGCAGACGTTGGTCTGGGCCTGGTAGGAGCTGGACCCCCGGTCGCAGGGGATCGTGACAAGGGGCATGGTATTGTCATGGAGGACAGCCGGCGGCCTTGTACCATCACCGGGCTCGGACCAGGGCACGATGGGGTACGTGGGCCCTAGGTCAGGGTGTAGCTTCAGGCAACCTGACAATTCACCCGACGAGGACGGAGCCTTCAAGATCCGCTCTCCACCTGCTCCAAAATCGGGGTACTAGCGCAACGAGAGCGATAGGACTTTCCACACATACGGTCCAAGAAATCCCAAGCGTGAACCCTGAGAGCAAGCTCCCTCAGTTAGCCATACTGAGGAGCGGGACCTGACTAGTTTTAGGCTACAGGGACCAACTAGAAAGAAACAAGGTGCCAAGGGAAAGGTCACAGATCAACAGGCAACACCAGCAGAAATGGGACCCAAACGTGCTCCCCCTCAGCGGCAGCGGTGTCCAGAACTTTGGTTTACTAAAGTTGTCGGTGTCAGCGTTATTGGACTGAGTGAGTACGCAAGTGACCCTTACCTCTCCAATGGCACATCCCCATTACCATCACCGAGTCCCGAGGCATTCCCCCCTACCCGTGGAGGGATTAAACACCTGGCTGCCCGCTCGATCGCCACTGAGTACTCCCAGCTGTAGTGGTGGTACTCCACCTTACCACACACTACGGGTGGCGTCACAATCTCTCAATATACCAACCCCCCTGTAAATACCCCCCTTCATTCGAGTGGCCATGAGACCCCCGGGTCCGGATGCCCCTCGAGCCACCGCGGATCTGGATCCGATAAGCTCGGCTGCTGACACGGGGGCGGCACATTTAAAAAAAACCTGGCGTCACAAACAGGATACAAGCAGGACCCACTTACCTGGGTGACGTGCGCCTTGAAGACCGAAATCCGCGAGTCAAGATCCCGTTCCTGCCAATTCCGCCATCTTCTGCCATCTTTTCATGCCAAAAACGCCATCTTACCCGCGAAAAAGCGTGAAGCAGAAGCCCCATCCTTCATCCTGCGTGTGAGGCCAGAACCGGAAGTTCCCAGAGGGCCACAGCATTGACAGGAGTGCTGAGTGAAAACCGAGGGGGCGTGCTGAAATGCAACTACAGCGGAAGAGAAGCAGGGACTCCAGGACTCTGCCATAACGTTCCTGGACAGCGCAGAGGCAAGATGGCGGAGCGGAGCTGGTCACCGGAACGTGCTGTTCCCGGGACCGCAACCTGGATCGAGGAGGAGACAGAGCAGCTGTGCAGGAGGATACGGACGCAGTTCTTGCTCATCTTGGATCACTGGAGGGAAGAGATGAGGAGCTTGGCGATGGCGGTTCGAGCACGTGAGATTGAGATCCCACGTGAAGAGAGGGTAAGAGCTTATCCAGTCCCTGTTGATTACCCTAATCCGGGCAATGCGGCAGTGGGATCCGGACCGCCCCCACTCACGGTGAGCACACTACCGCCACCAAAGCCGTCCTCGGCGGACACCGAGCTGCCCACTTCTACCCCGGCAGCGGAACCTTCAGTGCCTTTGAGTGAAACCCCAGCTGGGGAAATCCCGGCTCTATCCATCGACCCAGTCACGTCACTGGTCACCCCGACACCGGCCAGACCAGACACTGCCACATCACTGGGCCCGTCCTCGGAGGCGGAGCACCCGGGCTCTGCAACCCTGGCTGCGGAGCAGTCAGTCCTTTTGTTACCCAAGGTGGAAGTGGAGCTTGGAGGGCTGCCGGTTCCACCGCCACGTGGCATCCCAACGGCTGGTGGGGCCGCATGAGTGCACCTGAAGCAAGAGCCAGCTAGGGAGCCGAGGCCGGACGCCGACGCCCCCTACTGGGAATGACAACACCCAAGAATGAAAACAAAGATGGCAACTCCAGACCAAAGGCAGCGGGAAGCAGTTGCCCGTGAACAGAGGGAGAAGGAACACCTTAGGAGGGCCACTATCGGCGTCAGGGGGCCATGGCGCATGGGCCTTGTCAGGCAGTTCAACCTATGGGAAGCGGATCTCTCCAAAGAGGTGTTCGTTGCTCGAAGAGATATAGAGCAACACCTCCCGAGAGACCACCCAGGTCATAATCTGGAGCCAGGAGAAGTGGTTGGATATACCCGACATTGGAGTGACTGGGGCTGGTATGCCTTTGATGTGAAGCGGCTCGCTATGGTTAACGAGCAGGTTGTGGCAGCCACCGCTGTCAATTACCAGCCTCCCAGTGAGCGGTACCAGTAGTTTAATGTTTTAAATAGAAAGTGTTAGGTATCTGTGCCTTCGTTTATTGTTTTTCTAAGTTTGTTATTTTTCATATAGAAAATGGTAGAAGCTAAACACCTAATCAACCGGGTCTGAATGAAAGAGTGAAAATTAACAGATTTACAAGATTTGTTATAGTGTGTACCCCGGTACATGGACTGTGTAGTTTATATAGTAAAAATGGACCACGGTCACAGAACTGGTTGTGACCAACACGAACTTATGTTATTGTAAATAGTTGCAGCTCTTGTACCCACTAGAGTCATCTAGCTCAACACCCGGGACCTTAACCTGGTCACAGACCCACCATAGGTTTACAGGAGGTCAGGTTGTTTGGGTGGCAGGTTAATTGGGATCCGGGACATTGGGACTGGACTGTTGCAGGAAGAGGCTGCCACGGAGCAGGTTGAGCCTCTGCTACTACTGAAACCGGTAGCGTTCCACCGTTGGAAAATGAACTCAAAGTGTTAAGTAACGTTTAAGTGACAAGCCTCACTATTGTGGGATGAACCTGTGTAAATAAAAATGTTCTTTTACTATTTTTCCACAGTTTAAAAAAAATAAATGAATACACCTCTGATGTCCTGTAGCTCGGGGACGAGCTACATTTAACGAATGTGACGCCCTGGCCTATCAGGTCGTCACAGGGTATTGTGCAATCTGCCCCTCTGCAATATCCACCTCCTCCTTGGTTACGGATCCCTAACCATTGGTGTTGCCAAAACCAGCTAATCAAAATCCTAGGAACACTCTGCACCGCGCCCACCAGACACACCAGTGGACGGCCTGAGTGGAATAGGCTCGCCCACGTGGGGGGTTGGTTAAGGGAAGGTCAGGAGTGTCAGGAGTCAGTCAGAGAAAGGGAGAGTGTAGTGTTGGAGGTGAAAGTGAGAGGAGGTCAGGAGCTGGGCTCCTTGGAACTACTAGGTACTGGTACTGGTATTGGACTGAGTGAGTACGCAAGTTACCCTTACCTCCCCAACGGCACATCACCATCACCGAGTCCCGAGGCATTCCCCCCTACCCGTGGAGTTAAACACCTGGCTGCCCGCTCCATCGCCACCGGGTACTCCAAGCTGCAGCGGTGGTACTCCACCTTACCACACACCATGGGTGGCGTCACAAACTCTCAATATACTAACCCTCCTGTAAATACTCCCCTTCATTCGAGAGGCCACGAGACCCCCGGGTCCGGACGCCCCTCGAGCCACCACGGATCTGCATCCGATCAGCTCGGCTGCTGACACGGGGGCGACACACATGCATTTCCCCCTGTGTTTCCTCCTTGTGTCTTCTTTAGTCTTCAGTGGGGTTAATGAAGAGCTCATAATACCCGTTCCTTATTTAGGGTCCACCACTAGGGATCCCTAGGGTCAGGTATCCAGCCTGGCGCATAGGTGTGGGAGGGACCCCAGGGACCATAAGAAAGTTAGGTCAGGGGTCACCATCTCCCCTTCCCTGGATGCAGGGTTCCCCTTCCCTTTCACTATTCGCTTGGTACTCCCACGTACTTACCATAACAGAAATAGAGAAAAACCTGCTGACAGATCCCCTTTAATGGAGTCTCTTATACTGAATTTCCAATTTTGACCTGTCAAAAAATGTTCAGAATAAGAGATGCTCCAAGTTTTTACCTGTTCAAATCAAATCCACAGCTAAAATTGACTGCAGTTTAGTATGCAAACTCAACTCTGTGCTCTCTGAAGCTGTTTTTGTGTGGCCCAGGGCTATGGGGTACTCGGTCCCGGGCCGTATATGTACGGGGATGCTGTGTGTTACGTCACCGCCGGAGTCTGCTCCAGCGACTTCTGCTCCAATCGCCAGGCGACGCCGTGTTCCTGCCGTGGATGGTGCTGGTGATGGGAGAGGAGTCGATGCCAGAGGCCCGGTGGGCGCATGCTCCGATCATCCACTGGGCTGGGTTATCTTGGGATCTGCAGTACCGCTGGCTGACTGTGGGTGGCATGTGTCTTCCAGCTGAAGTTACCAGCGTTCAGCTACAGCCAATGGGAAGACACCACACCTTTCTTATTCCCCCTCCTGTCACATGACCACTGCCAGAGATAGTTCTGATTTTCCTGGCTCCTGTTACGTCCTATTCTGTTTGGTTATTCCTGTGTGCTGACTTCTGCGTGTTTTCTGACTACCCTCCTGCCTCCTTTCTGTACCTCGCTGCCCAATCCGGATTTGACCTCTGCTACGTTTGCTGACTACGTCATTGCCTGCCGATTCTGTCCCTGTTCCGCAATTCTTGGTTTGACCTTGCCTGACTACTACTCTCATTGGACTGCAGCCTTCCACAGGTAGTGATCACCAATTCCCTGTGTAATTCCAAATCCCTGTATAGGGGTTAAAGGGTTTCAGGGTTCTGGGGGTCCTGCTTGGTGAGTGGCTTCCCTCTAGCCTCCCCATTACAGCCCATCTGAGTCTGTGGATCCAGGCAGGCGTGACACTGTGTCACAGTTGTATAATGGCCGATGATCCTGGGGACGCTTTTGAAAAGGGGTATATATACAGGGGAGTGAAAGCGTTTGGATTGTAGCGCCACTTGCAGGTTGCGGTTATGGTGATGGAACCGCCGCTGCACAGTCTGTTACCTCTGGGGCTGATGGTGGTAGCCGGGATGGTCGGCCCTCCGTAAGTAGGGCTGGGCCCCAGGGAGTGAATGTATTGGTCCGTTGCAGAAAGAAGGGAGACCACACGGTGGGGATGTAGTGCAACTTCTGTTTACTCACTGTGAGGTTGAGCTGTGGCCCTGAGGACAGCTGGTTCAGACCCCTGGTGCCTTTTGTCCCAGTGCTGGTGTGGTTACCTGGTAGTCTCTTTCCCTGGCACCTCTCGCTTGTTGGTGGGACCCCGTAGCCTGGAGTGTTTGTGGGTCCCTTACTGTCTTTTGGCAGTCTCTAGTCCGTACGGCGGGCAGTGCGAACCCTGTAGGTTCAGTGTTCTATTCCGGTCCCTGGCTCAATGTTTACTGCTGGTGCCCCCGGATTCATGGGTCAGTGAGGTCCGTGAAGGTCCCCTCACTGTGCAGCTGTTTATCAGGTTGCCTGATGCTGTCGCCTGACCTAGGGCCCTGTGCCCGGTTGGTGCTCTGGTTCCAGAGGTACCTGGTTGTACCGTCCCTGGCAACCACTCTCCTTGCCACCTAGGTCACTGTTACACGACCCTGTCTTGATACACGTCCGTTCCCTTCTACTGTCACTACCGAGCTCTCTGTCTGACTGAGTGTGTCTGTCTGTTTGTCCCCTCCCACCGGGCTACTTTCTAGTGGACTGGACTGGCTCCACCTCTGGGTGGCCATTTATTGGGTCCCGGACTAGTCAGTCATCCCTAATGGGGAATGGAAACTTGGGGTGTTATGTGTTTTGTTGGTACCAGCACTGGTCTTCCAGGTCCCTAGGGGTAGGCCCTGCATTTTGGTCAGGATGCAGTACCTATTAGTGCCCTGGGGGGTTGAGGGGCGCAACATTTTCCTTCTATGTAGAATGTAATAAGCGTGTGCATTGATAACTGAGGCCCAATAGGACTCCATTGATTACATTGATACAGTCTACTGGTTATCTTCATGTGGCCTGGCATTTATTAAGTAGTAATACATAGTAATGTTACAATATAGAAGGTACACAGAAGTTTCTTATGTGACATTTAATTCCTTAGGATAAATGCATTTCTTGCTTCCTTGCCTATAATAATATATTTTTTCATCCAGAAGCTACCTCAATTCATTTTTTAGACATAAAAGCAATTTTATTAAATTTAATTAAAAATCACAAACCCATCCCACACTGTGAACAATTAATACACAAAAAATCCCAGGACTATGGGACAACCTCAATAAATAAATGCTGTAAGGAATTCAACTTCAAAGAATTGGTTAGTAGTGTTAAATCAAGGGCAGTAATTCTAGATTACCCCTAGTCTTAATTTCCACTACCTGTCAATGGAGATATAACTAATGTTACACGCACCCTAAAAGTAAAGTGGTGCCCCCATTCCTCGGCGGCTTTCCCTCGTATGCTGTCCCTAAATTCCCTTCCTATTCAACAAGGTTTGCAGGACATTAACATTAAATACCAAGGGAAAATATTAAAAACACTACTTATCTGAGATGTATTTAGGGCCAACACCTTTAGGCTGTGATGTCACTCTGCCATATAGTGGTGCCCAGTCTCCATAGTCCTTAACCAAAAAGTATCAAATTCTCCACGCGTTTCCCCCCACTTGTTAATTGGGGTTCATCAGGAGACAGGATTATAGCGCAATCCATCCGGAGACAGGATTATAGCGCAATCAATATTAATAATAATATATGCTACATTATACAGCCCCCTCACAATTTTTATCGAATAGCCTAAAATTTGAGTTTAGACCCCAAAAAATCAAGTTAATTTCATGCAGAATAATTTTTAACCCTTGCATAATTCTAAAAAGAAATTAATATTTTTAAAGGCACTCAATCATGCAATTTACTCTTTTTGCTCTTTAATTTATCCCTCGATCCATAACTTTTTTTATTTTGCCGTCGACATAGGGCTTGTTTTTTGCAGAACGAATTGTACTTTTGAAGGACTCCATTCATTTTATCATCTAAAATACTGGAAAGCCAGAACAAATATCAAAGTGCCGCAAAATCGAGAAAAAAGTGCAATGCCGCCATTGGTTTTTCAGTTTTGCTGTTACAACGTTCATTATATGGTAAAAATGACCTGTCAAATACTGATTTCACGGGAATGCAGGAATAGATAGAAAATATAACGGTGTCGAGGGATTTAGCTTTGAAACACCAGAGATGGTATAAGAAATATTTCAACAATCTTTGATGTTTTTTTATTCTTTTATTTTTTTTTTACTTTTTATTGCAAAAAAATATATTCAGTGCAATATTGTATTTACATATCAGTAGGTGATAAAATGTATGCATCCTCCTGTATATGGTGGAAACAGATTATTTAGGTGCTTGTACTAATATAAAGATTACAGTATCATGATGGTTTCAATAGATGTCACTGCTTTGGCCACAAAGGAGGAATATGTTGTAATAATTGCATATCTCAGCTGTGATATTATTGCGGAGTTGTTTTTCTTCTGCTTTTTTTTTGTTAATTCGGTTGGTACCTTCATAGTATAAATCTGATTATATTGACTATACTGCCACCATGTGGTCATCTTGGGTGCATTACATATATACAGTATACACTGTATATGTTTTGGTCTTCCTAAACCAGCATGTCATTTTAATTAAAAGGTTTCTTGATTATAAATCTGCATAATGTCTGGTCTGTCATTTATATTGTTATATTTGATGCTTTTCCAGCATGGATCCATACCACAAATTTCTTCAGCTCTACAATAGGTCCTAATTCTTCCTAATTTTAAACAGTATCTTTATAAAATAAATTAAATGAAATAGGAAACATAAATAGTTTTCTTTTTTTTTTGTTCTATCAAGATGTAAATCTCTAATCAGTTGCATCTTAGTTCTATCTTTGTTTGTATAGATCTATATTATGTCTTTTAAAGTTCAAAAATAATTACTAACTGCAATAGTCGTCTAAAGGAAATCTATCACCATCTATCTTATCTGGAAAAGTATTCATACCTGAGAACAGTAGCACATTTTTTTCTTGTTACACCCACAATCTTAAAAATATTTTACTGGGATTTTATGCGATACACTTAGTAGCAAGTATTTGTGAAGTATAAAGGAAATGATATATGGGTTTCAAAATATTTAAAAATTTGAATCTGAAAATTGTGACTTGTCTTTGTTTTCAGCCAACCTGTATCAAAACTTTCTAAGAGCACTTTGGGCTGTAATTACTACTTTAAGGCTATGTGCCCACGGGGAGAGTGTCCTGCGGTTATATACAAAGGATATTCCGCAGGAGCTCGCAGAAAACCGCAGCACAACTTTTGTCTGTTTACATGCTGCGGTTATGCTGCGGAATGTCCTGCGGATATGCTGCGGGCATTCTGCATTGAGGATACAGTACCATGGCTTGGGCACTGCATCCTCAATGCAGAACAAGTGCTGCAGTGATCGTTAGTTCATACGTACCTCCATCACGCAGAACTTCCATCTCTGGCCGTGTCTGTCAGCGTCTGCACATTGCCGGAGAAGGTAGCTTCGGCTGTCACATGACCGGAGCTCGAGCAGGCCCCGCCCACCTCCTGCTTCCTGCTCCTGGCTTCCCTGCGCTCCAGTCTGCACCGGAAGAAGTGACTCCGGTGTCTTCTATCAAGGAAGGTAAGTATAGGATGCTGCGGAGAAATCCGCAGGAATAATTCACATGCTGCAGATTTTTACGCAGGGAAATTCGCATTATTTCCGCTGCTGAAAAAAATGCAGCATGGGTACAGCACTCCCCAAATGCCATAGAAATGGCTGGGGACTCGCTGTACTGCAGATTTTTGAAAAATCCGCGGAATTTCCGCGAAAAAATCACGGCAAATTCCATGAATTTTCCGCAGCGTTGGCACATAGCCTAAGTCTTTTGGGCTATGTCTCCACCAGCTTTACACATCTAGTGGCTGGTATTTTGCCTATTCTTCTTTGCAAAATAACTGGAGCTCAGGGAGATTGGATGGAGGCGTCTGTGAACAGCATTTGTCAAGTCTTGCCACAGATTCTCAATGGGATTTAGGGCTGTACTGTGACTGGCTGGGCTATTCAAACACATGAATATGCTTTGATATAAACCATCCATAGTAGCTCTGGCAGTATGTTTCAGTTTGTTGTTCTGCTGGAAGGTGAACCTACAGTATGCCTCAGTCTCAAGTCTTTTGCAGCCTCTAACAGGTTTTCCTCCAGGATTGCCATGTATTTAGCTCTATTCATCTTCCCATTAACTCTGAGCAGCTTTCCTGTCTCTGCTGAAGAAAAGCCTTCCCACAGCATGATGCTGCCACCACTATGTTTGACAGTGGGGATGGTTTTTTTTGGGTGATGTGCAATGTTAGTTCCACCACACATAGCGTTTTGCATTGAGCCCAAAATGTTCTATCTTGGTCCCATCTGACCCGAGCACCTTCTTCCACATGCTCACTTCATCCCCAACATGGCTTTTTGTACACTGCAATAAGGATTTCTTATGGCTTCTTTTAAAAAAATGGCTTTTTTTCTTGCCACTCTTAAAAAAAGGCTAAACTTGTGGAATATACAACTAATAGGTGTCCTGACAGATTCTCCCACCTGAGCTGTGGATCTCTGCAGCTCCTGCATAGTGACCCTGGACCTCTTCTCTGCCTCTCTAATTAGTGCTCTCGTTGCTTGTGGAATATCAGTTTAGTGGACGGACACTAAATAAATATGTAAATTTACTATTTAAGAAATCAGGCAAAACTGGTTGAGAGAAAATCTCACTGGAGCGTCAACGTGGTCTTTTTTATTTATTTTTTTTGCACAAGTGAATGAATTTTTTTAAATACATGACTAAACTGTTACATACATGTTTATTTGAACATTCAGGTTACCTATTTTAGGATAATCTGTTATTTTGTTTTAGGTTGAAACACTGTAGTTCTTATTAATTAATTTAGGATTCCAATGATTTCATCGCTTTATATTCCTCTTTTACTGGACATGTGGTGACCAAAATATGACAATCCTGGTATTTTCATCTTTTCTTTTTATGGCATTAAATAATTTTATACTTTTGTAGCTTAAACTTTTGCAGATATGGAGATACCAAATATGTTTCTTTTTTTGTATTTGTTTCATTTTTATCTGAGAAAAGGGGGTGGGTGTCTTTTATATTTTTATGTTTATTGATGTATTTAATTTTTACATTTTTTTTATCTATATGTTATTATTTTTTAGTCTTCATTGAGGACTTGAAACTGTCATAAGTAATTGCCTTTACCAAAGCCCCCCGGCAACCCATTGGCACGTTGTAATTGTGTTGAGTGGGGTTGATGGAAGACATTTAAATGTTTTCTAAGTGATGGACAGCAGCATCTAAATGATTAAAAAGCAGCAAACAGAGCTAGAATCTACAATCACTGTTGCTACAGGCAGATGTTGACTGTATCACACAGTTGACATCTACCATTTACGGAGCTGTCTCGGCTGACCCATCTCCATGCAGTAGCACTGATCATACACTGTACATTTACTGCAGATGCCGGAGAGGGGGGTTAACATTAGAAGTCCCAGAAATTTCGAGCTTCCCCCTGAAGTCCCGAAAGAGGGTCAAATGACCCTTAGTCTAAACTGAATTTAGAACTAACTAGAAACTAAAGGCCCAGTCACACACAACGACTTACCAGCGATCCCGAAAACGATACGACCTGATAGGGATCGCAGGTAAGTCGCTGGGAGGTCGCAGGTGAGATGTCACACAGTCAGATCTTACCAGCGATGCAGAAACAATACAGGTTGCAGTAGCAACCTGTATAACGATCTCAGCAGTCACTGTGACCCTGTCACACAGTGTCAAACACAGCGATGTGTCACACATAGGTGTCACACATAACAAGATCGCTAACGGGATCGCTACTGCGTCACGGAAACGGTGACTCAGCTGCGATCTCGCTAGCGATCTCGTTATGTGTGACGGTACCTTAAATGGCTAAGCTCAATGGAAAACAACAACCTCCTGTGGTGCGACAGTAATGGCCTTAATTACAGAACAAAAGACGGTGATTATAGGATGTTAGCTAAAAACCTTCAGGTCATTCGACCCTCTCTAGGTTCCAAAGGTAGAAATGTTAAATGACCCCTCTCTGGGACTTCTAGTGTTAATCAAACAGGAGAACTCAACCCAGATGTAACCATGAACTGCTGGAAGTGCAATCAAGAGCATTGTAAGTGTAAGGAGACAGTCCCTAATTGAAGCAGGATGACAAGCAATGTTGGGGTCCAGTCTGTAAACTATCCCGGTGTAGTCCTAACAATGCAGTTTCCAAAGACTGCGGACATTCAGAATTCCTACATAGTGTGATCAAACAATGGAAAGGTGAAAGGGTTAAACTTCTGCGCCGCCACACAGTCCAAATGATGTAAGTTAAATATGATTTATTGGTCAACGCATTTCAAAGCCCTCAAGGCCTCTTCATCAGGACAATCATATACCCTGACATCCTAATGAAGCCTTGAGGGCTTGAAACGCGTTTACCAATAAATCACATGTAACTAACATTGTTTGGACTGTGTGGCGGCGCAGAAGTTTAAAGACTGCTTTACACGTTACGATTAAGCATACGATATTGTATGCGATTGTAACCGCCCCCATCGTATGTGCGGCATGTTCAATTTGTTGAACGTGTTGCACAAACGATTATTTGCTGTCACACGTACCTACCCTTTCATACGACCTCGATGTGGGCGGCGAACGTCCATTTCCTGGAGTGGGAGGGACGTTCGGCGTCACAGCGACGTCATGCGGCAGCCGGCCAATAGAAGCGGAGGGGCGGAGATGAGCGAGACGTAAACATCCCGCCAACCTCCTTCCTTCCGCATTGCCGGCGGGAGCCGCGGGACACAGGTAAGATCTGTTCATTGTTCCCGGGGTGTCACACACTGTGATGTGTGCTACCTCGGGAACATTGAACAACCTCACGTTCAATTTTTAGCAATTGAACGACGTGTATGCGATCAACGTTTTAACGTTCAATCGCAATCGCACGTAGCTGTCACACGCTACAATATAACTAACGATGCCGGATGTGCGTCACTTACGACGTGACCCCGCCAACACATCGTAAGATATATTGTAGCGTGTAAATCCCGCTTAACTCTTTCTTCTTTCTATTGTTTGATCTCCACGTGGGTTCTGCAGTGGCCACCAGGCATTTATGGTGATTGTGACCTGCACAACCACATGAGGTGAGCCTCTCTAAGCTATTCTTTATTTTTTTGCATTGGATAAGACCTTATTTGCGCAATTTTTCTTTCCAGCTTTAATTGATTACAATAGTGTGATAGGACACATACAGCATATACACAGTATGAAAAATCCAGGCTCTATTCAGATATCCGACTACACAATACCCCAACTAACCTAATCTTAAAGGGAATCTGTCACCCTTTTGCATTTTTTTACTTATTAATATGGGCATACAGGTGGCATAGTGGTGAAAGTCGCCGTACCTATATGACTCCTGGATGATGGGTCATTTAGCAAAAATCCCCTTTTATATCTTGTCTTCCAGTCTATGGTCGTGTGCTGCCCGGATGATAAGTCTGCCTCCAGTCTTTATTATATAGGATTTTTCCTCCCCTTCTCTTCAGAGTCCCTGTGACATCTGGTGGATGGTAGGAAATCCTGCGCCTCCGCATTATGCCAGCCGTCTATCCCCTGCACTGTGAATCAGTAGAGACTCCATGGTGCCTGTGCACAGCAAAAATGAAGCCTGTGCCCACAGAAGGGTGGAACAGTGCAGGGAGGGATGGCAGGCAGAATGCGCAGGCGCGGGATTTCCGGCCAGGCACCTGACGTCACAGGGATACCAGGGAAGACAAAGGGAGGGGGTATCCTGTATAATGAAGAAAAAAGGCAGGCTTATCTTCCAGGCAGCACACTCCCCATAGCCCGGAAGATAGAAGATATAAAACATGATTTTTGCCAAACAACTCCTCATCCATGAGGCATACAGGTATTGCAAATTTCACCTCTATGCCACCAATATGCCTATATTGATAACTAAAAAAATGCAAAGGGGGGACAGATTCCCTTAAAGATATTTAGAGTGCATTAACCATAGTAAAAATTGGCTTCTGACAAAAAAAAATATATATTTTTCCAAAGAACGTGTATAGCAGATGGTGTCTCCATATAGCAGCATAGATCGGACATGGGCTTCTCACATCTGTGCCCTAAGAAACAAGGATCCCTATTGCATAGGAGACAACAATGGTATAAATCTCCGGCAGAAGACACCCCCATAGAGATGACTTTGGAGTCATTCTTACCATTTGTGTTGATTTCCCAAAAATGTGTTTGAATTTATTGCTAACTTGACAAAAGTGAAGTTCACAGTATAATGAAAAGTGGATGCATGCAGGCTTTTTTATAGATGAAGATTGATTTCACTCCGAAAATCATTTTGCCTGGTAGGGAATAGGAACCCTATTCATATAATGTATATGTATATGTACAAATCAGCCAAATACTTTGTCTATTACAACGCAAGGATTATAGCTTGAATTTGCACAGTCATTTGGGATTAAATGACATCATTTCTTTGGCAGGATCATGCTGACATTGAATGGAAGTTTGCAAGGACAAAACTGTGGATGAGTTACTTTGATGAAGGTGGAACGCTGCCACCTCCTTTTAATATAATCGCCAGCCCAAAATCTATCTGGTATCTGTGCAAGTGGATCCACTACCAGCTGTGCCCGGGAAAACGTGACGAGGAGCTCCAGAAACAACATGAAAACCTAAAAACCTTCACTGTAAGACACATTACTAACTGTTTCATATGCTTCTTTTAATTGGAATTGGTGGGTATTCATCTTCTGTCTCAGGTGCCCTTAGATGGAATGTTTAAGAATTTTGACCACCTTTGGGTGGAATTTGGGTTGCTGCATAAAATGTTTTATTAATACCTTCAATTGCATGGAACACAATTAGTGATGTAACAAATATAGATTTGCAAAACAGAATTCTCCATAAGCTGGAGTTACACTTGAATGTGACTCGGGCAAGGATTGTATCGCATCGCCCGATCCGGCCGCTGGCTCTCCTGACTGGAGCATGCAGCTGCGTAGAAACACATGAAGCTGACATGCTCCTGTCATGAGAGCCAGCAGCCAGACCAGGCAGTGCGATGTGATCCTCGCCCGAGTCACGCGCAAGTGTGACTCCAGCCTTAGTATTTTAACGGGATGTGGGAAAAAGGCCAACGTTATGACTGCCAGGACCCAAACACCCCTTTTTTGCCCCATAGAAAGACACAACACCGTTCTCCAACTTAAAATACCTGTATTTCACTTTTCAAATTTTTGGAGAGGCATGAGGAAAAACACTCTCATCTTTTGGCATAAACTTTGGTCGCAGCTTTTTCTTAGGCATTAACTTGCCAACACCACGGGGTTTAGGGAAATTTTCCACTTTTCCACCTTCCGGCCATCCGGTGCAGGTATTTCACCACCACTTTTTCTACCCCTTCCGCTGCTATGACTTAAACACAGTAAAAAGCAACAGAACTTTTAGAACAAAGGGGAGGGAGGGTGGGCAACAGGTCCGGGTCCTGCAACAGAGAGGCCGGAAGCTGGGCAGCGCGCTGCGACATGTATCCAGGAGGCGGAGTGAGAGCCAATTGCACCACTGGGGGTGGGAACAGCATAGCAGTGTCTTTCACAGGGGAAAACCTCTTTAACCATGCTGAGGGGCCAACAGTCAGGGGGCAGAATCTCAAGTTTGGCTGCAGTGCCCCTCATTCTTTGTTTTACAGGATTCTGTAAAAACATTGTTTAAAGTTAAAAGACAAGTGGAAGGCGGATCTTGGACCCATTGATAGGGAACACTGGGAGTCAATGCTTTCAGCTGTTCAGCATATATCCTCTAGTGAGGCCCACAGACTTTCACAAATTTTATTTGCTACACTGAGTATATAGGACCCCTCAATCTCTTCACAGAATTGGGTTTTAGAAGGATGCTAGTTGTCCTAGATGTGAAATACAGATATTATGCATTTGTTTTGGATTTGTGTTCCTTTTGGGCGATGCTGGAATAATCTGTTTTACGTTTTACAAGAAGACTTTGCATTGCATATTATACCGGAACGTTTGGTGAGTGTCTTGGGCCATGTAAATGAGATAACAGATGATGAAAATGATCTCAGGGAAATTCTATCAGGCTAGAAAGCATATTGCCTTTAGGTGGACTGATCCAACTGTCCCGGAGAGGAAAGAATTGGTAATTATTAATTAAAATAAAATTATCTACTAGAATGGAAGAAGAGGTGTGTAGAAAATGCAAAACTTTGAATACATTTGGGGCAACATGAGGCGCCTGGAAGGCATACCATGAACAGCTTTCATCTTAAGTATAATTATGTAGCTACTGTTTAAAATAAAATAAAAATATATATTTATTTTAATATGGCGCTAACATATTCCGCAGCGCTTTACATAGATCAGGAACACTGTCCCCATTGGGTCTCACAATCTAAATTCCCTATCTGTATGTCTTGAGAGTGGGAGGAAACACACACAAACACGAGGAGAACATACAAACTCCTTGCAGATGTTGTCCTTGGTGGGATTTGTACCCAGGACCCCAACATTGCAAGACTGCAATGCTAACCACTGAGCCACCGTGCCGCCCTTACAGTTTACTGTTCTTCCAATAAATCCAGTGAATCCTAATGATCTTTTCTTTGTGAATTTTGTAATTCAAGCCAGCCATATATCTATTGTTTTGTATCCTGTGTGAAAAATGCAGTGCCCAAACAAGCCAGTGGCTCTCTTGACAGGAGTGGGTCAGCTGCAAAGAAATACATGCAGCTAACCTGCTCCTGTCAGGAGAGCCGCCGACTGGTCCAGGAGATGTGATCCTCGGGTGTGTTATACGAAAATTTTACTCCAGCTAAAGTAGCAGAATTGGCTTTAGCCAAATGGACTTAGGGGAAAAACTTGCAACATGACTGAACTGACGCTTAGGAAATTCATGTATACATTTTTTATTTGCAGGAGCGGCACGCTGACAACCTGATTCAGAATCAGCATTACCAGGTAGGCTCCTCTGCATTACATTTTTACACTTCTGCCTTTTCAGCAAAATTTAACTCAAACCATTTGTGACAAGCAGGAATAGACTTTCTCTTACAGTGCATTGTGTCACAAAGATCCTAAAAGGGAATGCAATATGCATGATTCCTCTGCAGACGTTCGTGAGTCATTTCTGTCCCTCTACCATTTTAAAGCAGGTTCTGAAATTTGAAATTTGTATTCAGTAAAACAAGTTTTATTAGGTAACTGACAAGAGAGGCAGAGACAGGAATAGTTCTCCAGTGCAGCTCATTTCTCCTTTTTTTACGACGGTTGGATTATTCCCATATGATTTTTATGTTCTTCTTAAGCACACCAATTTTTTTTTACTAAGTTCTTATGATTACAGTTCATGGTATAGAGCTGTTCGCATTGTATGACACGATGTATGGTGCCTCAATACAGTGCCAATTGCGTAAATATTCCCTCTAAAGCATCTAATACCAAATAACTTCCAGTGGAACATGGCACGATTAATTTGTACTCCAACACTAGAAATCTCTGTTTGCCTCTGTTTGAAATCCATAAAGGTCCCATAGACTTCTATGAACACTGCATCATAACCCCATAGAACCCAAAGATTGTACAGGGCTGTAAATCGGTCATGAGTATTAAACAATTAGTGGGTAAATCATTAAGACTGGTATAGTGCACGCCCGTCAGTGAAGCACTTGCTGGAGTACAGTCACCTAATTCGGAGAGCGCCGCTTAATCAGGCGCGTCTCTCACCCAAAACACACTGCCACCAAAAATGTATGCTAGTTGAGTATTGACAATGACATACATTTCTGAAGTTAGTTACGCCAATTTAATACCATTGTGTATGATGAATTTGACAAGCAGACGGGACAACACAATTTCCCGCTTATGTCCAGCACATGCTATGTCCATATTGGCGTAGCTGGCTGGGACTTGTGTATGAACATCAATAGTCACTATTTTTGTTCAACTTTTAAGTTTTGCGATTTATTAATGTGTTTACACCAGATCTGTGGCTTAAACACTTTATTGAATGGCGCCCTTAGAGTTCATCAAACCCTCGTAGAGCACCGCTCCCCTTCATCCTAGATTTCTGTTCCTCAGGGGTGGTGCGCTCCTGATAATGGATAATTTGGAAAAGCAGTATACCTGCGCTGCTGGGCCCAAACTATATGCTCTCCAAAACTCTAGAAATCTATCTAATTTATAGAATTAAAATTATCTCTGTTATTGAAAATACTTTTTTAACAAGAGGTAAATTGCAAAGTTGTTTGTTATTACAAAAACCCTGAAATTGTACCTATTTCAGAAGTGGAGAGAACCTTTTAACATGTTGATAATCCACCTTGCTCAGGGTTACCATTATTTGCCACATTTGTGGAAATTCCTAACTATTAAAAGTTATAAATTGATACTAGATAATAACAAATTTCTGATTCTCCTATTCTCCTATACACTGGTGTGGATATTGGCGTACAGATGTAACCTAACATATAATGGTCCATTATACCATAGTATAATGGACTATACTACAATGATTTACAAGGTATATTGAATGTGTACATTATCCTTACAATAATTCAAAGTGTTGTAATGAAAGACCCTGGACCGATTCATCAAAACATTTACGTCAGAAAACTGGCAAAAAACTTCGAAAAGTTGTACATTTTTTCGTAACGTAGAGTTGCTCCAAAATCTTGCCATTTTTGGCAAAATCTTGCAAAGTTTTGCAAAATGGGTGGAGCTAGAGAGGTGGCTGCATAGGGTGTGACCATGCCCGTACATTCATTTACTTAAAAATACGCTATTAATGCTACTCCAGCCCCTAGGATACCATTTCTGTTGAGGTCAACGGAGGCGCATTCCACACAGAAGTGTCAAATTCATCGAAATGCACCAATCGCCAGGATTTCCTTATATAACCTAAAGCCAGTGCTATTCTGGCACTATCAGGCTGATTCTATACATACCTTTAGTGGTCAGCTAGGATGTATAGGTTTTGAAACACAAACAAATAAAGCTTGTAAAATGAACAGTTTTCTGATTTTCAGCAGCTGCTGAGCAGCTAATAACTGAGGTGGGGTTTGATAGTGATTCCCACCCCCCTGCCTGTCCATCCTGCTCCTATCTATTATTTATGCTAATTTCATTATAGAAGTGTGTTACTAATGGTTGTGGCTATAAATCATGGTGACTAGAAGGACCTTGCTGACATCATACCTATGTGACCAGAAGAGGCGGGGTCTCAGCCAACAGGAAAATAATGTTGCTTCCTGGTATCAGCTATGTTGGCTGAGACCCTGCCCCTTCTGGTGACATGGGTATGACGTCAGCACAGGTCCTTCTACCCACCATGATTTATAGCCACAACCATTAGTAACACACTTCTATAATGAAATTAGCATAAATAATAGAGAGGAGGAGGAACAACAGGCAGGGGCCGGGAATCACTATCAAACCCCACTCCAGCTATTAGCTGATAGGCAGCTGCTGCCAATCAAAAAACTGTCCATTTCACAAACTTTACTTGCTTGTGTTTCAAAACGTATACATCCAATCTAACGACTAAAGTTAGGTATAGACTCAGCCTGATAGTGCCAGTATAGCACTGGCTTTAGGTTATATAGGAAAATCCTGGGGATTGGTGTGCTTTAAGTAGCTATGTGCCTATTATTGAATTTGGTGCACTGTACTCAAGCAGTATTGATAAATTGCCCCCCCATCGTATTAATTATTAAAAAATTGTATTTTTTAATGTTTTATTAGAAAACGTGAAAATAATGCTTTCTCCCACGATAGGAAGTTATCAGAAATCTGGTGAAGCGATATGTTGCAGCAATGATTAGGAATTCAAAAACAAATGAAGGGTTAACAGAAGAAAACTTCAAGGTAATAAAGCATTTTTGTATTATATTTATATTATATTTTATGGCATCTATCCTTATTGTAATTTCTGTATGTATTGTATATACTTTATCATTCATTTACAAATGCATTAATATATAATATTGCAATCAAAACTATTTAATCCATACTGTAAATGAGATTTATTAGCAAAATTTACAAACTTTGCAATAAACATGAACAATGTAAATAGCTCGACAACCAATGTAATAAGTGGTTTCTCCAAATTCAGCACAAAATGCCATTTTTCTTGACTTAAATTCAGTCTCAGAATGATTCACCCCTTCATGACAAGTATCTGTATTAGGCCTAAAACACACTTCCGCATAAAAAACGTCCGTGTGACACGGTCCGTTTTTCGGGTCCGTGTTCCGTTTTTTTGGGGTGTTTCTCCGGTACGTATGGCATCCGTGTGATGGCGTATGCGAGTCGTGTGTACGTGTAAAATGTCCGTGTTTGTGTGTAAAATGCCCGTGTATGTGTACGTGGAATGTCCGTGTGGAATGTCCATTTGTGTGTTGCACAATGTCGTTGAAACATGTCGGCTGACAGCAGACAGAGTTGCGCGATGAGAATGAACTCGGGTGAACTTCACCCGACTTCATTGTCATGCCGCGGCTCTGTCTGTGTGCCGCGTACTGATTAGCGGTCACCTGTGAAGGATTCACCAGTGACCGCTAATCCCCCGAGTGACTGAAGTGAGCAGCCCTCTCTCATACTTACTGCTCCCCGATCACCAGCGCGGCGAGGAACAGCTGTGCAGAGAATACGCGGCAACAATTACTTTGAATATGCCAGCCGCTCATTAATCAATCTCTTATTCCCTGCTTTCCCCACCCAGACGCCTGTGATTGGTTGCAGTCAGACACGCCCCCCACGCTGAGTGACAGCTGTCTCACTGCACCCAATCACAGCAGCCGGTTGACGTGTCTATACTGTGCAGTAAAATAAATAAATAAATAATTAAAAAAACCGGCGTGCGGTCCCCCCCAATTTTCAAACCAGCCAGATAAAGCCATACGGCTGAAGGCTGGTATTCTCAGGATGAGGAGCTCCACGTTATGGGGCGCCCCCCAGCCTACCAATATCAGCCAGCAGCTGCCCAGAGTTGCCGCATACATTAGATGCGACAGTTCTGGGACTGTACCCGGCTCTTCCCGATTTGCCCTGGTGCTTTGGCAAATCGGGGTAATAAGGAGTTATTGGCAGCCCATAGCTGCCACTAAATCCTAGATTAATCATGTCAGGCGTCTCCCCGAGATACCTTCCATGATTAATCTGTAAGTGACAGTAAATAAACACACACACCCGAAAAAAAACGTTATTAGAAATAAAAAACACAAACATATACCCTGGTTCACCACTTTAATAAGCCCGAAAAAGCCCTCCATGTCTGGCGTAATCCAGGATGGTCCAGCGTCGCTTCCAGCTCTGCTGCCTGAAGGTGACCGGAGCTGCAGAATACACAGCCGCTCCTGTCAGCTCCACGCAGCTAATGAAGGGAATAGCGCGATCAGCTGTATTCAGCGTTGGCCGCGAGTAACCTCAGTGACAGCTCAGCTGATTGCGCCACTCACCTCAGTTGCTGCGTGGAGCTGACAGGAGCGGCGGTGTCTTCTGCAGCTCTGGTCACCTTCATGCAGCACAGCTGGAAGTGACGCTGGACCATCCTGAATTATGCCGGACATGGAGGGCTTTTTCGGGCTTATAAAATTGGTGAACAAGGCAATTTGTTAGTGTTTTTTTTTCTAATAAAGGATTGTTCGGGTGTGTGTGTTTATTTACTGTAATTTACAGATTAATCATGGAAGGTATCTCGGGGAGACGCCTGACATGATTAATATAGGACTTTTTGGCAGCTATGGGCTGCCAAAAACTCCTTATTACCCCGAATGCCAATGCACCAGGGCAAATCGGGAAGAGGCGGGTACAGTCCCAGAACTGTCGCATATAATGTATGCGGCAATTCTGGGCGGCTGCTGACTGATATTGTTAGGCTGGGGGGCTCCCCATAACGTGGGGCTCCCCATCCTGAGAATACCAGCCTTCAGCCGTATGGCTTTATCTGGCTGGTATTAAAATTGGGGGGGACCGCACGCCGTATATTTTAATTGTTTATTTATTTATTTTACTGCACAGTATAGACACGCCCACCGGCTGCTGTGATTGGGTGCAGTGAGACACCTGTCACTCAGCGTGGGGGGCGTGTCTGACTGCAACCAATCACAGGCGTCTGTGGGTGGGGAAAGCAGAGAATACGAGATTGATTAATGAGCGGCCGGCATATTCAAAGTAATTGTTGCCGCGTATTCTCTGCACAGTTGTTCCTCGCCGCGCTGGTGATCGGGAAGCGCTTTGAGCCGGGGGAAGAAAAAAACCGAGCGCCAATGTAAGTATGACTGAGAACAGCATAAAAAAAGGTAAGTATACTGAATTTAATTTAAAAGAAAATAAAAATAAGATCGCTAGTGTAAAAATGCACACGCACGAAACGTGCTGAACACGGACATACTCCGTGTGCGGTCCGTGCAGGCACGGACCCATAGACTTTAACGGGTCCGTGCCTGCGTGCTGCCGGCCAAAAACGGACATGTCGTCCGTGCAGAAAAGCGCACTCACGTACTTATCACACGGACACATGTTCCGTGTGATTTTACGTGTGTGTGCCATCTACCATTGAATAACAGGGCTGAACGGAGCCAGGGCAGAGCCATGGGCATAGTGACCCATGACTCACCTTTGCAGGGCAACCAAGGGGTTAATTATATTTCATGAAAAGAGCGGGTTTTCTGCAGGGTCAAGAGTTTAAGGGGGGTGGACTTATAGGGCCAGGGGAGGGAATAGGGGGGGGGGGCTGTATATATATGTCCAGTGAAAGAGTGGGGCCATCACTTTGGCGTGGAGGCACCTATAGAGAAAGGTCCCCGTGTCACCTCACTAGATCTTCCCCCTGACCTGATGGCGACGTTGGCGGAGATCCTGGAGCAGCTGCGGGCTGCTGCTGGCGGCGAAGATGGAGCTGCGGTCAGAACAGCTATGAGGGAGATCTTGGGAGGCTCTGAACCTGCTGCCGACGCTAACCCCCTTCCGGTCCGGAGCGCGTGCAGAGTGAGGGCGCCGGAGCGGTTCTCACCTGATGTGGCTCCTGGTCCTCAGCGGCGCCGCAGGAGCCCCTCCGGGGACCCTCCTCGCAGTAAAGTTCCAGCTCCAGCACGCAGGAGCAGGCGGGGGAGGAATCCTTCCCGGCGTCCAGGACCTGCAGTGGTGGGCGGTCCTTCCAGGGATCATGTGACCGGCCCAGCTGCCTCTACTGCACAGGGCTTCAACAAGATGGCGGCGGTCCTTCCTGGCGATGCTCCAGTCGGGGGGACTGCTGGACAGCATGGAGAGGGGAGTGCTGCAGGGCCCACAGGGTCTGAAGTCAGGAGGACAGCTGATCCAGGACCCTCGTCTGCGATGCCAGTGCAGGAACCATCTCCTGGGAGGTCAGCGCGCGCCGGGTCAGAGTCGTCTGACAGGTGTGGGATTCTGCAGAGGAGGATGTCATCACCGGCAGGGAGATCGCGGTCCAGGCACGGGTTGCCTTCAGGCAGGAGGAGACTGTCACCGTCAGAGAGGTCAGCGCCACAGGGAAATTCGCCAGCACGGCAGGGGCCTGCATCTGGGAGAAGGTCCTTTTCACGGTCACGGTCGCGTTCCAGGAGGAGGTCGCCTTCATGGACACGGGCAGCATCGGGGACGAGCCAGCCCGCATCTCATCATCCAGTCCGCTCCCTGGTCATCCGACCAAGTTCGAGCGCGGCGGGCTCCCAGGGTCCTCCTGGTCGAGCTGCTGAAGATGCTGTCGTGAGGAGCCATTCCGGAGGGGATCGTCATCCGGAGTCAGGATTTTCGGCTGGTGGGTCTCATGTACCGACGCAGCTTGGTGAGTTTGCCTCTTTGTTTTGTACGTCCTCACCTAGTTTAGTTTCCCCGGGGGCAAGAGGTGGCCAGGCGCAGGCAGGGCCGAGCGCGGCGGGCGTAGATGTCAGTAGCCTTGGCGATGTGCTGAGGGGTGTGCGAGATTTGTTGGAGCGGCTGGATAGGTCGAGTCGGGGGGCGGTCGGGTCTCCCGTCCCTGAGTGGGTACCGAGCTCTGGGGTGGCAGCACCAACTGTTGTAGTTGTGCCAACGGAGAGCGAGGCGGCTGCGGGGAATGGCGTGGCGGCTCCCGGGCAGACGGAGAAGGATAAGGAAGGGGACAGGATTGTTTTGGATGATAGGGCCAGAGGGGAGGTATACGTTTGCTTTGAGGGCCCTCTGAGGGCGCATTTGAAGAAGGAGGTGAAGGAAAAGATTTGGAAGGATGAGTATGTGGAGATTTTTTCCCTCCTTCCTTTGGAGAAGTTTAATTTAGATAAGAAGAAGGATGATAGCAAGAAGGAGGAGGAAGAAAAGCGGAGGTGGCGGCTGATCCCTCAAACGTTTGCTAACTGGTTGCAGGCTTTTGCGATCCTAGCTAGCGTTATTGGCGAATAGGCGCCGGATAATTGTTCTGGGCTATTCTGTTATATGGATGCCATAGCGGAAGCTCATAGGATTTACGGCGGGCAGACTTGGTTACGGTACGATGAGCAGTTTAGGCAGCGAAAAGCCGTGCGGCCCAGCATACAATGGGATCAGAAGGATATCGGGTTATGGTTGAAAGTTATGGCACCGGCACGTTATGGTCAGCCCTTTCATAGGGGGGCCGGGTCGGCCGGCCAACATACCGTTGGGGGAGTGGGGACCCAGGCAGGTGGCGTGGGAGCAAGGGCAGGGGTGTGCTGGCAGTTTAACGACAGCCAGTGCAAGTTTGGGAGCTCCTGCAAGTTTAAGCATCAGTGTTTCGGTTGTGGAGGTTCCTCCCACGGAGCGGCTCGTTGCTTTAAGAAGGGAAAGCCCAAAGCAGGGGGAGATTCTGGAAAAGGGGGGGAGCCCAGTGAGGCTTCTCGAGATGGCCCCTTATCTACATAGATACCCTAGGCGGGACAAGGCAGTGTTATTGGAGGACGGTTTTCGTGTTGGTTTTAGGATCCCCCCCCTCCTCATGTTGTTCCGTTTCAGTTAAAGAATTTGTTGTCAGCAAGGCGACACCCGGAGGTGGTGACTACAAAGCTACTTGGTGAGGTTGCTCGTGGTCGGATGGCGGGTCCGTTTGCATCCCCCCCATTCCGAATTTGGTTGTATCACCGCTAGGGGTCGTCCCAAAGAAGGAGACGAACAAATTTCGGCTCATTCAGCATTTGACGTTCCCCAAGGGTTTGTCGGTGAATGATGGCATTGACCCAGACCTCTGTTCGGTGGTTTATACCTCGTTTGACGCAGCCATGAGATGGGTTCGGAGATGTGGTAGGGGAGCATTGTTAGCAAAAACGGACATCGAATCGGCTTTCCGTTTGCTGCCGGTGCATCCTGAGAGCATGCATCTGTTGGGTTGTTTTTGGGACGGATCCTATTTTGTTGATCGTTGTTTGCCTATGGGGTGTTCCATTTCTTATGCTTATTTTGAAGCATTTCATTCTTTCTTAGAATGGGCAGTGTGTGATGTGGCTCAGCTCTCGTCGGTGATTCACTATCTCGACGATTTTTTGTTCATTGGTCCTGCCGAGTCGGCAGTTTGTCAGACGTTGTTGAGAACTATGGAATGGTTGTCTGACCGGTTCGGAGTTCCCTTAGCTCAGGAGAAGACAGAAGGACCGTGTACTTGTCTGAATTTTTTGGGCATCACTATTGATACTGTGATGATGGAGTGCAGGCTGCCGGAAGAAAAAAATCTCGGCTTTGCGCGCGGAGGTGAGTTCGGCTGTTCGCCTTAAAAAAATTCAGTTGAGGGACCTCCAGTCTTTGTTGGGCAAGCTGAATTTTGCTTGTCGTATCATGCCCATGGGCCGGGTTTTTTCACGTAGGTTGGCGTCGGCGGCGTCCGGGGCGCGTTCCCCAAGACATTACATAAGGTTGACTCAGGACCTTAGGGAGGATTTGGCTGTTTGGGGCACTTTTTTGGGGAAGTACAATGGCCGGTCGCTAATGATTGCGGAAGTGGTAGACGATTTTGATTGCGAGCTTTTCACCGACGCAGCAGGGGGTACGGGCTTTGGGGCTTACTTCGGAGGTAGGTGGTGCATGGGAGAGTGGCCGCCGATGTGGCATGAAGCAAGGTTTACGCGGAATTTGATGTTGTTGGAGCTGTTCCCGATTGTGGTGGCGGTGTCCGTTTGGGGAGATCATTTTAGCAACAAAAAAATCCGCTTTCACTGCGACAACATGTTGGTTGTTATGGCGATTAACAACTTGTCTGGTACGTCTCCTCCAGTGGTCCGCCTGTTGCGGTATTTGGTGTTGCGGTGTCATTGCCTTAATGCGTGGGTTGTGGCAGTTCATGTATCGGGGGTCGAGAACTCCATTGCTGATTCCCTTTCTCGCTTACAGTGGGATCGTTTTTGGAGCCTGGCGCCGGAAGCGGAGTCCTCCGGCAGCACCTGGCCGGCGGAGCTCTTGGAGTTGGTGTTCGAGAGACGAGCTCGTTGATCAGAGCGTCATTGGCTCCTGTTACGTGGGCTGCATATGAAGCAGCCTGGATGGACTGGATGAATTGGAGGCAGGAATTTGGGGTTGGGGAGTCTGAGGAGGATTCTATCGGTGCCTTGCTGTGTCGGTTGTGTAGGATGGCTTCGGATCAGTGGTCTGTTTCCAGGGTTAATCGTTTTCTGGCGGGGGTTTCGTTCGGTTGTAAATTGCAGGGGGTAGTGGATATAACAAAGAATTTTCTGGTTCGGCAAGCTGTGAGGGGCTTGAGAAAAGGGGTTCATAGACCGGACAGTCGGAGGCCGGTGTCATTCCAGCTGCTGGAAGAGCTGGGTGCTCAGCTGGAGCGAGTGTGTGTTTCACACTTTGAAATGGTTCTGTTTCAGTTGGCATTTTCATGGGCTTTCTTCGGAGCTACGAGGATAGGCGAGTTGGTATCCCCAGTGTCATCCGGGGGGGGGGCATTTTGGGAGAGGACACGGTTGTTTCCGGGGACACTGTGGAGTTTTGGATCCGACGGTCTAAGACGGATCAATTTGGTCGCGGGAGAAGGGTCACTTTATGGGCGTTGGCGGGGTCCCCGATGTGCCCCGTATCCTGTTTTAAACGGTATTTAGAATTGGGGGTTGACCGCCCGGGTCCATTGTTGAAGCATCAGGATGGATCGTTTTTGTCCAGGTACCAGTTTGTGGCGGTTTTTCGGAAGTGTCTGGAGAGGTTGGGGTTGCAGGTGGACAAGTTCGCAGCTCACTCGTTTCGGATCGGGGCAGCGACTGAAGCTGACATGTGGGGGCTCCCAGCGGAGACAGTGCAGAGGATTGGCAGGTGGGAGTCGAAGAGGTTCAGGCTGTATGTCCGCCCCCATTTGTTGTAGGAGTCGGGGCGTTCTTTCTGGACTGGTGGTGTATGTAAAAAAAAATACCCACTGCAATGTTGTTTCTGTTTGCAGTTTAATGATAGTTATTAGTGCGTATCAGATTTTCGGTTTGTTACACCCCCCTTCCCCCCCCCTTTTTTGTTTTTTGTTTCCTTCTATAGGTGATACGCCCCTGGTGTGGATTTTTGGCCATTCTTTTGTTTATTGGGGGGCACTGAGAGCTGATGTGCGACGCAATGGTCGGCAGTTGGGTTGGTCCAGAGACGAGGTAATCGTTCGTTGGATTGGGGTGAGGGGCATGCGCTGGCGGCAGGTGTTGGTGGAGTTTCACCGGTTTGCTCGTTTGGATCGCCCCCCTGAGGTTCTGGTGTTGCACGTCAGGGGAAATGATTTAGGGGCTCGCCCCTGTCGGGAGTTGATACGGGATATTCGGTACGACCTGCTCCGCCTTTGGTCAATCTTCCCTAAACTCAGGGTGGTTTGGTCAGATATCGTTCCCCGAAAGATTTGGCGGGGGGCTCGGTCACTGGAGAGGATCGAAAAGACCAGAATAAAGGTCAACAGGGTGGTTGGGAATTTTGTGTCCAGGAATGGAGGAGTCGTAGTTCGGCACAGGGACTTGGAGTCGAGGGAGGGGAATTTTTGGCGGTCAGATGGTGTGCACCTGACTGCCGTGGGTGTCGATCTGTGGGCCTTGAGCATTCAAGAAGGAGTTGAGCGGGCACTTGTTTTGGTGGGGTGACTCGCATTATGAGGGGTCAGGTAATGCTCGTGGTGGCGGTGGCGAGGGGGGTTCTTGGAGTCGGTGGAAATGTCGGGGAGGGGGGTGGTACATCGGATAGATGGGGGACTACCCCCCTTGTTTATTCTGGTATGGTAATTGCCTGGCGGACTTGGGGGGCTCTACAGGAGTGGGGTCTCCTGAGAGTCGGTTAGGGACACGGTTTTCCAGCAAAAGGTGGTGCCCCCGAGCTTGTGGTCGCGGCTGGGGGCAAAAACATGCCGGATGGTTTTGGTAACATACTTGGTGTCCGCCAGGTTTTGGGGCTCCAAGAACCGCCCTTGCATTGGTATAAATGGTTATTTATGGTTATTTATGTGTTATGATGTTTGTTAATAAACCGGGCCGATTTGGCCAATTTATCCAAAATAATGGTGTTGCGTGTTTATTAGTGGGTGGGATAAATTGGTTATGATCCGGTGTTGAGTGATACAGCAATCCCAGTAACAGTGTATAAATCAGCATTAAAATTGAATCCTTTATTGATATTAAACTAAAAAGAAGAACACCAGTTCCAATGATTCATATATCATCAGCTCACAAAGCCATCACCCTGTATATACGATATAAATACTCAGGCAGCTCAATAGTGATTTAAGCTGCATTGGGTATACATCGTGGTGGCCACTAGGTCAAAACAAATTAGCAAAAACAACACAATAAACAAAACAAAAAGTGAATATGCCAGGTCAAAAGGACAATGGTCCAATTTGATAGAAAAACCAAGCATAAAAAAGAAATATACCCAACAAAAATGTTATCGATTCGTACCAGGTACTGACAATGGTCAGATACCATAGACATTAACATGTGTTAAGGCATATAAAAAGGAGTGGTCTAACCAAATCCTTCCAAAAAGAGGGGCAGGCAGTCTCTCCTTCGGATTCCTGGGTTCAGTATGCCGGTCCAGCATTCACTCTCCCTATCCAACAGGAGGTCAAAAAATAACAAAATTACCTGCCGCCCCAAACTCCCGTCCTAACAAGGACGGTCCACATCTAAATTGCAGAGTTGGACCCCTAAGCTGACCCTGTTAGTGTCCCGACGCGTTTCGTCCACATCGACTCCTCAGGGGACATATTATTAGAAGTATACCAGGTCCTTATTGCCAGCCCTCACATGCCTCAGATGTCAAAGGTCCGGTGTTGAGCCAATGATGGGGGAAGCCTCTGCAGTAGGGCAGTCAAGGCTGAACAGAGCCAGGGCAGAGCCATGGGCGTAGTGACCCATGACTCACCTTTGCAGGGCAACCAAGGGGTTAATTATATTTCATGAAAAGAGCGGGTTTTCTGCAGGGTCAAGAGTTTAAGGGGGGTGGACTTATAGGGCCAGGGGAGGGAATGGGGGGGCTGTATATATAAGTCCAGTGAGAGAGGGGGGCCATCACTTTGGCGTGGAGGCACCTATAGAGAAAGGTCCCGCCCTCCCACCCTATGTTTAATCTGTGTCAGGGGAAGATGGGGGGAGTTGCTTTTACTTTAACTTCTCATAGTGTGATCGGGTCATTTCGGCGAGCGGTGGCGAGGGGGGTTCTTGGAGTCGGTGGAAATGTCGGGGAGGGGGGTGGTACATCGGATAGATGGGGGACCACCCCCCTTGTTTATTCTGGTATGGTAATTGCCTGGCGGACTTGGGGGGCTCTACAGGAGTGGGGTCTCCTGAGAGTCGGTTAGGGACACGGTTTTCCGGCAAAAGGTGGTGCCCCCGAGCTTGTGGTCGCGGCTGGGGGCAAAAACATGCCGGATGGTTTTGGTAACATACTTGGTGTCCGCCAGGTTTTGGGGCTCCAAGAACCGCCCTTGCATTGGTATAAATGGTTATTTATGGTTATTTATGTGTTATGATGTTTGTTAATAAACCGGGCCGATTTGGCCAATTTATCCAAAATAATGGTGATGCGTGTTTATTAGTGGGTGGGATAAATTGGTTATGGTCCAGTGTTGAGCCAATGGTGGGGGAAGCCTCTGCAGTAGGGCAGTCATGGGTCTCCGTGTGTACGTGTCTCCGGTACGTGCAAATATGTACCGCACACGTACAAAAAAAAACGGATGTGTGTTGCGGGTCTTACTTAGTAAAGCCCTTCTGCAGGTCAAACAGCCTAATATGATACAAAGCCAGATACCAGATTCTGTCAGCTTTCCTGAGGAATGTTAGCGCATTTCTTATGCCAATTGTCTCCAATTTACTAATATTCTTTAGTTTGTGAGCTGAAAATACCTTCTTCAACCCCATAAAAAATCTTTGATGGAATTTCAAGTCAGGGACCTATGACAGCCACTCAAGAATCTTCCAAGACTTTGGTGGACATTGAGGTATGACTATCTTTTAAATGGGTTGTCCAGGACATTTTTTTTTTATTTTTACTATTGGTCTATGGGCAGGAATAGATAGCAAGACCCGTCCCACATATTCCCTTCCTGTTGCACCTGTCAATCAAACAGCAGTGCATGCTGTAACTTTACATGCACATATTTCTGAAATAAAACATCCAATCTCAGAACAGAAGGTATGCTTACATTCAGCATCCTAGCGCCAATATAGCACTGGCTTTACTTTATATATAAAAATTCTGCTGGTTGGTTCCCTTTAATAAAGGTTTACCCTTCAAACACTAGACCCCTTACTGTATACAGCTAAGTAGGAGACTTGACCTCTATACAAATCATACTATATAGCTTTTAGAGGTTTATTTGGTATAAAAACTATTTCTTATGGAGCTTTGGTGAGTAAGGTGTTTTTTGCAAGTGATACACTGCCTTTAAGGATTTACACACTTTTTGAATTTCATTAGACACTTTTATACAGTTCTAAGAAAAGGTTGTGATAATGGCACCATTTACAAAAATAAAAGTTATGTCCAAAGAAAACAACAGTTGCCGCTATGAAGAAATAAAACAAAAAAATGGAGGGCACATGCTGTGGCAATGTAATAGTTAACTTTCAATTTAGTTTTTACTCTGTGTTCTGCGGAAAAAATATCTGTACCTCCCTGGAGCCCATCAATAAGCAGGCCAGCTGCTGTTGACTGAATTAGTCATGGGTTATGTGAATGCTCTTGATAAGCACATGTACTGTATATATGATGATCAGAAGAGTAGTCTGACCAGGGGTCGTCACTTTAGTGTGCAGGGCTTGCAGTTATACCCAAGTCCTGAGGCATAAGGGGCCCAGAGGGTCCTTTGGTCCATAAGAGAAGACCAAAGACCCATGCCGTCAGGGGCCCGGTTGGACATTTTGCATTGGAGCTCTCGAGCTTCATGTCACGCCACGGAGTAATTTGCGGTTTTGAGTGGTGACGTAGGGTAATTAATGAGATTTTGGGCCAGTACCGCAATATGACTGAAATATTTAATAGCAGTTTGCTCCAGAAACATTTCTAATGGTGAACAGTTAATCAGAAATGGGAGGTAGAGACATAATTGTGTGTCTGTGTTGTGTGTCAGGCACATGAAAGATTCATATAAGTCACACTCGGATACACACGTCTCACAGGAAGCAATTGTTTCTCCTCGCAGCTGGTCTTCTCACCATCTCTGATGAAAGTTCATACGGCTATGAAATCTGCTCTTTACCGTTTTCACATATTCATCGTCTTCCTGCTAATAAAGACCGCAGTATCTAGCTTGCTTGTGTATCAACTAAAACTGATATTTTGTATTAGATTCATTATTTAGATGCAAGTCTGTAAATATAATGTGTCTGTCCTTTATAGAACAAAATAAAGGTTATTTATTATTCATGGTTCCCAAAATTTCCCCTCGAGGGAAGTCTCCCTTCCCTGTGTGCAGTTCTGCTGGCTCCTCTGCCTCCACAATCCGTTGCCTGAGTGGCTACTGTCGCGGGTGGGGGCCAGTCCTCCGTCATGGGGGCTGCTTGGGGGATAACGCTCGGGTCCGGTACCTTTCTTGGTGGCTCGAGTGGGCCGGACCCGGGGCTCGAGCAGCGCTCATCACCCACGAGTGAAAATGGGGATTGGGTTGGTGATCAGGTGGGTGCGCGGCCGGGGCCGCTATCAAGATTGTTCGTGACGCCACCCACGGGTCGTGGTGATTGTTGGCACCACCGCTGCTGATGATGGTGGGGGCTCCCGGGTGGTGGTGTTGTGGCGCAGCTAAGTGTTGACCCCTGCGTGGGTAGGGGGTGTGAGTCCCGGGGCCCGCTGGGGTGATGACGATGTAGCTGCTGGAGGGGTGCAGGGCAGGGCGGCATAGCGCGGCGCTGTGCCTGAGGGTACTGGTGTACTCGCTATTCAGATTAAAGTCACACAGAGTCCTTATAGTGAACCAGGGCCGGATGCCGGTAGCCTCTGCAGGGGTGTGCTCGGGTCCCGCACACGGATGCACAGCAAGGGCCCTTCTTTATGCACTTTGTGTCTGTCTTTGATGTCTGGACTAGTCCGTTTGCAATGGCCTCCGGACGGGGTATCCTCTCTTTTGGCACCGGTGGGCTCCAACCCTGTCTCGGTCGCCCTCAGGTTCCCCGCGACCGGATCTCCGTCGCCTGTGGCCCTTACAGCCACCTAGTCCGGTAGTCCAGGGCCCCAACCCCGGCTACCAATTTCTCCGGGGAGCTACAAGCCTCCCCTGTCAGCTTTCCACTGACCTCAGCACAGACTGACTAAACTCTGCTCTAAGGCGGGCTTTACACACTACGACATCGCAGGTGCGATGTCGGTGGGGTCAAATTGAAAATGACGCTCATCCGGCATCGCATGCGCCATCGTAGTGTGTAAAGGCTCGATGATACGATTAACGAGCGCAAAAGCGTCGTAATCGTATCATCGGTGCAGCGTCGGCGTAATCCATGATTACGCTGACGCGACGGTCCGATGTTGTTCCTCGCTCCTGTGGCAGCACACATCGCTGTGTGTGAAGCCGCAGGAGCGAGGAACATCTCCTACCGGACTCACTGCGGCTTCCGTAGGATATGCGGAAGGAAGGAGATGGGCGGGATGTTTACATCCCACTCATCTCCGCCCCTCCGCTCCGATTGGCCGCCTGGCGTGTGACGTCGCTATGACGCCGCATGACCCGCCCCCTTAACAAGGAGGCGGGTCGCCGGCCAGAGCGACGGTCGCAGGACAGGTGAGTCCATGTGAAGCTGCCGTAGCGATAATGTTTGCTACGGCAGCTATCACAAGGAAATCGCTGCTGCGACGGGGGCGGGTACTATCGCGCTCGGCATCGCAGCATCGGCCTGCGATGTCGCAGCGTGAAAAGTACCCCTTACACTTTCTCAGTGCTTTCCAATCCCTCCCATTTTCCTGAGGAGGGGGTGAGTAAGGCCTGATTGGTTGGTGTGCATCTGTGTGAGGACTGTGTTGGTGCCAAGGAGGAGAATGGCCTGCACTTTGCTGGATTTCTGCAGGCTCTGTGACACCCTGGTTTTGCCAGGGCGTCACACTACACTACATACAGTTAGGTCCAGAAATATTTGGACAGTGACACAATTTTCGCGAGTTGGGCTCTGCATGCCACCACATTGGATTTGAAATAAAACCTCTACAACAGAATTCAAGTGCAGATTGTAACGTTTAATTTGAAGGTTTGAACAAAAATATCTGATAGAAATTGTAGGAATTGGACACATTTCTTTACAAACCCTCCACATTTTAGGAGGTCAAAAGTAATTGGACAAATAAACCAAACCCAAACAAAATATTTTTATTTTCAATATTTTGTTGCGAATCCTTTGGAGGCAATCACTGCCTTAAGTCTGGAACCCATGGACATCACCAAACGCTGGTTTTCCTCCTTCTTAATGCTTTGCCAGGCCTTTACAGCCGCAGCCTTCAGGTCTTGCTTGTTTGTGGGTCTTTCCGTCTTAAGTCTGGATTTGAGCAAGTGAAATGCATGCTCAATTGGGTTAAGATCTGGTGATTGACTTGGCCATTGCAGAATGTTCCACTTTTTTGCACTCATGAACTCCTGGGTAGCTTTGGCTGTATGCTTGGGGTCATTGTCCATCTGTACTATGAAGCGCCGTCCGATCAACTTTGCGGCATTTGGCTGAATCTGGGCTGAAAGTATATCCCGGTACACTTCAGAATTCATCCGGCTACTCTTGTCTGCTGTTATGTCATCAATAAACACAAGTGACCCAGTGCCATTGAAAGCCATGCATGCCCATGCCATCACGTTGCCTCCACCATGTTTTACAGAGGATGTGGCGTGCCTTGGATCATGTGCCGTTCCCTTTCTTCTCCAAACTTTTTTCTTCCCGTCATTCTGGTACAGGTTGATCTTTGTCTCATCTGTCCATAGAATACTTTTCCAGAACTGAGCTGGCTTCATGAGGTGTTTTTCAGCAAATTTAACTCTGGCCTGTCTATTTTTGGAATTGATGAATGGTTTGCATCTAGATGTGAACCCTTTGTATTTACTTTCATGGAGTCTTCTCTTTACTGTTGACTTAGAGACAGATACACCTACTTCACTGAGAGTGTTCTGGATTTCAGTTGATGTTGTGAACGGGTTCTTCTTCACCAAAGAAAGTATGCGGCGATCATCCACCACTGTTGTCATCCGTGGACGCCCAGGCCTTTTTGAGTTCCCAAGCTCACCAGTCAATTCCTTTTTTCTCAGAATGTACCCGACTGTTGATTTTGCTACTCCAAGCATGTCTGCTATCTCTCTGATGGATTTTTTCTTTTTTTTCAGCCTCAGGATGTTCTGCTTCACCTCAATTGAGAGTTCCTTAGACCGCATGTTGTCTGGTCACAGCAACAGCTTCCAAATGCAAAACCACACACCTGTAATCAACCCCAGACCTTTTAACTACTTCATTGATTACAGGTTAACGAGGGAGACGCCTTCAGAGTTAATTGCAGCCCTTAGAGTCCCTTGTCCAATTACTTTTGGTCCCTTGAAAAAGAGGAGGCTATGCTTTACAGAGCTATGATTCCTAAACCCTTTCTCCGATTTGGATGTGAAAACTCTCATATTGCAGCTGGGAGTGTGCACTTTCAGCCCATATTATATATATAATTGTATTTCTGAACATGTTTTTGTAAACAGCTAAAATAACAAAACTTGTGTCACTGTCCAAATATTTCTGGCCCTGACTGTACGTATCAGTGTGCAGAAGGCCTGTATACTGGGCGCTAACTGATAGCCTCCCCTTATCAGTAAATCCAGCATGGATAATCCTTCCTCAGTGGTATCAGATCAAATAGAATCTAATTAAAAAAAAAAAAAGCTTTTAGGCATCTGATTCTTCAATTTTTAAAAAATATAATGTTAGATTTATCTTCATATCAATATAATCGGGAGACGTCCTTTAAAACAATTTTTTTTTATTTGCTTATTCTTGAGCTAAAGTTTTAAATAGCGTTGCACATTTTATTTATTTCACTCACTTATCTAGCGCTATTAACAGGGGCGGATTAAGGGCAACTAGGGCCCCTGGCTGATCAGGATCTGTGGGCCCCCCCATCCCAACACACGTGTCATGTGACGGGTCCATCATCATACACCTGAAACAGATCATTTCTGAAAAATAGTTGCCAAAACTATAACCTTAAAAACATCCACTAATCTAATACATATTCCCTTCAGTTTATAAAAAAAAACAATAAGGCAGAGTATTGAACAGTCCAGCTGTAAACAAGACTACTGCCCAAAAAAATAATTTGGGAGGATACTGACTTCAGGGCGCCTGAGCGTGTTCTGCCCTGATGGCGGAGATGTGCCACTGTTGTGACATTGTCTGAATATACCAGGACGTGAGAGTCCCGGACGAGGTCCTGAGCCGCAAGGAGGGCTTCCCTGACTGCCCTGAGCTCCCTGTAGTTGGAGGATTGGGAGCTGACGTAAGGACTCCAGACCCCTTGAAATGGGGAATTTGCCACCATTGCCCCCCATCCTCGTAGGCTGGCATCTGTGGTCAGTGTAACCAGGGGTTTCTGAGTCCAGGCAACCCCCACCCGCAGGTTGGCGGGACTCAGCCACCAGAGAAGGGATGAGGAGACGGACTCCGAGAGGCGAAACCTTCTGTTTAGGGATGACGGGAGTCTGTCCCAATGTGTCAGGATATGATCCTGGAGACACCGAGAATGGGCCTGAGCCCACCTGACTGAAGGAATACAGGATGTCATGGAACCCAGAGCTGACATAGCCGCTCGAAGCGTCGGGCGAGCCTGCCTGCGAAGCTTTGATATTTTGGCTAACAGAGCTAACCTGTGGCCTTCTGGGAGAAAAGATGCCTGTCTGTCGGAGTCCAGCAGCACTCCGAGAAACTGCCGAGTGGAGGAGGGGGTTAACTGTGATTTTTTGAGATTGGGAATCTATCCCAGAGACCGAAGGATTCCCAAAGACCTTTCCACATGGCTCCGGAGGGTTGGAGCAGATGGAGCCATGAGAAGAAAGTCGTCCAAATATGGAACCAGACAGATACCCTGCAATCTTATGAAGGCGACCACCTCTGCCATGATCTTGGAAAAGATCCTTGGAGCTGAGGAGATCCCGAAGGGAAGTACATTGAATTGGAAATGAAGTACTTCCTCCCCGTGAAGCACCGCAAACCTGAGGTATTGCCTGTGTCCCGGATGGACGGGTACATGGAAGTAGGCGTCTTTCAGATCTATAGAGGCCATCTGATGGTGTAGACCTATCAGGGGAATAGCTGATTTCACCGACTCCATCTTGAACCGCCGGTACCTGACCTGACGGTTTAGACGTTTTAAATTGATAATTATACGGACGTCGCCGGATGGCTTCTTGACCAGGAAGAGACGGGAGTAGTGTCCTACCCCTTCTTCCTGACTCGGGACTGGGGAAACGACCCCAGAGTGCACTAGCTCTATAATCTTGGTGTACAACAGAGCCTGTGAACCCGGTGACGCCAGCGCAGTGACTCGGAGACCCGGAAGAGGGGGGGGAAGAAATTCTATGAGAAGACCGTCCGAGATGATCTTCAGAACCCATTGGCAAGTGGTTATGGACTGCCACTGGGGAAAAAACGCTGAGAGTCTTCCCCCCACCCGGGCCGAGTCACTGTTTGTCCTGCTGAGGACGTTGCTGATGGGGAGGGATGAGGATGTTTCTCCCTCTACCTTTGGGATAGCTCCACCTGCCAGCCTTCCCTTTCCCTCTGGGCTGGGAGGCCTGAGGCATCGAGGGACGAAAGGACCGCTTCCTGTTAGGTCTAGGATCGGGCAAGGCCTTACGATCGGTCGCCTGGTCCAGGATATCATCCAGGGCAGGCCCAAACACTAAATCCCCTTTAAACGGAAGTGAACAAAGCCTCATTTTGGAGGTGGAGTCTCCGCTCCAGGCCTTAAGCCAGAGGGCACGTCGGGCAGAGTTAGAAAGCACCGAGGTCCTGGCTGCCAGGCGGACAGATTCCACCGAGGTATCTGCCAGAAAACAGGTAGCCTTCCTAAGCAAGGGAAAGGATTCCAGTAATTCCTCCCTAGGGGTCCCTTGGGAAATATGAGCCTCCAACTGGTCTAACCACCTAATTAGGGACCTGGATACGCAGGTGGAGGCAATGTTGGCTTGAATAGAGGAAGACGATGCCTCCCAGGACCGCTTCATCAGGCCCTCTACCTTCCTATCCATCTGATCCTTCAGTTGGGAAGTATCCTCAAAGGGAAGAGCTGTTTGTTTAGCTACCCTAGCCACCTGAACGTCTACTCTTGGAACCTCCCAATGCAGTCCCGAAGGTTCCAGAGGAAACCGGCGTCTAAGGTCACTCCGTACCCGCCTCTCAGGAAATTCCCATTCCTGAGAGACAATATCCAAAACATTGGCATGAACTGGGAATCCCAACTGTTTGACTGACTTCAGGCCAGCAAACATTTCGTCCTGGATTGAAGGAAGAGACTGCACTTCTTCTAAACCCATAGTGCTCCTAACTGCCCCAATAAGATCCCCCAACTCTTCTGAGTGAAATAGAAAGGACTGGGCAGACCCCCCAGATGGAAATCCTTCATCAGGACCCTCAGAGGTGGAATCAGCGTCCTCCTGATCAGATGGGGTCGACTGGAGTCTCCTCTTTTTTGGAGGAGAGGGTCCAGGAGCAGGGCCAGGAGCAGGGCAGGGTCAGGAGCAGGGCCAGGAACAGGAAGGGAGGCCAAAGAGGCCCTAATCTCCTGTTTCATCATGGACCGCAACTCATCTATCAGAGATGGTTGTTCGGCCCTAATAATCTGCTGGCAAAGCTTTTTATCCCATACTGCAGGGAGCATCTTTATACAGATAGGACATTTTTTTAATTTTTTCCACTCTGTCAGGTCTATCAGGCTTATCGGATTTGTCAGTTTTTTCTGACTTCTCAGGCTTCTCTGATTTTTCATTTCTGTCAGTTTTCTTGGTGGCCTTGTCCTCCTAGAAAACACAGACCATAGAGCCATAAATCATCTGATGAGACCTATGTCCGAGGGACCATTCCCCTCCATACTCACAGTAGCAGGGGGCACACTGGGTTCTGCAGATGCAGCTGCAGCGGAAGACATGACAGGGAGCACGGTTGCTTACCATGATCTGATGTCTTCGTGGCAGCCCTTATGCACAAGGGCCTGCCCCCCCAGTGACGGTGCACGTTCCCCGCCTCCGGTCCTGGGCAGGCCGTGTCACCGTCGGCGTGCCTCCACGCTGCCTCCGCAAACCGGAAGCGCTCGACCGGAAGTCCGCAAGACCGAAAGTCCCGCCCCCGGGAGCACTTCCGGATCGCTCCGGCAGCGTGCATGCGGGAAGCGGCCGGCGGCTCAGGGAGGACGCCGGCCGGGGAGCTCAACAGCCTGCATCACCCCTCAGGAGGATCCGGAAGGCTGGAGCAGCGGTCCCCCACAGCGTGAGGGAACAGCAAGGGAGGAGCGGTGAAGGCCCGACCGATGCTGTCCGGCTTAAGGTAACAGGGGAAGAAGGAAAAAGAAAAGAAAAAAAAAAAAAAATATATACTGTAGTTCGCCGGCCACCACAGCATAGGAGAAAACAAAAACCTCTCCATGCCCCATGGGGACAGGAAAGATGACAAGCCCAAGCCCAAGACAGAATCGTCAGCCATATGCGTATATCTAATATATAAGGCCTGCGACACACATCCGTGCCGCCGGTACGTGTCTGCCATTTTTTACACGTACCGGCGGCACGGAGACACGTACAGCAATGCTACCCTATTGTAGCAGGCACACACAAGTAAAACCACACTGAACGTGTGTCCGTGTGCGTTTGTACGTGTGTGCGTTTTTCTACACGCTGACATGTCAGTGTTTTCTCCGGCAGCACGGGTGTCACACGGCCCGCACCCATACCACACGGGTGTAGTGTGGATGCGGTCCCGTGTGACACGCGCCAGAGAAAACACACGTGTAAGAAAAAAAAAAACCTTAACTCACCTTCTCCAGCTCTCCTGTCTCTGCCGCTGCTGTCACTTGCTGCCGACCGCCGCTCATTATTCTCATTTAATATTCACTTCACTGCGGCCAGAAGCAGCAGCAGCGGGGAGACGGGAAGGCTGGAGACCGAAGATCAGCACCACGGACAGCAGCGCGGACCACATGAGTATGCAAATTACCTGTTCTCCGTATGTTATCACGGATAGCATGCGGAGAACACACGTGGCCCGCACGTACCAGAGACACGTACTTACCTGCATGCAACACGCAGAGAAAATACGTGTCTCGCGGCACGTGCGTGATTTTCACGTGAGTGTGTCGGAGGCCTAAAGCTGTGTGTGTGTGTGTGTCCACCAAAGGAATCCGCACCATCACATTTACAATCACGATATTTTGCACAGACACTCCATTTGACTCAGGGGATGTCATAAACTACGTTTTGAGGGGAAAATTTAACCCCGTGCTATTACAGTTATTTGCCAAAAAACCTGCTTACATTAAAGTCAACGGAGCTGGAATTAGTTGCTATAGGCAACGAAAGACATTCTTAGTATAAGAACCTTATGTGTGAGGTAATATGATTTCTGTGGAGAGACAGATAGAGACTGACAGAGACAAAGAGAGAGAGACAGAGAAAGAGACAGCCAGCCAGGGAGAGAAAGAGACAGCGAGCCAGCCAGGGAGAGAGACAGCCAGTCAGCTAGGGAGAGAAAGAGACAGCCAGACAGACAGCCAGGAAGAGAAAGAGCCAGCCAGGGAGAGAAAGACAGCCAATCAGCCAGGGAGAGAAAGAGACAGCCAATCAGCCAGGGAGAGAAAGAGACAGCCAGCCAGGGAGAGAAAGAGACAGCCAGCCAGGGAGAGAAAAAGACAGCCAGCCAGGGAGAGAAAATGACAGCTAGGGAGAGAAAAAGACAGCCAGCCAGGGAGAGAAAGAGACAGCCAGCCAGGGAGAGAAAGAGACAGCCAGTCTGGGAGAGAAAGAGACAGCCAGTCTGGGAGAGAAAGAGACAGCCAGTCTGGGAGAGAAAGAGACAGCCAGTCTGGGAGAGAAAGAGACAGCCAGTCTGGGAGAGAAAGAGACAGCCAAGGAGAGAAAGAGACAGCCAGTCTGGGAGAGAAAGAGACAGCCAGTCAGGGAGAGAAAGAGACAGCCAGTCAGCCAGGGAGAGAAAGAGACAGCCAGTCAGCCAGGGAGAGAAATAGACAGCCAGTCAGCCAGGGAGAGAAATAGACAGCCAGTCAGCCAGGGAGAGAAATAGACAGCCAGTCAGCCAGGGAGAGAAAGAGACAACCAGTCAGCCAGGGAAAGAGACAGCCAGTCAGCCAGGAAGAGAAAAAGACAGCCAGAGAGAGAAAGAGACAGCCAGTCAGGGAGAGAAAGAGACAGCCAGCCAGGGAGAGAAAGAGACAGCCAGCCAGGGAGAGAAAGAGACAGCCAGCCAGGGAGAGAAAGAAACAGCCAGCCAGGGAGAGAAAGAGACAGCCAGCCAGGGAGAGAAAGAGGCAGCCAGTCAGGGAGAGAAAGAGGCAGCCAGTCAGGGAGAGAAATAGACAGCCAGTCAGGGAGAGAAATAGACAGCCAGTCAGGGAGAGAAATAGACAGCCAGTCAGGGAGAGAAAGAAACAGCCAGCCAGGGAGAGAAAGACAGCCAGCCAGAGAGAGAAAGAGACAGCCAGAGAGAGAAAGAGACAGCCAGTCAGGGAGAGAAAGAGACAGCCAGCCAGGGAGAGAAAGAGACAGCCAGCCAGGGAGAGAAAGAGACAGCCAGCCAGGGAGAGAAAGAGACAGCCAGCCAGGGAGAGAAAGAGACAGCCAGCCAGGGAGAGAAAGAGACAGCCAGCCAGGGAGAGAAAGAGACAGCCAGCCAGGGAGAGAAAGAGACAGCCAGCCAGGGAGAGAAAGAGATAGCCAGAGAGAGAAAGAGACAGCCATGGAGAGAAAGAGACAGCCAGCCATGGAGAGAAATAGACAGCCAGCCAGGGAGAGAAAGAGACAGCCAGCCAGGGAGAGAAAGAGACAGCCAGCCAGGGAGAGAAAGAGACAGCCAGCCAGGGAGAGAAAGAGACAGCCAGCCAGGGAGAGAAAGAGACAGCCAGCCAGGGAGAGAAAGACAGCCAGCCAGAGAGAGAAAGAGACAGCCAGCCAGGGAGAGAAAGAGACAGCCAGCCAGGGAGAGAAAGAGACAGCCAGCCAGGGAGAGAAAGAGACAGCCAGAGAGAGAAAGAGACAGCCAGGGAGAGAAAGAGACAGCCAGCCAGGGAGAGAAAGAGACAGCCAGCCAGGGAGAGAAAGAGACAGCCAGCCAGGGAGAGAAAGAGACAGCCAGCCAGGGAGAGAAAGAGACAGCCAGCCAGGGAGAGAAAGAGACAGCCAGCCAGGGAGAGAAAGAGACAGCCAGTCAGGGAGAGAAAGAGGCAGCCAGTCAGGGAGAGAAAGAGACAGCCAGCCAGGGAGAGAAAGAGACAGCCAGCCAGGGAGAGAAAGAGACAGCCAGCCAGGGAGAGAAAGAGACAGCCAGTCAGGGAGAGAAAGAGGCAGCCAGTCAGGGAGAGAAAGAGACAGCCAGCCAGGGAGAGAAAGAGACAGCCAGCCAGGGAGAGAAAGAGACAGCCAGTCAGGGAGAGAAAGAGACAGCCAGCCAGGGAGAGAAAGAGACAGCCAGCCAGGGAGAGAAAGAGACAGCCAGACTACCTGCACATATACACACACAGCTCTACAACAAGCACATCTCCATACACACTATACATTACCACATCTTGCAGCTCAGCTGATTGGTGCAGGCAGGGGAGAAGACACTGGGAGTGCACGGAGGCTGCAGCAGCTACAGGACCTGCCATATCACCGGTCATGTGATCAGGTTCTTCACCATCTCAGCCTCCGTTCTGCTCGAGTACATTTCCTCCCCTGCTCTGCCCCAATCACATAGATCAGAGCAGAAAGAGAGGACAGCTCTCTATGAGCAACCCGGGCCCCCCTCATTACCCTGATGGCGGCCCCTGTCCTGCCAATGTGCTGCAGGGCAGGCGGACAACTCAGTATCTTTTAAATGTTTAATACGGATTATAATGGGGGCAATTTATTTTTCTGAGCATGGGCCTCCTGGAGCCCAGATTGCCCTCATTATAATCCACCTATGGCTATTAATTCCACAGTGTTTTACAAATGTGATCATCACTGTCCCCACTGGGGCTCTCAATCTACATTCCCTATCACTCTACATTCCCTATCACTACGTCTTTGGAGTGTGGGAGGAACCGGAGTACCCGGAGGAAACCCAAGCAAACACAGGGAGAACATACAAACTCCTTGCAGATGTTGTCGGTGGGATTTGAACCCAGGACCAAGACTGCAGAGCTAACCACTGAGCCACCGTGCTTCCCGCGTATGACTATTATGGTTCAAGTACGGACTAGAATATTTCCAGACCCAAACTTGCCAGCCAAATTCATGGTAATGAGGCTATTGAGTTTGGATCAAGAGAGCCACGGCTGTTCCTGACTACATTGCTCTGTATTCGGACCATGTAACCCGGATGCATCAAACGAGCCTAAGGGTATGTGCGCACGTTGCTTTTTACCTGCTTTTTACCTGCTTTTTTGCTGCTTTTTCTTCTGCGCTGTTTAATGCCAAAATGGATGTGTTCTTCTATTCAAGCAAAGTCTATGGGAATTTGGGTTTCTTGTTCACACTATGTTGTTCAAACTGCAGCCTTTTTGTGGCAGAACTTTGGTCAAAAACTCAGCTTTGCAGTGCAAAACCCAAATGGCAAAAACAATTGACATGTTGCTTCTTTGAAAAGCTGAGTTTTTGACCAAAGTTCTGCCTCAAAAAGGCAGCATTTTGAACAACATAGTGTGAACAAGAAACCCAAATTCCCATAGACTTTGCTTGAACAGAAGAACACATCCATTTTGGCATTAAACAGCGCAGAAGAAAAAGCAGCAAAAAAGCAGGTAAAAAGCAGGTAAAAAGCAACGTGCGCACATACCCTTAGAGTAGCAGGACCTTAGAGACATGCTGACTGTACTGCTGTGATGGCAGCATGGAGTAAAAAAATAAGTCTCACCATACCAGGGGACAAAACTAATTTCCCTATCTGTTACATAGTTACATAGGTTGAAAAAAGCCCTAGGTCCATCTAGTTGAACCTTCCTCCACCAATTCTACATTTGGTCATTAAGTGATTTATAACCAACAATGTTGTGTGTACTGAAGAAATTATCCAGCCTTTTTTTAAAAGCTGTTATAGTATTTGCCATTACTACCTCTTGTGGTCGGCATTCCACAGTCTGAGTGCTCTAACTGTAAAGAACCCTTTCCTATTTAGCTGCCGGAATTGCTTTTCTTCCACTCACAGTGAGCGCCCTCCGGTCCTTAGTATTGTCTTTGGAAGGCATAAGTCATGTGCCAGTCCTTTATTTTGACCACACATGTATTAATACTAGTGATGAGCGAGTACTAAAAAGCTCGGGTGCTCGAAGCTCGGGCCGAGCCTCCCAAGATATTCGTGTACTCGGCCCGAGCAACGAGCCCAATGTTATCCTATGGGAGACCCGAGTATTTTTGTGAAATGACCACCGGCAGCATGTAGAAACCCTAAAAATGGCACAAAAGTCTCCGAAGAGTGCTCAAATGACATGGCAACAGCATGGGGAAGACCCCTTGAAGCATTTATCACTCAAAAGTCACAGCTGTGAACAATTTAGTCCGCGTTTTACGCCATTTTTACGGACTCACCAGAAAACCTTCCAAAATGACACCAAAATGAATTTTCATGGCGGAAATGTTAAGGGCACATAACCAATAGTGAGATAGAGCTAATGTATGTTACTTTTTGAGATTAATACATGAAAGATTTTACGTAAAACATTGTGTGGCACTCCGATGTCCCTGAGAAGAGACGTACATAAAGGCCTCTGAGTCTAATGTGCCCATTTTGAGGAAGTGAGTCTTTGTAGTATTTTCCTTTGCCAGGGCAGTCCAAAATTGTGAGGTTCACCAATGCCCCTGCATACAGACGTGCATGATGGCCTGTAAACCTGAAGTGCCCATTGGAAGGAAGTGGGTCTATTGTAGTATAGCCCTTAGGCAGGGCAGCCAAAAATTGGGAGGCTCCACGTTGTCCCTGGATAGAGACGTGCATGAGGGCCTGTAAACCTGAAGTGCCCATTGGAAGGAAGTGGGTCTATTGTAGTATAGCCCTTAGGCAGGGCAGCCAAAAATTGGGAGGCTCCACGTTGTCCCTGGATAGAGACGTGCATGAGGGCCTGTAAACCTGAAGTGCCCATTGGAAGGAAGTGGGTCTATTGTAGCATAGCCCTTAGGCAGGGCAGCCAAAAATTGGGAGGCTCCACGTTGTCCCTGGATAGAGACGTGCATGAGGGCCTGTAAACCTGAAGTGCCCATTGGAAGGAAGTGGGTCTATTGTAGTATAGCCCTTAGGCAGGGCAGCCAAAAATTGGGAGGCTCCACGTTGTCCCTGGATAGAGACCTGTTAGGTTCTTAGTGCCTCCGTGCTTGCATTTAAAAACCGCACGTGTGTGCCTGTTGGTGGCAGCTTTCCGCTGCACTTGTGTGCGTTTTGCAAAAACTTGGATATAACGCACAAGTCTAGTGAATACACATCAGCACAGCATTGCAAAATGCGCAAGGGCGTTGTCAACGAACAAGGAAGTGGACGTGATGGTGGTGCAGGCAGAGACCGAGGTCGTGTGCAAGCTCTAATTTCGCCACAACAAAGGGCCACATCTACTCGCTCGCACGTCCTGTCCCAAATTCTTGGGGACCGCAGCAGTACACCGCTCTTGAACCAAGACCAGTGTCAACAGGTTGTTAGTTGGATAGCGGATAATGCTTCCAGTCAGATTGGCACCACCACAAACACTCTGTCTTCCACACGGTCAAGTGTCAGTAGCCGTGATACTGCACCGCACATTTCAGAACCTGATCCTCCTTCCTACCACAAGGCTGAGTACACGTCCTCGGACATTAATGATCCCACACTTGGACACTCGGAAGAGCTGTTCACGTTTCAATTCGCACATTCTGGCCTCTCGCCAGCTCATGTTGAAGTGGGTCATGAGGAGATCGTATGTACAGATGCCCAAATATTTGAGCAGCCACGTTCTCACGAAGTTGGCAACGTGTCTCAACAAGGGGTGGACGATGATGAGACACAATTGTCAGGAAGTCAGGAGGAGGAGCAGGGTGCGGAAGAGGAAGACGACGTGGTGGATGATCCAGTAACTGACCCAACCTGGCAGGAGGATATGCAGAGCGAGGACAGCAGTGCACAGGGGGAGGGAGGCGTAGCATCCCAACAGGCAGTAAGAAGCACAATTATATAACGCACAAGTCTAGTGAATACACGTCAGCACAGCATTGCAAAATGCGCAAGGGCGTTGGCAAGGAACAAGGAAGTGGACGTGATGGTGGTGCAGGCAGAGGCCAAGGTCGTGGGCAAGCTCTAATTTCGCCACAACAGAGGGCCACATCTAGTCGCTCGCACGTCCTGTCCCAAATTCTTGGGGACCGCAGCAGTACACCGCTCTTGAACCAAGACCAGTGTCAACAGGTTGTTAGTTGGATAGCGGATAATGCTTCCAGTCAGATTGGCACCACCACAAACACTCTGTCTTCCACACGGTCAAGTGTCAGTAGCCGTGATACTGCACCGCACATTTCAGAACCTGATCCTCCTTCCTACCACCAGGCCGAGTACACGTCCACGGACATTACTGATCCCACACTTGGACACTCGGAAGAGCTGTTCGTTCACGTTTCCATTCACACATTCTGGCCTCTCGCCAGCTCCTGTTGAAGTGGGCCATGACAAGATTGTATGTACAGATGCCCAAATATTTGAGCAGCCACGTTCTCACGAAGTTGGCAACGTGTCTCAACAAGGGGTGGACGATGATGAGACACAATTGTCAGGAAGTCAGGAGGAGGAGCAGGGTGCGGAAGAGGAAGACGACGTGGTGGATGATCCAGTAACTGACCCAACCTGGCAGGAGGATATGCAGAGCGAGGACAGCAGTGCACAGGGGGAGGGAGGCGTAGCATCCCAACAGGCAGTAAGAAGCAGGGTGGTGGCCCCAGGCAGACGTCAGGCAACTGTTCCCCGGAACAACACGACACAAGGTGCCTGTACAAATGTTAGGTCTTCCCGAGTCTGGCAGTTTTTTAAGTTGGCTCCAGATGATTCTAAAAAAGCCATTTGCAACACCTGCCGTGCCAGCATCAGCAGGGGTACCAAAACTAGCAGCCTGACCACCACCAGCATGATCAGGCACATGTCAGCCAAGCACCCGACTTTGTGGGATGTACAACAGAGTCGAGGAGCAGTGCTTGCTGATGTCACTGCTTCGTCTTCGCTTGTTGTGCATGCGAGCCAATCCCCTGTCCATGCTGCCCGAGAACAAGCCTCCTCCGGCCCTGCACCTGCAGTTGCCCACGCAGAAATAACACCATCATCAAGCACGTCCTTGTCCCAGCGCAGCGTTCAGTTATCCATTTAGCAAACCTTTGAACGCAGGCGCAAATACACTGCCAACGACCCACATGCCACACTTCTAAATGCTAACATTTCGCGACTGCTTGCGCTGGAAATGTTGCCTTTTAGGCTGGTTGAGACAGAAGCATTCCGCGACCTGATGGTGGCAGCTGTCCCACATTACTCGGTCCCCAGCCGCCACTATTTCTCCCGGTGTGCCGTCCCCGCATTGCATAACCACGTGTCACAAAACATCACACGTGCCCTGAACAACGCTGTTTCAGCCAAAGTCCACCTAACCACAGACACGTGGACAAGTGCATGTGGGCAAGGCCGCTACATCTCGTTGACATCACACTGGGTTAATATTGTGGAAGCTGGGACCCAGTCTGAGCGAGGGACGGAACACGTCCTTCACACACCAAGTTTTGCAGGCCCTACCTCAGTCAGGGTTTCACCCACACTCTACAGCTCCGGAATGTCATGCTCCTCAGCCTCCTCCTCCTCCTGCGCATCCTCATCCACTTTACCCTACACACCAGTCCCAAGCTGGAAGTGTTGCGGGCGGAGGAGGGGACGCTGCGCTCTCCCACTGCTCGGGTCCGGCTGCCGCTGCTCTACGGCTGCTGCTGCTCGGTGGCTCGAGCGATGGCCGGATCCCGGGGACTCGAGCGGCGCTCATCGCCCGTGAGTGAAAAGGGGTCGTTTGGGTTTTGGGGATATTGTCCGTGACGCCATCCACGGTTGTGGTGATTGTGTGGACACCACCGCTGCTCTGGACGGGGATCCCGGGAGCCTGTGACAGGGAGCAGCTTTGTTGTTATTTCTCCACGCCGTGGGTAGGGGGGTTGGTTGTCCCAGGGCCCGGTGATGGGGTAGAGATGGATGACAGGCGGGTTGCGGGGCCTGATGAGGTGCAAGGTCGCAGGGGCAGCGCTGTGCCGCACGGCACGGAGGTACTCACTCAGCCTAATGATGATGACACAGTTCACGGTAAAACAAGTGGCTGGATGGACGGGTCCCTCGGACGGCTGCGGTTGTTCCTCCCTGCAGGTTAGTGATGACTGTCTCTCCCTGCACCTAAGTTCAGTGTTGGTAGTGATGGTTTCCCACCGGTAACCCGCTCCCCGACCTGGATATGGGCCGGAGGAGCCCCTTTTGCCCACAGGCGCTGGCCCTGGGAGACGGTTGCCCTTGGCGGTGGCGGTGTCTCCCCTTCACGGTTGGACGGTTGCCTTCTATCGTGACTTGGCTGTTTGGAAACCCTGAGGTCCCCTTCACTAACGGATTTGGCAAATTCACGGCGACACCAAGCCTTGCCGGGATCCGAAAGGCCCCTGCCAATGGTGCTGGCTTCTCTTTGTATACCGGTCCGGTACGGCCGGGTCACCACCCGTCCACAGGCCTTACGGCAGACTCCAATCGGCCTCCACTGCAGACGGTCACCACATCCTGCCAACCTTGCTGTCCTGTCCGGGCCACACACCCGGACCAACTTCAGGCTCTTTGCTGTCACTTTTCTCCTCTCTACTACTTTCCTCCTTCAACTTCCTTAGCTTAACTCTCACTGCCTGTGTTTTCCCTCCTCCTTGGTGGGTGGAGACCAACCGCCTGGCTCCACCCCCTGGTGTGGACAACAGCCCCTGGGGAAGGCAACAAGGATTTTGTGTTTTGACTATGATATGCCTGCAGGGAGTGTGGGGTGTGTAAGTGTTGTGCTCTGTGGCCCCTGGCTTGTCCAGGGCGACACAGAAGCACTGCAGCACTGCCTCGGCGAAGCGGCAACAGGCTGTGCTGAAGCTAATCTGCATAGGTGACAAACCCCACAATGCAGAAGAGGTGTGGACAGCTCTGAAACAGCAGGCAGATCACTGGCTCACACCTCTGAACCTAAAGCCAGGAAAGGTCGTGTGTGACAATGGCCGGAACCTGGTGGCGGCTTTGAGGCGAGGCCAGCTGACACATGTTCCATGCGTGGCCCATGTGCTCAACCTCGTGGTTCAGCGGTTTCTAAAGTCATACCCAGAGCTGTCTGATCTGCTGGTAAAAGTTCGCCGCCTGTCTGCACATTTTCGAAAGTCACCTACTGCTTCAGCCGGCCTTGCTGGCTTTCAGCGCCATTTGCATCTTCCGGCTCACAGACTGGTGTGTGATGTCCCCACGCGTTGGAATTCAACTCTGCACATGTTGGTCAGGATATGTGAGCAGAAGAGGGCAGTTGTTGAGTACCTGCATCACCTAAGCCGTAGGGAAATGGGTCAAACTCCACACATAACACCTGAGGAGTGGAGATGGATGTCCGACCTATGTACCATCCGCCAAAACTTTGAGGACTCCACCAAGATGGTGAGCGGCGATGACGACATTATTAGCGTCACCATACCGCTTCTCTGCCTTCTAAAATGGTCTCTGCTCAAAAAACAACCATGATGCATTGCAGGCGGAGCGCGATGAGTTTGAGCAAGAAACAGTAGTGGGTGTGGGTGATAACACACAGCCCAGCCTCGTCTCATCACAACGTGCAGTGGAGGACTATGACGAGGAGGAGGATGAAGACATGGAGCAACTCTCTGGCCAAATTGAGGATATGACATGCAGTCATATCCTCGGTTCAGCGTGGCTGGCCAGAGGACAGGGTAGATGATGAGGAGGAGGAGGAGGAGGAGGAGGAGGAGGAGGACAGCATGTTCAGTCATCGTGTTGGTCAGGATACTGAAGTGATGGCTGTTAAGAGTCTGGCACACATGGCTGACTTTATGGTAAGCTGCCTGTCTCGTGACCCTCGTGTTAAGAACATCTTGGCCGACAATCATTACTGGTTGGTAACACTGTTAGACCCACGCTACAAGGAGAACTTTATGTCTCTTATTCCCGAGGCGGAGAGGTCAGGAAAAATGCAGCAGTTCCAGAAGGCCATAGTCACGGAAGTAGGCAAAGCATTCCCCTCACAAAACGATAGCGGCATAGGTCAGGAATCAGTGGACAACCAAGGCGTACAGCCGAGAGGGGCACAAGTCCAATCCGCCAGAGGTAGGGGAACAGTCTTTAAGATGTGGGACAGTTTTCTCAGCCCCTCACATACCACAGCCCCTGAGGTGCGGGGTAGTGCCACAAGAAATCCTAAGTTTGCCCAGATGCTCAAGGAGTACCTTGCAGATCAAACAACTGTACTCTGACATTCCTCTGTGCCTTACAATTAATGGGTATCCAAGCTGGACACGTGGCATGAATTGGCTCTCTACGCCTTGGAAGTCCTGGCCTGCCCTGCCGCTAGCGTTTTGTCAGAGCGTGTTTTTAGTGCCGCAGGTGGAATCATTACAGATAAACGCACCTGCCTGTCAACTGTAAATGCTGACAGGCTGACTCTAATCAAGATGAACAAGGGTTGGATTGGGCCAGACTTCACCACACCACCAGCAAATGACAGCGGAATTTAAAGTTTGTAACGGGATTTTGCCATGTACCTCCACTCACCCATGGTAACACACTTCTGGACTTTGGCTAATCGCTGGACTGCTCCTCCTTCTCCTCATGCGCCATCATGATGACCGTTACAAGAGTTAGGCCTTTGTTTCAGTTTACCCCCAGTGGTAAATTTTTTCGCCCATTCTTTCAGAATGGGCATTACAACGACAGGAGACCCGCTCCTTTGCAATGGGAACAATGTTTTGAGGCCCTCATGCACATCTCTATCCAGGGACAATATGGAGCCTGACGCTGCCACCGACAGGCACACACATGCGGTTTTTAAATGCAAGCACGGACGCAATAAGAACCTAACAGGTTTTTAGGAGCGACAATTACTGAGAAGTCTGACACTATCAGACACTGCTGACTGACGTGTATTATTCACTAGACTTGTGCGTTATATAATAGTTTGTGAAAAATGCACACAAGTGCACCTGTACGCTGCCACCGACAGCCACACACGTGCGGTTTTTAAATGCAAGCACGGACGCAATAAGAACCTAACAGGTTTTTAGGAGCGACAATTACTGAGAGGTCTGACACTATCAGCCACTGCTGACTGACGTGTATTATACACTACACTTGTGCGTTATATAATAGTTTGTGAAAAACGTGCACCTGTACGCTGCCACCGACAGGCACACACGTGCGGTTTTTAAATGCAAGCACGGACGCAATAAGAACCTAACAGGTTTTTAGGAGCGACAATTACTGAGAAGTCTGACACTATCAGACACTGCTGACTGACGTGTATTATTCACTAGACTTGTGCGTTATATAATAGTTTGTGAAAAATGCACACAAGTGCACCTGTACGCTGCCACCGACAGGCACACACGTGCGGTTTTTAAATGCAAGCACGGACGCAATAAGAACCTAACAGGTTTTTAGGAGCGACAATTACTGAGAAGTCTGACACTATCAGACACTGCTGACTGACGTATATTATTCACTAGACTTGTGCGTTATATAATAGTTTGTGAAAAATGCACACAAGTGCACCTGTACGCTGCCACCGACAGGCACACACGTGCGGTTTTTAAATGCAAGCACGGACGCAATAAGAACCTAACAGGTTTTTAGGAGCGACAATTACTGAGAAGTCTGACACTATCAGACACTGCTGACTGACGTGTATTATTCACTAGACTTGTGCGTTATATAATAGTTTGTGAAAAATGCACACAAGTGCACCTGTACGCTGCCACCGACAGGCACACACGTGCGGTTTTTAAATGCAAGCACGAACGCAATAAGAACCTAACAGGTTTTTAGGAGCGACAATTACTGAGAAGTCTGACACTATCAGACACTGCTGACTGACGTGTATTATACACTAGACTTGTGCGTTATATAATAGTTTGTGAAAAACGTGCACCTGTACGCTGCCACCGACAGGCACACACGTGCGGTTTTTAAATGCAAGCACGGACGCAATAAGAACCTAACAGGTTTTTAGGAGCGACAATTACTGAGAAGTCTGACACTATCTGGACTGTTTTAGACTGTATACACCAGCCCCAGATATGATGAAGGCTGGTATACGGTCACCACTAGGAATGGCTATATACCCTGCCTGCCTGCCTGCCTGCCTGTATACTGCTACAATAGTCCTGACAAGGACTCTTTTGGTCACTAGCCTGTATTCCAACCTGGCTATACCCTGCCTGTATACAGCAACAATAGTCCTGAGAAGGACTCTGCTACTGTACTCCGACCTGGCTATACCCTGCCTGCCTGTATACAACTAGAATAGTCCTGAGAAGGACTTTTGGTCACACTGTTTGCAGCCCTGCTACGGAAATAGCTATAAAGGGCCGCAGAGCACAGCGCGCCCGCCGGTATAAAGGCTCGGTCACGCTGTCCAGGCCGGCCAATCACTGCAATTCCACAACTAACAGGGCTGTGGCATTGCAGTGGTCTGCCAGCCAATCCCTGCATGAGGGCTGGCTCTCAAAAGAGCGCCAACATGCAGAAATGAAGACCACGAGTACAGCACGAGTATCGCGAGATTACTCGGTCCCCGCCGAGTAGACCGAGTACAGTGATACTCGTGCGAGTACCGAGTAGTAACAAGCATGCTCGCTCATCACTAATTAATACATGATAATAAAACATTCTAAAAACAAATTACCCCAAAATTTCTAAAAAAACAAACTCTGCTCTTTTGTCTGTTGTAACGTAAATCACATTATACTTGCATATTTCATTAACAGCATTTTCAGTAACTTCTCATAACACTGAAAGATGATATGTGCAAATTATATCGTAAGTGTGAAGATGGAACTTGCTTTACTTACATGATACCTCGCCAAAATCCTAGGAGTACACAATTGCCTTCACATGGGAATGTTAATGTGACAATTAATGTATTTGTGCTAGTTTAGCAATTTTTTTGTTTATCAACTACGGGCCACTTCCCACTATCATAATCATAGCAATGGACTGGATCAAAAGTTTAAGAATTTTAAGAGTGTTTATTTAGTCAATTAGGAATGTGCCTAAGCATAAACTACATTACTTAAAAAAAAAAACTGGGGTAATTCCCACATTAAGTACACTTTGTGATGTTCTTTTATTAATTTGCTTTGTACCTACAGGAATTAAAACAAGATATCTCCAGCTTCCGCTATGAAGTGCTTGACCTTCTGGGAAACAGGAAGCCTCCGAGAAGAAGCTACTCCACCAGCAGCACAGAGGTGTCACAAAAAGAAGAGGTGCCGGAAGAACGACCCAAGGCAAAAAGTGTGTCCTTCAATGTAGCCAACAAGAAAAAAGACTTCAATGTCTCAGCTCTCTTTAAAACAATGTCTGGGATTGAGATCATGGATGACGCTCCTAAAAGTAATGGTATTAGTAAGCGTTCCTTTATTAGAAATGGTAACAAAATCCAGAGGCTTTCAAGCTCCAAGAAGGAGTCCTTTAAAAGACTGGGCTTACTTTTTTCCAAGATGAATGGACACATGCCAGAGCCTCCTGGTGATGCAGTATACACCATCTCTGATGGTCTGGTCCAGCCTCATTACATGTGGCAGGATATGAAGCAAACTGATCCAGAGCCAGAGTGCTCTAATAGTGAAATTAACCTCAATGAGGTGACTCAAGATGGGAGCATTGGTGGAATAAGTCTGGATCCTACTCCTGTTCATACCAGCTCCCTACACTGTGCTTCCGACCTCTGCTCTTCTAATGCCAAGTTGATAGACTCAACAGAGGATGTGTTTGAGTCATGGGGAGAAGCATGTGATCTGCTCATCAACAAGTGGAAAGACGGGCAGGAGGAGCAGGTCACGACAAGACTATAAGATAACTATATAAGACTGCTGTAAAATTTAGCAACTATAGATTTGTAACAATTTCCTTTTACAGAGCATTAAATAAGGTAGGAATCCCTTCCCGTTCACATAGATGAGTGTGGAAGTCCATTAACAGCGATCTCTTTTGCAATATTTTTTTACCATTTCCGTTTGCTTTTTATATTAAAGCTTACCAAGCTGTGTCTAAAGCTTTCATGTTAGTCGTTCAGCATCAGCAGGGCTTTCTGACTATTGAAGAACACTAATGGGGGAATGCAGAACATGTGTAGCAAAACGGAGCTGCACTATAATATAACAGCTTGTCCGTAGATAGAATTCTCTTGATATTTAGCCAAAATGATCTTTTCTGATGCATCATTTAAAATTTTCTATAGCGATTACCACCAGCAGCATGTGGGTTTTGACATGTTTGCACAAAAAAAAATGTTTGTCGAGCTGGTTACAGGTGATATTAGCTTATTCTTAAAGGTTGTTAATCTTACGACCTCTTCTCCCAGCACTTTAGATCCAAATTAAATTACCATGAATAGAATGGTTATTGTACCACAGCGTGTTCCAATGATTTATCTCTGCAGTATCCTGTGACCCAGAAATGTAGCGTCATACAATATAAGTAACATTAAAGGGGTTGGCTACTACTTTGACATTGATGTTCTGTCCTTAGGATAGGTCATGAATGTCTGATCGGTCGGGGTCCACTGCCGATCAGCTGTTCCCGGTCCCGGCGGTGGCAGTAGGCGGCCAGAAATGCTCAGCTCTGGAGCTGCTCTGTCTTCTGATAACAGCCGGGTACTGCATGTCCACCTCCCATTCTAATTAATAGGAGTTGGGTGTGCAGTACCCGGCCGCGGTTGCTATCAGAAGACAGAGGAGCTGTGATACTGAGCATTTATGGCCGCCTGCTACCACCGCCAGGACCGAGATCAGCTGACTGGCTGATGCGGTGTGTCACACCCTGGCCGATCAGACATTGATGGCCTATGCTAAGAATAGGTCATCAATGTCAAAGTCGTGGACAACACCTTTAAAGGAATGTGCCTGGAATCGGAGGAGGAGGGTCACTAATATATTTCAGATTTTATATGTAAGAATATTCTCTAACCCTGTTCTACTTGGATCAACTTTGCACTTGTATGGTGAATCCAATTTTCATGTGTCCGCTAACATTTTACACCTCTACCATTTCTTAATTTAGCTGACTTGTTGGTTTTTAATGGATATAAATGGTTTATTAACTCAAGAACTCAGGAACAAGTTTCTATGGCTTTGAAAGCACTACTACAAAGTTAAGAATTATATCTAATCTACAAATACAAAAAAAAGTTCTTGTAGGGAAGACACACGGATTATGTATTAGCTGTCTACCAGTCACTGTCCACATCTTATGGGTGAAGAGAGAAGAGATTCTTCGCTTATAAATGTGTCTCACTTTTTGTACGTGGGAGGCCTGGTTTGGACATTTGGTTGAAAATTGGGAACAATTTACAATTTTTTTAATGGAAACCAAATAAAATTGAGGCACAGCAGAGAATGGTTTCATTTAAGCATGGTTTAAAAAGAATTCATATTAGTAAGAATGTCAAGAAAATTTAATTAAATGCATCAGTTATATATTAGATATTTATTTTAGGTTATTGAATAATGGTAAAACCAAAAATATCCAGACCCAATGTTTGGTACATGAGTATTTGTATTGGTTTGGTACCTGAGTATTAATTTGTCAACAGTATTTCATTAAAATGCTTGATCTAGTATTAATGATAACCATAAGAGTTGGGAAGAAATATTTGGGATGTATTGGTCCGGCATCCAAGCTGGTCCATCATGGCAGTTGAACCTTGGCAGTCTTCTCTTCTATAGATGGCTCCCATGGCATTAAATAAACCCTGTGATGTAGTGACATTGTGGTATAACACGTGTTGTTGGAGGGTCTAGTAAATACTGAAATGTTGACTACAAAGGGAAAGACTGCACTCGTACAGCTGCCATGAAGGACCGGACTGGGTGACGAACCAGGCACAGCGAATCTTTTTACTCTACCATAGCATCCATGTCTTATTTGCTGAAACATGAAAGTTAAAAAGCCGAATAAAAGTCCTCCTCAAGGCCCAGTATGGAAGGAAGATGCTCAATGAGATGCAAGATAAATAATGGGAATCATTGGTAAAAAAAGAAAAAATGACGCTCACCACGAATGTCGATGTGGAAGAACCAGGTGAAGGTGTTGCCGGTGGCTGCTCAGAGACAGCTGGTGGAGCACAGCAATGTGAAGAAGGAACAAGCATTTCTCAGCACATCCATCCAGTGGTTAAAAATGTTTCTTTTATTTCAGTCCATTAAAACGAAGTGATGACAAACAGGATAAAAACAGGGGTTTTTTATCCAGTTTGTCATTACTTTGTTTTAATGCACTGAAATAAAAGAAACATTTTTTAACTACCGGATGGATGTGCTGAAAAATCCTCGTTCCTTAATCACAATGGGAAGCATTATCTAAAGTCAGGCTGATCACTTAAAATTACCAAGAAAGGCCGAGTCCAAAAATCCAGCACCCACTCAGGGGCTTTTATATCCAATTTAGGGGAACTAGCTAAACTGACTTTTCAAATTTTCAACCAATTTTATTATATCAGTATTACTTTTCATCTGTACACAGTACAATTGTAATGTAAAAAACAGTGAACCTTTGCAATATACATTATACGTCATTTTACTTAAAGGGGTTTTCCAACGAAAAAGTTAATTTTAATCAATAGATCTTGAAATAATAATAAGTTCCACAATTGGATGTGTTTAAAAAATTGTTCCTCTGCTGAGATAATCTTATATATGTGCCCTTGCTATGTACTGTGAAATGGCTGTGTCTGACCCTACAGGGACATGGTCTGATCATACCACAGCTCCTGGGTCGGGGAGGAGGCATAGAGTATACAGACTTTGCAACACAGGATCATTACTGATTTTTTTTGTGAGGTAAAGCATTTCCCTGCCTATTTTTGTTAAAAAATGTTTTACCTCACAGAAAGAATAATTTCTATCTCCTACTGTAATGTTTATATACTTTACTTCCTCCCCAGCCCAGGAAATGTGGTATCATCAGACTTTGTCCCAGTACAGTCAGACACGGCCATTACACAGTACACAGTAAGGACACATATTTAAGATTATCTCAGCACAGTAACATTTTTTTTAACCACATCCAATTGTGGAAATTATTATTATTCCAAGATTTGTTGATTAAAATGTACTTTGTTTGTGTTTGTATTTGTGGTTCAACCCTTTTAATTCCTTGTGCGTCCATTGAAATATCAGAAGCCAAAGGTGCTGTTCTTTAAAAATTGTTTGTCAACCAAGCACCATTACATTTTTACCAAAATGTAGTAAAACAAAATCATAAAGCACAAAGATTGGTGAATTGTGTGTGTCTTGGGTGGTCCGGAGGATAGGGCAGACACTACAGCTTGCAAACAGTATTGATACATTCAATAAGTCCATAGAGCTCTTGAGGAGTCGAGTGCCTGGATTTTAGCTATGGGTAAGGTTGTTGTATAGAATACTAGGAAATATTCTAAGTTACGTATAATATTAAGTAAATAAAAAAAACATGATATCACCATTATATCTAATGTTAATCAAACCAGGTCTTGTAATTTAGAGTCACTGGCATCTAAAGTGTTGTGCACTAGTTATTAGCATTCATTAGTCTGGATAGGACTAAATATATAACTCAGGGTGACTGAGCGATTGCCAAAAATAATGTGCAAATTTAAAGTGGCCATCTGAGGAAAAAGCTGGGAATACTACTTTTGCCCTGAGGGAAACTGCCTGCCCAATGTTATACTTACCTGGTTACCGGTCTTACCGAGATCCATAGGGGTCTTTCAGCATGGCTGCATGTCCTGAGGCTGGTATGAGCCACCCGGGAACCTGTCCAGGAAATAACCATGTATGCATCAGCTTTTTCCCCAAAGGGTCACTTTAGAATGTAAATAAATGTGCGAAAATTCTTGTTTCTTGAACACTATTTTATTTGACATTATAAAGTGGAGCAGGAATGAAAAATTAGTCGTACAGGGAGGGGAAAGAATTCCTTATGCTAGAAAAATGAAAATAAACAAAGTTCAAGTTAAGCATTTGTAAGATCACGTCACTATAAAATAGATGACTTTTTACCTGCAGTAGATCACTATAATATTGTCTCTATCTTCATTAGTAACATTTTTATAGATAGCATGTGACTCTTCTCCTAGATCACCACTGAGCAGATGTCACGTATTCAGTGCATTGCAATTATTAAAGCTGAAGTGGTTTTTAGAATAACAGATAACTTTCCAAAATTAGCCGTCATATGTATGTGCAAGAGGAATCACACTATTTCTGGCCATTATATGACTTGTATCCTGTAGGCACAGGTTTTACTTGCACCGGTGATGCGAGCCTGTCCAGGTCTATTATTCCACTGTTAGGCGCGAAACACTGTGTGGATAATGTAGAAATATCATCTATTTCCATCCAGCTAGAAGAGGTGGCATTTGAAGGGATCGTGGCGGCGCTGATCTCAATCTGGTCTGGACCACACAATTTACATGCAGCGTGGGACATGTATAGAACACTTTTTCAAAGGTATGTAGGGGCACCTGTGAGGATATACAGGGATTGTAGGAACCCCATTCACATGATCCTAAAGGTTATGGGCAGGTTTTATAACCCAAAAAACTGGTGACAGGTTCCCTTTAAAGGGAACCTGTCACCAGATTTAGTGACTATAAGCTGTGGCCACAACCACTGAGCGCTTATTTACAGCATTCTAGAATAAGGTATATAAGAGCACAGGCCGCGCTGTATAACATAAAAAAAACCCCACTTTTATAATACTCACCTGGGGGGCGGTCTGGTCCAATGGGTATCTCTGCTCTCTGGTCCGGGGCCTCCTCTCTGCTGCCTTCTCCATCCTCCTTCTATCCAGCCAAGGCTGGCATTGCGGTCCTGCACAGGTACACCTTGATCTACACTGCTGAGGGAAGATCAAAGTACTGTAAATTGCAGGTGCGAGAAAAGGTTAAAGACCGCCCACACATGCGCACTACAATACTTTAATCTGCCCTGAGCAGGATAGAACAAAGTGCGCCTGTGCAGAACCTCAATGCCGGCTATTGTGCATAACATAGGACATGTCATACACACTGGCCTCAGAAGAAGGAGGACGGTGATCGCCGCAAAGAGGAGGCACTGGACCAGAGAGCAGCGACATGCATCGGACCGGACTGTCCCGTAGGTGAGTTTTATTAAAGTGATTTTTACATTCTTCACAGTGGCCTGGGCTCTTATATACAGTGTTCTGGAATGCTGTATATAAAAGCTCAGTGGTTGTGGTCGCAGCTTATAGTCGCCAAATCTGGTGACAGGTTTGCTTTACTTTCAAAATTTATAATTTAGATCACATATGTTTTATATAAGGCAGGTATATAATAAGATACCATCACATGCAGAGTAGTGATGAGCGAGCACAACCATGGTCAGGTGTTCAATACTTGTTAAGAGCATTTTGATGCTTGGAGGGGCGCACTTGAGTACCCGAATATAATGGAAGTCAATGGGGGACTCAAGCATTTTTCCGGAATATATCCCAGAAAGATGCTTGACTCCCCTATTGATTTCCATTATACTAGAGTGCTTGAGTCATGCTCATCCGAGCGTCCAACTGCTCTTATTGAGTACTGAGCCCTCGAGCATGGTAGAAGCTCGCTCATCACTAATGCATAGTTAATTCCTCTGAATGTCTATGTAACATATGCTGTAGTAGGCACTTAAGAAGCCATGAGTGAAGTTACTCCTGCAATTAAATGTTTTTATGCTAAAGACTCCATAATTCACCTCCATAACCAAAGTTACATTAGTTATATACGGTATTGTTGAGGTGAGACTACAAAGGATCTCTTAAGGTCTGACTGCCGTTTTCAGATTATAATGTCATGTGTGCACACGAGAAAGAATGATAACTGACTCTAGATCGGTTATGAGCTTTCTTCCATGACGAGCGCCAAAGAATTCTGCCCGTTTATTTTTCACAAAGCCTTTATAGTTCTAGAGGAGTAAAGGGTGTAGACAAACTATAGTCCAATCAAGTATCGCAGGTCGGGCTCAGGACGTATAGGAATTTGCACAGTCTCTGCTCTGGATTGGTCAGTCCATACGTTGAGAATTCTCCCTTGTTTGCCGCCTCTTTGGGTGTCGTCCAGGGATCAGGAGCCATCTTTAAATTACATATACTGATATATTGTATTAAGGAAAATCTTTATATATATTGTACTGTATATGTTAGTAAGAAACAAAAGCATTCATAAATATGTGTGTTAGGTTACATCAACTAAACTACATACCTGAGTCTATGAAATGGCTGAATTGAGTATTTTTGGTTACTCAATTCTTACCCCTAACAGTATATTAGTAGACTTTACTTATGATGTTGCTAACACAGGTTGTAGAATAAGGCACTGTTCACACTGCTGTCAGAACCTCCATCCGACAATCTCTGCAGACTTCATGAAAAGAATAGACCCCGGGGAAAAAAATATTGTTTCCATCAAAATGACGGAAATCACGATTGAGTCATTGGAGCATTTTGGCTTCCATTATAAGAAGCCACAAAAGTATTATACTTCCCACACTAGAGACTTGTTTTGCAATTGTCTCACTTAGGCCCCTTTCACACGTCAGTGATTTTGGTACGTTTGTGCTTTTTTTTAAATGTACCAGAATCACTGACATACGCAGACCCATTATAATGAATGGGCCTGCTCACACATCAGTGATTTGTCACTGACCGTGTCTCCGTGCGGCGTACCCGCGTGTGCGTGATTGCTGCACGGAGACATGTCCATTTTTTTCTGGCATCACTGATGTCCCATGGACCACGCAGTGGTGTGGTCCGTGAAACACTTGCCAGAAAAAAACGTGCTTTTAAAATAAAAATCATTTTTACTCACCCGGCTCCAGTGATGTCCTCTGCAGCCCGTGCAGCCTGCTGCTTCTGAGCCGGCTCATTACTGTCGCGCATATTCATGATGCACGACACAGCCGACCTGGAAGCAGCTGCTGCGGGGGTCAGCGCTGGCCGGATGCTGCACCGCGGGAGCGATCAGCACCATGGAGAGCGGGAGCGCGCACAGGTGAGTTAATCTCTAAGTGCAATCATGGGCCACGAAGAACGGAGCCCGGATTGCACTTAGACAACCCACGTGTGCCGTGATTCACGGCACATGGAGTGAAAAACGTCAGTGTTTTTCACTGACGTGTGAAACGGGCCTTAGGTAACAGAAAACCAGGGAATTCCCCAAAATCCTGCACCAGGGTACAAGAAAAAGCTAGAAAGGAAGGGCAAGAGTAAAGATGATTGAAATGTAAGTGTTCCGGGAGGAAGACATGAAATATCCAACAGAAAAAAGGGTGGTTGTCTGGGAGGAAGACGTGGACAGGCAGAAAGAAAGAGAAACTGAAGTAGACATAAAAAGACAGATATTCAGTCAAAAGTTTTGTTAATGGTATACAATATATATTAACAAGTAGCAGTAGACAGATGGGAGAATGGCTGCATGCTCACACGACACACAGATCATGTTTGTAGCCGGTAACCATGGCAACTCATATGCCAACATAGGGGCTGTACATAAAAACAATGGATATTTTTAACCAAGACTATTTGCAAGCCGATTCATTTTTAAATGTTGTGGCATTGGAAAAAGAACAATAGTCGCAAGGGAGGATAAGGCCTTTGTAGTAGTTTTTCCCTTTTATCTTTTGTGTTAAACATGCCTCCCATGATAAAAATAGCAAAATCAGCCGGTGCCATCCCTGGCCCAGCACCGAAAGGGAAAATCCTATTTACTGCTTCACCAAACAAACATATACCTAAAGAAATAAATGTATAAAAATATATATCACTAATCAATCCATGAGGCAGTTGGTTTCAGCTTCTCCATCTCACCATTTCCTAGAAGATTTATCACCATAATAAGCATCTCATCCTACTCTAACATTGACATATAGAGGCGATGAGCAAAATCATTGTAAAAAAGGCTGAAGAAAAACAAGAAAAACGGAATGTGTTCTGAGGAGTCGCAGAATTATAGGCATCGGATACAGTGGAATGGGGGGGTGGACTGAGTTTTTATTTGTAATGTACTAACTATAGTAAAACAGAGAATAATATTTTAATTTCATAGTTGAACAGGCTGAAAAATCCTCACCAAAAAAAAAAAAAAAATTGTCAGAAATTTACTGATCAAATCATCCTGAATCACTATTTATTTAAACTTTATTTTTACTTTATTTGAAGGGAGTCAGTCAGCAAAAAAGGTATTTACCTGCAGCTATAGGTGTAATTATTATTATTATTTATTATTATAGCGCCTTTTATTCCATGGCACTTTACCTGTGAAAAAGGGGTATACGTAGATAAGTACAATAATCGTGAACAATACAAGGCACAGACAGGTAGAGGAGAAGAGAGGACCCTGTCTGTGAGGGCTCAGAGTGTACAGGGGATGGCTGTGGATACAGTAGGTGAGGGTAGAGCTGGTCGAACGGTGGACTGAGGGTTACTGCAGGCTGTAGGCTTATCGGAAGAGGTGGGTCTTCAGGTTACTTTTCAAAGTTTCCACGGTAGGGGAGAGTCTGATGTGTTGGGGTTCAGAGTTCCAGAGTATGAGGGAAGCACGGGAGAAATCTTGTAGGGGAATACTGCTTTAAAAATTTGCTGCAGCCTAATTGGAAATGCAGCTACAGGGAGAAAATGAAGTTATATTCTCCCTGCAGCCCTTCACTTCAAATTGTTGGGGCGACATCTGTGTTGTGTACAGCCAGTGACGCGCCCACCCCAGGGCTATGGGACACCCGGTGCCGGGCCGGACTAGTCCGGTGGTAGTCAGTGGTGGCTGGGCCCGGCTCCGTGGCCCTGGTGGGTGTCAGTAGAAGATGTGGCTTGATGAATAAAGTTTGTGTTCGTGACGCCACCTGTGGTATGCGGCTATTAAGCCGCCGCTGCGGTGTAAGGCCTCCGGGGTGATGAAGTGGCAGCAATGATGATACTGCTCCCCACAGGTGGAGCAATGCCTGGGGCACTGTTGGTGCTCGTGAGAATCTATGGTGTAGTGGAAGTCTAAGCAGCAAAAATAACAGAGACCACTCCAAGGGTGCAGTTCAAGTTCTTTACTCACAATTCTTGTCTGGGCCCAAGGGCCCTTGGACTGCTGGGACCACGGTCAGGGGCCTCCGCCGTTTCTGGGTGATTCTTGGAGCAAAACCCGGTGCCCTTCTCTTAAGTGTCTCTGCCTTCTGCTGTCTTCCTAAGCCATGCCTTGTATAGGGTAAACCTGGCTTGGCCTCCACAACAGCCTCCAGGCTGGGGGGTCACCTGTCGGCTGATTACCCCTTTTCCAGAGGTGCTGCTGTGGGCTGTGGCCCGGGGAGCTTACAACTTTCCCTGGGCCTCGGTTTTTACTGTTTGGAGATGATTTTGCACTCCTCCGGTTTCTAGGGACCGTCCCCTGTTGCAGCTTGATCCCTCCACCGATGTTCTTGTGGAACAGGCCACCGCAGCTCTACAGCTACCCGTGGCCCTGGGACCCCTTCTGTTCTCGACTTAGTGGCACCTGGACCCTCTGAGTCCAAGGATCTTCACCAGGAAGCATCTCTTTCTTCTTTTCAGTTCCTGACTGACTTGGAGCTCTCTTTCCTTTCACTTCTCCTCCTTGCCTGCCTCCTGCAGGCCTCCTTCTCCTTCCCCTCCCTCTCTTCGTCTGCTCACTCTAGACTTTCCTTTCTGTGTCTCCTCTCTGGTGGCTCCTCCCCCCTCCCCAGTTGCTCTGATCTACCCTATAGGAGCAGGGATGGGTCTTACGGCCCCTCCCAGCATGCAGCATGGGAGGGTAACTGCCACTATCCCTGGTCCCAGTGTGTTCCTAGCAATGGGTGTAGTGTGGATTTACCAGGGGACCGGTGTTCACTCCCTTCCTCACCCAGAATGGGCATCACACCGCTGGATGGGGTGCAATGACCTGTGGCGACGGAAGCCTCAGGGGCGTCACACCAGCACTCGCTACTAGTGATGAGCGAGCACTACCATAATCGGGTGCTGTGGAGACATGGGGCTCAGTGGGTGCTCTCGTCCACTAAAACCCGCCGCCTTTAGAAAGACAGCGTGGCTCAGGGCTCATCCCAACTGAACGCAGGCCTCCTTAACCGTGGGCGTTACACTACTTAGACAACACAGGGTGAGGGAATCACAACAATTAGACTTTATTGGATCCCCAAACAATTAACGGCACATAACCAGCAAAGCACAAAGCTGTAATAGGCAACAGAGTCTCACCCTTCCGCTGGCTCACCAGGGATTAGAATGTCCATGCCTCAGAGGTTCCAGGGCTAATTACTCCAATCCAGCAGCACCCCGCTTTTGGCGGGCACCCACCGAGAAAGGAATAATGCCAGATTTAGGAAGCTAACAGAGAGCAGTAGATGGAGGGTTTTCCAGCCGCGCCAAGGACCAGCCAATAAAGGTAGTAGATTAATGTTGCTTTTTATTCCATATACAGGTCTATGTCTATGAGAATTGACTCGATTGTGTAGGGCCTGACTTGTTCTCCCAATATATTGCTTGCTACACTCGCATTCAATTAAATAAATGACATAGTCAGATTGACAAGTAAGGTGTGATCTAATACGAAAAATTTCCCCTCCTGTAGTAGAACTAAATTCAAGTCTCTTATGCTGAATGGATTTGCAACATAAACAATTTTTGGTCATACATTTGAACGATCCCATAATGTCATTTTCAGGATCCAAATTGTTAGTCCCTCTAAGACGGCTAGGGGCCAGTTGATTCCTTAGGGTGGAGGCCCTCCGATAAGTAATACCCGGAACCTCAGGGATAGCACCTTTAAGGAAAAGAATTCCCCAGTGTTTCTTGATAATACCTCTAATCAAACTACTATCATTGCTGTATGTGATCAAGAAATTGGAAGTGTATTTAAACCCACTGTTCATATCAGATTGTACAGCTGGCTTGATGAGGTCACATTGTGTTAAGTTTCTATTAGCCTGGTATGCTTTCTTAATTAGTGGAAGGGGATAGTCTTTATCTAAAAACCTTTCCTTCAGGGTATTGGCTTGTATTTTAAAATCAACATCCAAGGTGCAATTTCTTCTGACCCTCTGGAACTGATTCCTAGGGACATTTAGTAACCATTTATTGTAGTGATTGCTGGAGACATGGATGTAGCCGTTACTGTCCACTTTTTTGAAAAACGTTTTCGTGTGGATAACTCCCTCTGTATGTGTAATAGTGAGGTCTAGAAAGTCAATGCTATCCTTTTTTACCATGGGGGAAAATGTGAGACCCCAGGAATTGTTATCCAGATGACCCAAAAAATCCCCCACATTCTCCCCTGAATTGTCCCAAATTAAAAATAGATCATCAATGAATCTTCTGTACACAATCACATGTTTGAATAGTCCAGAGTTGTAGATATACATTAATTCGAACATCCCCATAAATAAATTTGCAAAAGTAGGTGCGACCTTTGACCCCATCGCCGTTCCACAGCACTGATGATACAGTGTATTTTGGAATGTAAAATAATTGTTTGACAAGATAAATTCCATTCCTTCAAGAAGAAACTCTTTCTGCCCCTCAGGTAACCGCTCATCAATCATTAGGAATTGTTTGAAACACTCCAATCCTAGTCGGTGCGAAATGTTAGTGTAAAGTGCAGATATATCTAATGTCAAAAATACAAATGAGTCCTTCCACTCTATGGTTTTGATCACATTAATAAGATCTGTAGAGTCTCGAAGGTGACTCCTTAGACCAGTGACATGTATTCTCATAATACGATCTATGTACGCCGCCAGGTTGGCTGTCAAAGAATCAATACCCGAGATGATGGGTCTACCCGGGGGGTTTTCAAGATTTTTATGGATCTTGGGCAGATGATAGTAAAAGGCCATTTTAGGATCTTTTATAGTGAGAAATTTGGTCTCATCCTTATTTAATATACCAGCATTGGATGCTTTATTTATTAATCTATGATAATTACTAATTGCTAGGTTATAATCCGCCATATCAGCCACCTCATAATGAAGTTCATTGGAAAGATTTCTGACAGCTTCCTGTAGATATGTGTTTCTGTTTTGCAATACAATCCCTCCTCCTTTATCCGCATTTCTGATCATTAGGTCAGGGTTCTTGACCTGTATATGGAATAAAAAGCAACATTAATCTACTACCTTTATTGGCTGGTCCTTGGCGTGGCTGGAAAACCCTCCATCTACTGCTCTCTGTTATCTGCCTACCGAGGGACTGCTGCCGGGACGTGGATGTAATAACATACATGCGGTTATAGGAGTTGTGACTGTCACAACCCCTATAGGTGAGTAACACCATCTCTTTTTTTTCCCCCGTTGCTACCGGGGTAAGACCCTATTTGCGCTTCTTTTCCACAGTTTATTCACAGATTTAGGAAGCTGGCTGAGGTCTGCAAAGTCTTTAACAGGCGACTGAACTGTCCCAACCTGAGTGTCCTTCTTAGGTAGTCCTGGTATGATGTTACAATCCTGGCAGCCGGAGTCGAAATCCCTAGGCTGTGGATATGGTCTCCAATTGGAACCGGAGTCCCTAGATTGAAGCCATAAGATATCCTGATCCTTTAGTCAGCTCCTAAAAGCTTAGACTGGATCCATCAGCATCCATCAACAACCACCTGGTGGCTTAAAGAAGTCCTTTTTATAGCCACAGCCTTCCACTTGGATACACTGCGTCCTCATCGGATTGGTTGGACAAGATTGCTTCTCCCATTGGATGAATTTCAAGCTGCATGGATAATTTTCATTTAAATGGTGTGCATAGAAAGACTGCGGATATCTACATGAAGTCTGCAAGTCACAGACTCGACAATGGCTACTAAGGTAATCACATTAGCAATACACAACTAAACTACATTACAATGGTTACTGGAAGGGTCTGGAGAAACAATAGCTAAGCAAGCATGAGGTAATACACAATAGAAAAATACGTCTGGCTGATTGTTAAGAAACTTTAACCCATGAGAGGCATTGGGTGTCCATGTTGTCACAGGTGCTCGGTACTCGAAATGAGCAGATCGGACGCTCAGATTAGTGCAACTTGAGTACCGAGCATAAAGCAAGTCAATGGGAAAGTTGAGCATTTTTCTGGAAGACCTCAAGTTTCCCATTGGCTTCCATTACACTCAGTACTTGAATCAAGCCTGTCCGAGCATCCAGCTGCTCATTACGAGTACCCAGCTCCCAAACATGGTAGGGCTCCCTCATCACTACTCACTACGCATTGAGCACTATGTAGTCACTCCTCTGCACCTCGCTCGACATCCTGCTCTGCAGAAATGCACTGCACTCACTGCAGAGAAGGATGTCAGTCAAGGTGCAGAGGGAGTGATTACACTGCACTCACTAAATAGTGAGTGCTGACTATATACAACACCAGTGTTGCCCTGATGACTGGAAGCAAGGAGAATACGACTTAATTTTAAACCAGCACATATATTCACCTGCAGATTACCACTTTGACTGCAGGTAAATACCATTGTTCTTTTGCCGACAGGTTCCCTTTCTACTGTTTTTAGATGTCATATTCACAGCTTTACACAATATGCATGCAGGAGGCAGAATAAAAATGCAATCATTTATGGATAAAGCATACAATTATTACACGCTTACCCTATCTCCTCACCCACTTTAGGGTATGTGCACGTTAAGAATTTGCAACAGAAATTTCTGCACCATTTCGGCATCTCTTGGCAGGAAAAACGCTATGTTAGGCCCCTTTCACACGTCAGTGATTCTGGTACGTTTGTGCTTTTTTTAAAACGTACCAGAATCACTGACATACGCAGACACATTATAATGAATGGGTCTGCTCACACGTCAGTGATTTTTCACTGCACGTGTCTCCGTGCGGCGTACCCGCGTGTGCGTGATTGCTGCACGGAGACATGTCCATTTTTTTCTGGCATCACTGATGTTCCACGGACCACGCAGTGGTGTGGTCCGTGAAACACGTGCCAGAAAAAAACGTGCTTTTAAAATAAAAAACATTTTAACTCACCCGGCGTCCAGCGATGTCCTCTGCAGCCCGTTCTCCCTGCTCCTTCTGTGCCGGCTGATTACTGTCGCGCATATTCATTATGCGCGACACAACCGACCCGGAAGCAGCTGCTGCGGGGGTCACCGCCGGCCGGATGCTGCACCGCGGGAGCGATCAGCACCATGGACAGCGGGAGCGGGCGCAGGTGAGTGAATCTCTAAGTGCAATCACGGGCCACGGAGAACGGAGCCCGGATTGCACTTAGACAACCCACGTGTGCCGTGATTTTCGGCACACGCAGGGACATGTGCGTGTTTTACACGCCAGTGAAAAACGTCTGTGTTTTTCACTGACATGTGAAACGGGCCTTAAATTGGCGCTTTTTTTTTACATGCGTTTTTGGTGCAGGTTTTCCCCCACTCATTAGTATGAGCGAAAGAACTGACATGCTGCAGATTTAATTCTGCTGCAAATCTACAAGTAAAAAATAAGCAAAGTGGGCATGAGACTTCACTTTGCAGAGACTAGGATTTGTGACAAATCTGCACAGAAAAAAAACTACAAAAATGCAATAAAACTGCAATGTGCGCATATGCCTTAACATAGTTGTCCATTACTTTTATATTGATGGTCTATCCTTAAAATAGGTCATCATCAATGTCTGATTAGCCTAGGTTTCTAGGTTTAACACCCCGCACTCCCACTGATCAGCTGTTCTTGGTTCTGCCGGTGGCAGCAGGCAGACGGAAATGCTCAGTTGCAGAGATGCCCCATCCTATGATAGCGGCCGTGGCTGGATACTACACATTCACCTCCTATTGATTTGAATGGGAGGCGGATGTGCAGTAGTCGGCCATGGCCACTATCAGAAGACGGGACAACTCCGGAACTGAGCATTTCCAGCTGCCTGCTGTGGCTGCTGGCACCGGAAACTCATCAATGATGGGGGTGATGGGTGTCAGACCCTGGCTGATCAGACATTGATGACCTATCCTACGGATAAGCCGTCAATGCCAAAGCTGTGGACAACCTCTTTAAGATGGTTTCACAGAGTCTGTTCACCTGCTCAGATTGGAACACAAGTTACAACTGCAATACTGCCTAACCTGCGTCATGTGTCTCATATGTGCCTACAAGGCAGTTTGCTCAGGCCATGAGACCTGGTGGTCAAGCTAGATATTCCTATCCGAACATGGACAATGTTTCTTGGACCTGTGAAATCAGCCTAAGAATGAAGGAGCTTTTTCTCTGCAAAAAGGTGTTCCTCATTCAATGTACAATACTTATAGAGCCCAATTCACAGCAATTAGCAAGGAGCAAAACCACGTAGAGTAAAATTTGTATCATAAGTCTCTCTGATCACTGAATAAGTGTTCCCAGACCTTACAAATCACGTCATAAGATAATATAGTGGTATACCGTAACATTGTGTGATTAAAATATTACCTTATGTCATCCTTTTGGTAGAGTCCAGCCGGGGTTCCATGAGTCTATGATTTATTTATACATAACCTGTGAACATGCACTTTTAATTTGCTTTTAGTTGGAACACTATGCACACAGGATCTACTGTCAGCAAACTCTAAAAGATTGTGAATCAACTTACAAGAAATAGAACTTTGTGGCAAATGTGGCCAATATGGGTCATCTTTTACTGGACCTTTGAAGTGATGCTGTATTAGGAGGCCATAATTGTGTGCTCACCGGACGATCCTTTGGTACTTCAGTTGGCCACTTTGACCGATAGGCAGTAATCATTAAGTGAGAATGTGCCTTTCTGCAAAAAGGGATAGACTGTTGAAAAGAAAGAATGTAGGGGGGAGGATTTTATTACCATTATATAATATAACCACACAACAACTCTCTTCTGTGTTTTGGCTGTATTATCACAGCTTAGGCTGCTTTCACACTACGTTTTTTTAGCATGCGTCATGAACGTTTTTTTAACGCAAAAACAGATCCAGTGCAAACGCGTTTTCATTTCAATGCATTTGCAATGGACTCACGTCAACATGCGTTCACCTGCGTTTGCGTGCGTTATAGTGAGGATCCAGCGACTTGCAGTTTTTTAACTTTTTTCAAAAACGCTACTTGTAGCGTTTTTGAGCTGCGTCCAAATACTGCAAATTGCTGGATCCTGCCTAAAACAGCATGCAAACGCATGTGAACGCTGGCATGCTGATAGACAGGATCCTGCTTGCTCTACTGAGCATGCCCAGAAACCAGCCTCGCGTGATCAGTCTTTCTCCCCCTTCCTCTCTCCCCCTCGCTCTCTCTCCTCTCTCCCCCGCCTGAGAGCGGAGGACGCTCGTAACCAAGGTAAATATTGGGTAACCGCGGGCTTAGTTACCCGATGTTTATCTTGGTTACGTGTGCAGGGAGCAGGCAGCCCTGCTCCTAGCAGCTGCAGACGCTCGTAACCAATGTAAATATCGGGTATCCAAGCAAGTTACCTGATGTTTACCTTGGTTACAAGCCTCCGCAGCTGTCAGATGTCGGCTCCCAGTCTTTCACGTTTAGTTCCCCTCACTCCCGATCACATGACTCCAATGCCTGCCCATAAACTTAAAGTGACAGGATCCTGCAAAATAACACATGCGTTTGCATGCGTTTTTTTTTGCAAAAACAGGATCCGCTTTTGCAGCAAAAAAACATTCATGACGCATGCTAAAAAAAACGTAGTGTGAAAGCAGCCTTAAAATTAGGATGGGTCTCTGGGTCAAGGTGGGATTTGTTAGTTGGGAAGGATGAATTATGAGCAGTAAGTTTTTTAACCAGCTGCTTATGAAACAATATAATTTGTGTTCTTATGGTAAAATAAAATGTGCAGATACACTGTGCTGAAATGTAAGTCTCATGTAGACATTAAAGTAATGCCCAATGTACACATCCGTACCCAGACTGTAATGCATGGACATGCCAATGAGTCAGTTGAGTTTGGACAGGGTGACTTGGAGCCAGTCTGTGAACAGTCTGGATATGAATGTGTGAATGTAACATTACATAATTTTTTTAACATTGCATATTATTTTTTTAATATGTATGTGAAAGAAAACCTGTCATTTCAAGTATAGTGTTCTATTTGTGGGTAACATGTTGGAGTAAGACGAGCAAATTGATATATTGTCTTTAAAGGGGGCTTAAACAACTTGTATTTTCTTTGCGTACAACTCATTCTCCACTGAGTCCTATTCAGTGACTGATATTTATCTCTATATGGACACTTACTGCCCCCATAGACATTAGATTTACATTGTTTGAATCCACTCAATTTGTTCGGCCAACACTCTAATGTGTATGGAAGCCCTGGACAATTTCTCGGGGGAGATATCAATCCAGCATGTCCAATTTCAGACTCCTGATCCTTTTGTTCCCCTGGAGATAAGCCACACCACCTAAACATGTCTGCTGGAAGTTATTTTATAGAGAACACAGGTGCACTCATCTGAACAATGATGTTGCAGCATCATTCAACTGGCTGCCATCTCATGTCTATGGCGGACAGAATAAAATACAAGTCATATAATGCAGAATTTCAAATGTGATGCTGCACTTACTCCAATCTGAGTAGCCAATGATCATAAATGAGGAACTGCTGTCCCTTCCCACTGCAGAATCTCAATGTATTTTATGTGATGTAGTTTCCTTCTTCCCTGCCTCCTGCTTGTGATAGGTTTCTCTGTTTCAATTTTTATTAAAATTAGACTATTTGAAAGATTATGCACACAGCACTTATAGATTTAGATAATCAGTGCAATTCAGAGGTTTATAACGGCAGATAATTATTGTATAGACTTTACTTATACTGCTTCCTTTTACAAAACAAGAACAATATGTTCGGGTGAATGTGAGCAATATAGAAGGATAAGGAATTTAGGGCAGGGTAAGGAGCAGAAGAGTCTGGGAATAGCAAGGAGGAATATTATAAGTGATGTCATCCTGTAGCTTCCTGTCTGAACAGGAAATCTGTACTAGGGAGAACCTTGAACTGCTGCCTATAATGTAGGGATTCAAATTGTATGGATGCAAGCAAGCTGGGATGAAATATCGCTTGTCATTTTGCATTACATGTGAAAACAAAGTAGCTGGAATGTTACATGTAAGGTTGCATTTACCGTCTGATATCACACCTCTGATTGGTGCACTGAAAACATAAAAACGTGTATTCTCAATGTGATAAACAGCCATGCACCTGGGAGACGCTGCGCGATACTGAGACAAACAGATTAATTATAAGTGCTACTTCCTTGCATATAAAATAAGATAATGAAATGTTGTCAGTAACACATTAGAAAAAGATCACACCCACTAATATGTAGACTGAATAGCAATTACATCTTGTAACTGGCAGATAAAAAATATTCAGCATTGGTTACAGCATCTAGGTTGGTGGTTATTGCCACTATTAGGCGAGGCACAATACTGTGTTTGGGCATTTTTTAATTGCAGAAACTGGGAAATTCTCCCAACAGTATATACAGTGCTTTGCGAAAGTATTCGGCCCTCTTGAATTTTTCAACCTTTTCACACATTTCAGGCTTCAAACATAACAATAAAAATTTGTATGTTATGGTGAAGAATCAACAACAAGTGGGACACAATTGTGAAGTTGAACAAAATGTATTGCTTATTTTAAAATTAAAAAAAAAAAAAATAAGTGGGGCGTGCAATATTATTCGTCCCCTTTAAGTTAATACTTTGTAGCGCTACCTTTTGCTGCGATTACAGCTGCAAGTTACTTAGGGTATGTGTCTATCATTTTTGCACATCGAGAGACTGAAATTCTTGCCCTTTGCAAACAGCTGGAGCTGAGTGAGGTTGGATGGAGAGCGTTTGTGAACAGCAGTTTTCAGCTCTTTCCACAGATTTTCGATTGGATTCAGGTCTGGACTGTGACTTGGCCATTCTAACACCTGGATACGTTTATTTGTGAACCATTCCATTGTAGATTTTGCTTTTATGTTTGGGATCATTGTCTTATTGGAAGACAAATCTCCGCCCCAGTCTAAGGTCATTTGCAGACTCCAACAGGTTTTCTTCAAGAATGGTCCTGTATTTGGCTCCATCCATCTTCCCATCAATTTTAACCATCTTCCCTGTCCCTACTGAAGAAAAGCAGGCCCAAACCAGGATGCTACCACCACCATGTTTGACAGTGGGGATGATATGTTCAGGGTGATGAGCTGTGTTGCTTTTACGCCAAACATATTGTTTGGCATTGTTCCCAAATAGTTCAATTTTAGGTACGTCTGACCAAAGCACCTTCTTCCACATGTTTGGTGTGTCTCCCAAGTAGCTTGTGGCAAACTTTAAACAACACTTTTTATGGATATCTTTGAGAAATGGCTTTCTACTTGCCACTCTTCCATAGAGGCCAGATTTGTGCAGTGTACGCCTGATTGTTGTCCTATGGACAGACTCTCCCACCTCAGCTGTAGATCTCTGCAGTTCATTCAGAGGGATCATGGGCCTCTTGGCTGCATCTCTGATCAGTCTTCTCCTTGTTTGAGATGAAAGTTTGGATGGACGGCCGGGTCTTGGTAGATTTGCAGTGGTATGATACTCCTTCCATTTCAATATGATCGCTTGCACAGTGCTCCTTGGGATGTGTAAAGTTTTGGAAATCTTTTTGTAACCAAATCCGGCTTTAAACTTTTCCACAACAGTATCACGGACCTGCCTGTTGTGTTCCTTGGTCTTCATGATGCTATCTGCACTTTAAGCAGAACATTGAGACTATCACAGAGCAGGTGCATTTATACGGAGACTTGATTACACACAGAAGGATTATATTTATCATCATCAGTCATTTAGGACAACATTGGATCATTCAGAGATCCTCAATGAACTTTTGGAGTGAATTTGCTGCACTTAAAGTAAAGGGGATGAATAACATTGCACGCTTCACTTTTCACTTATTTATTTTTTAAAAACGTTTAAAATTAGCAATAAATTTCATTCAGCTTCACAATTGTTTCCCACTTGTTGTTGATTCTTCACCATAACATTAACATTTTTATCTTTATGTTTGAAGACTGAAATGTGGGAAAAGGGTGAAAAATTCAAGGGGGCCGAATACTTTCTCAAGCACTGTACACACCCCTTGACTATCATCAGGAATATGCCAAAAGAGTACAACTTCAAACAACTATATGCAGCACACTTAGTAAATCCAGTTTGATATTTATTGTGATGCAAAATTCACAAGGTCCCTGAATTAACTTAGACCAAATTCACCTTACTAAGATATGGAACCTCTGCGGGGTATCTTGCAGAATTCAAGTCTCTATTACTCCAGTTTGTCAATAAAGTGTGGTGTTTTATCAAACATGCCAAATGCCAAAGTTCCACTCCTACTTTTTTTAATAGAATTGTATTGAAAAATGTACTCCAGGTTGCAAGGTAGATGTTGCTTTTGATACTGGAAGTTTACAGCAGACAAACAACTGTACATATACAACAACATGCATATGTTCAGCGACACACTTCAAATATAAGTAATGCAATATAAACCAAACCTACAATGGAAAAAATAATAGAGTGCCTTGAAAAAGTATTCATACCCCATTAACTTTTCCACATTTTTTTCACGTTACACCCAAAACTTAAATGTATTTTACTGGGATTTTATGTGATAAATATGCAACCACAAAGTTTCAAATATATGTGAAGTGTAAAGGAAAAAGTGTAAGGGAAATGATACCTTGGTTTTCTAAATATTTTAAAAATATAGCTCTGAAAATTGTGATGTGTATTTGTATTGAGCCCCCATGAGTCAATGCTTTGCAGGACCATTTTTCCGCTTCAATTACTGATGTAAGTATTTTTGGGGATGTCTCTAACAACTTTGAATATCTACAGGCTGACATTTCTGCCTATTCTTCTTTGCACACTAGCTCAGTGAGATTGGATGGAGGCATCTGTGAACAGCAATTTTCAAGCCTTGTTACAGATTCTAAATGGGATTTAGGTCTGTATTTTCACCATTCACGCACATAAATATGTTTTGCAGTTGCAGAGCTATCTAATGTAGCTCTGGTGGAATGTTTAGGGTCGATGTTGTGCTGGAAGTTGAGTCTACACTTCAGTCTCAAATCTTTTGCAGCCTCCAACATATTTTCCTCCAGGATTCCCCTATATTTAGCTTCATCCATTTTCCCATCAACTCTGACCAGCTTCCCTGTCTCTGCTGAAGAAAAAGCTCCCCACAGCATGATGCTGCTACCACCATGTGTGACGGTGGGAATTGTGTTTTCAGGATCATATGCAGCTTTAGTTTTCCGCCTCATGTAGCTCAAAAAGTTCTACTATGGTCTTGTCTGAACAGTGAACCTTTTTTTTTACATGCTAGCTGTGCCCCTACATTTCTTTTTGCAAACGGAAAATGGGACTTCCTATAGCTTGCTTTTTGCCACTCTTCCATAAAGGCCAGATTTGTGAAGTATATGACTAATAGTAATCCTGTGGACAGATTCTCCCACCTGAGTTGTGGATCTCTGCTGCTCCTCCAGAGTGACCATGGGCCTCTTGGCTGCTTCTCTAATTAGTGCTCACCTTACTTGGGATGTCAGTTTAGGTGGACTGCATGTATTGGCAGGTTTTCAATTGTACCATACTCTTTCCATTTTTGCATGAGAAATTGATCAGGGCTCCATGAGATGTTCAGAGCTTGGGCTATTTTTATTTTTAGAACCTAATATTGCTTTACTTTTTTCCACAAATTTATCGCTGACCTGTCTGGTGTGTTCCTTGGTTTTCATGATGCTGTTTGATCCCTAATGTTCTAAAACAAACCTCTGAGAACTTTACAAAACAGTTGTAGTTATACGGAGAATAAATTACACTCAGGTGGACTCAATTTACTAATTAGGCGACTTCTGGAGACAATTGTTCACTCAGGATTTTATTTAGACTATGGGGGCTGAATACATATGCAAGCCACAGTATTAAGGTTTATATATTTTTTTAAAATGATTAGAAAACTATGTATCATTTCCTTTACACTTCACAAATACTTGCTCCTTTGTGTTGGTATATCACGTAAAACGCCAACAAAATACAATTAAGTTTGCAGGTATAAAGTGAAAAAATGTAAAACATTCACAAGGTATGAATACTTTTTTCAAGATTGTATACTGTATATCAGCAATAGTATCACATCCATACAGGTTTTTAAATCCATATACATTTTGCATTAATTTTGTAATTTATTTAGTTTTACACAAATTGACATTTTCCATCCTCAATTTTTTTTTGCAAAGTATTCAACGAAGAAATCATAGTTCATGAAAGGGTGGAACCATGTAATCTAACACTTACAGCAAATATACATATAATTCCACCATCCAGTATCTACTGTAAATGCCTCCACTGTTTCATAGATGCTAAAGGGCCTCTGGATAAAGGGCACCTCTGCAATGATCCAGTGTCCACATACTTTACAATAAAGCAAATAACGTGTCGGGAATGAATCTTCAGATCCAGGAACAGATGTTAGAGGCAAGATAACACTACACTCTTTTATACCAGGTGATTAAGGATAAAGTTGTGGTAATCTAGCACCAGAATGGAGCTCGATTTTAAACTTTGTTAGTGGGCCCTCTCATGTCAATGGGCGCAATTCATTATTGCATTATCACCTTTTTTTCAGTGTTTTTTTCTTCTGTGCCAGATTCTTTTTTTAAAAAAAAGTGCTTATTTTGAAATCTTACTTTCTGCTTATCCATCTGCTTTTTTTTTCCTCCGTTTGCCATTGTAGTTGTGTTTTTGGTCATTGATATGTTTGCAGATAATTAATTTTTTGCAAATGTTTTTTTAAAAAAGTTGCTAATTTTTTGTCTCTTGACTAGAGTGTGATTATTTTGGACACCATTTTTTATTTTACTCCATTGTTAGAATTCCTTGCAACGTTTTGACAGATCATGCAAAAAAGGTTTAAAGACAAAAATAAAGAGTATTTTTTATTTTGTGCAAAATGCATGAACTTGCATGGACCATTTTGAAGAATTTGGCATAAAAAACAGCAAAAAATACCACAAGGCAAAAAGAGAAATGCAAATGATGAATTGGGCCTAATGATGGTTTCTGATGGAAGGGCCAATAATGAAGGAGCTAGAGAGACAAAAAACGGCGCAAATCGGGTCTTACCTGGGTGGAGATCTGGTGAGAGATGAGAAAAGTGGTTTCTCACCTGGGGTGGTTGTGACAGTCACAACCACTGTAAAGGCATGTAGGAGAGAATTTTCGGCTGCTGCAGTCCCTATAGCTGAATGTTCAAAGGGAGTAGGAGGGGACGGGGTTAACCACTGTGCTGCCGTATGACTTATGAGACTGGAAAAGTCTTTGGAAAATATGGTGATTTATTTCTACGCGTTTCAAAGCAAAAGCTCCTTCTTCAGGATGATATTACAGATGTACACCTTGTTGTACATCCGTTGTGTTGTACATGTGTGATTTTATCCTGAAGAAGGAGCTATTGCTACAAAACGTGTAGAAATAAATCACCATATTTTCCAAAGAAGTTTCCAGTCTGATACATCATACTACAGTGCAGTGGTAAACCCCTTTACCTCCTACTCGATGTGATGGGAGGGCAAAAAATACGTCCATTATCAAATATTCATGGCGGCAATCATGTCGTGAAAATCAAAGTCGTCTGTCAATGGAAAATGGGTGGTCATCAAAAATAAAACTAGGTTACAACTCAATTTTGTCTACCAATTTTGGGTGGTATGATACTTTACTGAAAATAGATAACACTGTATGTTTTCATGCACATATGTGTATTGGATGAGTTATGGATGTTTTATGCCAAAAATAGGACTGGATATTGTGGCTAACGACAACTGAGCCAACCACGGCACAAAACCAGGCTGAGAGACCCTGTTCTGCTTTACTCATTCTCATAGACTGAGTCTTATTCCATGTCTGTTCATTACTGTGTGTATATTGCATGCATTTTAAATGAAAAGACTGAGAAAGGAAAGCACATTCCCCATTATTGCACCCTCCTCCCCAAATATTGTATGTACGGTACAAGTATGAGGTGTCGCACCATACAGGCATCATATGGAGTACTGCAGCCTTCTGTATAAATGTCATTGTCAGTTATTGTGACTTTTGTCTAGAGAGCTTTGCTCATTGTATGTCCAATGCAGCACTGTGCAAAATAGTAGCCGCAAAGCCTTTTGCCCAAACCCATTCATTTATTTAACGCAATAGAAAATCTGACGATGTGCATGGGTGATGCCAGAAAATAATATCTCTGGGAATTTAAGAAAATCTATTTAAATATATACATGCATATAACATTCATGTATTTGTGTAATATAAATGGTTTTATTTTTTACATTTTTTATAGAATGGCAGCAATATGCACCAATGGCATCTTGCCTGCACTTAGAGATCCAAGCAATGATTAAAGTGGATTCTTAATTCTTTCCGTCCTGAGGAAGTGATAGGAGAGATAAATTTATTATGCCTTGCCAATTCTTCAGCACAGACGGGTAACAGAACATTCTGAATGTCCATTTAAGATACGCAAAATAGAATTCACTTAAGAGTGCACCTTGGATTATACACCACAGAACAGATATCTATTCCTGCAGAGATACTTTGTACATAAAATGTATTTATTTCCATGTATTTTGTAATTTACTTGTACACTGAATACAAAATAAATGCTTATCTTTTTTTCAAAAATGTTATGCCTACGGAAATTAAGATTTTTATTCTTTCATACAGTATGTAACATTAAGTTGCCAATAAACATTTATAAGTACTGCCTGTTCTGAAGAAACACTGGTTTTGTTATTAGCTAACTATTGGCTTATGAACATTCTACTTTTACATGGGAGTGCTATTTACATCTTTTTTTCAAATTTCATTGCGCAGCTACAAATGTAAAGCAATTCAAGGGGAACCAGTCAGCAGTATTTAAACCCAAAACTATGTGTATGCTCTTGTAGAATTTTCAAAGACAAGTCCAACAGTACCTTTTCATGGCCATTCCTTTCCTCCATTATTGAGTAATCAACATTTTAATTGCCATGCAAATGAGGCTGAAGATCTGAAGCCTCTGTCACTCCAGCTCTATTCCGTGCCCAGTGCCAGCTCACCCTCCTTAAGGCCTCTTTCAAATGTACATGCCTCTGGTACGTGTTTGGCAGTTTTCTCACGTACCGGAGATACGCACACACGTAGACCTATGGATTCCTATGGATTTGGACACATGTAAGTATTTTGGCACGGAACGTGTGTCCGTTCCGTACTTACGTGTGTCTGTGCGCTCCACACGCCGACATGTCTGTTTTCTCTCTGGCATCACGGGTGTCACATGGAACACAAACGGGTCACACGTAATACACACGGACCACACGGATGTGTTCCGTGTGACACACACCGGAGAGAAGACGTGTCTGTGAGAAAAAAAAAACAAAATATTACTCACCTTCTCCTGCCCTCCTGTCTCTGCTGCAGCTGTCACTTGCTTCCGATCGCCGCTCATTATGCTCATTGAATATTCACTTCACGGCGGCCGGAGGCAGCAGCAGCGGGGAGTCGGCAGGGCTGGAGACCGAAGATCAGCACCACGGCCAGCAATGCTAGGGATAAGTGAGCAGAAAGTTCCCGTTCTCCGTGTGTTATCAGTTTCATGGATAACACACGGAGAACACACGTAGCCCATAAACATGGGTCACGGAGGGCAAAACGCACGTTTGACACGTCCGTGAAAAACATGCATGGTTTTTAACGGACGTGTGAAAGAGGCCTAAAGGGAATTTGTGAGTAGAGATGAGGGAACCTTCATTCTCGAAGCTCGGGGTTTGGGTTCGGAAAATGACGAGAAAATCCCCGTTATGAGTATCGCGCTGCGCTCGTGTCCGAGTAATGCGCAGCATTGTGCGCACTGTGGGAAGTGTGTGATCGGCTCAAATTTGACCTACATTCTGCATTCTAAGATGTTTTGTTCATGGAGAAATATAGAAAAAAAATGCACCACTCACCCACCTATGGAAATGTTTTGCTTTCAGCCCACAGCAAAACACTTCTGGAGGTGGGTTGGCAGATTTATTTATTTTTTTTCATTTTTTCCGTGAACAAAACATCTTAGAACACAGAATGTGACTCAGATTTGAGCCGATTACACACTTCCTGCAGCACGCACACTGCTGCACATCACTCAGACACAAGCACAGCGAGATACCATGGGGATTTTCACAACCTTTTCTGAGCTGGAAACCCAAGCCTCGAGAATGAAGGTTCGCTCATCTCTATTTGTGAGCAGGTTTTCACTCCAAATTCATTAAAATCTGGCAACTGGAAAATAGATTAGTGATAACAAAACTATGCATAATTTAGATTTTCATCCCCAAACTATTTACACTACTCACAAAAACTTAGGGATATTTTTCTTTCAGGTGAAATTTATGTAAAATGTTATTATGTAAATCGGGAATTTAAGTAAAACATACAATGGTGATTTCCTCATCTTATACAATTCGTTGAAAGAAAAGCCAACAACAGTGATATACCTCTCCCCCCCAAAAAAAAAGTCAATGTCTCCATAACTTGTCATGTGGCCTTCAGCATCAATTACAGCTTGACAACGACGTCTCGTGCTACTCACAAGTAGAGTTTATGTTTGCTGAGGCATGGCATCCCACTCTGCTTGAAGAGCGGCCCTCAAGTCATTGAAGTTCTGGGTTACAGAGTTACAAGACTCTACATGGCGACTCAGCTGATCCCATAGATATTCTATGAGATTCAGGTCTGGAGAAAGTGCAGCCGCTCCATTTGAGGTAACCCAGTCTCCAGCAGCTGTTCCCTAATGATGCAACCTCGATGAGCTGGAGCATTATCATCCATGAAGATGAAATTAGGTTTGTGTTGTTCATGCAGAGGAACAATGACTGGATTAATTATGTTAGTAAAGTAGTAGGGGCTTGTCACTGTAACATTCACAAAGTGTAGGGCAGTTCTGTATTGCCTAGATACACCTGCCCACACATTAACACCACTACCCCCAAAGGCTCGTCTGGTAACAACAGTTGCTTATGCATAGCGCTCTTCTTGACATCTCCAACATCGTTGGCGACCTTCATTTCTGCTCAGCATGAATCGACTTTCGTCAGTGAACAGCACTGATATCCACTGTTCTCTCACCTGTGCCTGAGTGTGGTCAGGTAGCCTTGCATGTCTTCTAGCACACAGACCACACCGATGTATATTATGCACACAAAGAAATAAGGTCTATCGCAGAACAACTATCACCTGACCCACCTGGTTCCTTTACAAACTAAAGTTCACAGCTTCACAGTCCCTACAGGCCTCTGTGAAGACCTCAAAAACCCTAACTGGAAAACTAAATCAAAACTATGAACAGGGCTCTCTAATTGGCCAACAAATGTTTTGCGTACCTCCTTAGGAACTGGGGAAAGGTATAGCATAAAAATAAAAGATATACCTAATAGAACACAATCTGCCTGGCAATACCACTTGGCAGTAGTCTGGAACTCAAAGCAAGGTCCAATTCTAAAAATCACCAGCAGGAAAGACAGGCCAGGGTAAGTGTAAACTGCTGCACCCACAAGGTGAAAGATCAGATTAAATGATAGAATGAAAACACCTGTTGCTTAAAAAAAAGAATGAAAATCAGACAAAAGATAATCAGCACCCAAGAGAGCTGTGGCTCAGCGGAGAAGGAAGTTGATGACAGAAGAGCGGATCACCGGATCAAACCAAGGCATGACAATTCCTCTCTTTCCACGAGGGGTCACTGGACCAAGTGAGATCCCCTTCCTCTGATGTTGCTGTTAGAACGCTTTTAAACAATCTGCATACAGATCTTTCGCATTAACCCAGGAGTTGTCCTTTGGACCGTAATTAGTGATGAGCGAAGAGAACCATGCTTTGGTACTCAAAATGAGTAGGTCGGACGCCTGGACTGGCTTGATTTGAGTACCGAGCATAATGAAGTAAATGGGAAACACATGCCTTTTTCCGGAAGAACTCCAAACTTCTTATCAACTTCCATTATGCTTGGTACTTGAATCGAGCCCGTCTGAGGTTCTGAACTGCTCGTGTTGAGTAGTGGGCACGGTAGTGCTTACTCATCACTAACCGTAACCTTCCCATTTCCCAAGGTACTGCAGCCAGCATTTGACACATCCCGCACCCAGAACTCGCTCTACTTCATACTCCTGATCCTCCTCCAAATCCCCCTCAATTATGTCCCGAGGACAAAGCATCCTCTCAAACCATTTAAGAAGAGAGGAATGGAATTCTCGATTCTCTACGTCACCAGGAGCTGGAATTTGATAGTCACAGGATTAAGGATTTTAATTATCTTATAGGATCACAAGTAACCAAAAGACATTTTTAAACCTCCTTTCATACCTTATACAAACAAGAATAAAAGTTCTCCTTTTGTACAGAGGTCTACAAACCAGAAAAAATCCCCAAAGCAGGATGTAAATCTCCACAGCAAATAGAAAAAAAAGTGAGGTAGTGGTAGCCATAGAGGTGCGGTTATTGAAGAAGAAGACATTCCACTGAGTCCCCTTGATTAGATGAAACAAAACATCTTAACTACTGTTTTAACTCCTGATTCATCCTCTATGTCTGTCCGTTAGTCTTGGGATAGCTTGAGGAAAAAGAAAGCTTAACCTCTTCACGACCGTGGGCTGTACCGGTACGTCCTATTTTTACGTGACTCAATGACCAGGGACGTACCCGTACATCCCAAAAATCGCAGGGGCACAGGAGGCTGTGCACCAGTGATCACGGCCGGTGACTCTGCTAACCTGACAGCCGAGCCTCTGCTCCAGCAGGCAGGGATGGTGCCTGCTCCATCCATGGCTGGTTAACCCCTTAATTATCGTGATCAATACCGATAGCGACACTTAGGGAACTTTGAAAGGGATCGCGCTCTTTTTCCCCTCTGATCTGGACCCCCGTGATGTAATCGTGAGAGCTCGATCGTTGTCATGGTGACCTGAGGTTGTCATGACGACTTCAGGGTCACCTGACTCCTCTGAGCCTACGAAGAGTGTGTGTGATCATTGAGAGTATATAAATAAAAATAAATCTTTATTTTTATATAGCGCTAACATATTCTGCAGCGCTTTACATACATCAGTAACACTGTCACTGGGGCTCACAATCTAAATTCCCTATCTGTATGTCTTTGGAGTATGGGAGGAAACCGGAGGAAACCCACACAAACACAGGGAGAACATACAAACTCCTTGCAGATGTTGCCCTTGGTGGGATCTGAACCCAGGACCTCAGCGCTGCAAGACTGCAGTGCTAACCACTGAGCCACCATGCCACCCGTTATCATTGATATCATCAGTGATAGAGCACTGCAGAACATTGCAGCTGTGATCAGAGCACTGTGGGGAGCTGTCCCATAAATGGACTTAGTGAAAAAGTAAAAATCAGAAAATAAAGAACAAAAAAATAAAATAAAAAAAATATTCCAATAAAGTTTTATTTGTTTAAAAAAATGAAAATAAACAAAAATGTCCATATATTTGGTATTGCTGCATCCGTAACAACCCGATCTATAAAACTGTCAAACTAGTTAACCCCTTCAGTGAACACTGTAAATAAAATAGATAAAAAAGGTAGCAAAAACTATGTCTTTTCAACATACAGCTGACAAAAAAGTGGAATAAAACGCGATCAAAAAGTCATATCTAAATAGAAAAGGTACCGTGGAAAACATCATCTTATCCCACAATAAAAACAGCTGCCGTACAGTTCCGTCAGCCAAAAAATAAAAAGTTATAGCTTTCAAAATACAGCAATGCAAAAACTGTTTTTTTTCCTATAAAATTGTTTTCATGGTGTAAAAGCGGCAAAACAAAAATAACCCAAATCAATATAAATGTGGTATCGCTGTAATCGTACCAACAGTATTGTAGCTACTAGTGGGCAGAGAGGGCGGTCGCCCCGCGCTCCTCACCTGGAGGGGCTTACTAGGAGCTACTGCTATCCAGGGCCGAATTGGAGGAATTCACTGTAGGAGCGCTACAGGGGCAGAGATGAACTAATCAGTTTCTTGCCCAGACGGAAGACGATACCTGTGTGACGCCCCTGGACTATCAGGTCGTCACAGGGTATTGCACAATCTGCCCTCCCGTGCAATATCCACCTCCTTCTTGGTTATGGGTCCCAACTACATGGTGTTGCCTACATTAGCTAATTAAATCCTAGGTACACTTTGCACCACACCCACCAAGCACACCAGTGGACGGCATGAGTGGAATAGGGTCACCCATTTGGGGGGTTGGCTAGGGGAGGTCAGAAATGTCAGGAGTAGAGAGTGTTGTGTTGGAAGCGAAGGAGAGAGGAGGTCAGGAGCAGGGCTCCTAGGAAGCTATCTAGGTAGCAGATGGTGGTCTGGGCCTAGAGGAGTTGGACCCCCCGGTTGCAGGGGATCGTGGCAAGGGACACGGAACTGTCGAGGAGGACAGCCGGCATCTTTGCACCATCACCAGGCTGAGACCAGGGCAGGACGGGGTACGTGGACCCTATGTCAGAGAATTGCTTGAGGCAACCTGACAATTTACCCGACGAGAATGGAGCCTTCAAGATCCGCTCTCCACCTGCTCCAGAATTTGGGTACTAGCGCAACGAGGGGGATAGGATTTTCCACTCAAATGGTCCAGAAAATCCCAAGCGTGAACCCTGAGAGCAAGCTCCCACACTTAGCCATAGTGGGGAGCGGGACTCGGCAAGTTCCATACTACCGGGACCAACAGAGAAGTAAACTTAGTGCCAGGAGGCAGGTCACGGATCACCAGGCAGCACCATTGGGGACGGAACCCAAACTAGCTCCCCTCAGTGGCAGCGGTGTCCAGAACTTTGGTTTATCCAGTTGTTGTTGTCAGCTTAATGGACTGAGTGAGTATGCAAGTGACCCCTTCACACCCGACGACACTCCCCAGCCACCATCACCGAGTCATGGGGCATTCCCCCCTACCCGTGGAGGGTTCTAATACCCGGTTGCCCCATTCCCTCACCCCCGGGTACTCCCAACTGCAGCGGTGGTACTCTAAATTACCAAATACCACGGGTGGCGTCACAAACTCTAACACAATCCCCTGTAAATACCCCCTTCATTTGAGTGGCCGCACGACCCCCGGGTCCAGAGACCCCTCGAGCCACCGCGAATCCGGATCCGAGCAGCCCGGCTGCTGGCACGGGGGCGGCACACCTGCTATTGGTAATGGACCTGTGATGATGTCATGCACATGTGACCCGTGTGGGAGGAGCCACAGTTTTTCCAGGTAGAAAGCAGTAGGGGTCAAATGAGAAGCTGGAGGAGATGTGGGCACGTGTGACAGGTAATGAGGGGACATGGGGGGTGCAGGGTGAGTGTCATATGAGGGGTGCAGACTGTGACAGATGGGTGCTAGAGACAGGGGTAAGGGGGGTACCGGTTGGTTCAGGGTGTGTGGTATATGGGGGCACTGGGTAGGGTCTGGAATATGGGGATGCAGGCTGCATGGGATATGGGGATGCAGGCTGTGTAGGACATGGGGGTGCAGGGTCTGTATGGGATATTGGATTGTAAGGTGTGTGAGGATATAGGGGTGCAGGGTGTGTGAGACATGGGGTGGAGGCTATGTGGGATATAGGGGTGCAGCATGTATGAGCACGCAAAGGAGGTGAAGATGAAGGATAAGGTAAGTGCTGTACTGTGGAGCTAAAGATGTGATGAACTTTTACTGAAAGTTGTGGGAGGGGAATAGGGGTGCTCACTCAGCATACAAAGTGATGGCACATTATGGGAGGCAGCATACAAAAATAAGGACAGTGTGAGGGCACAGTATGGAGGAGCAGTATACGAGGGATAGTGTGAGGGCACAGTATGGGGGAGAAGTATATGAGGGAAAGCATGAGGGAACATTATGGAGGCTGTACAGTGTGAAAAAGGGGTGCACAGTATGGAGAGCGGGCAGCAAAGTGAGGTGCGCGTGGGGCACGGAAGAGGTGGACAGTGTGGAGGCCTTTGTTCATATCACAGGTTTTATATGGACAGTGTGTAGACCATGGTTTTTGAGGGGCAATAGTTTGATTTTTCATAAGGCTATCCAGGATGGCGGCCATTATTCATGTTGGAGGGATGGTGTAGTGGTTGTAGTATATGAGGGGGACAGTGCGGGAGTCACTTTTTGGTCAAGAAGCATAGTGGGGCAAATATATTTCCAGGTGCACAGTATACGGTTATTTATTGCACAGCATGTATGGATATTTTTTATTTAGGTGTAATTATATTGACACTTATTTTTTGGGGCATCATATTGGGATGTGCTGCAGAAGACTGGAGAAGATGGAAGTCTGTGGAGACCAGCTGTGGATGTCCAAAGTCATCATGGCATCTGGACCAGATGAAGAAGAATGGGATGATACAAAACCAATCAGTGAAGAAGTCACCTGGATCTAAAGCAGCATTTATTCTAGACAATCACCGCCTTTAAACAACCGTTGACCTGTTGGTTATATGATGCCGTTTGGCAGTTATTTAATGGCCTTGGACTGAAGACTTATGAAACTTCATAGCATGCACACCGCACTCTGTCAGGGTTTTCCAGTGCCGACGGTGAGCACGGCTGTCATGTGACCAGAAGTGTGTGATTGGCAGGCTTCTGGATACATTCTGATTAGACATGTGCGGCCTTGCTCAGTATACTTGCGTCACATGGTACATCTGGGCAATCCCATAAATATGCTCCTTCTGTGCATTTTATAACATTGTTTTAGGCAGCACATGTCTCCGTGAATTTTGCACAGCGATACAGTCCATGAAAAAACACTATGTGAACTGCCCCATAGACTATAATGGGTATGTGTTGTATCTGTGCAAAACAGCATGAGGCTTAGTCTGACTTACCATAGGGGCGTGATCAATTTAAGTGCTTAGGGCAGCATGAACACCAACTATGGCCCTGCCGCTACACTTGACTGTATTAGTGCACGCATTCATTCTGACATTTTTTTCTTTTTCAAGGACCACTTGGTCTGAGAACAAAATAGGACATGTGCACAGCCTCATTGGATAACATAGGTCCGAGTACAATACAATGTTTTGTTCGACTGCACTCAACGCGAAAATACAATCGTCTGCACAAGCCCATAGGGTGTGACAATATAGTTGCAAATATGGTTACCTGGTTAAGGACTTACTGAGAAGTTTCGTCCCCTTTCCCAGAGCTGAACCCCTAGCTACGCCTCTGAAAACCAACCTGTAGAATAAATCTATTTTAGCACTTTTACGGCACTGTGCGCGGCATAAAAAATAAAAAAACAAAAAAAAACTATGCATGAGTTGCTTTTTCTTCTTGATTCTGCCTCACAAAAAGTGAAATAGAAAGCGATCAAAAATATTATGTAACTAAAAATGGTACCAATAAATAGTCCAACTTATCCTGCAAAAAACAAGCCCACACACGACTTTGTTGGCAGAAAAATAAAAAAAAATATAGCCTTCAAAATCCGGTGATGCAAAAAAACTTTAATTTGCAAAAAGCGTTTTTTTTAGTCATCAAACCTAAAAATATAAACCTGATATTGCTGTAATTGTTCTGACTGGAGGAGTAAAGCCACCTAATCACCTATACCGTGAGGTGAACAGTGTAAAAAATAAATAAAGCCAATTCTTCAACTGCTATTGATTTGTTCATTCTGTCTCTAAAATATCTCGGTACGTTGGTTTACAGAAGCATGAGCTGGGCATAATGTACAAGCACTACAATATACTGGGTACAACAAGGACTTTTTCACAATTTTTAATTCTGCAACATTTACTGCATTTGACACCATGGGTGTTTTCCAGAAACTAAATAATCACTACACCTATAGATGAATTCCCAGAGGGGTGTAAATTCAAAATGTGGTCACTTGAGGGGGATTTCTTCTGTTCTGGCGCTTAGGGGCTCTGCAAATGGAGTCCACCAGCTGCTCTAGAAAAATCTGTGCTCCAAATATCTAATGGCGCTCCCTCCCCTCCGAGCCCTGTGGTGCTGCCAAACAGGACTGTATGGTCAAATGTGGTGTATTGCCACCATCAGGAGTAATTGTATAACACATTATGGGGTCTTTTTCACCTATTCCGTTTGTGAAAATTGGAAATCTGGGGTTGTAACAACAGTTTAGTGGTAAAAATGTAATTATTTTTTGTTCATAGCCCATAATAGGTGCTCGACTCATGTACAGTTAGGTCCAGAAATATTTGGACAGTGACACAGTTTTCGCGAGTTGGGCTCTGCATGCCACCACATTGGATTTGAAATGAAACCTCTACAACAGAATTCAAGTGCAGATTGTAACGTTTAATTTGAAGGTTTGAACAAAAATATCTGATAGAAATTGTAGGAATTGTACACATTTCTTTACAAACACTCCACATTTTAGGAGGTCAAAAGTAATTGGACAAATAAACCAAACCCAAACAAAATATTTTTATTTTCAATATTTTGTTGCGAATCCTTTGGAGGCAATCACTGCCTTAAGTCTGGAACCCATGGACATCACCAAACGTTGGGTTTCCTCCTTCTTAATGCTTTGCCAGGCCTTTACAGCCGCAGCCTTCAGGTCTTGCTTGTTTGTGGGTCTTTCCGTCTTAAGTCTGGATTTGAGCAAGTGAAATGCATGCTCAATTGGGTTAAGATCTGGTGATTGACTTGACCATTGCAGAATGTTCCACTTTTTTGCACTCATGAACTCCTGGGTAGCTTTGGCTGTATGCTTGGGGTCATTGTCCATCTGTACTATGAAGCGCCGTCCGATCAACTTTGCGGCATTTGGCTGAATCTGGGCTGAAAGTATATCCCGGTACACTTCAGAATTCATCCGGCTACTCTTGTCTGCTGTTATGTCATCAATAAACACAAGTGACCCAGTGCCATTGAAAGCCATGCATGCCCATGCCATCACGTTGCCTCCACCATGTTTTACAGAGGATGTGGTGTGCCTTGGATCATGTGCCGTTCCCTTTCTTCTCCAAACTTTTTTCTTCCCATCATTCTGGTACAGGTTGATCTTTGTCTCATCTGTCCATAGAATACTTTTCCAGAACTGAGCTGGCTTCATGAGGTGTTTTTCAGCAAATTTAACTCTGGCCTGTCTAGTTTTGGAATTGATGAATGGTTTGCATCTAGATGTGAACCCTTTGTATTTACTTTCATGGAGTCTTCTCTTTACTGTTGACTTAGAGACAGATACACCTACTTCACTGAGAGTGTTCTGGACTTCAGTTGATGTTGTGAACGGGTTCTTCTTCACCAAAGAAAGTATGCGGCGATCATCCACCACTGTTGTCATCCGTGGATGCCCAGGCCTTTTTGAGTTCCCAAGCTCACCAGTCAATTCCTTTTTTCTCAGAATGTACCCGACTGTTGATTTTGCTACTCCAAGCATGTCTGCTATCTCTCTGATGGATTTTTTCTTTTTTTTCAGCCTCACGATGTTCTGCTTCACCTCAATTGAGAGTTCCTTAGACCGCATGTTGTCTGGTCACAGCAACAGCTTCCAAATGCAAAACCACACACCTGTAATCAACCCCAGACCTTTTAACTACTTCATTGATTACAGGTTAACGAGGGAGACGCCTTCAGAGTTAATTGCAGCCCTTAGAGTCCCTTGTCCAATTACTTTTGGTCCCTTGAAAAAGAGGAGGCTATGCATTACAGAGCTATGATTCCTAAACCCTTTCTCCGATTTGGATGTGAAAACTCTCATATTGCAGCTGGGAGTGTGCACTTTCAGCCCATATTATATATATAATTGTATTTCTGAACATGTTTTTGTAAACAGCTAAAATAACAAAACTTGTGTCACTGTCCAAATATTTCTGGACCTAACTGTACAAGTATAATGGAAGTCAATGGGGAACTCAAGCATTTTTCTGGAAAAATGCTCAAGTTCCCCATTGACGTCCATTATACTCGGTGCTCGGATCAGTTCAACTCAACTGCTCATTACAACTACCAAGCATGGTGCCGCTCATCACTAATTATTATATAAAATACTAGAAATAGGCCCGATGCTATCGCATCAGGAGTACGGTGAAATGAACATCTGTCTATGCTTAGTGGTGCTGACAGGAGCAGTGGACATGTGTCACACTGTTTGCACTTTCATACATATCTGTTGAATGTCATCCCTCTGCATTTGTGTATTGTATGTATTGCGTCATTTGACCGCTTTCACCCCTGTTCACTGTCTCTTCCTTGTTGTGTGCTGTATATTGGTATCTGGTGTTGTGTTTCTTGAGCTGTGTTCACTATGTGGTGTCTCCCCTGGATGCTGTGTGTGTGTGTGTACACTAAATGGTCTCTTGTAAGCTGTTGTGACTATAATTGGAGGTGGTACATTGTTTTGTGCAGTTTGATGTGTGTGTGATTGTGCTGCACGCCGTCCTCCCCTGAATCCAGCGGACTCACACATCAGAACACACACTCGCACATCAGAACACACACATCAGAACGCACACTCGCACATCAGAACACACACTCGCACATCAGAACACACACTCGCACATCAGAACACACACTCGCACATCAGAACACACACAAAATCGCACATACCAGTACAATTGCGCGTACACACTAACCACATCCAGTGATACCACGTGCTTCTGGCCATGTGATCATTCCGCAGGTCTTGGAAGCTCAACGCACAGTGCACAGCGTCGCAGGCCCTTACACCACCGAGAAGCAAGCGATATCGCTGGATGTGGTGAGTGTGTGAATACGATCTGTAGAATGATTGTGTGAGTGCGTTCTCGTGTGTGTGTGTGCGCGTTATCATGTGTGTGTATGTGATCTACTACAGTATGTGGTTACTACTGCGCATGTATGGGAAGAGTGGTGACGTCACCGCTGCTTGCGCACATGCAGTTCGTGCCCAGAAGCTGCGGTGACGTGTATGTCACTTCCACAGGCGCAGTTCGAACTGTGCCTGCACAACTGACACTGCCGCGGTGCATGCTAGAATAGGGTTCCAGAAACTGGCGATAATGAATGTACTGTAGATAGAAACATTCCCCAACATCCCTGCTTGCTGTCAGTGAATAGAAACATTCCCCAACATTCCTGCTTGCTGTGAATGAATAAAAACATTCCCCAACATCTCTGCTGGTTGTCATTGAATAGACACCTTCCCATCTGTGCTTGCTGTGAGTGAATAGAAACATTCCCGATCATCTCTGCTTGCTGTCAGTGAATGAAAACATTCCCCAACATCTCTGCTTGTTTTCAATTAATATAAACATTCCCCCATCTCTGCTTGCTTTTAGTGAGCAGAAACATTCCCCACCATCTGTCCTTGCTTTCAGTGAGCAGAAACATTCCCCACCATCTGTGCTTGCTTTCAGTGAGCAGAAACATTCCCCACCATCTGTGCTTGCTGTCAGAGAGTGGAAACATTCCCCACAATCTCTGCTTGCTGTCAGTGAATAGAAACATTCCTCACCATCTCTGCTTGCTGTTAGTGAGCGGAAACATTCCCCACCATCTCTGCTTGCTGATAGTGAGCGGAAACATTCCTCACCATCTCTGCTTGCTGTTAGTGAGCGGAAACATTCCTCACCATCTCTGCTTGCTGTTAGTGAGCGGAAACATTCCCCACCATCTCTGCTTGCTGTCAGTGAGTGCTGTCATCCCTACTCAATGCCTGTTTACTCTTTGCTGCGCTCTCACATAGAGGAGCGGATTGTGGGGGCGGGAAATTCATCCTCTCTGAGTTGCTGTTCCCTGACCTCCTGCTCAGACAGATACAGCCTGTGACCGTCCATGAGAGGTAGGCTATGATACAAGAACCCGCGGGACGTCAGCTGTGTGAGGAGTGTAAGGCCACTGTGCAGGGAAGGGGGAGGGATGTGAGGGGGTGTACAGGGGGCTGCATTACTCTCCAGGTAACATCAGAACAGCTATTTACTAAGGGGGAGTAACTGCATAGACCTGTACATGAAAGGTGGAGACAGGGGCATTTTATGCAAAGGGTGTATATTTTGTTCCTGGAGTTGGGGGCTTCATTTTACTGCAAAGGGTGTGTATGTGTGTATGAATCACTTACACAGGAGCCACAGTGCAGTATAATCACTCACAGCCATTGTTGTAAAATGGCCCCCTGGTTAACTAAATTATTCCCTTTTCATATAATCATAATTTAGGACACCTTCTGTAGATTATAATCATATAATAATGCCCCTCCCCCACTGGAGTATAATCATACAATATCGCCCTCCCCACACTAATGTATAATCAAAGCACAACTCCCCCGCCCGTAAATTATAATCATATAATAATGCCCCTCCCCCACTGGAGTATAATCCTACAATAACACCCTCCCCACACTAATGTATAATCAAAGCACAACTCCCCCGCCCATAAATTATAATCATATAATAATGCCCCTCCCCCACTGGAGTATAATCATACAATATCGCCCTCCCCACACGAATGTATAATCATAGCGCAATGCCCCTGCCCATAGATTATCTAATATATAAAGCTGAATGTGTGTATGTGTGTGTGTCCGGGATTGGCATCTGCAAAATTTTGCACACTCACATGTCTGGACCCCGAGAGCGTCCTAGGCTATGTTGTGAGGCGAAATTTTAACCCCGCGCGTTCCAATTTACCAATCAATTTTGCCCCTATCTACATAATGGGGAAAAAGTGAAACGAATCCGCACCGTCGCATTTACAATCATGCAATTTTGCACAGACACCTCATGTGACCCAGGGAATTATGTTTTGACAGGAAAATGTAACCCCGCGCTTTACAGTTACTCTCCAGGAAACATGCCTCCATTAAGGCCCCTTTCACACGTCAGTGATTCTGGTACGTTTGTGCTTTTTTTTAAACGTACCAGAATCACTGACATACGCAGACCCATTATAATGAATGGGTCTGCTCACACGTCAGTGATTTGTCACTGCACGTGTCTCCGTGCAGCATGCCCGCGTGTCCATGATTGCCGCACGGAGATATGTCCATTTTTTTCTGGCATCACGGATGTCCCACGGACCACACTATGGTGTGATCCGTGAAACACGTGCCAGAAAAAAATGTTCTTCTAAAATAAAAAGCATTTTTACTCACCCAGCTCCAGCGACGCTCTCTGCAGCCCGTTCTGCCTGCTGCTTCTGAGCCGGCTCATTATTGTCACGCATATTCATGATGCACCACACAGCCGACCCGGAAGCAGCTGCTGCGGGGGTCAGCGCCGGCCGGATGTTGCACCGCGGGAGCGATCAGCACCAAGGACAGCGGGAGCGGGCACAGGTGAGTTGATTTCTAAGTGCAATCACGGGCCACGGAGAACGGAGCCCGGATTGCACTTAGACAACCCACGTGTGCCGTGAATCACGGCACACGGAGGGACATGGGCGTGTTTTACACGCCAGTGAAGAACGTCACTGTTTTTCACTGTGTGAAACGGGCCTAAAGTAAATGGAGCCTGGAACTACAGGTTATTAGTAGGAGCTGTGATTGGTTGCTCTAGGAACAAAGGACATTCATAGTACAAGAAGCTTATATGTGAGGTGATAAGATGTTGGTGGGGAGACGGATAGAGGGAGACAGAGAGAGACAGACAGAAAAAGACAGACAGGGAAATAGACAGACAGACAAACAGTGAAAGAGACAGACCTGGAAAGAGACAGATGGGGAAAGAGACAGACAGACATGCAGACAGGGACAGAGACAGGCAGACAGGGAAGGAGGAGACAGCTAGAGAGACAGACAAAGATAGATGGGGAAAGACACAGACCTTGATAGAGACAGATGGGGAAATAGACAGAGAAATAGAGACAGACAAGGAAAGAGACACAGAGACAGGCAGACAGGGAAAGAGACAGACAGGAAAAGACACAGACAAAGAGACGGGGAGACAGACAGATGGGGAAAGAGGCAGATGGGGAAAGAGGCAGACGGGGAAAGAGGCAGACGGGGAAAGAGGCAGACGGGGAAAGAGGCAGACCTGGAAAGAGACAGACCTGGAAAGAGACAGACAGAGCACATTACTTGGCCAATTTAGTTAAATCTGTGTGGAATATCTGTGGTGTTGAAATATATGTTATGAAATGCTTCTATTAGCTTAGTTTTTGCCTTTTAATAATTACATTTCTATCTATTTGTTTTGTGGTGTTTGTGTGCAGAATACATTTTTGTTAATACATTCTATTTTGTTAACAGCAGTTATTAACCCGGGCGAAGCCGGGTAGTACAGCTAGTAATCATATAATAATGCCCCTTCCCCACTGGAGTATAATCATACAATAACACTCCCCTCTCCTGGAGAGCAATCATAAAATAATGCCCCCCCCCCTTCCCCTGGAGTATAATAGAATAACGCCTTTCACTCATGGAATACAATCATAAAATAGCGCCCCCTCCCTAGAGTGGAGTATAATCATATAATAGCGCCCCCTCCCTAGAGTGGAGTATAATCATATAATAGTACCCCCTCCCTAGAGTGGAGTATAATCATAAAATAGCGCCCCCTCCCTAGAGTGGAGTATAATCATATAATAGCGCCCCCTCCCTAGAGTGGAGTATAATCATATAATAGCGCCCTCTCCCTAGAGTGGAGTATAATCATATAATAGTACCCCCTCCCTAGAGTGGAGTATAATCATATAATAGCGCCCCCTCCCTAGAGTGGAGTATAATCATATAATAGCGCCCCCTCCCTAGAGTGGAGTATAATCATATAATAGTACCCCCTCCCTAGAGTGGAGTATAAACATAAAATAGCGCCCCCTCCCTAGAGTGGAGTATAATCATATAATAGCGCCCCCTCCCTAGAGTGGAGTATAATCATATAATAGCGCCCTCTCCCTAGAGTGGAGTATAATCATATAATAGTACCCCCTCCCTAGAGTGGAGTATAATCATATAATAGCGCCCCCTCCCTAGAGTGGAGTATAATCATATAATAGCGCCCTCTCCCTAGAGTGGAGTATAATCATATAATAGTACCCCCTCCCTAGAGTGGAGTATAACCATATAATAGGGCCCCTTCCCTAGAGTGGAGTAAAATCATATAATAGCGCCCCCTCCCTAGAGTGGAGTATAATCATATAATAGGGCCCCCTCCCTAGAGTGGAGTATAATCATATAATAGTACCCCCTCCCTAGAGTGGAGTAAAATCATATAATAGTACCCCCTCCCTAGAGTGGAGTATAATCATATAATAGTACCCCCTCCCTAGAGTGGAGTATAATCATATAATAGCGCCCCCTCCCTAGAGTGGAGTATAATCATATAATAGTACCCCCTCCCTAGAGTGGAGTATAATCATATAATAGCGCCCCCTCCCTAGAGTGGAGTATAATCATATAATAGCGCCCCCTCCCTAGAGTGGAGTATAATCATATAATAGTACCCCCTCCCTAGAGTGGAGTAAAATCATATAATAGTACCCCCTCCCTAGAGTGGAGTATAATCATATAATAGCGCCCCCTCCCTAGAGTGGAGTATAATCATATAATAGCGCCCTCTCCCTAGAGTGGAGTAAAATCATATAATAGTACCCCCTCCCTAGAGTGGAGTATAACCATATAATAGGGCCCCTTCCCTAGAGTGGAGTAAAATCATATAATAGCGCCCCCTCCCTAGTGTGGAGTATAATCATATAATAGCGCCCCCTCCCTAGAGTGGAGTATAATCATATAATAGCGCCCCCTCCCTAGAGTGGAGTATAATCATATAATAGCACCCTCTCCCTAGAGTGGAGTATAATCATATAATAGTACCCCCTCCCTAGAGTGGAGTATAATCATATAATAGCGCCCCCTCCCTAGAGTGGAGTATAATCATATAATAGCGCCCCCTCCCTAGAGTGGAGTATAACCATATAATAAGGCCCCTTCCCTAGAGTGGAGTAAAATCATATAATAGCGCCCCCTCCCTATAGGGGAGTATAATCAGAATAATGTCCCCCACCCCCTTAAATATAATCATTAACCCCTTTTGAGTATATTCATATACTACCTTATGGTGAAATAACAGCCTCCTGGAGTATAATTACATACACCCCTTGCAGTAAAATGATGCCTCCCTGGAGTCTGTGTTCTTTCTGTGTACATGTGTCAGATGTATTGCTGAGTGCCATTCACTGACAGCTATCAGTTTTGTTATTCATATTGAGCTCATAGAATCTTGTCATAGTATTATAGCACGAAAAATGTAAATATATGATTAGAGGCGACTTATTTTTTGCTTGACATGCCAGACGTTTTGCCGTCTTTCACTGACAGTTAGCAGGTTTGCCATATACAGCAGGAGAAATAAGTATTGAACACGTCACCAAGGTGCTATTCACATATATTTCTCACCGGATGTCAATAACAACCCATCCAATCCACACAGGCAAATAAATCAAACCAGTGATGTCCATAAATTTAGTGAGGTGTAAAAATGAGAAATGACACACGGAAAAAGTATTTATCACATTACTGAAATAAAATGTATTTAACCCCGTCACTCCCGGGCGTTTTTAGTTTTTTCATCCCCTTCTTCCAAGAGCCATAACTTTTTTTTAAATTTTTCCTTGAATCTTCTTTTTTGTGCGACGAGTTGTACTTTTTGCTTGAAACCATGAGTTTTCCCTTTCGCCCATGACAGCACCACCTGAGGCCTCTTTCACACGTACGTGTCTCCGGTATGTGTTTGGCAGTTTTATAACGTACCGGAGACACGTACACACGTAGACCTATGTATTCCTATGGTTTTGGACACATGTAAGTATTTTCGCATGGAACGTGTGTCCGTTCCGTACTTACGTGTGTCCGTGTGTTTCTCACGACAACATGTCCATTTTCTCTTCAGCATCACGGGTGCCACACGGAACGCAAACGTGTCACACGTAATGCAAACGGACTACACGGTTGTGTTCCGAGTAACTCGCACCGGAGAAAAGACGTGTCTGTGAGAAAAAAAAAACTTTACTCACCTTCTCCTGCCCTGCTGTCGCTGCCGCTGCTGTCACTTGCTGCCGACCGCCGCTCATTATGCTCAATGAATATTCACTTCACTGCGGCTGGGAGCAGCAACAGCGGGGAGTCGGCAGGACCAGAGACCAAAGATCAGCACCACGGACAGCGACGCCAGGGACAGGTGAGCAGAAAGTTCCCGTTGTCCGTATGTTATCACGGATAACACACGGAGAACACACGTGTGCCATACACACGGCACACCGAGGGCAATACACACCTTTGATACGTCTGTGAAAAACGTGCGTGATTTTCACGGACGTGTGAAAGAGGCCTGAGAGGTTCCACCCACATCAGGACAGGAAACCCACTGATAAAAAGGCGGTAACCTCTCCTCCACATCAGTTTGGCTTCCTGTCCTGATGCGACAACCCACGGAATCTCCCAGGTCTGACCCGGTGTGGAAGTTTGGTTTCTTACCAAAAGCCGGCATTCGGGCCTGGATGCACCTCCCCAGGGCTTTGGCTGTCTGCGGTGGTGGGGCGCGGGCCTGGAGCGGGAGCTCGGCTCTGCGTAGCCCAAGGCTATGTGATCCTCACACGGAGCCCGCGAGACGGGCGCCCTGCTGACGGAACGCCGGGGTGAAGAAGGAGTGACGCGGCTTCCGGAAGTTAATCACCTGCGCATGCGCAAGGTGTTCCAAGATGGCAGCGCCCAGCGAACGGATTTTGGGCGGGAAATTTGAACCAGGGAGGTATGAGGAGTCACCTTCGCTGCATTCTGGTGAGTATGACTTCTCCCCTATTTAGGATGGAAGACAGCTCTCCACCAGAGTAGGATGTGCTGGAACAGCATACAGATTGCCAGGGCAGCGAGGGGAGCGCTCCTCCGGCAGGGCTAGTCCCTCGTGTCCAGCAAGTCAACATTCCGGGGGGTCTGAGAAATCCAAATCTGGAAGTCATAAACTGCCTCCGAAACCGATACCAGATCCGCCATCTTGGGGGGGTGAGCGTCTGCTGCAGCATTTCATTATTTAAAAGTCTCCCCCTAGGTTCCATTCTTTCAGGAGGTACCTCTAAGAGGAATCATAGGAATTGTGGGGTTTACAAGGACACTCTATCCTCAGATTACCAAGGGGGCCTTGTCCCACCTTCATCAAAGAGTTCTTGAAATTACATACAAAATTAAAAAAATGACCAAATCCTGACATGTTTTGGACCCTAGAACAGGGTACTTATTCTTAGGTAACATGGACCTATGGACTATTTCCTCAATTCCATGTATACAGGGGGCGGCAGACTGCTAGCGGATGCTTCCATTGACTCGCTCAAATTATCTGCAAAGGTAACAGCTCTTTCCAATTCAGCCAGAAGGGCCCTCTAGTTGAAATGCTCGAAGGGAGACATACAGTCCAGGAACAGACTATGCGCGATACCTTGTGAAGGAGACTTTTGTTTGGATCACAGCTGGATGACCTTCTGTCCAAAGCGGCAAACAAGAAACAAGGATTTACGGCTGTACAAACTTCATTCCCTCGTAGCCGTCCGTTTCGGGGGAAGCAATTTTCCATACAGAGCCTCCCAGAGACCAGGACTCCTGGAAGGATAGAAGGAAGAGGTCCTCAGGATTATGTTTGGTCCATCATCCTCTACCAAGCCACAAGGCCCTCATTGACACCATCATCCCAGTGGGGGGTGGGGAGGCTCTCCCTCTTCCTTCCTGCATGGGAAAAGATTTCCTCCAGCCCGTGGATTCTACGGATCATTGCAAAAGGGCTGACATTACAACTGGAGTCGCCCCCTCGGGGGTATTTTATTGTACTATCTATATGACGGGGAGAGAAAACAATAGTGATCTCCATCCTTGAGCACTTAGGGTGGATCATAAATCAGGAAAAATCTAGAATACAACCTCAACAGCGTCGGTCATTCTTGGGGCTGATCCTGGATTCAGTCGCTCAGAAGTCTTTTCTCCTGGAGGAGCAGATACTCAGGTCACAATCCCTGGTCACCTTGGCGATTGAAAAACCAGTCATGACCCTCAGACATGCTATGTCTCTTGTGGTGTCCCTCACATTGTTGAGGATAAAGAATTGAGTATCCAAAAATACTTAATTCAGCCATTTCATAGACTCAGTTATATAGTTCAGTAGATGTGAACTAACACACATTTGTGAATGCTTTTGTTTCTTACTAACATGTATATATGTATATTGCATATTCAGTGTATTTTCCTTAGACACAGTATATACCACCACATGTAATTGTAAAGATGGCTGCTATTTCCTGTTCTCCACCCAAGACAGATCGACAAAGAAATTCCTGAAGCCTAGACTGTCCAATCCAAGAAGGATATGTAGATCTCTCTACGTCATGAAGCCCTGACCTACGATACTTGATTGGACTAAAACTTTTGTTCACACCCCCTTACTGTTTGGTCTAGAGTCTCTTTCAAACAATAAAGAACACACTTGGTCAAGAGCCAGTCATGGAGATAGACATAACTGACTTTGCTGTGCAGTTATTTTTCATTCTCGTGTGCACACATGACATTTTAATTAGAAGCAGCAGCCGGATATCAAGAGATCCTTTGAGTCTCATCATCATCGTCATTCTGACCTTGACAGCTGGCACCCCAGATGGGACTACCGTAAAGGGTGAGTCAGAGCTTCCATTTTCCGGACGTCTGGGGGCTACTCCACAAGTATCCAGGTGTCGCTTGATAGGATTGATCACCCTTCATTTCGCAGGTAACCATCATATACATTGTGTGTGCTGTTTTACCTGTGGATCGAGAGACACCTGGCGAAAGTGGGTGGTCACTAGTCCGGAGAATGGTAGTGCACCGGAGACCTAACGGTGTGACTGTCACCCGCCGGTGGGCTAGAAGGACCCAGTCCCCATAGGGGCTAGGGGTAGGTTGTAAAGTATCCGGCTGTCTGTAATTAGAAATGGGGGGCTTTTTCTTGAGTAGCTGTTTTTATTTGTATAAAGTGTATAGTTGGTCAGGCTTGTGGTTTCTCTGGTTGGTTCTCGGAGAGTTGGTTGTCTGTTGTTGTTCACTGGAGGGAGAGAGGATGGGGGCTGGGGATGCAGCTGCGATGCAGCTGCTGTCTTTGTTCTGTGAAAAAGCGGGGGGGGAAGTCAATCACCCACTGCCTGCATTTCTCCACTAAGAGGAAAGTTTGTGTGTGTGTTAGGAATGCGAGAGGGGGGAGCACATCCTTACATTCTTACACTCAGAGGAAGCAAAAAGGTGGGGGCCATATGTCCACCAGCTGCTTGAGGCAGAGCGGAGATCAAATTGCATAGCTATGTCCCTGCTGTTTTTTAGCTGAGAAACAAGGGGGGTGGAGGAGTGAACAGGCAGAGACAAGACAGCGCAGCTCTTTGGAGCGAGGGGAGAGGAGGGGTCAGTGGGTAATATACAGGAGATGGCTGCAGCCTTTGTATTACAGAAAGTTGTAATGATTTGAAAGAAAGACAAGTGTTATTTTGGCTTAAATTGGAACAGAACCTGACGGGTTTATGCATTTTTTTGGTGTTTTCAGTTGAGTTATTTTCTTTTTGAACAGAAGTATGAGAACTAGCGATTCCCCTGTGTTGCGGACACAGCCACTGTTTGTTAGATATTAAATATTAGATATTAAATATTAAATATTAAATATTGAATGTTGAATATTGAGTGTTGGATAGATAATAAACGAGGCGGGAAGGGTTCTGTTAACTTAAAGTGGATTTAGCGTATTCCTCTGCGTTTTAAACGTGAGCCACTGTTATGAGGGGGTAGGTCTTCATAACGAGGCGGGAAAGGAACTCACTTTAGTTGAGGTAAGGGTGCTGGAGTTAGCGGATTCTCCTGCGTATTAGACGCGAGTCACTGTCAGCGTGTTACAAACGCGGACGAGACGAGAAAGGACTCCATTGGAACGGCCGGTCCAATTAAGCACTGTATACTCTGTTCAAAAGATAAATATGTTGTTTTTAGTAAAAGCTGAGAACGCTGTCGCCCTAGTTACAAAAAACGGAAAAAATATAAAAGATTGCAAAAAGTTGTGTAATATCGTTGGACTACCACTAGATGGCAGGCTGCAACCCATGTATTGAAGTTCAGATTAATCTGTAGTGAGTTTGTAATGAGGAACAAAGACCCCATTCACTGTCTGTTGCTGTTTGTAGAATCACTAAATGTTTTTCTCTAGCGGTGCCTCATTGTTCTGCTCTAGAAGTCATTATATCTGGTGCTAATCAAATCTCTCCTTTGTATGCTGAAATGCAAATTTCCAGGCACTAAAAGTATCCCTGGTTTACTACGTAGTTCCAGCCACTCCCAGTACACCCAGGGAGTCACAACATGGATGCTGCACCCGGAAGTCAGGTGCCTGGAACTTCCTGTGGCAGCCGTCTTGCTACACCCACTGATGGCAGTACACCTCATAAGCCACACCCCTCGCAATGGCTCTTTGTTCAAAGCTCTCCACCCATCCCCGGTGGGAGGTGTTCTCTGGTATAAATGACTAACACATTTGAATAAGTATAAATTGTATATTTGTTTACTCAGCTATCCCATAAATGCAAGTCAAAGATAAGTAAGTGAAATTTTTACAGAAATGATGTGGAAACAGATCTGTTCACATAAAATTAATTGGTATTTTAGAAGTCCTGCAGCATTATATCATAAAATAAAATAGAGGAAGGTAAATATATATATATCTTTGTATTATGTTAGTTAATTTAAAACAAAAATTGTAAACGACTTACCCCTACTGATGTCAAAATGTATCAAATCCATTTGTAAAAAAGGAATTAGGAAAAATGTATAATGCATTCAATGTAGATATGGGTAATGGATGTGTTCCCTGCTACGTCTTTGTTATAACAAAGGATGAGTTTTTTTCCTTCTTCCTCTCTCACTTTTAAGAAGTAAGAATGGAATGTGTCTTTCCCCAATAGTGACGTGAGTTTGGTTTAACCCTTAGAGTTCAGGATTTCACATTTTTAGTTTGCTGTTTATACCAGAATAGGGAATATTAGATTTCATGGGATGTGCGATATAATTTGTGTTGTTTTGTGCTTAATGGCGATTTATTTGAACAATATATTTTTATTTTGTGACTCTCACCTTTTCTGTTTTTACGATTATTTCTAAACAATTTATATATTTTTGCAGGTTAGTCGCCTAGTCACAGCTGTCATTTCATCATGTCTCAGTTGTTTCTACTATGAAAGGTTTTTCTTTTCGTTATGGATACAGTGTTGTTTATTGTAAAGTTTTAAAATTTCCCAGTAATGTATATTGCTGTGAGATATACGTTATTTTCAGTGTTTGTTCATTTTAGGTTTTAGTATGTGGCTAATTTATTACCTGCTGTTTTATCTTTTCTTTTAGGGAATACCAGTATACAAATGCTGAATTTTGCCATATTGGTAAATAAACAATTAAACAAGGGGGGAATAAGGTATTAATTATATTCTCCAGTTTCTTGGAGGGTGCAGTAGGCATATTAGATAGGTTTTGAAGCTGACCTTTTTCCCATAAGTTATGTTTATTAGATTACTATGAGGTATATCTGTTAACTGAAATAGGAAAGTCTTGTCTTATATGTTTATTTGTTTATTTATTTGTTTGTTTATTTATTTAGTATTCTCAGTCATGTGAGGTATAGATGACCACTAACTGTATTATGATCAGAGATAAAGTTATAAGAATGATCTAATGTATATTTTTTAGTTTTTGTTTTTATAGATGAAACCAGATGGTGGTCGATTCTGCACTGGATATGCTGCTGTTTACACCACATGAGGTAGTCTAAATTCGACCACTCCCTCCAATCCTATTGATACAGGAGACAGTGATGCATTAAATGCCTCTCTTGATGGGTAGAACAGGAGTGGGTAAGAGTCTTTAGAGGTGTATGTAGGTTGTAGATTTTTTCCTGTTGTCAAATGAATTAGGTATGCCGAAAAGAAAGTCTAGATCTGAGCTGATGGATTCGGATGGAGATCCTCGCACAGGTGCAGCTGACCAAGAAGCAGTGAACGGGCCTAGAGTTGAGAGTCTTTCACCAATACCGACCATGCCTTGGTGACATTGGTCACGTCAGTGACTTCTGTCACTCCTTGTGTTCTTAAATCCCTACAGGAACAAGCGATACAACAAGGAATGGAGTGTGACATGCAGGGAGCCAGCTGACTGAGGAAGGTCTGTGGACAAAGGGTGGTAAGCTTTCTCTGCCATGAGAGCTCTTCTTAATGATGGCCCAGGTAACATCTGTGAAAGACAATTGTCAGTGTGTGCTTTGGTGACACAGGGTTCAGTACCCAGGTGGGCAGATTCACCCAGTCTTGTGAGACAAGTGCCTAGAACGAAGTGAGAAAAAAACTGTAAAGAGTCCGTAGAAACACCCTGCACCTACTCTACCCATTCTTAGAGACTGCAAACTGATTATAGATGTATATCATGAGCACGTTGTATGCAAGTCTGTGCGTGTTGTGTAAATTTCTCTCCAGGTTTGGTCAGAGGCATTCCAGTGCAGAAAACGACATTATTGTTGAGAAGCACATGAAGGTGGTATGTAAGAAAAATGTGTTTACAAAAAGTGTATATTTTATAGAAAAGTGAAAACTAGTAAATCGTGTATAAAATGTATGTTTTGTTTTCTTTTTGTAATAAACAGGTTTTTTTGTAAGATGTTTTTTGGTTTAGCATAGACATGTATATTTTTATATAATTGACTGAATAGTGTGATAAACAGGTGTATTCTCCAATTCCAGATCTTAAATCAGAGCTATTAGCATATGGTCTCCAGTCAGGAGACTGATTGATCCTAAAGGACAAGCGAGAAAGAGCCATGAGTCAACACTAGAGGAGCTGATCCAACCACAGAAACATCTATGGATCCACACCTCGCATTGTAGAAGGGTTAATCAACCAGAGCTGCACTGAGCGTTCTGCTCATACTTATCCTTTTCAGAAAACCCTGTACAGTCTTAGACCAGCATTGCCAGAACAGTTATCAGAGCTATTAGCATATGGTCTCCAGTCAGGAGACTGATTGATCCTAAAGGACAAGCGAGAAAGAGCCATGAGTCAACACTAGAGGAGCTGATCCAACCACAGAAACATCTATGGATCCACACCTCGCATTGTAGAAGGGTTAATCAACCAGAGCTGCACTGAGCGTTCTGCTCATACTTATCCTTTTCAGAAAACCCTGTACAGTCTTAGACCAGCATTGCCAGAACAGTTAGAAGAGAGGACTTAGAGAACCTTGAGACATGGGAAAGTCCAACTACAAAGGGTGAGGACTCGCCTAGGAGTCCTTGGTCTCAAACCGGTGAAGAAAACCCCTTTCCGCCCATGTTTCAATGTTCAGTTAGGCAGGTTTTCCGATAAGTCTTTCTACCTCTCTTCCTAAGGGAACACAGTACCCTTAGAATTTAGAAATGGCAGAAGTAAGTCTTTAGGGGGGACTGTTGAGGATAAAGAATTGAGTATCCAAAAATACTTAATTCAGCCATTTCATAGACTCAGTTATATAGTTCAGTAGATGTGAACTAACACACATTTGTGAATGCTTTTGTTTCTTACTAACATGTATATATGTATATTGCATATTCAGTGTATTTTCCTTAGACACAGTATATACCACCACATGTAATTGTAAAGATGGCTGCTATTTCCTGTTCTCCACCCAAGACAGATCGACAAAGAAATTCCTGAAGCCTAGACTGTCCAATCCAAGAAGGATATGTAGATCTCTCTACGTCATGAAGCCCTGACCTACGATACTTGATTGGACTAAAACTTTTGTTCACACCCCCTTACTGTTTGGTCTAGAGTCTCTTTCAAACAATAAAGAACACACTTGGTCAAGAGCCAGTCATGGAGATAGACATAACTGACTTTGCTGTGCAGTTATTTTTCATTCTCGTGTGCACACATGACATTTTAATTAGAAGCAGCAGCCGGATATCAAGAGATCCTTTGAGTCTCATCATCATCGTCATTCTGACCTTGACAACATCCTGCATCCCTGCGGTTCCTAGGGGTCCGATACATATGAGATCCCTTCAGATGGAAGTCCTGGCCTGACAGCAACAGTCAGGAGGCTTCTTGGATATGAGAATCCGCTTGGATCCAAAGGTGTTTCTTTCCCTGTCCTGGTGGCAGGACTTAACTCATCTGTCTGCAGGGGTGTCATGATGTCCCAACATCACGGATATCATCACAACAGACGCAGGTCACTTAGACTGGGAAGCTTACCTGAGAACTCACCTGTTACAAGGACTATGGGACGATCATGTGAGGACTCAGTCCTGAAACTTCAGAGAACTAACTGCAATAAAATCGGCCAGGGATCATCCCATGACAATAAATGCAATGCCGATCCCCTGGTCACAGGGTCTTCTATATGCCTTTCCACCCCTGGTTCTTCTTCCAGCAGTGCTCAGGAAGCTTCGGGAAGACAAAGCCCTCATTATCCTCATAGCTCACTTCTGGCCAAACAGAGCCTGGTTCTATTGGTTCCAAAGACTGGCAATATCAGACCCTTGGGTACTGCCGGACAAGACAGACCTACTAGTCCAGGGACCAATATGCAATCCAAGGATCCTACCCTCCACTTGACAGCGTGGCATTTGAAAGGCAGCTGCTCCTAGCACAGGGATTCTCTGAGAATTTAGTAAAACTCTCCTTAAATGTAGGAAGCCGGTCGCCACTGGTATTTTAGGGAAGGATCTGGTGGAAAATCCAGCAAGTTTCCGGGGCACAGATCGGGGGTCCCCCTCTCTTCCCGGCCATCCTGGAATTCCTTCAGTAAGGGTTGGAGTTGGACTTATCCACTAGTACCTTGAAGGTACACGTTTTGGCCCTAGGAGCCCTCTATAAACATAACCTCACAGAGAATAGATGGATTAGCAGGTTCATTAAATCCTGTGCTAGAGCGACTCCTGTCCCTTCTCCTCGCATGCCTCCCTGGGATTAAATCTTGTCCTTGATGCCCTTATAGACACCCCGTTGAGCCCCTTTCGGATGTTCCCTTCAAGACCCTGAAGGTTGTACTACTCATCGCTTGACGTCCGCTAGACGGGTGGGTGACCTACAGGCGCTCTCCATTGTCCATCCATATACCCAAATTTTGGTCGATAAGGTGGTATTGCGTACAGATCCCTCATATCTGCCTAAAGTGGTCAAGCCATTCACAGGTCCCAGGAATTCATACTGCCTTCCATTGTGACCCTCCTTCCAATGACAAAGTTGCCAGGCTCCATAGAATGGATGTGAGACGGGCCCTTATAACTTACTTAGATAGAACCAGGGAATGGCGGAAATCTCAGTCCCTGTTTGTTGCGTTCCAGGGAAAGTCCTGGGGCTGTAAAGTATCTACAAGCACCTTGGCTAGGTGGGCCCGGGATGCTATTTCGCTGGCCTACTCATCTAAGGGGGTGCCAGTTCCCCTGCAGATTAGGGCCATTCCACTAGGTCACTTTCTACTACTTGGGCTGAGAGGGCAGAGGTCTCTATTGATCAGATATGCAGGGCTGCCACTTGGTCCTCTTCCTCTACCTTTTTCCGTCACTATAGACTTGACTTGTCCTCCACGGCCGACCCTTCTTGGTAGACGGGTATTACAGGCGGTAGGTCCCTCCCTAAGGTGATTGGTTTCTAGAATCTCTCATGTGGTGCTGTCATGGGCTTCTGAAAATCCCATTACCGGTAAGTAATTAAGATTTTTACCATAAAGAGTACTGTAAAACAGGAAAAAAAATTCCAAGTGCGTTGAAAATGCAAAAAATGTGTAATTGCACAATTGTTTTTGGGATATTTTATTAACCATGTTCATTATATGGTAAAACTAACGTGTTAGTGTGATGTCTCAGATCAGTACGAGTTCGTAGACACCAGATATGTATAGGTTTACTTTTATTTAAAGAGTTAAAAAAAAATTTCAGAAGTTTGTCCAAAAAAAAAAAATTATGCTTTTGGCGCCATTTTCCACAACCCGTAGAATTCTCTTTTTTCACGATCTGTGGCTCAGTGACAGCTTATTTTTTGCGTCTTGAGCTGACGTTTTTAATTATACTATTTTTGTGTGGATGCTACTTTTTGATCACCTGTTAATGTATTTAAAAAAAGTTTTGTGCCAAGCAAAAAACATAATTTTGGCGTTTGGAGTTTTTTCTCGCCAGGCCGTGTACCGATCAGATTAATTGATATTATATTAGATAGATCAGGCATTTCTGAACGCGGCGATACCAAATATGTGTGTTGTTTTTTTTAACTTTTATTTTTCAATGGAGCAAATGGGGCGGTGATTTGAACTTTAGTTTTTATTTTTTAAAACTTTTTCTTTTTTACGTTTTTTAGTTATTTTACTAATTCCCCTAGGGGACTGTAAGGATCAGCAGTCTAATCACTTGTTCATTACTGCTGATCAGAGCTGCACAGCTCTGGTCAGCAGAAATGCAGCATTCCTGTGTGAGCCGGCGCACTGTCGGCTCTGACAGAAAATACGTCATGAGAGTGACAGGAGTCATCACATTACTTGTTGCTACCATGACAACCATCAGCTCCCTGTGATCGCGTCACAGGTCACCGATGGCGGTGGGGAAGAGCATGATCCCGGCCATTTAAATGTGACAGTGCGATCTAAGTGGCAAGGAGGCGCGGGTAGATCACAAATCGACCCTCGCCTGTTAGCCCCACATGTCTGCTGTTCAAATCAGCAGACATGTGTGGAGATTACTGCCGACTCACTGGTCGTGAAGGGGTTAATACTTGGTACATTCACCTTTGTTGGTGATGAAGCTTCCAGAAGCCTCCTGTGTAGAGACACTAGTCGCCTGCATTGCTCAGGTGTGATTTTTGGTCCATTCTTCCATACTAACACTCCTCACAACCTGCAGGTCCCTGCTCCTTCTATGGACTCTGAGCTTTAGTTCCTTCCATACATTTTCTATTGGATTTATCTCCAGTGATCGGCTCGGCCATTCTAGCAGATTTATTTTCTTTTTCTGAAACCAGTTGAGCGTCTCCTTGACCATGTCTTTGGGATCATTGTCTTGTGAAATGTCCGCCCTCGTTTCAGCTTCATGATCCTGGTAGATGGCGGCAGATTTTTATCAGGAATGTCCCTGTACAATTGTCCATTCATCCTTCCTTCTATTATATGAACTTTGCTAGTGCCGTCTGCTGAAAAACAGCTGCACACCAGGATGTTCCCACCTTCACACATCACTGGTGTTGGTGTTTTTTGGGAGATTTGTCTTTTAGTCTCCAAACATGGTGTGTATTATGGCCTCCAAACAGTTCAATGTTGGTCTCATCTTACCAGACTATAATCTCCATTATTTCACAGATATGTGTAACTTTTGTTCAGCAAACTTTAAACACACTTGAACCTGCTTTTTGTTCAGCAATGGAGTCTTACATGGTGAGTGTGCATACAGGAGCGTGCATACAGGCCATGGTGCATTACTTATTGCTTTCTTTTAAACATTGCTTTCTGTAGTTCTCCACTGGTGTCCTTGGCTCTTGGACAATTCTTCTGATAATTCTTTTCACTCCTCTGTCTAAAATCTTGCTGAGAGCACCTGCTCATGGCAGGTTTATTGTGAAATTATGGTCTTTCCACTTACAGATTGTAGCCCTAATAGTGCTCACTGGAACATTTAGTAGTTTATAATTCTGTAACCAATGTCGTCAGTATGTTTTACAACAGTAATGTTGTGAAGGTCTTGCAATAGCTCACTGGTTTGACCCATTATGAGCTATTTTTTGTGGGACACCTTGGTAATGAGACACCTTTTTATCGGCCATTAGTTGAACCAGCTGATATTATTTATAACTAGCTGTAGTACCCAGCATTGTCCGGGATAGTAACTGTCTCTCTCCCAGTCTCTGTCTATTTCTCTCTCTCTGTCTGCCTCTCTGTCCCTCTCTCTATTTCTTTGTCTGTGTGTCTGTCTTTTTCCCTGTCTCTCTCTTTGTCTGTCTCTCTTTCCCTGTCTGTGGCTTTCTTTCCCTGTCTGTGTCTCTCTCTTTCCCTGCCTCAGGGCGACAGAGTGCCCCCGCGCCTCAGGGCGACAGAGTGCCCCCGCGCCTCAGGGCGACAGAGTGCCCCCGCGCCTCAGGGCGACAGAGTGCCCCCGCGCCTCAGGGCGACAGAGTGCCCCCGCGCCTCAGGGCGACAGAGTGCCCCCGCGCCTCAGGGCGACAGAGTGCCCCCGCGCCTCAGGGCGACAGAGTGCCCCCGCGCCTCAGGGCGACAGAGTGCCCCCGCGCCTCAGGGCGACAGAGTGCCCCCGCGCCCCAGGACACCCTGCCTGTGACGGCGTCTTTCTCTGATATCACACAATCAACAGAGCAAGAGATGAGTGAACAATCCAAAGCATATTTATTCCATGCAATACAGAATGACCATCAAATAATGTACCATACGGAGGGTAAAAATAGTCCATAAATGTCCCAGAGTTCAGTCACAATCCTCCAGCAGTCCTTCTCCAGGGAAATCGGGGTTTCTCACAGTCTCTCTGGGGTGCTGGCCGCAGCCTCAGCGTCTTCCTCAGAGGTTGTCTTGTTTCTCCTCTCTTGTAAAGGCCCCGTCACACACAACAATATCGCTAACGAGATCGTTGCTGAGTCACAGTTTCTGTGACATAACGAGATCGTTGGCAAGATCATTGCTATGTGTGACACTTACCAGCGATCGGGCCCCTGCTGTGAGATCGCTAGTCTAGCAGAATGGTCCGGACCATTTTCTTCAAAGGCGATGTCCTGCTGGTCAGGACTCATCACTGTGTTTGATGCCTACCGCTGTGTTTTTCACGCCTGTGTTTGATCGTTATACAGGTCGCTCATCGTTACTGCATCCTTCGTAAGGTCTGACTGTGTGACATCTCACCAGCGACCTCCCTGCGACTTACCAGCGATCCTTATCAGGTCGTATCATTGTCAGGATCTCTGGTAAGGGGTACTTCACACACAGCGAGATCGCTACTGAGATCGATGCTGAGTCACGTTTTTTGTGACCTCATTAGCGATCTCGCTGTGTGTGACACTGAGCAGCGATCTGGCCCCTGCTGTGAGATCGCTGCTCATTACACACAGCCCTGGTTCGTTTTTTTATTGTTGCTCTCCCGCTGATAAGCACACATCGCTGTGTGTGACAGCGAGAGAGCAACAATCCTGAATGTGCAGGGAACAGGAGCCGGCGTCTGACAGCCTCCGGTAAGCTGTAACTAAGGTAAACATCGGGTAACCAAGGTGTTTACCCGATATTTACCTTCGTTACCAGCCTCCGCAGCTCTCACGCTGCCAGTGCCGGCTCCTGCTCCCTGCACACGCTAAGCTAAGCGGTGTGAGCTGGTAACTAAGGTAAACATCAGGTAACCATACCCGATGTTTACCTTAGTTAACAGTGTCCGCAGCTTCCAGACGCCGGCTCCGTGCAAGCGCAGCGTCGCTTGCTTGTCGCTGCTGGCTGGGGGCTGGTCACTGGTCGCTGGTGAGATCTGCCTGTTTGACAGCTCACCAGCGACCATGTAGCGATGTAGCAGCGATCCTGACCAGGTCAGATCGCTGGTCGCATCACTGCTGCATCGCTAAAGTGTGAAGGTACCCTAAGTCATTGTGTGTGTGTCACCCAGAATGACTAATCCCCAGGTAAACAGAGAGTTTAGGTGGATCCCAGGCCCCCTCCCCCACACCTAGGGACAAAAGCACTTCAAGGGGATATAACCTGACTTAACAGGACAAACAATATATTGATAAGACAGAACACCACACCCAAAATATGAACACACACAAAATGGTACATAAACCACAATATCACACCATCACACTGCCCCCGCGCCTCAGGACACACTGTCCCCGCGCCTCAGGACACACTGTCCCCGAGCGCCTCAGGACACACTGTCCCCGCGCGCCTCAGGACACACTGTCCCCCCGCGCCTCAGGACAGAGTGCCCCCGCGCGCCTCAGGACAGAGTGCCCCCGCGCGCCTCAGGACAGAGTGCCCGCGCGCGCCTCAGGAGAGAGTGCCCGCGCGCGCCTCAGGAGAGAGTGCCCGCGCGCGCCTCAGGAGAGAGTGCCCCCGCGCGCCTCAGGAGAGAGTGCCCCCGCGCGCCTCAGGACAGAGTGCCCGCGCGCGCCTCAGGACAGAGTCAGAGTGCCCGCGCGCGCCTCAGGACACACTGTCCCCGCGCCTCAGGACACACTGTCCCCGCGCCTCAGGAGAGAGTTCCCCCGCGCCTCAGGAGAGAGTTCCCCCGCGCCTCAGGACAGAGTGCCCCGGGAGCCTCAGGACACACTGTCCTAAGGCGCGGGGACAGAGTGCCCCCGCGCCTCAGGAGAGAGTGCCCCCGCGCCTCAGGAGAGAGTGCCCCCGCGCCTCAGGAGAGAGTTCCCCCGCGCCTCAGGACACACTGTCCCCGCGCTTCAGGACAGTGTGTCCCCGCGCCTCAGGACACACTGTCCCCTCGCTTTAGGACACACTGTCCCCGCGCCTCAGGACAGAGTGCCCCCGCGCCTCAGGACACACTGTCCCCGCGCCTCAGGAGAGAGTGCCCCTGCGCCTCAGGAGAGAGTGCCCCCGCGCCTCAGGAGAGAGTGCCCCCGCACCTCAGGAGAGAGTGCCCCCGCGCCTCAAGAGAGAGTGCCCCCGCGCCTCAGGAGAGAGGTCCCCCGCGCCTCAGGACACACTGTCACCGCGCCTCAGGACACACTGTCCCGACGCCTCAGGACATACTGTCCCCGCGCCTCAGGACACACTGTCCCCGCGCCTCAGGACAGAGTGCCACGGCGCCTCAGGACAGAGTGCCCCCGCGCCTCAGGACAGAGTGCCCCCGCGCCTCAGGACAGAGTGCCCCCGCGCCTCAGGACACTCTGTCCCCGCGCCTCAGGACACTCTGTCCCCGCGCCTCAGGACAGAGTGCCTCCGCGCCTCAGGACAGAGTGCCCCCGCACCTCAGGACAGAGTGCCCCAGCGCCTCAGGACACACTGTCCCCGGCGCCTCAGGACACAATGTCCCCGCGCCTCAGGACAGAGTGCCTCTGCGCCTCAGGACAGAGTGCCCCCGCGCCTCAGGACAGAGTTCCCCCGCGCCTCAGGACAGAGTGTCCCCGCGCCTCAGGACAGAGTGTCCCCGCGCCTCAGGACAGAGTGCCCCCGCGCCTCAGGACAGAGTGCCCCCGCGCCTCAGGACAGAGTGCCCCCGCGCCTCAGGACAGAGTGCCCCCGCGCCTCAGGACAGAGTGCCCCCGCGCCTCAGGACAGAGTGCCCCCGCGCCTCAGGACAGAGTGCCCCCGCGCCTCAGGACACACTGTCCCCGCGCCTCAGGACACACTGTCCCCGCGCCTCAGGACACACTGTCCCCGCGCCTCAGGACACACTGTCCCCGCGCCTCAGGACAGAGTGCCTCCGCGCCTCAGGACAGAGTGCCCCCGCACCTCAGGATAGAGTGCCCCAGCGCCTCAGGACACACTGTCCCCGGCGCCTCAGGACACAATGTCCCCGCGCCTCAGGACACACTGCCCCCGCGCCTCTGGACACACTGTCCCCGCGCTTCAGGCCACCCTGCCACCGTGCCTCATGACAGAGTGCCCCCGCGCCTCATGACAGAGAGCCCCCGCGCCTCATGACAGAGAGCCCCCGCGCCTCAGGACAGAGTGCCCCCGCGCCTCAGGACACACTGTCCCCGCGCCTCTGGACACACTGTCCCCGCGCTTCAGGCCACCCTGCCACCGCATCTCATGACAGACTGCCCCCGAGCCTCATGACAGAGTGCCGCCGCGTCTCAGGCCAGAGTGCCCCCGCGCCTCAGGCCAGAGTGCCCCCGCGCCTCAGGCCAGAGTGCCCCCGCGCCTCAGGCCAGAGTGCCCCCGCGCCTCAGGCCAGAGTGCCCCCGCGCCTCAGGCCAGAGTGCCCCCGCGCCTCAGGCCAGAGTGCCCCCGCGCCTCAGGCCAGAGTGCCCCCGCGCCTCAGGCCACTATGCCCCCGCGCCTCAGGCCAGAGTGCCCCCGCGCCTCAGGCCACTATGCCCCCGCGCCTCAGGCCAGAGTGCCCCCGCGCCTCAGGCCACTATGCCCCCGCGCCTCAGGACAGAGTGGCCCCGCGCCTCAAGACAGAGTGCCCCCGCGCCTCAGGACAGAGTGCCCCCGCGCCTCAGGACAGAGTGCCCCCGCGCCTCAGGACAGAGTAGCCCCGCGCCTCAGGACAGAGTAGCCCCGCGCCTCAGGACAGAGTAGCCCCGCGCCTCAGGACAGCGTGCCTCCGCGCCTCAGGACAGAGTGCCCCCGCGCCTCAGGCCACTATGCCCCCGCGCCTCAGGCCACTATGCCCCCGCGCCTCAGGACAGAGTGCCCCGGCGCCTCAGGACACGTTGTCCCCGCGCTTTAGGACACACTGTCCCTGCGCCTCAGGAAACACTGTCCCCGCGCCTCAGGACAGAGTGCCCCCGCGCCTCAGGACAGAGTGCCCCCGCGCCTCAGGACAGAGTGCCCCCGCGCCTCAGGACAGAGTGCCCCCGCGCCTCAGGACAGAGTGCCCCCGCGACTCAGGACACACTGTCCCCGCGCCTCAGGACACACTGTCCCCGCGCCTCAGGACAGAGTGCCCCCGAGCCTCAAGACACACTGTCCCTGCGCCTCAGGACAGAGTGCCCCGGCGCCTCAGGACAGAGTGCCCCCGCGCCTCAGGACAGAGTTCCCCCGCGCCTCAGGACACACTGTCCCCGCGCTTCAGGCCACCCTACCACCGCGCCTCATGACAGAGTGCCCCCGCGCCTCATGACAGAGTGCCCCCGCGCCTCATGACAGAGTGCCCCCGCGCCTCAGGACAGAGTGCCCCCGCGCCTCAGGACAGAGTGCCCCCGCGCCTCAGGACAGAGTGCCCCCGCGCCTCAGGACAGAGTGCCCCCGCGCCTCAGGACAGAGTGCCCCCGCGCCTCAGGACAGAGTGCCCCCGCGCCTCAGGACAGAGTGCCCCCGCGCCTCAGGACAGAGTGCCCCCGCGCCTCAGGACAGAGTGCCCCCGCGCCTCAGGACACACTGCCCCCGCGCCTCAGGACACACTGTCCCCGCGCCTCAGGACACACTGTCCCCGCGCCTCAGGAAACACTGTCCCCGCGCCTCAGGACAGAGTGCCCCCGAGCCTCAGGACACACTGTCCCCGAGCCTCAGGACACACTGTCTCCGAGCCTCAGGACACACTGTCCCCGCGCCTCAGGACAGAGTGCCCCGGCGCCTCAGGACAGAGTGCCACCGCGCCTCAGGACAGAGTGCCCCCGCGCCTCAGGACAGAGTAGCCCCGCGCCTCAGGACAGCGTGCCTCCGCGCCTCAGGACAGAGTGCCCCCGCGCCTCAGGCCATAATGCCCCTGCGCCTCAGGACAGAGTGCCCCGGCGCCTCAGGACACTTTGTCCCCGCGCCTCAGGAAACACTGTCCCCGCGCCTCAGGACTTAGTGCCCCCGAGCCTCAGGACACACTGTCCCCGGCGCCTCAGGACAGAGTGCCCCCGCGCCTCAGGACAGAGTGCCCCCGCGCCTCAGGACAGAGTGCCCCCGCGCCTCAGGACAGAGTGCCCCCGCGCCTCAGGACAGAGTGCCCCCGCGCCTCAGGACAGAGTGCCCCCGCGCCTCAGGACAGAGTGCCCCCGCGCCTCAGGACAGAGTGCCCCCGCGCCTCAGGACAGAGTGCCCCCGCGCCTCAGGACAGAGTGCCCCCGCGCCTCAGGACAGAGTGCCCCCGCGCCTCAGGACAGAGTGCCCCCGCGCCTCAGGATACACTGTCCCCGCGCCTCAGGACAGAGTGCCCCCGCGCCTCAGGACAGAGTGCCCCCGCGCCTCAGGACAGAGTGCCCCCGCGCCTCAGGACAGAGTTCCCCCGCGCCTCAGGACAGAGTGCCCCCGCGCCTCAGGACACACTGTCCCCGCGCCTCAGGACAGAGTGCCCCCGCGCCTCAGGACAGAGTGCCCCCGCGCCTCAGGACAGAGTTCCCCCGCGCCTAAAGACAGATTGCCCCGGCGCCTCAGGACACACTGTCCCCGCGCCTCAGGACACACTGTCCCCGCGCTTCAGGCTACCATGCCACCGCGCCTCATGACAGAGTGCCCCCGCGGCTCATGACAGAGTGCCCCCGCGCCTCATGACAGAGTGCCCCCGCGCCTCATGACAGAGTGCCCCCGCGCCTCATGACAGGGTGCCCCCGCGCCTCAGGACAGAGTACCCCCCGCGCCTCAGGACACACTGTCCCCGCGCCTCAGGACACACTGTCCCCGCGCTTCAGGCCACCCTGCCCCCGCGCCTCATGAAAGAGTGCCCTCGTGCCTCAGGATAGAGTGCCCCCGCGCCTCAGGACACACTGTCCTTGCGCCTCAGGCCAGAGTGCCCCCGCGCCTCAGGCCAGAGTGCCCCCGCGCCTCAGGCCAGAGTGCCCCCGCGCCTCAGGCCAGAGTGCCCCCGCGCCTCAGGCCACTATGCCCCCGCGCCTCAGGATAGAGTGCCCCGGCGCCTCAGGACACACTGTCCCCGCGTATTAGGAAACACTGTCCCAGCGCCTCAGGACACACTGTCCCCGCGCCTCAGGACAGAGTGCCTCCTCGCATCAGGACAGAGTGCCCCGGCGCCTCAAGACACACTGTCCCCGGCGCCTCAGGCCACTCTGCCCCCGCGCCTCAGGACAGAGTGCCCCCGCGCCTCAGGACAGAGTGCCCCCCGCGCCTCAGGACAGAGTGCCCCCGCGCCTCAGGACAGAGTGCCCCCGCGCCTCAGGACAGAGTGCCCCCCGCGCCTCAGGACAGAGTTCCCCCGCGCCTCAGGACAGAGTGCCCCCGCGCCTCAGGACACACTGTCCCCGCGCCTCAGGCCACTCTGCCCCCGCGCCTCAGGCCACTCTGCCCCCGCGCCTCAGGCCACTCTGCCCCCGCGCCTCAGGACAGAGTGCCCCCGCGCCTCAGGACAGAGTGCCCCCGCGCCTCAGGACAGAGTGCCCCCGCGCCTCAGGACAGAGTGCCCCCGCGCCTCAGGACAGAGTGCACCCGCTCCTCAGGACAGAGTGCCCCCGCTCCTCAGGACAGAGTGCCACAATATCACACCATCACACTGCCCCCGCGCCTCAGGACACACTGTCCCCGCGCCTCAGGACACACTGTCACCCGCGCCTCAGGACACACTGTCCCGACGCCTCAGGACACACTGTCCCCGCGCCTCAGGACACACTGTCCCCGCGCCTCAGGACAGAGTGCCACGGCGCCTCAGGACAGAGTGCCCCCGCGCCTCAGGACAGAGTGCCCCCGCGCCTCAGGACAGAGTGCCCCCGCGCCTCAGGACACTCTGTCCCCGCGCCTCAGGACACTCTGTCCCCGCGCCTCAGGACAGAGTGCCTCCGCGCCTCAGGACAGAGTGCCCCCGCACCTCAGGACAGAGTGCCCCAGCGCCTCAGGACACACTGTCCCCGGCGCCTCAGGACACAATGTCCCCGCGCCTCAGGACAGAGTGCCTCCGCGCCTCAGGACAGAGTGCCCCCGCGCCTCAGGACAGAGTTCCCCCGCGCCTCAGGACAGAGTGTCCCCGCGCCTCAGGACAGAGTGTCCCCGCGCCTCAGGACAGAGTGCCCCCGCGCCTCAGGACAGAGTGCCCCCGCGCCTCAGGACAGAGTGCCCCCGCGCCTCAGGACAGAGTGCCCCCGCGCCTCAGGACAGAGTGCCCCCGCGCCTCAGGACAGAGTGCCCCCGCGCCTCAGGACAGAGTGCCCCCGCGCCTCAGGACAGAGTGCCCCCGCGCCTCAGGACAGAGTGCCCCCGCGCCTCAGGACAGAGTGCCCCCGCGCCTCAGGACAGAGTGCCCCCGCGCCTCAGGACAGAGTGCCCCCGCGCCTCAGGACAGAGTGCCCCCGCGCCTCAGGACAGAGTGCCCCCGCGCCTCAGGACACACTGTCCCCGCGCCTCAGGACACACTGTCCCCGCGCCTCAGGACAGAGTGCCTCCGCGCCTCAGGACAGAGTGCCCCCGCACCTCAGGATAGAGTGCCCCAGCGCCTCAGGACACACTGTCCCCGGCGCCTCAGGACACAATGTCCCCGCGCCTCAGGACACACTGCCCCCGCGCCTCTGGACACACTGTCCCCGCGCTTCAGGCCACCCTGCCACCGTGCCTCTGGACAGAGTGCCCCCGCGCCTCATGACAGAGTGCCCCCCGCGCCTCATGACAGAGAGCCCCCGCGCCTCAGGACAGAGTGCCCCCGCGCCTCAGGACACACTGTCCCCGCGCCTCTGGACACACTGTCCCCGCGCTTCAGGCCACCCTGCCACCGCATCTCATGACAGACTGCCCCCGAGCCTCATGACAGAGTGCCGCCGCGTCTCAGGCCAGAGTGCCCCCGCGCCTCAGGCCAGAGTGCCCCCGCGCCTCAGGCCAGAGTGCCCCCGCGCCTCAGGCCAGAGTGCCCCCGCGCCTCAGGCCAGAGTGCCCCCGCGCCTCAGGCCAGAGTGCCCCCGCGCCTCAGGCCAGAGTGCCCCCGCGCCTCAGGCCAGAGTGCCCCCGCGCCTCAGGCCACTATGCCCCCGCGCCTCAGGCCAGAGTGCCCCCGCGCCTCAGGCCACTATGCCCCCGCGCCTCAGGACAGAGTGGCCCCGCGCCTCAAGACAGAGTGCCCCCGCGCCTCAGGACAGAGTGCCCCCGCGCCTCAGGACAGAGTGCCCCCGCGCCTCAGGACAGAGTGCCCCCGCGCCTCAGGACAGAGTGCCCCCGCGCCTCAGGACAGAGTGCCCCCGCGCCTCAGGACAGAGTAGCCCCGCGCCTCAGGACAGAGTAGCCCCGCGCCTCAGGACAGCGTGCCTCCGCGCCTCAGGACAGAGTGCCCCCGCGCCTCAGGCCACTATGCCCCCCGCGCCTCAGGACAGAGTGCCCCGGCGCCTCAGGACACGTTGTCCCCGCGCTTTAGGACACACTGTCCCTGCGCCTCAGGAAACACTGTCCCCGCGCCTCAGGACAGAGTGCCCCCGCGCCTCAGGACAGAGTGCCCCCGCGCCTCAGGACAGAGTGCCCCCGCGCCTCAGGACAGAGTGCCCCCGCGCCTCAGGACAGAGTGCCCCCGCGACTCAGGACACACTGTCCCCGTGCCTCAGGACACACTGTCCCCGCGCCTCAGGACAGAGTGCCCCCGAGCCTCAAGACACACTGTCCCTGCGCCTCAGGACAGAGTGCCCCGGCGCCTCAGGACAGAGTGCCCCCGCGCCTCAGGACAGAGTTCCCCCGCGCCTCAGGACACACTGTCCCCGTGCTTCAGGCCACCCTACCACCGCGCCTCATGACAGAGTGCCCCCGCGCCTCATGACAGAGTGCCCCCGCGCCTCATGACAGAGTGCCCCCGCGCCTCAGGACAGAGTGCCCCCGCGCCTCAGGACAGAGTGCCCCCGCGCCTCAGGACAGAGTGCCCCCGCGCCTCAGGACAGAGTGCCCCCGCGCCTCAGGACAGAGTGCCCCCGCGCCTCAGGACAGAGTGCCCCCGCGCCTCAGGACAGAGTGCCCCCGCGCCTCAGGACAGAGTGCCCCCGCGCCTCAGGACAGAGTGCCCCCGCGCCTCAGGACAGAGTGCCCCCGCGCCTCAGGACAGAGTGCCCCCGCGCCTCAGGACAGAGTGCCCCCCGCGCCTCAGGACAGAGTGCCCCCGCGCCTCAGGACAGAGTGCCCCCCGCGCCTCAGGACACACTGTCCCCGTGCCTCAGGACACACTGTCCCCGCGCCTCAGGAAACACTGTCCCCGCGCCTCAGGACAGAGTGCCCCCGAGCCTCAGGACACACTGTCCCCGAGCCTCAGGACACACTGTCTCCGAGCCTCAGGACACACTGTCCCCGCGCCTCAGGACAGAGTGCCCCCGCGCCTCAGGACAGAGTGCCCCCGCGCCTCAGGACACACTGTCCCCGCGCCTCAGTACACACTGTCCCCGCGCCTCAGGACACACTGTCCCCGCGCCTCAGGACACACTGTCCCCGCACCTCAGGACAGAGTGCCCCCGTGCATCAGGAAGGAGTGCCCCCGCTCCTTAGGACACACTGTCCCCGCGCCTCAGGACAGAGTGCCCCCGTGCCTCAGGACACACTGTCCCCGCACCTGAGGACAGAGTGCCCCCGCGCCTCAGGACAGAGTGCCCCCGCGCCTCAGGACAGAGTGCCCCCGCGCCTCAGGACAGAGTGCCCCCGCGCCTCAGGACAGAGTGCCCCCGCGCCTCAGGACAGAGTGCCCCCGCGCCTCAGGACAGAGTGCCCCCGCGCCTCAGGACAGAGTGCCCCCGCGCCTCAGGACAGAGTGCCCCCGCGCCTCAGGACAGAGTGCCCCCGCGCCTCAGGACAGAGTGCCCCCGCGCCTCAGGACAGAGTGCCCCCCGCGCCTCAGGACAGAGTGCCCCCGCGCCTCAGGACAGAGTGCCCCCGCGCCTCAGGACAGAGTGTCATTGCGCCTCAGGACAGAGTGCCCCCGCGCCTCAGGACACACTGTCCCCGCGCCTCAGGACACACTGTCCCCGCGCCTCAGGACACACTGTCCCCGCGCCTCAGGACAGAGTGCCCCCGCGCCTCAGGACAGAGTGCCCCCGCGCCTCAGGACACACTGTCCCTGCGCCTCAGTACACACTGTCCCCGCGCCTCAGGACACACTGTCCCCGCGCCTCAGGACACACTGTCCCCGCACCTCAGGACAGAGTGCCCCCGTGCATCAGGAAGGAGTGCCCCCGCTCCTTAGGACACACTGTCCCCGCGCCTCAGGACAGAGTGCCCCCGTGCCTCAGGACACACTGTCCCCGCACCTGAGGACAGAGTGCCCCGCGCCTCAGGACAGAGTGCCCCCGCGCCTCAGGACAGAGTGCCCCCGCGCCTCAGGACAGAGTGCCCCCGCGCCTCAGGACAGAGTGCCCCCGCGCCTCAGGACAGAGTGCCCCCGCGCCTCAGGACAGAGTGCCCCCGCGCCTCAGAACAGAATTCTCCCCGCGCCTCAGGACAGAGTTCCCCCGCGCCTCAGGACAGACTGTTCCCGCGCCTCAGGACAGACTGTTCCCGCGCCTCAGGACAGACTGTTCCCGCGCCTCAGGACACAGTGCCCCAGCGCCTCAGGACACAGTGCCCCAGCGCCTCAGGAGACAGTGCCCCAGCGCCTCAGGAGACAGTGCCCCAGCGCCTCAGAACACACTGTCCCCGCTCCTCAGGACAGAGTGCCCCCGCGCCTCAGGACAGAGTGCCCCCGCGCCTCAGGACACAGTGTCCCCGCGCCTCAGGACAGAGTGCCCCCGCGCCTCAGGACAGAGTGCCCCCGCGCCTCAGGACAGAGTGCCCCCGCGCCTCAGGACAGAGTGCCCCCGCGCCTCAGGACAGAGTGCCCCCGCGCCTCAGGACAGAGTGCCCCCGCGCCTCAGGACAGAGTGCCCCCGCGCCTCAGGACAGAGTGCCCCCGCGCCTCAGGACAGAGTGCCCCCGCGCCTCAGGACAGAGTGCCCCCGCGCCTCAGGACAGAGTGCCCTTGCGCCTCAGATCAGACTGTTCCCGCGCCTCAGGACACAGTGCCCCAGCGCCTCAGGACACACTGTCCCCGCGCCTCAGAACACACTGTCCCCGCGCCTCAGGACAGAGTGCCCCCGCGCCTCAGGACAGAGTGCCCCCGCGCCTCAGGACAGAGTGCCCCCGCGCCTCAGGACAGACTGTCCCCGCGCCTCAGGACAGACTGTCCCCGCGCCTCAGGACAGACTGTCCCCGCGCCTCAGGACACACTGTTCCCGCACCTCAGGACAGAGTGCCCCAGCGCCTCAGGACAGAGTGTCCCCCGCGCCTCAGGACAGAGTGTCCCCGCGCCTCAGGACAGAGTGCCCCCGTGCCTCAGGACACACTGTCCCCGCGCCTCAGGACAGAGTGCCCCGCGCCTCAGGACAGAGTGCCCCGCGCCTCAGGACAGAGTGCCCCGCGCCTCAGGACAGAGTGCCCCCGCGCCTCAGGACAGAGTGCCCCCGCGCCTCAGAACAGAATTCTCCCGCGCCTCAGGACAGAGTTCCCCCGCGCCTCAGGACAGACTGTTCCCGCGCCTCAGGACACAGTGCCCCAGCGCCTCAGGACACAGTGCCCCAGCGCCTCAGGAGACAGTGCCCCAGCGCCTCAGGAGACAGTGCCCCAGCGCCTCAGAACACACTGTCCCC